>NC_089891.1:3144375-3890000 GCF_040182565.1 Anser cygnoides | reverse complement strand
GTTAAAGCTATTGATGGTGAGTGAGCTGTTAGTCCTTGCAGGGGCTAACAAATCTAACTGTTGTGATGTATTTTTTTTAGTTGGGTATCAGCATTTTCTTGGAATAAAAATGACTATGTACTAGGGTCATAAATCATTTATTGTCTAGGAACATTTTTTTTGTATCAAATTGCTCCAAAAGCAAAATGAAGATCCACTGCTATAGGATACTATGAAGATTAAGTGGGTTCTAAAAGGCATGCAGTTCCTGGAGAATAGGTCTTTCCATACCTGTTCAAGGTAATGGTTTGGATTCAGCCTCTCATCCTGAGTCCTTAAATCACTGATAATTGGAAACTGTGAGAATAAAACAGATCAAGAATCAAGCATCCCTATGCTTTCTGGAAACAGGCTACTTATATAGATAAACTCTTTGTCCGTGTATTTTTTTAATGTATTACACAGATAAATGACTTGTATATGGAGAAGTTTGCATTAGCATTTACAGGGAACAGTTTTACATTCCTGTTTCGCAAATGTATGTAAAATGTGAAATAAGCGGGGTATTAAACATTGCTGAATTTACTGATTGCTCTTGTAGCAACATAGTGTATTTTGTATTGAAAATTACATGCCTCATGAGACAGTAGGCTTTGTAAGTTTGTAAAGTACATTACTGCTGCGTTTCTATGCTTACATTTGGAAGCTAAATATGCAAGAGCTCAACAATAACATGCTTTGTGCTGGAAACTAATGATGCGTAGTAAAACATCAGAAAAAGGTGATAATAGAGCCAGGATTTTCAGTGAGAACTTGATGGTAAGAGGTGGGGGAGAGGGAATAAATATTGAAGTAATGTAGTGGAGAGACTGCTATAAACCATGTAAACCTCTGAAACTCTTTTCTGCATGGCTGCAGTTGTGGTTCAGAAGGAGGCAGTATGCTGCAGCTGGTGCCCTCAGTTAGATTTCTCTGCATTGCTGTAGAGAAAAACGAACCTTAACCTTTGAGCCTGGAGTATTGGCTTTGAAATTTCATTCCTAAGTGGCAGCTGCTCCTGTTTTGGAACGTACACCTCATTGTACTAGGAATGCATATTTAAAGGACTTGTGTGAGACAGTTCAGGACAAAATATAAAGCTTACTGATGTAGACATCCAAGAGGTAAAATCAACATTAATGTGAATATTGGTGGGATTAAAACCATTCCCTTGCTGTGACTGTCACACAGTCAAAATGAGGTGAAGTATGCAAAGTTAATACTGGCTAGCAGACCTCCTTAATGAAAGAAACATATTAATATATATAATTTGATAAGATACAGCAACTTCTTAAAAGCTTTTAAATTTTTCTGTTTAGTTCATGATTGAGAACACAGACATGCAGCTTTATTTTTAAATGCTATTTTTAACTTCACAAGTGTGCTTAAGAGCATAAACTTGCTTAAGTTACTAAATTAGCATGAAAGGTGAGCCACTACATATTTGCTTCTGTTTGGTAACAGGAAATGGTGTTAGTATTCCCTTGCTTCTCCTCGCAGCTTCGTGATTTTTAGATAAACAGGAACTTAAAAGCACACAACTTTCAATAGTTAACACAGTTCTGTTGTTTGGAATGTAAATCTATACAGATAATAACTATATTTGTCAAGGAGATCGGAAGAAATAATTATAAAATCCCCTTAAATAGCCATATTTCTTTGTGAACATCAGCATCAAATATGTATTGCACATAAATGATGGTGAGAGAAGAGGAATTCTTGCATATTTTATATGAAAAAGGTGAAATACAAGGGATTATCTTTACATATGTTCATCAGACAGAATTTGTGCAATTCTGAGCAATTCTAATTAAACCCATAATTATACTACAATAATTATTTTAAAGCTTACAGTTCACAATTAACTTTCACTGAAATGAAAATCTGCTGACATTCTGCTGTAAATGATTAAACATAATGACCTGTATTTAAGAACATAGTGTCTTTTTTCTTTTGTTCTTTATTTTCAAGTGAAATCTTCTGATTTTTTTTTTTACCACTATTTACTTTACTTGGGTCAAGTTGTTCAGCAGAGGCAAATAAATGCTTCTATATGCTAGAATCGTTTTCTATATGCTAGTCATCCATTAGTTCTTAAGCTAACCCATTTGACTTATTATGGTGATTCTATTAAAACTGCCAGTAAAAATAAAATTATTAAAAAATGGCTGGTGCAATTGTCCTCATTGTTTAGATAAAATTACCCAGAAACATTGCTAGGAAATCTGCTTTGTCTTTTTAGTCATTTATATAAAAATGTAGTATATGGAAGCACTGAGAAACTGGCAGAATGCCTGCTCTGTGTAATGCCTTTGTTATAATACCTTGTGACAGCACAGGTTCTACATTTGAAATGTTTAATTTTCTTTTTAGTGTAATTTATTTAATATTTCCCTTTTAACACATAAGTCAAAATTCAAATGTTTCCTGCTGCTCAGGAGAATATTCTAGTTTTGTCCCTAAATCTGGCCTTTCAGATGGTAAAATACAGTTTTTGCAGTTCATACTGGGAAATGTCACTTGGAAGAACATAATTTTTTTGTTGTTTATAACACCTTTACTGAAGTTATAAAAGGCAGATTTAAAGTTTTACTGTCATAATACCTTTTTATTTTTCCTCAGTACTATTTGATCAGCCGAAACACTGCTGTGTGGCTGTGACACGGCTCGTGAGGTGACGGGTTGCCCACCAGTATAGGACAGAAGCCCAGTGTCACCAGTTGTAACTCGCTTTGTGGCTGCCACTTGTTACCTCAGCATCCTTAAATCCTAGAATCATTAAGACTGGAACAGACCTCCAAGATCATCTGGTCCAACCATCCCCTACCACCACCATCACCCACCAAACCATGTCCCCAAGCACCACGTCCAACCTTTCCTTGAACACCCCCAGGGACGGTGACTCCAGCACCTCCCTGGGCAACCCGTCCCACTGCCTGACTGCTCTTTCTGAGAAGAAATGGCTCCTCATTTCCAACGTAAACCTTCCCCGGTGCAGCTTGAGGCCATTCCCTCTAGTCCTATCACTAGTTATCTGTGAGAGGAACCTGACCCCCAGCTCCCCACAGCTTCCTTCAGGTAGCCGTATGCTGGGAGTGCATGAGAGTGTAATTAAGCGCACGCTTTAACATTTTAAACGTGATTTTAACATTTTAAAAGGGGATTTAACATTTCAACAGGGATTTTAACCCTCAGAACCGTTACGCGCCGTTATTCCCCGATTAATTTCCCCACACGAGCCCGGCGCTGAAGGACAGCCGCAGCCGCCCCCGCCCCGCGCCCCTTCACGGGCGGCCGCGCGTCATCAGCGCGCGCGGGGCCCCGCGCCGGTCACGTGCCTCGCGTTTCCCTGAGGCGCCGAGCGGGCCGCGGGTGAGGGTCGGGGGGGTCCGGCCGGTTCCAGGGCCCCCGGCCCGCTCCGCTCTGACTGGAAGGTGCCGCCTGAGCGTCCCCTTCCCGCACGGAGCGGCTCGGGGGGACGGGGAGGGGGCGGGCGGAGCTCCCCGTAGGCCCGGGCCGCCGCGGTTCCCGTCAGCGTGGCCGCTTGGGGCTGGTTTCAGCCCCGTACAGCCTGGCAGGGCCTTAAGGTCGTGGGAGGGGAGGGCTCGCCGTGGTGGTGCCCGAGGGGGGTTGCAGGCGGTCACCCGAGGTCGCTTAACGGCCTTTGCTCCGTTTCTAGGCTCGCCATGTCACTGCCAACCAAGAGATGCGGAAGGCCTCCCGTGTTGTCTTTTTTGGAAAAGAAAAAGAGAAAGCAGAGCCTGGATAGGAGGAGGGGGAAGACGAGGATCTATGTGGGAAGCCACATCGACCGCTGGCTGACGCTCAAGGAGAAGCTGGACTTCAGGAACGACGCCGAAGTGGCGGGGTTTTTGTTGGACTTGTGAGTAGGCTGTCTCAGTTCTCCTCTGTTTACCAGTCCCAAGTAAATAATTCCTGGCATTAATTTAACACCAGCTGTATGTTTTCTTTCTAGGTATGACAGTTACGACCCATTGTTAAAAGCTTCGATCTGTTCCCTCCCAGGCGGTGTGAGGAGAAAGTGTGTGAGAGATGAAAAAGCTTTGTCAGACAGCACTTCCTTAATAGCAGCTGATGGAACGTTAGTATTATGCTCGCCTTGTGTGTGAAGGGGGCAGATTAAATCTTTTTCTTGATATCATTTAGAAGATGGCAACTGCTTTTAAAGAAAAGGGGTGGGTCATAAGCAAGATAAAACTATACAGCTAATTTTATCAAATTGTATAATTTGGAGACCCTTTGTAGAAGCGTATCTGTGTAGTTTGTTGTTTGCATTGTTAAATACCTAATAGTCTAGACAAAATACAATTAAAACTTCTTCTGCAAAAAAAAAACAACAACATTCTAATTAGAAATGTGTGTTGTATTTGCAGGTATGACAATGATGACCAGCTGTCTAAAGAGTCTGCTTGTTCTGAACCTGGAGACTTAAGAATTGTCACTGTGAAAGAAGAGAGAGATACGCCACATGATTGCTTGTCAACGGAGACGGATGACACGTTAGTGATACTATGGGGTTCTTTTTGCACGGTTTACATTTGAAAATATTTTGTATTGATTTTAATTTTCACTTTTAATTTTGCTTATTAGAAACTCATGTCATTCATGCTCTAATTCCTTACCTAAAAGCATTTCAGTAGTTAATGGTTGGTCCAATCTTTGTGAGGCAAAAATCAGTGAGAGATTTTGGAAAAGTTTTCTTTTGGAGTACACACAGCAAACTTGCTTGTTCAGTGACTGCCTTCCTTAATCGTATATAATTTGTGAGTGGAACAAGAAAATAGCTGCTCTACGTATATTAGTCACTTTAGTAAATAATGAGACTTCACAGTGATGCGGTCTATAGGCACATGTGATTGTAGTGTGTGCTTTAGCTTTTCTAAAAAGAAAAATGTTTCATTGTTGACTGTCTGAGTAATAATACATACAAAGTGACATGTTAACCTGTTTAAAAATAGTGCCGTGCTCAACGAGGCAACCACACCATCAGTCGACTGCTGATTTCTTTTACTGCAGTGTCATCAGTCACTAAGGCATTCACAGTTCAGATCAGAGGAGCCTCAAATAGGTATGCTTGTCCATTACTCTTTAGGTTTCAATTATCCACAAGTATTACTGAATAACTGTAATTTCATCCATGTCTTAGTTATCAGACATTTAAAAATGTATCTTTTAATGTGTGCAGGGGGACACTGAGAACCTAGGACATTACATTGGCATTGCATGATGTGTCCAAACCCTTCGCTAATATGAAGTATGTAATGCATGTAGCATGTTTGTCTGAATCTTGTTTTCCACTGTTCTGTTTTTTTGTGACTTCCCTAATTCTCCTTACTTTTGATTTTAGTAGGTGAACGTGTTGGGGTTCTGAAAGCAATTCAGTGGCTCAGAAGAATTCTTGGAAGCTAGGTCAGGAGAAAACAAATATCGGTGCTGATGAAGCCGAAAATTTCAAGTGCATTCTTCAAAATAACATTTTTCTCTGGCACTATAGCTTTAGTTTGGAGTGCAGCCAACAATGATTGAATTCCTGGGATGGATTTTAAACAGGTGAGACAGAAAGCTTGTTCTTACTTGATTGCTTATTTCTACCTTTTGAGCTGTGAGAAATAATGTGAAAAGTTGTTTGGTATGAGAAAAACTTTCTTTTAATCTAAAAGGTAATGTATGGGATACTTCATTACAGACTCGTGTGTGTGTGTGCGCCAAAGATATTAAGTCACACTGATCATGTAAAATGCTGGACAAATGATCAGGCATGTATGCAGTGGTTGTACAAAGCCAAGGCAGCTGTTTAAGAACAAAGAGATTCAAAAAGAAGCAGTATTTTATAGGGCAGATATCTTAGTGCATACCGTATTGTTCTGTGGAACATTCACCCACAAGGAGTAGTTTTATAGCTTGTCAGTGAGGATAAGAATTCTTCTGTGTTTCAGTCTCTGAACACCACATCCTCAGTAATGCTTTTGTTTTTCATTCACAGTATACTGATGAGGTAGAGTGATAATGTTACTGGAGGATTCTTATTAGCTGTGGGAAATTCATACAGTGGTTAAGTGATCTGCCTAAAGTCATGTTGGTAGCTGAGCTTAGGTCTTAAAAGTAAAACTAAACTCAATATTAACTCGGTGTTTTTTAGAAGGTTGTGCAAGATTCTTAGCTATTTTAGAAAATACTGGTTTACCTTCTGAAAGGAGCGATGGCTATGTTGATGGATTAAAAAAAAAATAAAATCCAAGAAACCTACACCTCCTGTT
This sequence comes from Anser cygnoides, assembly GCF_040182565.1. Taxonomy (NCBI): domain Eukaryota; kingdom Metazoa; phylum Chordata; class Aves; order Anseriformes; family Anatidae; genus Anser; species Anser cygnoides. The sequence goes on along the minus strand of NC_089891.1, from coordinate 3,883,704 downwards.
GAAGGGTGGAGATGAAGACAGGTAGCTCCTGCTTTTCAGGCATTTGGGTGTCATATTTTTCTGTTGCTGTTACTGTTTTGAGGGTGATGGAGTATGTCTTTTCATTTTGTACAGCCAGGAAAAGAACAATTTGAAGTATAGTTTCTGCAACAAGGTCTTGTTGAAGGTCCTTTCTTAACAAACTGTGCATTAACAATCATAATCATAAAGCGGCTGTTGTATTTTAGGCCTTTCATCTAGTCAACTAGGTTGGCTAAACACTAACTGTTGAGGAACTGGAAATAGCAAATACAATGGAGGAAGAACACTTAAATTCACCTGTTTCTTCAGTGGCTTTAATATTTGGTTTGTCTTGTTTTTGGAGTCTTGCCCACTGGTGTTAGCTTTCAGAGGTTGCTCTTGCTGGAGAGAAGTAAGTTGTTGGAGAAACAGTGAGGGAGTCAAGTAGTGGAGACTGGGATTTCAAGATTCTTGCCCGGTAAACTGGTATTGTATTGAGTTCTGGCTATTTTGAAGAGTTGGAATGTTGAAGTAACACAGGAAGAAAAGAACACACGGAAATTGCTTTCAAGCATTATTGGCAGGGCGTAGCCAAAGGGAAGTATTACTGAACCACGTCCAGTTAGGTTCCTGAATACATTCAGTTCTTCTATAATGCTTCTTCTATTACTCAATTTCACCTAACCTTTAAAATTTAGAATACTGACCAAGCTAGATTCAAATTGTTTTTCTGGTTTTCGTGTAAAAAGTGCAAAACTGTTGAAACACATAGCGAACCATTTATTGTTTTATTTCTTTAATATTTGTAACTTACTGTAAAGATTGAAAGTAAAGATTGATGTAAAGATTGAAGGTTGAGTTAAAGTAGTTGAGCAGGGGGGTTTCCTTTGTTTTAAAGGAACTGTAGGGGATTTGGGATTATTTTAAAATCTCTGGCACTCAAATATTTCAGTAGTAAAACTCCTTTGGCTGGACTTCTGTTACTGAGACATTGTCTTGATAGAGCTGGCTTTCCTGGAATTTGATTATTCAATGTATCTTTTACCTTGATTCATTAAGAAATAAACCAAGAACAATATACACAAAGAATGCAGGTAGAAAATACTCGAAAGTGCCACAGCAGTTGGATGAGGAAGACTGAAACCTGTACAGTGGGTTGGTGTCAGTCATTAGTAAATGATTAGTTGGGAAGCCCCTTCTTTGAAGTAGACTTCAGCTCCAGTTCCTGTCTTCCCTGAAATGGTAGTGGCAGCTCCTTTTTGTAACGATTTTTGCTATGTAGCTTTTCTCACAAGCAAGAGAGTCTGTATTGCAAAAGTTCTCTTAAGTAATCTGTTGTCTGAAAAGTTGTACGGCTGCTGTCCAGACAAGGCAATTGTAAATTGCAATTACCTAGCTTGAAAACAAAATAAACAATCTTGAGGAAATGTCCAGCAGGCTGTTAATGCTGAAGGCTTGCCATGACAACAGTACGAAGAGCTGAGTGATGGAAAATAGAGTGGAGTTTCTTAGCAAGCAGGAAAGTAAACCTTTTAAATTACATTTTAAAATAAATTAATAAAATAACCTGCTTAGCCAGGAGGGCTTCCTGTGTTCTACCAACAAATTGAATTTGAATCCTTTTTTTTTTTTTTCCAAAATTGTTCTGACTAGTCTACATTTAGACCCTCTAAATATGACTGAAGTATGACACAACAATTCTTGATTGAACTAAAAGACTCTACGTGTATTGGTTTTGGTCTTCAGTGTTCATAGTATGTTTTTTAATTACATCAAAAAAACAGCAAACAAACAAAAAAGACAAACCACAATCAGTGATTATTTCTCTAACTTGAAAGTGAATGTATAACAGTGCTTTTCCTTATAGAACATTGAGTGATTAGTCTAAGACACGGTGCACTTAATTAAGTAGATGACTATTGTAATGCTAAATGTTGATCTGTATTTTGCTCTAATCAAGTCATGTGTATAAATCATATAATCAGACCAGCATCTTTTATTTTATATATTGCAAGTACAAAAGCACAAATGGATTGTTTGTAATTTTTCATAATTTCCAAGTTAGACAAAAGTATTAGGGGAATGTATTAGTCATATTTCTTGAAATAATGCAAGCATACTTTGTATTTAGATACTTGAATGTCACATAATAATTATAATCATTGTGTTACTTTTCAGGGTACCAGTAAGAAGAAAATCAAGCACTTGAATGACAATACTGGGGCAGTTTTTGGTCCTTTTTGATTTTGCTGTGAGGGTATTGTGAACTATAAAGAATCACTGTAAATTCTAATATGAAATCCGATGTTACTTGTTGAACAGCAAATTAAACTTAAATAACTAAAGTTTTATTGTGTTACCTTAACACTAATAAAGCGTGTGGAGTGTATTTATTTCACTGTGAGAGTCTGTACATGGTTTTCTGAAATGGCAACAAGAAAAAAACAATAATGCTAATAGGTACATCTCGAGCTTATTCAGAATTTTATTTAATTTCTGTAGTTTGTATTAATGAAAATGTTCCTCATTTTATTTAAATCTCAAAGGGTTAAAGTAGAAACAACTTTCTAGTAGCAGTTGCAGCATCAAGCATCTTTATTTCTTGATGTATTTCTTTGAATGCTTTTTGCTAGGAAGCAAATTTAAACTATCCCACATAATGGAAGGCATTCTTAGAGGCTATTTATGCACTTAATATTGATGGTTAAAGTAATGGACTATATAGTGTGTTATTTCCCTCTAAAAAATAAGTAATCAAGATCAGATACCATGTTGTTTATTTAAGTATATTTCATTACTGAATAATTTGATCTCTTGCTTTGGCTTTTGACACTGTGAAAGCTGATATGTAATGTTATTTACTATGCCTCTGATACGGTGCATTTTAATTATTTTCTCTAAAAAAGATAATTAAATATGGAGTACTTTTAGTAATTGAAGTTCAATAGAGTAGTGTTTGCAGTTCTGAATTTGTTCTGTAGTTACTAGATATGAATAATCCTGGAAAGTTTTTAACTGAGAAATTACTGTGATTGTATTCAGTATATGTTTGTCAAAAGGCCAAAAACTCCCAATCTTCATTTTTTTTCTTTAAACCATACGTTTTCATAAGCGTTCAGGTCCCAGTCTTACACTACTCAAGCCAGCTGGGATTTCCCATTGACTTGCAGCAGAACAGCCTCTCTCTATGGAGTAATTCCCCCAATTAGGTCTTTATATTCAATATTCTATATTTTTAATGAGCTACTTCACCTGCAGTAAGAAACTTCTGCTCTTAAATATTCTTCTGTTGCATTTGAAATATAAAAGTTGTGTTAGCTTATTAACATATCTCTTGTCAAATGTTGGAAAGATAGTTTCAACAAATGATTTTCTCCAGTTTATTTATAAAAAAAAAAAAAAAGGCTTTCTTAAAATGAAAATGCCGTTTCCCATGCCTTTGTGTTCTCTTTGCTCTGTGCCGTTCAGTGTTTTGACTACCAAGCTGTCACTTGTGTAAGTGACTCAGTTTGGCCCGCGGAAAATAGCATGACTGGTGATACTAGGTGTCAGTTACGTGACTTTCAGCACTCGCAGATTTTGTATTGTCAGTGTCAGTGAAAAGGGAAGAGGATTCAGCCTTCAGTAGAATCGGTTATGTTTACCTCCAAAGTCGACAAGATCAACAGAAGAACATGCTACTGCAAGAGCTAGTTGCAGTAAGGAGCTCTGTCCTTCTGTGGCATTTGAGCACTGTTTGACAGCCTGTTAGCCTAGTTCTTGTGCCTTTATAAATGAACAGTCAAAGTACTATTTAATGACATTCTCATGGAAGTAAACTAATGCTGCAAATGCATTATGTTTTCGGGTGTATTAACTATTTAAAATCCTTGTAGAATGGTTATTCTGATAGATAGTTCTTGAATCTGGTATGATTCAGCTACTACTACTGTGTTTTCCCCAAAAACATTACATTAAACTAGCAATTCAGGCTGAAGAAAAGTCAAGAGAAAAATAGACTTAAAATTTCCTTTTGTAATGTTTTAATATGCATGATATATTTGGGGTTATTATATCAACATATGTTTAAATATCTGACTTGTCTAGAACAGAATATGATCATTTGTATTGTCCGGTAAATTTTGCAGAATAGTTGAATTGTAATGATTCTGACACAGATTTGTGCATCTGCTGAGAACAGGATGAACAGTGGCTAGCCTTTTGTCAACCATAAAACAGCACAGTCAGTTTTTCTGCATCTGTGGGTCTATGGCAATTGGTGAACTAGAACGTGCTTAAATGTAAAAATTAAATCTATAAATATTGTTTACACTGTTGTTCCAATTATGGGTTAAGGATATACATGTAGAATTACTCTAAGCAAAATAGTTGGGGTTTTTAGCAGTATTGAGTATAGATTTCTAAATGAAGTACTGTGAAAAAAAGGAAATTTGCTCTGTGGGTTTAGAATGAAAGGCAAACAAAGGCTGTAAAACACAAGGGGTTTTTGTTCTTTGTTTATAATGTGGCTTTGCTGTCTTATTTGTTTTCCTTAGGACTGTGGCTCTATTAAATCTTTGAAACGTGATCAAGTACACTGAGGAAATCTAGGAAACTTACATCCAGATACGGACAGGATTATGTTGGAACATAAATTTCAGCCATTAGCCAAAAAACTTAACTGACAATATACCAGTTTTCATAATGCTAACCTCATATCCCATTATTTTGCCTTGACAAGGCAAACTTTTTTAAATTGCAGGGTTAAATTTCTTAATTGTCTTAAATTGTAACAGTGATTATTGTGCTTTTAGCTGAATAACAGTATCAAACAAAAGCTTCATGTGTGTATTTTTTTTTTTTCAGGAAAGGTGATCTGTTCTATATTATGACTTAATTTGGTAGTATTTAACTACAAAATTTGAGACAAGCTTATTTAAAACAGCTCTTGTGGCTCTATTCCAAATGTAAAATAAGCAGTTTTGTAGGTAGCTGCAGACACGAGAGAGAGAGGTAGAGCTGAGGTGATAGACTGGTGTAGGTTACTGCAGAAAATAATTGCATTTCAATACCCTTTTTTATTACCATTTAGAGTGGCTGTTTAATTCTGCACCTCTTTTTTAGAGAACAAGTCTTATGAGGAGCAGCTGAGGGAGCTGGGGTTGCTTAGCTTGGAGAAAAGAAGGCTCAGGGGAGACCTTATTGTGCTTTACAGTGACCTTAAAGGAGCTTGTAGTGAGGTGGGCATCAGGCCCTTCTCCCAGGCACCGAGGGATAAGATGAGGGGAAATGGCCTCAAGTTGTGCCAGGGGAGGTTTAGGTTGGATGTGAGGAGAAATTTCGTTACTGGAAGGGTTGTGCTGCGTTGGAACAGGCTGCCCAGGGCAGTGGTTGAGTCACCATCCCTGGAGGTCTGTAGGAAACGTGCAGATGTAGATCTTCGTAGCATGGTTTAGTGGTGGACTTAAGGGCTAGGTTACAGGTTGGGCTAGATGATCTTGGAGGTGTCTTCCAACCTGAAGGATTCTATGATCCTTTTCTTATTCTAAATGCCTGTTTATAAGCTTGATTGCACAGCCCCATGTTCAGGATGAAGAAGAACCCTCCACCATATTATTTAAGAATATAACAGGAATGCAGGAATCTGGTATTCTGAGTTCTTTAGGCTCAGTATATAATTTTATGCAAGTTGTTTCTCTCTCTCTAAGCCTTTTTTTCTTTTCCTGTGGTAAAATAGGAGTAAATTCCAAGTGTAACTTTTATAATACACAAGATTACTTGTCTGTAAGAAAGATTTAATAGTAAGAAATACTATCCCAAGTGTGATATTTTACTTTTTCAAGAAAGTCTCAAGTCCTGTGCCTGTTACCAGTGACATGTTTTCTGGGTTTCTATATCAACCCAGAAGAGTTTCAGCAGTGTGCAATGTTAAGCACATTCTCATGAGTCACTGCTGAAAATACTGGTCAGTGGATGGCAGGAGGGGAGAGGCATCAAAGGAGGAATTACGAAGTTAGGAGTAGTGGAGTTTCAGTTTAAGATGTGTAAATGAAAGGTGGGTTAGAGAGGAATGGTGAACCTGAACGTCTTTTTGTGGTTTGAGTGGTTACCTGGCTCAGGACAAGCCTGTTTCCTCTCTTTTCTGATGTCTCAGCAGGAGCAATTACTGTTTCATCCCTTTATAATTCCGGAGAGGTTCCTCACCACTCTCGGAGTCAGTGTCTGGGTAGTAAGGACTGTGTTTTCATGAAGCCAAGGGTTTGACAGATAAATGGGGTACTTCTAAGATAGAGAAGTCTTAGATCTTTGCCACCTCACTTAGGTCATAAAGCAGTACTTCTTTCTGTAGTTCTTGTGTATATAAATATAAAATTGATGTCTTTTTAAGATAAGTCTACCACTCAGTGATATTTATAATCTTGTTTTACATGCGGTGTTTGATGCAGCTCTATCCACAGACTGGCTGGGGTATCTAGAGAGAAAAAGGGCAGGAGTTTGTGCATACATATGTGTCTACAAACACATTTCCACTCTGATTTTATGTTATGAATGAATGTGGATTGAAAGGGACCTCATGATGAAAGATCATCTCATCCAACCTTCTGCTCAGCGTGGAGCTGACTTCAAGTTTGGATCAGGCTACTCAGGGCCTTGGCTAGTGAAGTTCTGAAAATCACCAAATAGTTTATAGCATTTTGAAATGTTGTTTATAGATTGTAGGATCCAGAATGTAAGACTTCTGTTACTGTTCTCCCTTTTCTGTGTATTCTTTCATTTGTTATTGTAGTAGTCAAAGCATTGACTTGCCTTTTTTAAGGTATGTGACCTGACAGTATGGGGATGTTTAGTATTTATTTGGACACGTGAATTATATAATTACAGGCAATTTATTATTTTATTAGCTTTGTGCTAAATAAAAATCTGCGCACATAAAGCGTGATGTGCCAGAAAGACCTTATTTTCTCGGTCTGTAGGGGAATATGCTCTGAAGTGAGATGACCACACATACTGTGTGTGGCCACATACTACAAAAGTCCTCTTTCTTAATTATTGCCATTATGTTTGCTGTTTGCAATCAGGTCATACTTACATTAGTGAGAAAGCTTTGGTGAATGTGCTCTGAGCATGCAGTACAGGCATAGAAAAATCAGGGTATCTAGTATGAAGACGGGATGCTACTTAAAAATCAATGCTTGATTTTAAGTTAAATTTCTTTGCCTTTTAATGTGTTAAGTGAAAATTTGCATATGCATCTTTTGGGAAAAAGGTTTTTGGATATATTAAAGCTAATGATTATAGAAGACATTGTTTTTCAAGATAGGATATTGTACCTTTCTGAAGTTAGTGTGCTTTCCTGTTCTTTCTCTTCATCCTCAGTGGTAAAGCATCCTGAAGATATCTATGAAATTTTCTAGTAGGAGGAACCTCGGCAGCTTAAGTGATGGGATAAGGTCAGGGCCTGGAACTAAACCAGAATGGAGACCCTCTTCTGCAGTGGTTGATGGCTGCATTTTTCTTAAAATGCCTTTTGACAGGTCCAGCTTAACATGTGTATCAGTATCAGGCCTTACCTTTTCTATGTCGATTAGATATTTATGCCTACTTTCTTGTTGAGGCTCTACAGAATGAAATAGACAATAGGTTCCCTGTTTGTGTCATAAATCACCAAGGAATCCATATGCATCTAAGTAACCAGGATCACCTACAAGTCAGCCATTCTCGATGGCTGGCTGCATCCCCCGAAGTCGTTTGTGTTGTTCCAGGGCAAAATAGAGAAGGAAGATTAAAGGCAAGAGCAAAAGCTGAATGATGTTTAAACCGCTGAAAGGGTCTAGTGCTTTTCAGCATTTTTTTTCTTTCTCTACGTGATTCTTTCCACAAAGTTCTTTTCTATCCAATATGTTGCTGCTTAGATGGTCAGCCTTGCTGCAGACTTTAGAAGACATTCTGGTAGAAGAATTTTATCTGTAAGGTTTGTTTACGCAATCATTTCAAAAAAGTTTTTTGAAGTGGCGTGTTTTTCAAATGAAGACTTTCTGTGACACTAGGGCAGTAGGTGGTATCTTCAGTGGCAAAACAAAAAAAACCTTCTGTGATAGGATTTTACTGTGGTTTAAAACTCGCTTGTATTAGATAACTTCAACCTGGCTTTGAGATTAGTACAGTAGTGTTTATGCTGTGCTTCAGATACTGATCTGACGTGACTTGAACTTACTCTGTGCAGAGCAGCTCTGATGCTTTTTGTGTCATTTTTCAATCACAAATTAGATAAATCTATTTGTGGATAACTACAACATATTTAGTATATCCTAGTAACTTGACTTCTCTTTTCTCACAGTTGAGAACCTTTCTTGTCTTTTAACATCCTGACACTTGGATTCGATATATTACTGTGGTCTCACAACTATCAGCTTTGTCAAGTGTAGGTTTGAACACAAATACCGCAGCAGAATGCACTTTGTGAGGTTTTATGTACATTACGACAGCTGCAGACATAGCATTTTGTGTGTTTTCACGTACATCTAGAAAACAAAATTGTTCTCTGATTCATGTAGATGCTGCTTACCTATATCTAAAGTAGTTCTAAAAGGGCATTTTTTGTTAAAGTCTCGCGATAAGATCAGGGTTTGCTTAATTTTATTTCAAGATTGTTCAGTTTATGACAAATACATATATGAGAATAAGGTACTTGATTTTTCTCTTTTTTCTTTAGATAGCTTGCGAGAGTCGTAGTCTCTAGCCAGAAAATGATCCTTAAGCAAAGGCTGAAAATGCTGCAGCGAGCGTACATAGTGTTCTTGTAAGCTTTTCATACCGAGAGCGTATACTTATTACAAGGCTGTCTATTCAGGGTAACTGGAATACAGCTACTGAATGGAGAGGCTGACGTGCGTTTGTAACAGGAGGCCAAGGCTCACGTTTCAGCAGCACTGCTGACGCAGCTGCTATGCTCCCCTCCTTTTCCTGGGCATTTATTCTGGGCTCACCATGGCCTCTCCCGCTGGCAGCACAATTTCTGAGTCCATGGGGTGAACCAAACAGGGGAACTCATCTGGCTACAAAAATTCACCTTCAAAATCGTGTTGTAATTTTTCTTCATTCCTGTCATTTTCTTAATCTGGTTTGTCACTTAGTCATCCAAACATTTGCTGGCACAATGGGAGGTGCTGTAAGGATGGGAACTAGTGGCAAGAACAGGAAATGACACTACCGTTGAACTGTTGGCTAAATATTTATCTTTGACATGAAATACCTTTTAATCTTGTAGTCATTCATGAAAGTGTTGAGGAAAAGGCCGATCCAGTTACTTAAGCTACACTGGAATTTTAGACAAATAGTATCTACTTTCAATGACAAATTAAAAACTTGAACATTAGAAGCAGGATATGAAGATTCTAATTTAAAACTGAGCTTCCAAAAATGCTGCTTTTAAGAACTTTCTTTTCTACGTTTCCCTGCTTTGCCTCATCCTGTCGTTAAAAGGGAGGGGGAAAAAAGAGTGGGGGGAAAAAAAGGGGGTTGGGGATACTTTGTGGATGTTTCAAGGTTTCAAATTAACTTATTCAAAACTGATTACTCTTTGATATTGTTAGCAAGATAAGATGATTTTACTATATAGATCTTTTTTATTGTGTAAAATAGCAAAGGTGACTTCCAAAATGCAATGTTGTGCCAATGCATTTAATGGTATAGTGAAACCATGAGTTCTCAAAGAGGGCAAGTTTTCTATTGAAAATTCTCTCCTGGGAATTGAAAAGGCCAAGAATGATGATTAGATAGGAGCGTGTTTCTGTTTGGATGTCTCGTGATTCTTTCTCCTCTCCTGCTTACCTCCCTTCCAATCTTGTTTTATTCAGTTACAGTTTCTGTTCCTGTTGAGTCCTGCTTTCCAAACATTTAACTATTAGTTGTTTTTGCCAACTTCAGACTGCCTGTTGGCTCACAAAGGAGTTAAAATTGACTGATGAATAATAGTACGCTGTATGTTTCTGTGATCGTTCATGTTTTTCTTCCCCTCTCGTGTTCTTATTAAAAGCCTGGCTCAATAATTGCCATAGCTCCTGTATTGAAAAAAATAGTTTTTCGGTCTCTTCTTACAAAAGAAAAAAATGGAGTGATTTTGAGCTACATTTACATTTTTAAGTTTGCATAAAGATGGAAAGAATCACAGGTGTCCGATCTTCAGAATAAGTTGAAAACCTATGCATGGAAAATGGTATCTGGATATAATTCAAAACTTACTGCTGGTAATTTTAGGGTATGCTCTAATCTCTATTTTCATTTTTTTGTTTAATCAAAATGGAGAAATGAACGAATGAGAGCATACAAATCTTGTGACATTACAGAAACACACTTTGATTGTACATGGGCTATTAAAAAGAATGAGAGCCCTAAAAGGCATCTGAGATAATAGGTTAAGAACTGCAGTACTTAAGGGTATTGTCATACTGACACAAAATGAATTCATAATGCCACCTTCAAAGCATGTCCAACCTGAGACCGGCCTCTTGGGATTAGTGTGAAATAATAAATATATATATATATATAGATAGATAGATCATAATTTCTATTAAAAGCTAGAGGAAGTAAAACACATACAACAAAACATAAAAAAACCCGCTCACCTCATGTTCAATCTGACAAGACCATGAATTTGCAATTAAAATCATCACTGGGAATTGCTGTAGGAGTATGTCAAAAAGTAATTTAATTGTTATTTATCTCAGGCCAGATTGCATAACTGTGCTTACATCAGTAATTATTTGATTCCTGCTAATACCTATTTGCTAAATGGGTTTGGGTGTTCATGTTTTTTTTATTATTTTTTGAGGGAGGACCTTTATTGAGCAAAATAAAGGCAATTTCATCCAAAAATGGTATTAGTGGTGTAACGAGGAAAAATAGTAATTTGGGACTCATTAGAATAAAGTTAGAAATTCAGTTTAATCCCCGGAGCCTGCCAACACACTAACTTGAACCATTGAGTTGCTGGCATCATATTAATTGAACTTTTAAAGTCACTTACCAGCACTGACCAACCGCAAGGAAGTGAAAGCAGTCTGCAGTGTAGGATTTGGGTAGCAGATATATTTATGGGCATGCTCTAAAAGTAATAATCTCATAGGGAGACATGTTTTGCAAAAATATTTTGAATTAGATAAGTTGATAGTGATGTGTAAAAGCTGATTGATTTAAATTTTAAGTTTGTGCCCTTGGGAGAGAGGGAAATACGTATACTTCAGCTGCTCCCTACTAGTATGACAGCTCTATTTCTAATCTGTTTTTGGTTTAGTTTGTATCTTAGGGTCCTGTTAGAAAATTACTAGATTTCTTCCACCATATTTAGGTTCTATGGTTGCTATATTACTATCTTCAGTAGTAAACTGCAAAGGCTTTGTACTCAGCAAGTTTCAGGTTGCATTAACAGCTTCTGACTGGTAGAAGCATAAAGCCCCATAGCTCGTGCTATATATGTCGTTTGCTATGGAGTTGATGCATGTTACAGTTTTTTCCTCCACTGCTGTAGTCTAGCCTCAGACAAGTTTTAAATATATATTTTAAATATTGTTTATTATTCTGTATATATTAAATGCATATAAATGCTTCTGTTTACATTAGTGTTCAATGGCTTCTGTTGAGAAGCCATTTTTCTCCTGCTTCGTCTTTTTTGGAGCAATGTGTTTATTTTTCCTTGATGCATCTTTGCATCTGACAGAGTTATTAAGTAGCAAGTAAATGAAGGAACTGTAGAAAATAAGTGAATTGCTCCACATTTTCCTTCTGTTCGGTTTTGTCCAAACAGGCAATTCCTGTTGGCAATGGGTCTGCTTTGCAGAATGCTGTATAAAAAATGTCACAAGAACATTGGTAAGAAACTTCAGATCTGAGTCACGAGGAGGATTGTTTATTTGCTGCTTTGAATAGTCTGTTGCATGGATCTTTTTCTAAGAATGAAATGCAAATAGACCAATATCACCTGGTCTAACCACAGACTCATTCAATTAGCAAAATAAATTGGAGTAGAGTAGTTGAGCTTTAGATATTTTCTTGAGTGCTCAGAGATGAGAGATTTTATTCCTCTGTTAAAAGTCTGTCAGTAATCTGTGGCTTTCTGATCACAGACTCTGGTTGGCTGTTCTCTAACGCACTGTAGTGATCTGGCTGCTGAGACTTCATTTTTCTGCTCTTAGTCTTGATATTTCAGTGACTGTATGTTGGGATTCTGAGTATCTGCAGAAGGGAAACAAAAGGATTTTGGTAGTGATGTTTTGACAACCACTAAAAAAAAAAAAATCTAAGACCAGTCTATGCTCTCTTTTATGTATTACTTTCCACGTTAAGATGTCCCTGAATCTTGAAAAGATCCCTACATGTTAGAAATGTTTGCAGTTTGCCCCCTCTATGATATTTCTGGAGGTTGGTTGAACACCTGATGACTTGTGCAGGACTCAAACATAATCAGTACAGCCTGGCATTTGTTTGCTTTTTTTTTCTAAAGGATTTTAACATTTGTTTTTTTTTTTTTTTTTCTCCTGCTGTTCAGATCATTTATATAGTCTTTTTGTTGTATTCTCATCATCCAGTTTGGGAGAAAAATAATCATTTAATTCTGCCACATCCAGATTTCCGTACATCAGTTTTGTTTCTCTAGTTGCCCACAGAGAAATCAGTTTATGATCAGAAACTGTTCAGGTGTTCCCCTCCTCAAAAGAAGTTAATACTCTCATTTTTCTCCCCTCTATCAGATCTTTACACACTTGTATTTATAATTTGAAGATTAGGTGTAAACTTCGTTCAGTTTCACAGAAATACTCTTAAATGTGAGAACCATACGGGTTATTTTGAGACTTTATTAGGAACATAAGAATGTATCTTGGGCCAGACACGAGGCTTATGTACTTCAGTATTTTGTTTATTATTCGGGAGAGAGATCTGCAAACAGCTCTATCCTGTGTCTGTAGTACTTAGAAATGCAATCAAGGACAAGACCAAATCTTGTTAGGTTTTATATATACCTGGTAATTGGATGAAAATTTACTGTTTTAAGTTGCTCAGTCTTTGGCTACACTGTCAAAACTACTAAAACCAAATACATTATATGGATATGAAAAATACTGTTACTATCATCATATTCCTTATAGCATATTCTTGGGTGCTTTGAGTTTGAGTCTTAAGCCATTTTTTTTTTTTTACCTTACAAGAACCTTCTAACATCTGTTTATGGAACATGAGATGTTTCTCACTGAACTTTGTCCTTGTTATATTATTTTGATAATGTTTGTCCCTTCACTACTGAAAACAATTGCAATTCCTTAACCTTTGTGTAAAAGTGTTTTCGTACTTAATCATCTCAGCCACTCTTCTCTGAATCTTGCTCAGTTCTGTAGTTATCCTTAGGGACAGGGTAAGAAGTATTTCAGAAAAGGCAGATGCACAAAAAAATACATCTCTGTTTTTAAATGATCTTTTCTTTGTGGTTTTCTGTTGGCTTAGGGAACGGCACTGATCTATTTTTCAAAAAAAAAAAACAATGACCTTGATAAAACTTTGATTTCTGAAAAGACAAACTTAAGTTAGAATGCTGTATCATGAAAAGAAGATTTTAAATTACATTTTTCTTACTGAACTTAATTATACTTTGTGGGTTTTTATTTAAATTTGCCTTCAGCTTTTGTTTTTTTATTTAGCTTATTCACACTTCTGTAATTTCTCTTTGATTTTTGACCAATGTAAAGGATTTTATCATGTACTTGTTTGGCTATAGTCTTACCCTCCACTCCCAATTGTCAGCTATTTTTCTGCCATCTAAACCACAACTTCTATTATTGTTTTAGTAGAATCTGCATCTGGCATGTATGATATTGGTACCACTACAGTTTCCTCCTTCAGATGCCAAAAACGTGTTCCAGATAAGCTGGACCTTGGCAACTTAATCTGCTTCATTTTCTTGGAAGGTTAGGTTTATTTACAATACCATATCATAAAGTTATGTGATGTGGGAGTGCTGGAAGGAGACTGAAGAAGAGTTCAGTTAAAAGTTAAAGTAAAAATCCTTCCATGGTGGTGAATAAACTTCATGGATTGTAATGGTGATGTTCCTCTAAAACAGAAGTGCCAGCCTTTCTGAGTTTTCATAGCAAGTTAGATAATTTTATTCAAACACCTACAGCTGTGTATGCGTAGCAAATATTCTGACAATCAGAGCTCTCAAAGAAACAAAAATCAGCAAACACCCTTTGCACAGTGATGTTCTAGGACTGATGTAGTCTAATAGCAAAAATGGAGAAGTCATTTCAGTCTGAGGTATGTTTTAACAGATACTTTTAACTGTTTACTTTGAGTTATATATGTCCTGTATACATGTCCTGACCAAGCAAACAGGTATGTAAAACATACAGTGGCAAAAATGGCAAAATAACGTGAAGAAAAATCACAGAATTTTGCTCAGTTGCAATTATAACTAATAATAACTGTGATTCTCAATGTTAAATACAGTAAATGTTGCATCTGGTAAAGATCAGCTTCTCTGATTATTCTTCAAGCCTAGTGGTAAAACCAGTAACCTGTTCGAAGTGGGCAAAGAAACTCTAGAACAACTTTTGAATCATGAGGTCCCATTTTTACTGAGGTGTTTATTTTAAACATAGAACAGTGGAGATTAATTAGCAATTTATTTGGCAAAGATTGTATGTCATCCAAGGCTGAGTTGCAAAGTAGTGGGGGTTTTGCATTGCCAGTTAGCATGCAGTACTGCTGCTGTGGCTTTTTAAGAAAAAAAAAATCCTTCTGTGGTGTTGATTTTAGAGCTGCTGCTTTGTGAATAATTATCTTCTGAGGGTGAACGGGATGTTTTCAATTTAGAGCGTTTGTCTGAATTTTGTCGTCTGCTGTTGCTTGAAACAAACCGAGGCGTTAAGGTTGCGTGCTTTATCTTTATCTTTTTGGTTGCCAACAGCATCTTCTCCAACTCCATTGCAGTTTCACGCGCGTGACCGCTCGTTTCCCAGAACCGCTCGAGGGTGACGGTCTCGCCTCCCAAAACTGCTCGTACAACCCAACAAAACGTGTTTTAACCTCAGCCGGCAAAGGGCTGTGGCGTAACCGTGAAATAATCCTGTCAGAAAACGCCGCTACGCCGCCCTCAGTCCTGCCCGGACCCGTTTTTCTCACAGAACCCTTGGGGCGGTGCCGGGATCGCGCTCCCGGCGCCGCCCACGGCCTCGTAGTGTTTACAAACAGACGGTGGAGCCGAGCCCTGCTCCGTTCCTGCCGTAAAATGCACGGCCCGCGGAGCTAAGCCCCCCCCGCTGCCTGGCTGCGGTCTATCAGAGCCCGGGGCGCCGCCGCCATGAGGCGTTGGGGGCGCGGAGCAGGCTGGGTAGCAGGGCGGAAAGCGAGCTCTCCTCACAGGAGGGACCCCGCGCCTTGGGGGGGGGGGGGTTGCACGGGTAGACCCCCGTTGCCAGGGCTGTCCTGGCTCTCGAAGCCCTTGTTTCCTTTTCTCTGAGGTCAATAGGATGCTGTAGAGTAGGGAAATGGGGTAGCGGGCAAGGTTAAACATCCAGTTGAGGTCTCCTGTGGTGCGGCCACTCCGCACCCCAAAACCAGACTCTGAAACTAGGGGAGAGACGTTCATCTTGGGGTCATTTCGGATGGAAAAGACCCTTAAGATCAGGCACTTTTGAAAGTGTTATGCTTTCTGGTCCTTTTCTGTTATTACTTAAGTAATGAGATCTGAAAGACTCCTTGGAAGAAAAAAAAAAAACTCTTGAGGTAAAACGCTATCTTCTATTAGTTCTTAATTTGAGGTAAAACACTATCTTCTCCAATTCTTAATTTGAGAAAAAACACTATTTTCTATTCTTAAGTCACTTCAAGAGTTGGCTGAGTATTTAACACAGGAGCTTCACACCATCCTGATCGTTTGCTATTTTTAACATTTTGCAGTAATTACGTGATGCTTTTTTAATACTTACCCATGACAAAAAAAATGCGTTTGTGAGAAAGCAACCGAATCACAGCATGAATCCTAATAAGTTTTACACACACTGTTAAAGTTAAGCATGTAAGGAGTTCAAGTGTGGTTATCAGGATTACTTAGAAACGTGGTCGTGCATAGCAGCAGTTTTGAGGCTGTGTTGGAGGAAGTTTTTACTGCTTACTAAGGTCTTCTCACCTAGTAAATAGAAAAAAATGTGTGCTTGGCAGGTGCTGAGGAAGGGGATATAAATATGTGAAATCTTTATTCAGTTGTGCAGGTTTTGATATTTGAGGTGCTTACCTTGTTAAACTGCATGTGAATGTTATTGAAGAGTGGTTTTGCAAATTTACTTCTTAGGTTTTTGTTTAACAAAAATCAAATCTTACTGAAAGCTTGTGACAGTTGCTGTAATAAAAAGATTATGGATAGCCCCTAATGGCTTTTAAAAGCTGTTTAATGCTGCTTGTGTCAAAGTAAGCAATTAAGGTCACTTAATCTGTTTGATTATTCATCTAGTTGCTCTGGTGGCATCCCATGTGTTTGGATTGGTGAAAATGTGCGTCTTGAGAAGGCTGCTTCACAGCTTTGTAGCCCTCTGTACAGAGCACGTGTGTAATGTGAAAGCTGAGGAAAGAAAACCCCTGGTTATATGACAGACAGTTCACTAGCCCCAAGCACAAGCAGACTGTAAATGGACATCCTTGTGTTGCTATAGCATGGGCTTCAGAAAAAAAAGATCACATCCAATGTAGTCATTTAAAGGCAGCTTACTAATTAAAATAGTATTAATAAATTAGACCTTATATAGTGTTTATACGTTCCTGTTAAACTTCAGTCAGGTTGTTGTAAGGTTAGAGGATGAAATAAGGTTTGCTGAGTCTCAGTTTCTGTGGTGCAAATACGCTGCTGCATAATTTGATGTGAACTGGAGAGTATTTGGCCACTTGGCACAGAGGGCCAGGAGAGGCAAAGTGTGGAGACTGCTTTGAGACCTTCGTTTGCTTCAGTGGCAATGGCGGCACCTCAGAAGATTAAATTTTGGTCAGTAGGTTGGAGCCCCAGTTCTGTCCTCAATAGTCAAGGTAACCATAGGGCAGATGGGGGAGAATGAAGTCTTTTTGCTTACCCTCAAAGCTGATGGAGAAAAAATTGGTGGAATAATATGTATCTGCTGTGCAGCTCCAAGATAAGGACCAGGTTATGTTCACTTGGTGGATTTCTGGGGAATGAAGAGGCTCAGAAATAGCTCAGGCGAATTGTGTGTAGATTGAATGGTCCTTCTACTTCCAACTGCTCCGCTCCCCCCTTTATCCAACAGAAAACAGAACTACAAGTGGGCAGGCTGGAATGACCTTAAAACTGTGATTCTTGTATGGTCACAAAGAAAGTGACTAAATCTGCACCAGTTTAGAAAAACATTGGCAGAAAGATGTCAGCAAGATCTTAAAATGAGTATTACTTTCGACAACAGAATTTGTTGTTTGCTCTACAGTGTTGGAAATAGGAAAGTAAACAGACTTTCTGCTAGACACTTTCCATAGGGTAGCATACTGATCGTTGGACACTCAAAAGTATTTTCAGTGTATATTATAAAGCTCTACTTGGCATTCTGTGTTAGCAACTGTTCCCTACCCCGTTCCGTTATGAAAAGAACAGGAACTAATATCAGCTTGTGAGTTTAGGATCGGATGTTATTCATAAATTAACACAAATTAAACAAAGCTGTGATTCACATAATG
The DNA here is from genome assembly GCF_040182565.1 of Anser cygnoides. NCBI lineage: Eukaryota > Metazoa > Chordata > Aves > Anseriformes > Anatidae > Anser > Anser cygnoides. Next base: position 3,866,004 of record NC_089891.1, on the reverse strand, counting down.
GAAAACGTTAAAGTATCATTAATGCTTCGAAGTTTTGCAGACTGAGCAACCATAAGAGTGGTAGAAAGTGCTGCTGGCCTGATGGGAATCTACCTGGCTGCTGTCCCAATCGGCCTGTTTCCTCTAGCTGTGGGCGTGGGAGTGTGTTAGGAGATGGAAATCCATTGGTAATGTTCAGCCGGCGTACCCCTCAGGATCCCTCACCAATTGTTAGCAAAGCAGGCACAACATTGCTATAGTCAGACCACAGCCAAGAGATTAAAAAAAAAACGTTGAGAATCTGGGAGTCATAACTGGCTCTCTGATGCTGCATCTTTTCTGTGCCAAACATATGTTGGTATAGAAGGAACTCTGATTCTAAATAACAAAGTGTGGGCAAGATTTAACTGAAGTTTTCCGTAAAAGAAACCAGCTCTCTAAATGTTGCTATATTTTTCACTGTGTCTGATGTGATAATGCAATCAGATAAATGGACGTAACTGTTCTGGAACTGTATTGTTGTTGTTTATAGCAAGCGTTGACACAATCCTAGGAGTAAAAATAAGGTTTGCCAGACCTTGCAGGTAGCGTCCACCGTGTGCTGTTCTGGCTCATACACGTAGGATTTCTACGATTAAAGCTCTGTTGGCTCAGACGTGCAAAAGCAGAAGTTTGAATTTCAAATTTAGTACTGGGTGTTTGTTAGTGAGTTGATTGGTTTTGACCAGAGCATAAGAATGTTTTTAAAGATTATTGCCAATACTTGCAGAGCACTTATGTACCACTGAGGAAAGCATTTATGTCTTCTGAATTAATAAATGAACTCCAGTACTGTCTGGGAAACAAACGCAACTTAAGTTGGAAATGTCAGGCTATTTGGGCTGTTGCGATGAAGAGTGTGCCGTGTATACATCTGTTTATAGACATAGATAATTTCTAGCACCCACTTCACCGTTTATAGGCAAAAGTGCTTCTTAATTGTTTTCTTCTCAATCCTGACAGTGCCTGGCCTTTGTAACAGAGGAGCACTGCAGACGTGTTGACAGGGTTTTGGTCAGGTACGTTGTTCCCGATGCAGGTGCTACATTTGAGTAAGTACAACTAATGCCTTCCCTTTGGGAACCTGTAATATTCTGAAGTAAAAAAAAAAAGCTGATGTGGGTTCTTGATCACTTTTTCATATCTTCTGTGACATTTCTCTCTTTGATGTGCTCTGACCCTCAGCGAGGAATCTGTTACAGCGATTGGAGGTCTAATTCTGTTTTGTCACGTCAGATCGCTTGCTTACTTTCTTGTGCCCTAGTTCTTAGAGAAAACTAGGGCTGAGTCAGGTGTACGCGCAAATAGACTGTCTCGCCTGAAACTTTTAAAGCACTGCACTTGTATGATGTGGATGTCATAGTGCCCAAGATGGGGAGCTGCCTCTAGCATTTTTCTCCTTCTCAAAAGGCTGTCAAATCCCTGTGGTGTGCAAAACCCTATTTTTTTTCTGTGATCAGTTGAGGCTGACGGGGGGAGTTAAAGCACGCAGCTTCCCAGGTGCCACCCCCCTGCAGCGTGGCTGGGTGCCCCCCCTGCCTGCCTTCCCGGTGTCGGGCTGGTTTCCCCCCGCTCGTTGCCCTACAGCCAGCCCCGGGCATGTGCTGCCCGCCCGACCTCGGCTGCGGGCGGGGCCAGCGGCCTCCCTCCGGGGCCCGGCGCTGCCTCCCGCAGGTGCCCCCGGCCCTGGGAGGAGGGAAGGGGCTGCGGGGGGAAGCCGGCAGCACACGGCCCCGGCGGGCAGACCGAGCGCGCCCCGCCTGCCTCGCCTCGCCTCCCGGCCCCGTTCTGCCCCGCCGCGGGGGCGCTGCCCGCTGCCGGCTCCGCTCCGGGCTCGGGACTCCGCTCCGCGTTTTCCAGCCCTCCCCCGCGCTCCCGGCCCCCGCCACCCGAACGTGCAGCGCGGCTCCGTCCTCAGCGCCGCTCCTCATTGGCCGCGCCGCCATAGCCCCATGGGCGTGCGGGCCGCCCATTGGCCACGCGCCGCCGTCCATCAGCGGGCGGCGGAGTGCGTCAGGGCGGGCGGGGGGGGGAGGAGGAGGAGGAGGAGGGGGGAGCGGCGGCCCCTTCCCTGCCTGTGGCTGGCGGCGGCTGCGGCTGCGGGGCCGGTGCGGGCGGAGGGGCGCAGCGGAGGGCGGCCTCGCTGCCTCGCGGCCTCCCGGCCTCGCTCCCTCCCTCGCTCGCTAAGATGGCGGCGGCGGCGGCAGCGGCGGCGGCGGCCGTGGCGCGGCTGGAGGGCCGGGAGTTCGAGTACCTGATGAAGAAGCGCTCGGTGACCATCGGCCGCAACTCGTCGCAGGGCTCGGTGGACGTGAGCATGGGCCACTCCAGCTTCATCTCCCGCCGCCACCTGGAGATCTTCACCGCCGCGCCCCCGCCGCCGCCACCGCCGCCGCCGCCGGCCGGCTCCGACGGGCCGCCGCCTCCTGCGCCTCAGGGCGACCCCGCGGCTGCTGCCGCTGCTACCGGCGGCGGCGGGGGGGACTTCTACCTGCGCTGCCTCGGCAAGAACGGCGTCTTCGTGGACGGCGTCTTCCAGAGGCGGGGGGCGCCGCCGCTGCAGCTGCCCCGAGTGTGAGTACACCGGGGCCGGGCCTGCCGCCTGCCCCCGCCCGGCCGCGCTGCCCCGTGCTCCCCCCGGGTGTCGCGGCGGGGTGCTGCCCCCCCGGCCCGTCGCCGTTCGGCAGCCACCCGGGGGGTGACAGCGTCGCCGTGCCGGCCGCCTCCTAGGCCTCCTTCCGCGCCGCCCGTGCTCCCCTTGCGGCTCCAGGGCAGCAGCCCCTCGGCCGCGTCCTCCCCGCCTTGTGTCCGCACCGCCGCCCCCCGTGCCCGGCCCTCCGGGCCGCTGCGGAGCCGGGGAGCCCGGGGCTGGCGGCTGATAAACGGTGACCCTGCTCCAGCGCCCTGTCTTGCACGGAGCTGGTGTGAGTTTGGGAGCAAAGCTGTGTGCAGCAGTGCTCGGAGGTATTGTAATGAGCAAACAGAACTGGATACACCCTTGAGTATTGTTTACGTGCTTCAAAGGGAACCAGTCAAGTGGTTATCCGCATATCTGGGATTTTTGAATTGAGGATCGGTGCTGAGTAAACCTTGTGACACCCTCGGTGCTTTTACTGAATGTAGAGGGTTTATTTGGGGGGGGATTGCCTTCAGATTTTTTGTGGCGGTTTCTACTCGTTGCCGGATTGTACCAGTGATTTTTTAATGGCTAAACTGAATCATCCACATGAAATACTTTCACTAGTCCTAGTGTTTTAAGACCTGTTTCTGTATGTGACAGTATGTGCATCAGGAGGCTTTAAACGGTAATACATTCCTTTGCCATTAGCAAATATTAACTGTCCTTGCAAAATAATTTTCTAGAAGAGTACGTGAGGCCTACCTACCATGGTTAAGGTTATGTTGAGCTGTAAATAAGTGATCTGTGTTCTGAGGAGTCTCGTGGGAAAAGTGAAAGTGTTTTGGCTCAGAATAATGTTAGGTGGCTTGACTAAGAAGTACCTAAAAGGTTATGAGTTTTAGCTTTACTAAGCACGTGCCGTTGGTGACACATTCTTAACGTCTTACAAGTTTTTAAACTTTCTTTAGGCCTTTGATGGTTTATATTTTCCACTTTGACGTCTTAGCGTTAGTTTCCCCACCTTGTTTCTTTGTAAAAAAATCAAATTGTCTTACCTTTCTGCTTTCTAGGAAATGCTCATTCTGAAAGGCTTTAACAGTGCCAGTTATGTGTGGAGTTGTATAATCATGAATACAGTTGGATGACTTGTTTGACCTTTAACTGTAACTTCTATTTTTGCTTTCTGCTTTTTAATATTAATAATCGTTTGGCATGTGGTTAGTCTATATTTTAATCTAAAACGTTTATGAAATACAGAACAAATACTTCCTTCTTTATAAACAGTTTGGTGCAATACAGTAATTGTAAGTAAGTCATTGTGCATTACATATGTTGATTACAAACAGTCTAGAATTAGTTTGAGTAATTTAGTCAGTAGCATTCTGTTAAATGCTTAATTCCTCAGGAAAAAAATTACTGCTGCTTCATGCTGTCCATGTAATTGTTGACTTGTAATTTATTTTTTTCCTGTCAGTGTTGTCTTTTTAAGGGAAAGAGAATACTGACGGATTTTTTGTGTCAGTTTTTTAGTGAACAATGATGAAAACTTCTCTGCAGTTAATTTTTTTTTCATGAGTGTACGTAGGTGGTGCTTACAGAAACTACACTTGCTTGAAACTTACTGTGCTCAGTGATTACACCACTTCTTAGACTGCACGCTTGTAGCTTTCCGTTTCAAGATCTGTAAGCCGGTTAAAGTAGTTATCTCCTTACAAAATAAAGGTGTGATCTTCCAATAAATCATGTAAATAAAAGGTGGCATACCTTCAGTCCTGGCTAGAAACAATGGAGCAGTGTGTGCACCGAATGTACTCGGATTTCTTTAGTCAACAAGCGTGGGGACGAGTTTTAGCTTGAAGGGCAGGCACATTCAACAGGGTCATAGTTAAATCGGTGGTTAAGCTCAAATGCTGCTTTATTGCTTTTTTAAAAATACAGAGCTTCATAAGAGAAGGAAAGTCTTACTGGTGTTCTATAGGGAAATAGTAGTTTCATTATTTACAAAGTTTTTTTTTTTTTTTTAGCATAGGCGTCTTCAGACAAATTCAAAGCAGACGTTATCTGCTTATGGCAAGTCATTACTGTGAATTGCTGATGACTAATAACGTTGTAGCTGTGTTCTTGAGTTTCATTGTAGATTTAACTGGTCACACTGAAGATGATCTCCTGGATTTTAAGAATCAAACTTAGTTACTGTGTAATGTACTCATTAACTGACACCTGAAACGTGACTGGAAGGGAAGCAGTTTTGGTGCGAGTTGAAGATTGATGGTTGCTAACCTCCAGCTCAAGTAATCACTAGATCTATTTTTGGTGGTGGTGGTTAATCCTGCAGCGTTGCCAGTAATATGCTTTGCGTATGACTACGCAATCACTTGAATTTTATTTTCTTTAATGGCAGGTGAGGTTAAAACAAAAAAACACAGAGTGGCCTGTTCTTTCTATTGGTTTCGAAGCAATCTTGGAAACTAAGAATGAAGCATCCATCTCTGTCACTAATAAATAGTGACTTACAGATGACTCCAAGTGAAATATTGTTACAGACTCGAACTGTCTTATTTAATTGTCCCTAATATTTACATGTGATTCATGTCTCCTTGGCCTTTTTTGATTTCAGCACAGTGTTTAAACATGATTGCATTAATAATGTTACTGAACTTCCTGGTTTTGGAAGGGAAAAGCAGAAATACAACTCTAGTCTCCTGCAAACCACACGTTTTAAACATCTGGGGAAATTAAGTTATTAGAGTCTGCTTATACATGCTCTAATAAGGGCATCTTTCTTTCTACAAATAAAAATGCCAGCAACACAGAACTACTGTGCATTAAGATAACTGTATTGGTCGCTATTTTTAATATTTCCCTGGAAGCCTCACTCACAGTTCAAACATTTCAGTTATCAAGCAGGAGGTAATATCAGTGGGAAGTGTGTTTTTGTTTTTCTGATTCTTGACGGACTCACATACGTCCTTGTGTGTATACAAACCAGCTGTCATCTTGTTAGATGATTAAAATGGACGCTAGGGAAAAAAATAGCTATTTTTTTTGTTCATGTCCAGTAAGTAGCTCTCCTGTCAAGGTCATAATGCACAGAGGCATGGGATTGAACAAGTGTTAGAACCGCATGTTAAATGCACACAAATCTGAGCAATTCAGTTAAGTCTCTTGCAGCTACCTTTAAGATCCATGGACTGTCACCGCTGCAGCTTATAAAGTCCATGTTTTTTAATTGTTTTCATTTGATGCTTGTCAAATTTCCCCTGACTTCAGTAAAAGCATTTTAGGATATATCGCTAGGTAAATAATAACATTGATGCTTGACTTTTGAGGTACTTGTTTTGAAAAATACCTTTTATGTTGGGCACAGCAGCTGTTGGTGACAGAGCTCTTGTATACAGCTTTTGGAGAGGCAGGATTGCAGACAGATGTAACTGTACAGCCAGAGAAAAACAGACTGACTTTTGGGTACAGCTTAGCTCTGAAAAAGGTTTGTTGTCTGTGTTGTTCCACCCCCCACCCCCTTTTTTTTCTTTCATGTTACAGTCAGTAGCTTGGATGTACTTTGCATGGTAGCATTTGAATTCACAAAGATCCTGACATTTTAGGCCTGACTGTTCTAAGACAGTGTGTGTTCATTCAGACAAAAACATATTTTGTAGATTAATGATTATTTTTGGCTTTGGTCTTGTGGAAGTAGATTTGGGAATCATAAGACAAGATACCACTAGCACTGGAGCAGTATTTAAGGCAGAGCAAAGATGCATCCAGTCCGTTACCTGTCTTGAAGAGTGGTCAGCAGCAGATGCCTAGGGAGGAGTGTAAAAATGGACAAAAGCAAATAGTTATGCTTCCCTTGTTTATTCTTTTGGATCCCAGTTAGGTTTGATTTCTTCCTGAGTTTAAAACCATTTAATGTTTAAATTTTTTTTAATGACTTGCTCTTTTTTTTCCCCAAATCTCTTTAAACTTCTTATATGCACATCACTTTTGGCGGTGAGTTCCACAGCTTAATTTGGAGCCTGCGATGGTCTTTTTTTGCTGAGCTTTTTGAGCTTTACACCTGGTAATTTCATTTGATGCAACTCAAGTTAGCTCTTTTATAATAAGAAACTGTAAATAATTGTTCTATTCTGTCATTCATTTTATAGTCTTCTTTATATTTACTGAGTATAGGAGCTCTTATACTAAACCATGTCGAGTGCATCTCACTTTAGCTTAACATCTATTGACTAATCCTAAGGCAGGTCTATATGGCTGAAAACTAAAAATACATCTGTTTGTGTAGTAGTGCTTTTCCCCTTAGTGTACAAAGGGCTGAATCAATGTTTTTGGTTTGCTGTTGTGGTCTGGAACTACAAAGTGCTTTTTAAGTAGTTGAAGCTTTCCTGGTGATGGAAGCCAGCAGATTCTGAACAAGGATCAAGTATATTCGCTAAGTAAACTCTTCAGGAAAATTTTTTGTGTTCAGCGTTACACGCACAGGATACTGCAACAGATTGTAAAGAACCTCTAATATATCAGTGTGCTTTTTTTATTTTTGGCAGTTGCTTAAATTATATGCAGAGATGTGATTGCTATAATGCATTGTGGTTGCACACATGCTCAATGAAAACTTTTCGCTGGAAACAGCTCAGGTTTGGCTTACCAGTTGAGAGGAAAGGATTGTAGTATCTCCTTAGATAGTGCTAGCTGCTCATTTAGGAAGAATGTTGTTTTCTTTTTCTTTTTTTTTTTTTTGGCTTGAGCTTGGTTCATGTTTTAAAGAATTGCTTTATGAATATAAGTGTTAGGAAATCAAACAACACCTTCTTTTTCCCAAGGAATATAGTTGTAAGGATAGATCAATTACCTCAGGCTTTATTGGCACCTGCTTTTTCCCTTTTTTGATAACACTTCTGATAGATACAGTTGCTCGTAAAGAAGACAGCTGGCTGAATTGTTTGTGAGACCTTCTGATTGATTTGGGTTTAGAGGAGTATGAAGGAGTTCCATACTGGAATTAAAACTATGAATTACTTAGAGGTTATCTCACAGCAAAGAACTAAAATATTGGACTTGGCTGTGACTTACAAATCAGACTCCAGAAACTTTTATTTACTTTCTGTAGCAGACACTGTGTCCCATGGCATAAGAAATAATAATCTTAACTGGCTTATGTTTATAGGTCTTTTTTTGGCTACTTTAAAGTAAGATTCTCAAATGTCAAGCTCAGTGGCAGTAGTGTTCTCACTGTAACCGGATCTGATTGAAAGGAATGTAGGAGGAAGAAGGTAGAACGTGTACCATTTGAAATGAAAATAGAGATGAGTATGAAGTTTCTGTAGTCATCATTTGTGTAACAGTTGTTTCTGTCATCTCATTTTTTTTCACGTTTCTCTCTCAGCTGAACACACCTTATGAGTGAAATGGCTTTTGTTACTGAGACAATGCTACAAATTGTCAGACACCAGTGGGGTAGCTGAGGTACAACTCACAGGTTTGGATTTGGATTAAGTTGCACTTGCCTTGTGTTTTCTGTTGGTCTGATTGATATATCAGAATTGAGTACGGACATCTTGTATACAGTTTTACTGATCGATCTTAGGAATGTTACATGAAATAATATAAACCGGGAAATCACCGTACAAATTGGTGGCTTCCCTCTCATTGCTTTCCAGTTCTGACGGAAGCATAATTAGTGCTGTTGTGGTGTAATGGTGTGAAGTAAGGATTAAAACTGTCTGTTCTATGAATCTGTAGTTGAAAATGAGTTTTGAGATTCTTACCTTCAGTTACATTAATGAGGCAAGAGCTGTGTAAATTAAACCATTCTTTGCTCTGTACTAATTAAGTCAAAATGCAATCCTGTTTGTCTGTTGTGAAGTACCCTAGTTTTGAGCAGGGAGAGACAACTTCTGCTATCAGATGAGTGTAAGAAAAGTAAGGTAATGTTTCACCCTTGCTTTGCAAAATAAAGGTATGTGATTAATTTGCTTATAATCAGGAAATGACATTGTCTTGTAAATATTAGTCCTTCATGAAGGTACATGTGTTTTAGCAAATGATTCTGCTGTGGAGGAATTCTGCTGCTGTTTGTTTTTTTTTTTTTTTTTCAAGAATATGTAATTCTCACGCAGTGAGCAAAGAATTTTTTGTCACGGTCATGCCTAAAGTATTCAAAGTAAGATGACTGTGCATCTGGTTTACTGTATTTTTCTGTAAATACAGCAGTACTCTCAAGACCCCTTAAGCCCCATTATCTTATGTAAAATTATGTACAACACTGGGAAAAATCAAATGTAATTTCAAAGAACATTGCAGATTTGTCATGTAGCAGTGTGAAGTCATGTGTTTTGCAGAATATGATGAATTTTCAAAACAGAGTTGAGTTTACTAATAAGCTAGTGTCCTCTATGGAACTTCATACTGAAATTCTGGGAAGGTGGTGGTTGTGTGTACTGTCTTGCTTATATTCACGATAAAAAGTTGATGTGTAGTGACATTTGTTTCCTGCGACTTCCTGCCTTTAAGGAATTTTTTGACCTAGATAAAGCAGTTGGAAGGGGAGGAACCATATTTACTCTGCAGCTATTCCACACTGGATGGCAAGAAAATAAAAATTACATTCTTCTGTTTAGATTTCATCAATGTTACCGTGTCGCTGAACAGTGCTTGGGCTTTACTAGGTGGTTACTTGAAATCTACTTTTGTGATAGATAGTTTTTTATAGGGTTAAAGAATGTCTCTCAGTGATTGGAGTCTGTGTTTCTTCGCATTTGTTTGTGTGGTTGTGCTGCAGCTATTGATTGTGCTTGGGCGGTGTTCTGTACATTCTCACCAGTACTGCGAATTGTAAACTTTTACAAAGGAGCGTCTTTGTGTGCTGTAGAGCTGAGTATTTGTGGAAGTAAAATTTTTCAACATTCAAAAGCTTCAGTATTCAATAAACGAATCTTTATATAAACGTATCACCTTTTTGTTTGTCCATGTGCATCAAATACAATGAAAAACATGAGCAAATTGACATAATTGTGTCCATGCTAAACTGCAAATATTCCGGCTAACTTCAGCGAGACAGCTCACGTGAGTAATGATGCACATGCAATACAACATTTTTAGAATAAAAGCTGTAAGTTTAAAAAACAAATCAAACCAGAGACATGTCATTATCAAAGCTTTATGAAGTACAACAAAATTAGTATAAAGTTGACTGGAATTAGTTCTAGTGCAGTGTTAATTTAAGGTTTTACATTAAAAATGAAGGAAGGGACCTGTAGCTGGACCCCTGCTGGAAGCAGAGATGACTTCAGCATCAGATCAGATGGCTCAGCACCTTGTCCATTTGAGCTCTGAGTATCTCCAGGGCTGGGAAATGGTTAACTATGAGGTGGTAGTTACAGGAAACATTTCATTTTGAAAAAATATTTTCCAAGCAGAATTTTGGGAATACACAGGTTTGCTAGCATAATGTAAAACTTCATGCTAAGTCATGAAAAAACTACTTGGTCACTATTTGATGTTTCTATTTGATACTTTCATTGGTGATCTAAGTAAATGCAACTGCTGATAAATATTTACTGATATTTACAATGTTGGTAAGTCACAAAATAATGAGGGGAAAAAATGGACTTGTTGTGCAATCCATTAAAAAGAAGGAAAGAAAGAGAAAATGCATCTGAAAAGATACGCAGGCCAGATTTTCAGGGTAGGAAGCTGGTCTGAAAAGTAGAAGTAGAGTGCATTTGAAAGTCCTGACTGAAGAGAAATTGTTTGATGCTTATCGTGAGATGTGTCAGAGCGGAGTGATGTGATGACTGTGTAGAAATAAGGGAGCTGCAGCGCGGAGCAGTGATTGATGGTGGAACTTCTGGGGTTCTGGAACCAAAACTGGTATCCAAGAATCTTGGAAAACTGCAAGGTTTTAGGGGGGCAACTGCTAAAAAGAATTGAAGGCTCAAGGATATACCAAGCAGTGAGGGACTTACGGTCAATATGTTTGCCTTCTCAAAAAGGAGTGCAAGGTGGTGTGGTATATACCCATTTATGGGGAGGAATTAGACTACTGAAAGGCCTGCTAATGGATCAACACAGGATGAAACTCCAGAGGGTGTAAACTGAAGTCTCAAGGTTTGAACTAAGCACGTATTTTTAGCAGTGCTGGAAGACAGCTTAGAGGAAGGATTGAATCTCCATTTCACCACCTTCTGCTGATCAAAAGTAGAACCTTTTGGGAAAAGTTGCTTTAGTCAATAATAACGATGATGATACACCTTGCTGTAGTCACACCTGATGATTGGGTGCAGTATAGGTATGGTTGGATGAAATTTAATGCCCTGGGGCTAGAAGATGTCCAAGTAGGTGAAGTGTCTTAGCTCTTCAGGCTTTACTTCTTGTAGAAGTCCTTTTTTAATAGTCTTCCACTGGGTTAGAGCAAGAGGCTTTTTTATTATGTGTTAACAAGGAGTCAGTACTTGGCTTTTTTTTTTTTTCTAATTAAAACTGCTTCTAAAGCATCAAACATCCAGTTGGGCATTTATTTATTTGCACTTGCCAGCAGTATTGTTATATGCGAATGATTTTGATGTTTTTATTCGTTGTCATCTTAGTCTTCATATTGGAGCACACCATAAAAGTAGTTTTCTTATAATATCCAGGGGTTCTCTGAAAAATGTTCTTCCTCAAGTAAATCTTAGATAATAATTCATGGGGTGTAAGCCTCCTAGTTCTTGTGTTTGTAAGGCAGGTTAGCAAGTAGTAGAAAAAAGAGTTTACACATTCTTTTGAAATTATATTCAGATTTTCTAAATCACTTAAATAATGTAAGATGAATATGTAATTTTGGTTCCGAGATGATATGGGCGAACTGGCACATTGATAGAAGTTGCTTTTAAATTCTGCTTTTTATAGACATTACAATATGGGAACAGATAATTTGCCTAACCTTTTCCTTCTTTTTGAAACCTCTTAAATGGGGATAACAGATATCCCCCTCAGCAGCGCAAGAATGAATATATGCTGCTTGGAACTTCAGCTTACTGTTGTGCACAAAGGTTTATTGTTGTTGTATTTAATTTGCGTTTTTAAAATTACTTACTTGTGTGTTTGTTAAAAAACAGCTCGTTTGTACTCGGAAATAGAGTAAGTGATATAAAGTGCTGGGGTTTTAGATAAATAATTACGTATTCTGACTGTGACAGCTGGGAGAAATAGTTTAGCTTTCACAGAAACATCAATTTCCTCAAAAAAAACATATATCTGAAATGTTAGTGTCTTTAACACTGTGGACCCCAGTGCATGATACGTTGTTGTACAACGTATAAGGTAAAAGTTTGATTATGAAGGTACAAACACGTAATTACCTGTTCTGTTTTGTTTTTTAAGGCTGAGAATTAAGTTAAGGACTACAAAGACATCTAGCCTCTGTCTTAATGTGAGCACTGTATAAACCTCCATACGTGGAAAAAATTGACTTAGCATTTTACATTGTGTTATGGGCATATTTGGGGTGTTCTAGCCCAAATATAATGTGAGCAGACGAGGAATGTACACACAGGCTGTATGCTGTATACTTAACGTAGCTAAGTAGGCGGGTGTGTTGATTACAAGTGTGGTAAACACAAAGAAAGTAGTTGGAAAGTATGAGCGATGGAAGCTGACTGTTAAAGAAAAGATTTCCCTCCTTAGGTGATATCCTCTATTCCAGTCTTTGTAGGGGGGTGAAGAAGGCCTCTGTAGCACTGAAGGGAGACGGGCTTTGAGAATGAGATGAAAAAGCATAAGGCTTAGACAACAGAAAGGTGAATGTACTTGTGCAGAATTCTGCCAAAAATGCTGTAAGAATGGTAAAGAGGATGATAGCATCGTGCTAGGTACAGATTAGAAAACTGGAAGAGGAGAATTCTGTTACTACATGGGGAGGATCAGGATGTTTGGCCAACGTGTTTTGCACTAGGAAATGGACGGGAGGGTATTCATGGGGTTTGGAGTTACGCAAGGAGAACTGGAAGGGTTTGTTGGCAGGCTTGAAAAAGGGTTGGACAGAGTTGAAGATCACCTCAAGTTTAAGAGCTGTGATTGAGAGGTAATATAGTTATCATTACAGAAAGTAATGAGGCTCTGACTTTGATGTTTAATTCGGCTAATGCAGTGATTCAGAAGAATCTTGGGTCTGACTTTGCTAAAAAGACAGTCTGTGCTGTCATGAGCGTCTGAGCTAATCTGGCGTTTCGCTTGCGGAGAAGGAGCACAGGGGAGGGGAAGCTCTTGCTTCCCGCAGTGCTCCCACCTGCAGGTTATGCTGGCCTCGAAGCACATCAGATGCTCCAAAAGCCACCGGCGTCTGCTTTTTTTGGGTGTTCTGGGGAGTTTTCTGTTGCATTGAAGTGGCTGATGGGAAAGGTCTGACAAGCAGTGGAGCTGGCATGAAGTATGTGGTGGCCTTGAACAGTCTTCAAAAAAAAGCACAAGTTCCTTGTCTGTGGGTTATTTCACAGCAGAGGGACAGCATTAATGTATCGTCCTCATTCCATATGCTAAATCATCATGTCTCTGCTTTAAAGGTCATCGGTACGGCTGGCAGTTTAAGTTACATTGTAGGACTGGGGAAGACACGAGTTGTAGAGATTGAACATTAAGGATATAGTAGAGATAAAGGATCCTTTTCTTAAGTTTATGTTTTTGTTTTTGTTTTTCTTTCGTTCTGGAAAACCTTACCTCAGAAAATGGATTTCTCTACATTTAAGACAAGTGACTGACTAGAGTTTGTGCAGCGTTCTATCATCTGTCTGAAAGAAAAAATGAATGTGAAGAAAATTCTAAAACCCTGCTGTTTTTTAAATGTCCCTTATTGCAGAGGCCACATGTAGCCTTTGCACTTTGTCAGGAAATATGTGAATCTGCTGCAGTTGACTCTGTAGGTAGGTGTGATGGGGATTTCCTATGTTGGCTTTTGAGGTTCTATTTAATATCCGCTTGATAGGAGGCAGAAATATCTCAAAAAAAAAAAGTTTTTTTTTTTTTGAAGAGAGCTTTTTCTTTCCCTTCTTTATGCAAGATAAGTAGCCAAGAAATAAATTCAGTTGATCCAGCCTTCCAAAACAACTTTAGTGGGCTTGAAAGTAGCTGTGCATTTGGTCTCTGTTCTGATTTATCTGACTTCTCACTGTCACTCTGAAACTTGCTTCAGAGGAGATGTGGTGAAGTGTTTAAGGAAAAAAACAATAATTTAGAAGGGGATCAGATTATAGAATATTTTTTTTTAATTTCCCATACATTATCCTGTGGACTTGGGTGCTTGGGTGACAAAAGTCAGTAGGAGTGAATTACATAAATCATCATCAATCCAAGTACTGTTTATAACTTCCACGCATCTAAGTGTTAAATAACATTGAGCAAAGACACGTTAAAGGAAGCAAGTTATTTCCTTTCCCTAGACGGTGTGAGTAGGCTGGGTGTGGCTGGGTTAGGCTCAGATAAGTGTTCGGGTAGGTGTTGGGCCTGACCTGTCTTACACGGCCATCCGTTGATCCACTCGTTCTGGGGCAGTCACCAACTGAAGTCCTTTCTCCTGCATGTGGTGGGAGGCCTGACCCAGGGCGCTCTTCTGTCAGGTCAAGGGGGTTAAGGGCTTTGGTCCTCTCTGCCCTTTCGTCTTACTGAATGTATTCTCTTTCTTAGTAGTATTTAAGGGTTACAAGCCAAACTGAACTGGTCCGCCGTTCAAATGATACGGAAACATCGCTTTGCAGAGTTTGCAATCTATTGTTAAGTAACTTTATTAAAATGACTAGATTGGGTAACAAGATTCTCACAGAATGATGAAATTCATCCTCATACAGTCCAACTTCCAGTGATACTATCAGGAGTTAGAGCGCAGCCTTTTTCCTGGCAGCACATTTGTGACTACATCACTGAGTTGAAGGCTACATGCAGTAGTTTAAGGTGGTTACCCTTTGCGATGAATGTGGGTTCCAAAATGAATGCAGCAGTGAATTCCGTGTTCAGGGTGGGCTCCACAGTTTGTGGTTGGTGATAGGCTTATTCATTTAGCTTTCTAGATATTGATAATCACTGCAAACATTTTGGACCTGGAAACCACAGTGTGTATGTCAGTTGAAATGTTCAGATGACAGGCACATTTAGCAACACAGGAAAGAGATGCAATAGGTGAAAACCACAGCAGAACTTCAGTTGTTTATCTTCTTGAATTGAAATTCAAGCCTTTGTTTTTAAAATGTTTTCCTTGCATTGGTCCGTCCATAAAGCTGAGAAACGCAACCAGTCTGTATTATCAGCAAATTCCAGAACTGTTTAACAGTGCTCAAATGCCTTGTGGAACCCATGCAAGACAAAATAACTTACAGTAACTGGTACAAAGCTGTATCATTTCTTGGCTGTTTCATCACTTAGTTCTTGACTAGCTGCATCTCTGCTTTTTTCTACCCTTCCTGAAGGACTCTTGGCCTCTGAGGAGTGCTGGTGTTTGAGCAGGATATGCAGAGTGACTTCAGAAATTCTTATGAGTCGTTAAGCAGAGGATTGGGGTGAGATGGAACAGTGAGCAGCAAGCTGACAACAAAACAGGCTTTTCTGGAAGTGTTTCATTTTGTAGCATGTCTTCTTTGCTCGCATACCCAATTCTATTAATGTCCAGGATTCTTGTAACAAAACCTGCTTCATTATAACTCAAAAAAATGCCAGGATTCAGTTAGAATTTCTTTTAAAAATAATTTTAGTAGCTATTTACCGGTTTGAATCTTTTTTCTGTGAGCTGAAGTGCTGTTTCTTCGTAGTCGATTGTCCTTCGCTGTGTAAGGATGTAGGGAATATTACTGGTTTCAGAGAGAAAAATTTGGCAGTTATTAAATGTTAAAAGAACTAGTCCAAAGATGAAATAGGAAAACTCATTCATGGTTAGGAGGAGAATTCAGATCCTCTCACCTGTCTCAGTGTTTTAAAGGCATAAGTTAAATCTTGATCATAAATTCTTTTCAGAATTTTAAATTTCCTTCATGAATTTTGGCCTGTTATGAATAGCTTTTACTGTCTGCTGCGGTACAGGCAGCCAGAGCAATCATCTGCAAGCACACCCTAGTACACAAATGTTTACTTTTCTGTCAGTAGTGAAATAACCCTGGCTGTTTTATGGTGTGGTTATTCTGAGGTTGGAAGATTGTCGAGCCTGGAAGAGATCACTAACCCCAGCTTGCAACTTAGCTATAAATAAGTTTAGTCTGCTGTGGGTTAGTAAGTACCAAAGATTCTTATGTGAGGTTGTTAGCTATTATCTAGAGTTATCACCAAAAGGGGTGTTTTAAAATCATTTTTAAAAAGCAGCGTGCAGACCATGTTAATTATAAAAGAAATGTGACTGTAAATAGTTCAGTCCTCAGTTAGAAGGGTTAAATATTAAAGATCTAAAATTTTTGAAGTTTGGGTTTAATATTTTAAAGTTCTCTTGGCTTAGGAGCTGAAGAAAATGTACGTAATGTTTGTGTACGCATGTCGTTTGTGTTAGCTGTAATGTAGCTGAGAAGTGGGCCATAAAATAATTTAACTTCATCTGAAAAGCTTAAAAACATGGTTATATTGAATATGAAATAATGATAATGTGAGATGGTGTGGTTTTTGACTACTTGAAGAAATACCACGATAGTGGAAAGGGAAAAGAGACCGAGGAAAGTGTTTCTATGGAATCAAAAGTGGTGGTTTAATCAGGAATGTTGGTTGTAGGAATTAGGCTTTTCTACAGTTTTTGAAATTAAGAAAAAAGCTTCAGTTATGGCAATAAACACGGGAAATGGCAGTGTAGAAATGTGTTGCCCACGTCTCTTTTTGTTGAGGGGGAACTTGAGAAGGTAGGATGTGTTTTTGGTAATTTTCATAACACTTGCTTTGATTCCACATCTCGTATTGAAATGTGTCTAACAGTTTATCTGCCTTATCTCCAAGGTAAACTATTGTCTGCAATTTTTTTTTTCTTTATGAAAGAACATCTGATATTAGTAGCGTTAGGTGATCTTGTTCTTCCAGTTATATTTCTTATCTTGAAGGTGTGAGTAGTTTAGGGTTAATTACTTGCAGATAAATATAGGTAAGCACCAGCGGGGCTGGCTGCCTGTTGCGGTGACATTGCACTTCGACTTGGAGCTCCCTGGGCTCCGATTAAGGAAGCGTTGGCTACTGTAGATGTGTTACACTAATGCAATTTTGTCCTACTTACGACTATTTTGTTGTCGTGGTAGCTGCTTGTTCAAGCTTTTCATGAGGGATTTAGAAAAGAGAATATATATGACCACCTTGTGTTTTTATAGGGACAGTTTATGGCAAATAAATTGTTGGCTGAGAACATACTGACCGTGTCTGATACAGAGAGAGCAAGAAGTTGGGCTGATAAAGTCCTTCACTGAGTGAAGGAGACTTTTATTTTTAAATACGACAGGTCCTCAGATACTTGTATTGTGATGGTTCGCACCACCTCTAAGTCATTAGAATAACCCTCTTAGAGGTGTTCTAAATGGAGACAGGATTTGACTTGTGTGGGTAATGATTTAATACAAAAACACAAAGGAAAGAGAAATCGCTCTAGGGGCCTTAAAATTCAAATACTACAGGATGGGTATTTAAAAGGAAGTAAATAGATCTAATCATAGCCACTGATTTGAATGCAGAAAGGGTTGATATGGTCGGCAATTAACATACAGTAGTGAGGCGGTGAGCCTTTCTCAGAATCTCTGTGTCAGCACCAGAAGCACCTTTACTGTTACAGCTTTCACAGAAATGGAAATGGCTGCAGACTGGGGAGCCAGAGCTGGCTGCTACAGAAAGCCGTTATTTGAAGTTGCGTGATTGAACTCTGACAGAATTCTCTTCCTCCCCCGTATTTTGGAGTCTTGAAGCTACCTAGGGCTGGGCTAGGGGCTGCATCGTGCTTAGTATTGCTGTGTGCGAGACTGCGAATGCACAGAGAAGTTGCACACAGCATCAAAGGATATTGCAGTTCTGAAGTCAAAAGCATGCACGTCTGATCTGTAGCATGGATCCAAGCAGAAAGTTGCCTCAAGAATCACCGATACCACAATAGCCGTTTTATATAATCTTGCATAAACTGAGTCTACTGGTTTTAAAGTTGCTTCACACTACCACTAGTTCTATTTAATGTAAGCTCTTCAAACGAGTTGGTGCCAAGCAAAGCATTGTTTGGAGTATGGAGAAATAACCTGCAAGCCAAAATTAGCATGTATTCATTTTGAGTGGTGTGTGTTTCGTCAGGGCTGCCCAGATCATGTCATCCCTGAAGGCAGCGCATTTCAAATTTAAATGTTTCAGCTATTACAACATGGAACATGGCGGTGAGCGGTGCCAGTAACACACGCTGAACATATGACCAGCACATGCCCCCCTCTTCAGTGTAGCCCGTGAACTATTTAATTTGTGTTCCAAGCAGTTTATTCTTGAGAGATGTTTCACCCCTTCAGTGTCAGGCACTAAGCCTTTGTTCCCTTCTTTCTTTCATTTTCTTCCTACTGTTGCTATTGATTCTGTATTTCCAAAATCTTCTGTTGTGGTTGCCACCACCATCACCCCTATTTTGTGTTAATTCTTTTGGGATGTGGTCCTTGGCGTCTCCTGTGCTGGAGTCATTAAAACAATGGAGACCATCCAATTATTTCCAGCTTGAAGTTGAGAGAAAATGACCTTATATTCAATCTTTTGGGACTTGGTCTATATTCAGCAGTTAGCTGTGATAACTGTTCTTTATGTAAATTATTTACCATAATGTTTAATACTTGTGAAATGGATTCCTTTTTCCCTTCATTCCTTGTCATCTTTGGTTAGATAAGCAATGTTAAGGATCATTTGTTCTGATCTTTAAAGCCATTTTTGCTCAGAGCTCAGCTTCTCAGACTTCTTGTGACTCTTCAGTCACAACTTTGGGCCGAGGCTCCTGGTCCCAGACATCTGAGGGAGCGCTGACCCAGACTGGCAGTCTGGGGAGGACTGGGGAGCAACAGTAAACAAAACTGAAGTGTATGTATAAATATATGCATCTTTGCAGTGTATTTTACAACATTTTAGAGACTGTTACTTCCCTGATGGGGTCAGGCTTGATACAAAATTAATTTGACTTGCACAGCTTTTCAGAACGCATCATCTTATATTATTTGTGTATGCTGTGGGTAATGCGTTTAAGCATTGCACGCTTCTTTAGATAAGTAAGTTTCTTAAATTCAGCTTTCTGCTGAGATAATGCATTGAGTTAAAGGACACACTGCTGTGGAAGGCTTACGCTTCTCACCTTAAATATATTGGTAAACTTTATTAAATATTTAATACATCTGCAATAATTGTATCTTTGTTTCTAACAGGGAATTTCTCAAATCTTCACATTAGATGTATACAGTAGTAAAATGTTATTAAAACAGGAACAGCAATTTAATCCCTGGGTTTTGAGCATACCTGTGCACAGGACGCAGGCAGTGAAGATAAACTGTAACTAACCCTTTGGTTTCAAGGTCAGTTAAAACAAACTAATTGGGAATTACAGCTGAAAGAACCATCCTGTTCTGTCCCTTGTGTTAGCTGTGGTATTCAGATTGTGTGCACAAGTCAGATTAGTTTACTGGTAGACTGAAAAACAATCCTTTAGAAGAGGAGAGACCGAGGCTCAGGATTACTTTTCTGTCAAGTCAGAAGTGCAGGTTTTTTCAGTTGCCAGGTAGGAAGAAATCGATAAGATTGATAAAGTGTCTTCACAATATATTACGTATCAATTTAATCAGCGTTTGAGCTGATCTAAAGGTTCTCTGCTCCTGAAAGGTCTTGGTTATTCTCTTTCTAATTCCTGATCCTGGCCCCGTTGGTCCAACCTTCCCTTTACACTGGCTTTGGCACCCATTAGGTCCCTGGTTACCCGGTTCACTCTGGCTTGCCCCAGAGAATACTTTCTTCCTCTTAAAAAAGATGGTTTGGTGCATTAGTTGGTGCTGCGCTAGGGAGTTGAATCAGCTCATTGAGGGGCCTGACAAACCTTCCGCTTAGCCAAGAAATCCCTGGCACCCTACTCCACAGGCAAAAGAGCTGCATAATGTTTCTGGAGACTGCTTCTGCAAGGAGCATAAATCCGGAGTAAAAGATCTGTTCAAAGATGACAACCAGGTACCTGAAGAGAAGAAGAAAAAGCAAAGGAACAAAGGGACTGTGGACAATGAAGATGGACAGGAAAAGCAATGAAACTGTGCTCGTACTATTTTTAGTGGTTTCCACAATGCTGGTATGACTGCTGGTCCTCATTTTGCACTTCAGCACAGAAATATCTTCAGACAGATATTTGATTACTGGTTTCTGCTGGTCTCTGTTGTGCTCTGTTTTTTTGAACAGAGACGAAGAGTTTTAAAGGTTTCATGTCAGATTCCGAGTTTCGGTGTCAGGTGATGGTGTACTTTCTCATTGCCTTTACAGTTCTTACAGAAGAGTCACTAATTCTTGTGACAATTTTATATAAACTGACTATTGTTTTCTCAGGAGAGAGAGCAAAACTTGGTTGTGAGATACAGCTTTGTAACTGAACTAATTAGCGATCTTAAGAGCTTTGTGATGTGATTCGTGATGATGATTAAAGGAGTCATAGTTTAGAAGTAACTGGTGAAGAAGCTTCTTGACTCTAACAGAAACTTTTTGTGCAGAAAAGTTAATAGTTAATGACAAGCATTGGGGGGGGATTCCTGATTCTTTCATTCTTTTGGGAAGGATGTTAAAAAAACCAAACTGTATTATACAGATTGTTTTTAATCATCTGAGGTGTCTGTTATATTTTTAGCTTTTCTGACTTCAAGCCTTTACATTGTTTTCTATATACTGGAAAAGTGTATGTGCTGTTAGAGTACAGGATAAGGCTGTGCTTGTGCCTTCCACAACTTAAAATGTCTCTTAGATCTTCATATTTTAATCTTCTTTTCCATTTTTGCTTTGATTTTTTAAAATAGAATTTTAAAATAGAAGTATTTAATCTTACTTTTCCCGATGGGTGTTTCTAAGATTATGAAATAATTTGTTATGTATGAGTGAAAAATGAGGGAAATGGGCTCCAAATGTGTAGTAGTATTTGTTGCTGCTTCTGTATTTATGATAACTTTAATTTAGGGTCCACATTAGATATTATGGTAAATAACACATTTTTATGGTGTTTCCTGTACTAATACATGGATTTGAAAAAAATATTTTCAGGATTTTTCTCATTATTGAAGAAAGTATAATACAGTGCCTTACACATATAGAAATTGTGGAATGCTTTCTGTAGGGATTAACATTTCATTTCAACATAATACATCTAATAAAAATCTGAATCTTTCAAATATTGGTTGGTTGGTTTTCAAGATAAATGGAAACAAGTTAATTTAAGTGCTGGGAAATTAGCGTTTGCAGTTCTTTTTTCAAGCAGTAACGTGTGCACAAAGCATTTGCATCTTTTCACCTTTGCTGTAAGAGTGGATCCTGCATCAGAGCTCTGAAGAGATCACATGACTGATGGAGTTGTCCTTAATTATGGAATCCCATGGTCAAATTTTGTTACAGACATTGTTTTTATAGCAATTGGTATTTGTGCATGACAGAAATGAGGTAATAATGGTGAATGGGTGTCTGAAATAGAGAATGTCCAGCAGATGGATACGTGGGGAGGAGAAAGTGGGGAGTTTTTCTTCTGGTCTTTTGGAGCGATCTTTTTATGACAGCTCTGACAGTTCCATTCAGGGAAGAGTGATGCTCGGCTGCCAAGCTGGGGAAGCCTGACTCAACAAACTGCACTTTCCTTTTGAGGGGGTGAAAGTCAGACACACACTGATTTATATATAATATATATATGTAATATAAAAAAAAGCTTTGCAGTTTCTGCTCATCCAGGGAAGTTGAATTGCTTGAGCAGCTCAGCAGCACGTGTAGCTGTGCAAGAACCTCTTTGCAGTTGTTTGCTGCAGGTATACTTCTTTGACATTTCAAAGCATTTTATAGGCTGAACTATATCAATTTGGCTGTACAAGCCGAAGAGAAGACTGGAGTT
This sequence comes from Anser cygnoides, assembly GCF_040182565.1. Classification (NCBI taxonomy): domain Eukaryota; kingdom Metazoa; phylum Chordata; class Aves; order Anseriformes; family Anatidae; genus Anser; species Anser cygnoides. Next base: position 3,844,330 of record NC_089891.1, on the reverse strand, counting down.
GACATTAGCTTGTATTCTGGAAGATTTTACCCAATGTTGTGTCAGTTACTACCTATAAAGTTGGTTTGGCTGCAGCATATCTCAAGGAAGGACCAGAATTTAAAGCAGAATGATTCAACGTGGTGGGAGTCTGATATTTAGGATTAAAAATGCACAAGTGTGTGGAAAGGTGCTACCTCTGCCAGTGTGCCTGCAGAGATGAAGCTTCATCTCCTTTCTTGGAGCACAGAATGGCTTGAGTGGCTGCAGCAGCATTTTGAGTTGCCATACCGGCATCATGGTCATGCCCCACTCACTCCCACTTCGTATACTGAAACAGTGCATGGTGTAATGGGACCATTTTTTCTGGTTTGAGCTTCTGGTTTTAGAAAACTTTATGGGCTGGAAAAGCTAAATCACAGAATTACTTTTTTTTTTTTTTTTTAAGTGTGGAATTTGAAGGTAAACAACAAAACCCCCACTCTTAAGACCTGGTTGTTTTAATATTGGAAATCCTCAGGTTTGGTTGGGTTTACACAACCAAGCTACGTGCTTTTTGTCATTACCCTGCCATCGAGTGTTCTTGGTGGCATAAGATCGATCTAGTTGCTGCGAACTCTGCCGCCTGTCTGTAAAAATGTGGTTAAAGCAAAAACAAAAGTTGAATAGTGTACAACAGTGCTCTCGGTTTAAATAGGACCAGAAATGAAAAGTGAAGATAGTATTTGCCATATATTCCAAATTTGGGGCAGTTATTATTAAAAAATAAATAAAAAATCTCTTTTTTAATTTGTTGTTTTGGCCTGTGGAAGTTTTCTCAATTTAATTACATTTGTATGAGGTGACATTGGAATATGATTAATTAACAGTAGCTGAGAGAACGTAGATAAACAAAATTGAAGTAAGTCCTTCAATAGTGCAAGCAGGTAGGACTTCCTCTGTTACTTTCCAGCACCTCCAGCTCTGCTTCACTGGGACATTTGCAGGATCTTCTTCACTGGTGCAAGTACAAACAAATCAGTAACAGTTTTATTGGCTTGACAACTATTAATGATCATGACTGAGCAACTCTTAATTATTACTAAAGCTTATGTAAAGGAACGTGTAAATGAAGAGTCCTTTTTCCACTGATACTTTTCAGTATTCAGGGTAAAAATGTTAGTTTTTTTTTTTCTTAAAAAAAAAAAAAAAAAAAGTTTTTTTAATTTGTTTGGTAATGGAAAAAAATCCTTCTAATAGATACATAGGAAATAACGTCTGCATAACTTAAATCTTCAATTACTTCAGAATATAACTATGCAAGTTACATGTACATACAGTAAGTTATACTTGAGTATATAACTATGTACAAGTTACAGGTCTTAAAGGAGCGGCTTGGGGGAGCTGGGGTTGCTTAGCTTGGAGAAAAGAAGGCTCGGGGGAGACCTTACTGTGCTTTACAATGACCTTAAAGGAGGTTGTAGTGAGGTGGGGATCAGGTTCTTTTCCCAGGCACCAGGTGATAAGATGAGGGGAAATGGCCTCAAGTTGCGCCAGGGGAGGTTTAGGTTGGATATGAGGAGAAATTTCGTTACTGGAAGGGTTGTGCTGCGTTGTAACAGGCTGCCCAGGGCAGTGGTTGAGTCACCATCCCTGGAGGTCTGTAGGAAACGTGCAGATGTAGAACTTCGTAGCATGGTTTAGTGGTGGACATCAGTGCTGGGTTAAAGATTGGGCGAGATGATCTTGGAGGTGTTTTCCAACCTGATGGACTCTAAGATTCTGTAGATTTTAATTAGAATGTATGCATCTAATGTGTAGCTTTATTGTCGAGTTTTTGTGGTGTAATGATAAAGGGCTAATGAACTTAAAATCCCTTTAGCTCGTTTTCAGAGGACACAATATATTGCTAAAGATAACTTTCCATATGCAGATTTGGTGTTTGCCGTGTAGGCTTCACAGCTACTTCTGGTTTTGTTCCTTAATCAGATACTTGTGTGCGACAAACTGATCAAAATAATTCAGTCTTATTTAAGGAAATAATCTCCGCTTTACTGAAGACGTGAGCGTTTCACCTGATTCTGCCTCTTCAAGTGGTTGTAGGAGAAGGAGGGCATAAAAGAAGGGACGATCTAGCAGTTTAAACAAAGATTGGGTGTTGGGGGGGAAATATGTTCTGTTCCCAGCTCTGCTACATGCTTGCCAAAACGACTTGGCCAAGTCACAAATCTGTTTAATCTGTTTTTAAAAATGGGGATAATGCTTCATGGGCGGAGGCAGGGGGGGATGATGAAATTTCAGTGCTCTTTTCTAGCACTTTTTATCAAGAACTGTGCCTCGCCTTTTAGAACTGATTCCACGCATTTTGAAACAGCTTGCTTCATGTCTGCAGCGCAAACACTGTAATTCTCTCCCTTTCCTAGTTCCCTGCCTCCCTGCTCTGTTTCTGAGGGCTGCCGGTTCTCTTTGCCGGTGCTCCAGGCTGTGTTACATACCCAGCTCGGGGGAATGGTACTATCCCTACATTTTGGTGTGCCATAGGACTGCAAAGAACATGTCTAATGTCTTCTGTTGATTTCTGTTCAATCCTTCAGTGTTCTGTAATGCGGGGTGTTACAGAAGTGCAGAGCGATGTTTGTTCAGTTATGGTTGAGACCTTGAAAATTGTATATATGCATTAGTTTTTTCTAAAAGATGATATACAGTTGTTACTATTCCAACAAATTTTGTTCCTACTGTAGTTTCTAGTACATCTCTGTTTTTGGAGTAATAGAAACGTTTTTATAAGGAAGACTTAAGGGGTGACAATCCATTCTGTTAGCAGTGTCTGCAGTGAGAATACTGATGCTCTTGGTCAAGCTGAAAGGTCCCAAGCAAACCCGTCTTTAATTCTGTTGAAAAGCGTTGAGCATGCACTCTTGTTTGCTGAGTTCTGTACTTCCTTTTATGACTAGTGTCTTCTGGAGGCTTATTTTTCAGTATTAGATGGTTCAAGTTTCAACTTTCAAAGAGAACAGTTGGAACAATTGCACAACAGAACGTTTTTTGTGTAGTAAGTACTGTATGGCTTTTAAATTAAGCTGTCATGACAGTTCTGCTTTACCTTTGAAGAAAGATTAGACTGTGAGCTGACTTAAGTTTACTAAAACATAGCAAACTTCTATGTTTTGGCTGGAGTGGTTTTCTGCTGGGTTAGTAAATTAACTGGAGATGGCAGTGGCTCCTGGCAGCAGGTACCTGGTGAGCAGAGGAACTGTGTCTGGGAACAGAACTGGTGCAAGAGGCAGGGAAGAGCTTTCCCCACGTGGCAGTGCTGAGTTCTTACGTCGCTGTATCCCATGAAACCTGCCCTAAGATCAGGTATTTATTCAGCCTAGTTTGCACTTCTCAGGAGTCGTGGCCTTGATTTTTCATTACTTTACTAGATGCTGTTTGGAGGGTTTCATTTTGCTTAGCAGTGTGTGTATTTGTATCTGGCTGTCTACACCTGGACTCCCTTTCCATTCAAGTGACTAATAGACAGCCCTGGACCTGACTTCTCCAAACCGTTTTAGACTTTTCCCTTCTATGGGATTTGCACCCTTTAGTGCCTGCTCTCTTTAACTCACTGTAAAGATAGATGACTAACGCAGCTACAGGTTTACACTTGGAGAAGCTAATCCCATGCTTCGTGTTTGTTTGCTGTACCCTTTCGTTCTCTGTGCTGTTGTTCCTTTATCAGAACAGTGACAGTGGTTAACATCCATTCTGACAAAGACTTTTGTTCAGTGCGTTCTTTTTATTCCTGGACAGATTTCCACTTGCGTGACTATCTGACTTGTTAAATCATGTCTGTTGTTCTTACTAGATTTTATCCTTCTGCACTTTCCTGCTGCCCCTTGCAACATCCCACGATCTGAGAACTTGGCACGGGCTGAGAGGAACAGCTCAAAAGGAGTGCTTCTTGAGGAATATTTTCCAAAAACAATCTGCTTGTTGTAGATTAAATAGTTTCACTGCTTTGCAATCTTCAGGCTCTTTGGAGTCCTCATTGGTTCTGGAGTGCCCCTGTGAGTGATTAAGGAAAGTAAGTCCCTGTCTGCAGTCCATGCAGATGCTTCTAAAGGGTCCGGACCTTCACTGAAAAAGTTTTAGGAATTTGCAAGTAGAAGAAGAATTGAAAATTGGTTTGAACGACCGTTCTGCAGTGTGCAGTTGGTTAAGAAAACAAACAAAATGCTTTCAGAATATGATTTAAAATGTTACTTTCCAATGAGGCAATGAGCCCATCGGTGTCACTAAAGCGAGCCACGTATGGGATGGCCCTCGGACACCAAACATCCTTGGATGGCTGTGAATGTAATTAATGCCCACAGCTTTTTGCGAGGGCTCTGAAAAAGCTCTGTTCTTTGACCAGGCAAGCAGATTGAGGGAGGAAATTAAACACTGCTGTGTACTCAGAACTGGAGTTGGTAGGAAGCAGTTTTTGTCACTTCTCAATGGCCTGAGTTAGTCATGGGTTTGTAGGTGAAATAAAGGACTGTGCTGCTCTTGGAAGCAGAGCTCTATCTTGAAAAGCCCAGCTAAAATAAACTTCAGTGCCTTGATTCAGGAAGTCTTTTCTGTGCTGCCTTGCCCCTTTGGGTAGCTGTTCTTTTGGTAGCGATCGGGGAGTTTTGGCATAATTCTGCAACAGAGAGCAGGTCTCTGATGAGGTAATAAACGAAGTCTTTTGTTACTGAAGTAACTGATGTCTGAGTCATGGGGGGGTTGTTTTGTTTTGTTTTTTATGATTATGATTATGCTTATGTCAAAACACATCATGACAGCACTTGTTCACTGTACTTCCCCCTACTGTTTTAATAGTAAGGAAGAGTAAAATGCCAAGTGCCGTATGTTTGGCTTTAAGCAGTTTTGTCCAGTTTGCTCACAGCTTTCAGTGAGCACTGAATACTGTTATTATCTCTTCGGTGTTTCCAAATGAACTTCTGCACCCCCCCCAAGTACCCCACAGCTGAGGGTGAGATGCCAAGCACCTCTGTAGCCAGCTAAGCTGGTAATAAAGCATCTGGTGGTTTGGGGTTGTCTGCTCCAGCTTAGCTCCAACTGTAAATCTTTGGCCTTATGAACAGTTCTTGAATGGTATTTACTGTTGTGGTGAAAGTTTGCGCTTGCTCATTTGGTAATAGGAAGCCATTGTTAAATGCAGCTATCTGGAAGGAAGGAGGAATGATGATTGATTTTCACTTTCCTGTTGCAAGTGTTTTGTTTTGTTTTTTTTTAAACAGGAAGCTATTGTGTTATAGAGTTATGTATGCTCTGCTGGGACTCAAAATAGCCCTTTGAAATTTGGCAAAGATAGAGGCGCAATCTTTTGGACAAATTTTAATTTGTTTTTACAGTTTAGAATGAAATTTAGGGGTAGAGACCACACAACCTGACTCTGCACACAGCTTTTGTGTACAGAGATGCTAAATACCCGAAAATGCAGTGTTTCCATAGGCGGAGTTTCTTTTGTATTCACAGGCTGGGGAGCCTCAAATTCCAGAGGCATTACATGAGCAGTTTTAATGAATTAGTGTCTGGTTTTCCTGCAGCAGATGTGACAAGCAGCTTTATAAGCTGCTTCCCATCGATCGCTGTTTTCCAGCTCTTTTGTGTCTTTCTTTTGCTTAGAGAAAAGCAACGAAGAGCTTGGTTTCTACAGTAACTGCTGCCTACATTCTTGCCTGCAGGCCAATTTCTCTCTCAGTTCCTGCAGCCTGTGCAGGGCTACTGTATTGAATTTCTTTAGGGTTTGTGTTTTGTTTTGGTTTGTGTTTTTTTTTTTTTTTTGCCTTCTTGCTGGTTTAAATGTTGTACTGTGTAAGAAGAGAGGAGAACGCAGTGGGAATTTGTGATTTTGAGATATGTATTTTTAACTAATCATAGCACCCTTCCATGTCTGTAGGATAACCTAAATATTTTTGCTACTGATCAGTACCAGTATTTGTGTGGTTGGTATTTAAAGAAAGTGAAAGGCTTGACTGCTAAAGCAAGAACCTTTGAAAATTTGTAAGGCTGCTTGCATTAATGCCTGGTCTGTAGCATAAACGTGTAGGGGAGGGGTGAGATCAACGATAATAGAATCATTTACATTTGCAGCAAAATCTGTTGTGGTTGAACAACTTCAGGATGTGTTGGTTTTTTCAGTCTTGACTCTTAAATGCCCTTCAAGAAACAATTGTGAACATAGGGTTAAAACTGCCTTGTTTCTTACAAAGTTAGCTTTCTCATCAGCAAAGGAGTATGAAGCAGCATTTCAAACAGGAATGTGTGCTCATTACTCAGTTTCTGTTCGCTGTGAGTGGTTTGGGAATGTTCCCGTCGTCGTCATCAATATTCTGTTGTCATAGGATCCGTTTTTGACGCAGACAGGCTTGTTCCAGAGCCTTCTCAAAGTGGGTTAGCACCATTCCTGTAATGACTACCGACAACTTTTCAAACTTCTTACACAGTTGCTGAAACCTGAAGGAAGATGTATGTAAATGAGGTTTCCTGTTGGGGAGCCATTCATTACAGCTAGATCATGTTTCCAGCCTTTGCATAGAATTTGGTAAAACTATAATGTTGGCCAACTTGAATTAAGATGAGGCTAAAGCAATATTTTATCACTTCTGATGATGCATAGGTCTTTGCTTTTGAATTTTAAGACATCTGAGTGGATAGAAAGATCAGGGATTTTTTTTCTTTAGCGCAGTTTTCCTTGGTGGTTTATGGCATCGTGTAGGCGATGGTGGCACACCTGAAAAAAATACACGAATGCTCATGAAAAATATTCAGTGCACAAAATAAAAAGTCTAATTCCTGGTTTAAAAATCTGAGCGTTTCTGTTGTTGTTCTTCATGGTATTGGAGGTTGAGATTGCTGTAGAGCCCTCACATCTACTGTTTGTGGAGGACATGCTTTTCAAGCATCGATCTTTAGTCGACAGAAATCAATTGCAAAGGATACAGAGAATTAAGGGAAGCACACACGAGGCCATGATTCACGCCCCAGAGGAAAGAGTTGCCACTTTTTAAAGAGTGGTTGCTTTTCGGCTAACCTCTAGCAGTGTCCTGACTAGTAATGGCCACAAAGAATTGAATGCAACTTTGTGGTAAATTAACCAAATTGGGAGGTAGCTTAAATCATGGGGGCACCTTTAAATCCTGCCTTTAAATCAAGGAAGCTGGGAGGAGGAATCTATACCAGGACAAGGTGTGTGTGTCCGTGTGTACACGTGTACCTGTAGGAAGTGATGCTGGTTCCTGCTGGGGAAGTTTTTCACCTTGCTGCACAGGGTGGGGTCGACTGCGAGCAGAAAAGCCTCAGAAACTTCCCCTCTAAAAGCTGGTAGAGGAGTCGGGCTTTGTCTTCCTTGAATTTAAATTCTAGAAGTAATTTTTAAAAACTTTTTATCCCCTAATAGTCAATGGGGAAAAATGGATATTGCTTTTCTTCTGTTACGGACAGTTAGGAAAGGTTTATAAATGAGGTTAGAGCTTTTATAAAAGGTTAGAGCTAACCTTCGTGGTAGGAGCACCTGCTGTAGGTGAACAAGTGTCTGTATAAAAAGTTGCCCAATGAAAAGGTTCTCTCTGTTCAAGACAAAAAGAAAGTAATTGTGACCTAATTGGTGTTACAACATGCTGGATCACTGTGCTTCAGTGTATCTGTTACGAAGTTAACCATACTCCCGGCATTTTTCTTATTATAGGAAAATTTTACAGGAATACCTTTTTGTGAACTCCTAGAAAATACTTTGTAAAAGAAATCTCTGAGCCGTTATTTGTGTTTAAAAACTCAAGGAAATCCTTACTATAAAAATTGTGCAAGTTTTTTTAATAACCTGTATTTTATTAGTAATAATAACTTCTTAGTTTTATTTGTTTTCAGGGAGTTTTCAGTGTGACTCTTTGATGGATTTATAATTCTACCTTTACTGTTAGTTTGGAAACCCAGATTTTTAACTGGTGGGTGCTTTACCTTAGAATTTTGACTCCGTTTTAAAGCAGTTCAGTTCAATTTGTGTTATTAATAAGTGTTGTTTCTGTTGCTTCTGTGTAGGTCTAAAGAGGATGATTTTGTTCTGGAAAGTGCGGCAGTGCTGACTTCAATTAATCTGAGTTCAATTAATCATAGACCAAAGTCTTAAAAATAAATTCTGGAAGTGAATAATTTAGTATGCCTGTTCTTGGTGTTGAACCATTGGAAAGCTTTTGGTATAATATTCAGAAGATGAGAAAGCTAGGAAAAGTAATCATTTCTTCTGGAGAACGTAGAAAACACTTTCTCCTTGGCAGTGGAATTACTTTTCTCTGAGCTGACAGGGGTTACTGCTTTCAGGTTTCTCCAAGCGATGAAGTCGCAGCCCTTCTTTACCGATTTGTGAGTGTTTTGCACGTGTCACTTTGAGCTGCGAGAGGAGCCAAGTTCAGCTCTTTCTGCAGAGATTCACCTTTTCTCAGGATGCAAAGGCACAATGCACAGACTCTACAGAGACTGAATTTGTATGTAATTGTGCTTCAACTTGCTGTCTTGTTTTTTTCTCCACTGTATTTATGGCAGTATTTATAAAGACATCTTTTAAGCCTTGCTTATTTAAAAAACTGTTAAAAATAACTGTTAGTTCTAGTTCAATACATAATTAATTTCCTAATAATCTGTTGTGATGGAAATAATAAATGGAGCAGCAAATGGAGAAAAGATGGAATTGGGGACCGTGTTCTTGCATGCTGACATTTGCCCATTAGCAGGAGGCCACACATGTAATTTCCAAATGCCGTGTTCCCATGGATGTTCGAATGCCGCCCGGTTTTGACTTGCTGGTCTTAGATTTCATTTGCAGACGTCACTTAGGACAGCACAAATGAAGCAGAACCCTTGTGTAGCTTTCTGACCTTGCAGGACTGGGCTCAGTGACCTGGGATGCAGGGCAGAGAGCACCCTGAGCAGCTTGCAGGCAGCACCAGGGCAGGGCTGGTGCTCAGAGGGACGGTGGCAGGCTGGAGGGAAGGACGACGGGCACCTTGTGAGGCTCAGCAAAGGCAAAAGCCAAATCCTGCATCTGGGGTGGGTTCGGCTGGGAAATGCCCACCTGGGAGCAGCTCTGCCGAGGAGGAACCGTGGAGATCCTGGCAGAGGGGCAGCCGCACACGTTTCAGCGCTGCGCCCTTGTGATGATGGAGGCTGGCCTCGTGCTGGGCAGTAACTGTGTCTGCTTTGGGGCCCCCAAAAATGCAACGACAGCAAAAAGACAGACTGGAGGGGGTGGTGGAGGGCTGCTGAGGTGCTCTGGGAACCAGCACACGGCATACAAGGAGAGGATCTGGATTCCTTTTGCCTGGAGAAGCCCAGAGGTGAATCTCATTACAGTCTGCCCCTGCCTGAAGTGCAGTTATGGGAAAGATGGGGCAAGGCAGCGCTGAGAGGATCAGAGTCTGAGGATGGATGGCTGTAACAAGTTGCAACTAAAGAGTTATACCCTGACAAACGGGAAAAACCTTTCACCATTAGGGTGGCTAATTACAGGGATGGATTGCCCAACTCCATCTGTTGAATGCTTCAAAATTTGATAAGCCAAGGCCCAGAAAAACCTGATGTAACTTGAAAAGTAGCCCTGCTGTCAGCAGGAGGTTGGTCTAGAGACCTTCAGAAGTCCCTTCCAAACTTAGTTTCTCATTTGTCCTTTGTGAATGATGTAGAAAAGTCTTTGGCTTTTAAAATGCAATTGAGTCAAATATGCACTTGGAACTGTGCATCACAGTATCTCACTGGCAACTTAAGCTTCAAAGTGTGCGCATCTTCTACCAGGAGTATAAATTAAGTAATTGGTCGTGTAGATCGGTTTTATTGGAGCGATGGGGAGAGAGCAGCTAGGACATGGGTCTTAAGTGAGAATTAGGTAGGCAGGAGGCATTGGAGAAGGGGTTAGTTGTGAATCTCCCTTCCCTGGAAGGGAGGCCCTATCTCAAGGTGCGATGGTTTCTGTTTTCCTAGGCTGCTGGTCAAACTGGGGAGGAGAGGGAGGAATGAACAGCATCATATTAGCCTGCTGTATTGTCAAAGGAAGCCTAAGCTGGAGGAAGTCTGGTGGTTCGGGTGGTGTTAATTACCTCAGTTCCTCCTGGAGGTGAGCTACCCTGCTGCCTATGCTTGATATTTAAAGCCTTTGAAGTCAAAAATTGGCAATAAATAAATAAATCTCTCAGATGCTGGCTGGGTTCTTTTTTTCTTACCTTTTAAATGTGAAAGTTTGAGGCTTTCCTTGGCTCTTGGTAAGCAAGGGTTTGGAAACCTTGCATCTTGTTGTTATTCTCGGTCTGTTTAAAACTTAGGGGGATCCTTGAAGTTACTGGAGTTCAGTGGCATTGTCGACGTAAAGGAATTGAACAGGAGTGTTGGGAGTACTATGACGTACGGAGCTATTAGTGTTGAACCCCCATAATCTATTTGAATGGAGAATCTGGAAGTGCTGATAGAAGGACTGCAGGAGAGCGGCTTCTGTCCAATTTCTGCCTTGGTTTTTAAGAGGCAATGAGAATGGACTGATTCAAAGGATACCAAGGCAGTGAGTTTAATTGCAGGGCTTATGGAGGGGGAGGAAATTGAATTCTTGCTTCTGTGTTTTAGCTCCCCAGATGGAGACAGAACATTTCCTCATTTCCAATCAGACAGTAATTTCATACAGGCAGAACTACAGGTGTATAATTAGCTTCTCCCTGCAGTACAGACAGAACTGCTGAGGGAAAGTGAGGAAATATTAGAAATACGGATGTGACAGAACTAGAACTTAAGACAGCCGGCACCCTACAAAGTTGCTAAGCGTTCTCAGTAGAGGTAGTGCCCGGATCAGCAGGTCTCAGTTTTGCTGGGAGCTGTACAGGTAGGAATGGTTTTCTAAGGAATTGTTGGAAATGGCTAGATGCTGCTCATCTGTCCTCCCCGTCTCACCTTTTCCAGTAGTTAACCCAGAAGGAACTTTTCTAAAGAAAATTAGGATCATGAGTTGCATTTTAAGTGTGACACCTTTGCTGCAGTTTCCTAGATCATAAATATCTGCCCTCCTTTTTGATGCTCTGTAGGAAGTACAACACGAGAACTTTTCATAGTAAACACGTGAAATTACTCAAATGTGGGTACTGTGAGTAGTTGTTTGAAATACATACAGTGCAACAGTGGCACATCAGTTAAATAGTCTGTTTGTTTTCTTTGCTTGGATACCTACCACACAAGTGTTTCATCATGTAACTCTTTAGTAACTCTTTAAACACAGATGTTTTGTAAACTTTTTTTTTTTCTGTTGGTCCAGTGGTGGCTCTGTTGATTTCCTACCCTGAATGGCATCAGCCTGTAAAGGAGGAATGGGGGTTAGTTGAGTAAGTGAGCTATAGAGTGACAGTTTGCAGTACTACGCCTTTATTTTTTCAGTTTTATTCTTTTAAAGTGGATTGTGTAGATGAGGTTATTCTATACCAACCGTCGTGTGCTAGCACATCATAAAACTATTGTAAACACTGTAAAGAGTGAGTAAAATTGACTTCAGCTTGCTATAGACTAAATGTTCGAGCAAGTCTCTGCCTCTGGGTGTGCTGTGGGGTTTGTTTAGGCCATGGTTTAATTCAAGAATACGCCCAAACCAACTTGGTTCTGATTTTGGAAGTAAATGCAGTATGTTTGCATTACTGCAAGTTACATAGAAAATCTGTTGGTTAGTAGATGCTTCTTGTTTTTCTTTTTGGCCATATTCCAGGTATTAAAAATATGCTTCTATTAAACACCTGCTTGCAAACATGAATCAATTGACAGATGTGGTATTTGATAACGCGATTCAGGTGCTCACATGTTTGAGCCAGAGTGCAATGTGTAAGCAATGCCTCAGCAACGCTGTCCTTTGACTCAGCGTGTGAAACGTGAACTATAGTAGTGACAGCTTTGGGTTTGGTATTAAAAGTGGATTTGTGGCACTTTTATAACCTATACCTTTTATAACCTATACAGTATCTGCAGTTAGTCAAAGCTTCTCCTTTGGTTTTGTTTTCTTTCCCAAAGCCAGCTGACATTTGGGACCAGCATTTGTCAGCTATGCTTTGGAATCTCTGTTTTAGTCTCATTTATGAGCAATCCTCCCTGTCTTTTTTGCAAAACATGCCCACAGGGCAGATAATACCTGAGGGCAGTGCAGTAGTGTAAGAAGGGAGCTGTTTGTGTGCATACCGATGCGGAACATCGGGATCCTTGTGTGTGTGTATTTCTGGTACGTGTTTAAGCTCTAAGACCCACCTCCTCCCCACCATGCCCGGCACCGGGGTACACCGGCTGGTCCTTATTTGCTGCAGGCCCCAAGGCCCTGAGCCAGTGAATGAGAATTTAAAGTCACGTCCCGTTGCCTCCTGCGTTTCTTTTAGGTTGAAATAAGCTTGGTCTGTAGTAAGTCTGCAGGTATGGACTAGCCTTGTAAAATATGTCAAACAGGTGATTCTGAAGTTTGAGCCTGTCTCTGTCAAAGAAATATTGCTGTTGAGTTTCCCACAGCGATTTTTATTTAATCTTCCTGATTAGGTCTTCAGCAAAAAGGTCCCCTTTGGCTGCCCTCTTCTGGCATAAACTTGGGGAGTGGTGGTGTCATTATTGCTGATGAACTGAAATGTTTGGAAAACGTTTTTAGTAGCCAAACAGCTGAGACCTCTTTCAATGATTGCTGAAACAATACAGGCAGAAAATACTTCTACTGGAAAAAGCACGGTAGTGGTGAGCTGCTCCTGAGGATACTAAATAAAAAATAAAAAAACACACAAATTGGTCCACGACTTTCCCAGTGAAATGCATCTATGTTTTTTTTGGTGTGGATTCTGTTCCTAATTTAGTATGTTGAGCATGTTTCAGAAATAGGTCACCTGTTAAATTCGGACGTAGCCCATACTGAGAAGTAAGAGGGAAGAGGAAGGTCGTTGTTGCTCCTTTCTCTTTTTCCTCACGCTTGGGTGTAGATTGTAGGAAAAAAGAATCATTGCAACGTGTGTGTTACAAGAAATGTAGTAAAAATCAAATGTTTTCTTTGTTTTCTAAACATCCTTTAAGAAACAGAAACCAAAGCATGTGAGAATTAATGTTTTTAAGACTACTCTTCAGCTTAATGTTCCTTCCAATTCTTGCATCATATTCACGTTCAATGTATTTTTTCAGAGAAATGATGGCTTTTGTTTGCAGTCTGTATCTTGCATTCATAGCTACATTTCTTAGGTCTGTTCCAGTATCATAGCTTCCCTCCTTTATAAAACCAGGTCTACACAAAATCACTTTAAAAACATTTTCTGAGGTTTGTTTCTAGGTAGTGTATGACTGGAAAGTCCTCTTCCTCATGTGGAAGAGGTGTGTAAATACAGTCGTGGGATTTAGTGCTGAGTGTAGGCTAGCAGCTTAATTAAGAAAGGAGATAGTAAAGTTATTTGAACTGCGTTTCTGTAAATGCTTTTGTTGAGAGAAAATTAAGTTTCTTGTTTGCTCAACCTGTTTATTTACTCAGAAGTTATAAATAGCCTGTTCCCTTTAATTGGGTTAACTGCTAAATGCTTACACAGAGGGATGAAAAAAGGAAAATGTTCAAAGGTGCATTAATTGCATTTTATTTTCCACCTGTAAAAACAAACAAAAAAACCCACATAGTTAATTTCAATCATATTCCGATTATAATCAGTCTTTAAATTTGGGGGTGCAATACTTGGTGCTATATGAAATTTGAAAGTTTATTGAATTTTGCTTTTAAAATCACCTTTACATAATGGATAGTTGAATGTGGCACTGCAGCAGCTGCATACCCTGAAAATGATCAGAATTAGGACTGCTAGGAGTTTAGTTTAATGTGTTTAAGAGAGAAGAAATCAGAGCTTTTAGTTAGAGCAGTCTATGAAGCTGGTTAGGCCTCAGATTTGCAAACATTTATGCTCCTGGTTAATTTTGATTATCATGGACATACTTGTTGGTTTGCAGCAGCCATTCTTTGACATCACAAAATAATAGCTTTTTGTCTTCAAAATAGTACTTCTTTTAGGGGTAGCTGCAAGATCAGGATGAACCTCAGGAAATTTAGCAATTACAAACTGCCTTTGTTACAGATAATTGTATTTGCTTATATTTCTTTGCAAATTCTAAAGTTATTTACGTGGGGATCTTTTTCTGGTCACATTGATCTTTATGATCGTTAAAATGAAGGTGGATACAGCTAATTATGTAAATAGCATGACTTTTAAATATGGTGATACGTGCAAGTTATGCAAAAAAAACTTACTCTCTGTAAACAACTGGCTTACATATTTGTTTTTCATTTTTCAGCTGTACTTTCAGGTTTCCCAGCACAAACATAAAGATAACATTCACAGCTCTGTCCAATGAAAAGAGAGAAAAACAGGAGGCCCCGGAGTCCCCAGTGAAGCCTGTGCAACCCCAGATCTCTCCCTTAACGATAAACATTCCAGACAACATGGCTCACCTGATCAGTCCTCTCCCTTCTCCCACAGGAACCATCAGGTATTTAAACCCCGTAGATTGAATATAGGGCGATACGTGTTTACAAAATTAAAGCAATTTTCTATTTCATTTTAAATATTTTGCTTTTGCGGTAAAAGTTAAGCTCAGCGTAACCTGCCTTGGAGGAAACTACCACTCTGCTGCCTGTGAAAATAGTTGCATGAGCAGCCTTTAGTATCCCAATGTCATTTGATCAGTGCGTACCAGTTTGCTCAGGATTCTTGCAACAAAGGAACATATGTTTTATTTGCATTCCAGATGATTTAGATTGCTTTTTGCTCTTGAATGCTTATGGGAAGACTTGAGATAAGTCTCAATTATACCATTTTAAACATCCTGATATTCACTGTCCCTCTTGAAGTTTACCAACAGAAAAAATATTTTTTGGTTATCATTAGAGTGTGGAAAATAGACTCATTTCTTACTCCAAAAGCTGATATAGTTTTGATCGGTCATTACTGGAAGTTAACAGAGGATTTACTTAAAATGAAGTGTAACATAAGAGTTCACTGTAGGGAGGTCTTCTGCAAGGGAGGTTAACTTGGGCTTTTTACTTGCTTGTCCTGCTTAATTTGATAATTGTAGCCATTGTTTGATTTGTTATTTGGGATGAAATTCAATTAAACACAAGCTAGCTGTGCTCACAAATTGGTAAAATTAGTTTAAATAGAACTTTGAAAATTCACAGCAGGTTTAGGAGCAAAAATTTCACTTACAGTTATTTTTCAAAACCACACACATGCTTTTGAAGGTTCTTTAACTTCCTTTATCTTCATTTGAGTGAAGGGCTGTTAATGACTGATCTTTAAAAATGTAGATCCTATTAATGAAATATGAATGTAAGGATAATTGACTTCTTTCATACTTGTAACGAAATTGACTTATTTTGTGCTTGTGATCTCAATACAACATTGAGATGTTGTAGTGTTTAATGTGATCTGTATAAATAGTGGAAGCAGAGAGAAAAGGGATCTAGACTTGACTGTATAACAGGTTTGCGTTCTTATTAAAATTCAGGGAAAACATATTTTGCCCAAGAAATGACAGAGCAGCTCATAAATATTTCAGATAATATCACGTATATCACCACAGTCTTTGCCTCACTATGAATTTTGTAATTCTCTTTGGGGCTTTCATGCACCTGTTGAGTACAGTTTATTACAAACAAAAAAAAAATGACAGTTTTGAGTCTATTTTGAGAGCAAAGCATGACAGTTTCTCTTCAAATCATCCTGTTTTATAGAAGACCTGTAAACTTGCTTTGATTATACCATATGTGTCGCTTTGTCAATATATGCTAAAGTGAGCTCAGGAGAAGGATGTTGTCAGTTGATATGTAAAAACACAGAACAGCAGTGACCTATATTTAAAAAATAAAATAAAATTGCATGTTTGGCTCTAATCAAGGATTCTTCCATACAACACAACAAAAATCCAGTCTCCTTTGTATAGCATATCACTGGGGGCAAATTATTAGTGCTGGATTTCCAATGATGTGAAACTCAAATCCAATAATAATTTCTTTAAATATATTGCCCAGTCTGTAGTGCCTGCCATGTTTCTTTACGTACAGAGGGAGATAGCAAGAAACCTTAAGGTCAGACATAAACAAAACTTGGCAGATGTCAGTTTATTAAAGCGTTATTGTGTAAATCCAAATGCTGTTTTCTAGCTTTATTTTTTCTTTGTTTGAAACCAAAGATTCAAGTTAGGTTAAAAATTGTCTTTGGGGATAGTTCTGGGGGCACAGCAGCCTTTGCCATTCTAATTCTTAGTTACGTTTTAGAATTGCTGTGGACTCTGCTGAAATCAGTTGCAATACAAATCTCTGCCAAGTATGTGCCCTTGTAGAGAGCTGACAGTGTTTTTTCAGGGAAGGGCACAGACATTGCCCACTGAGTACCTCTTTCTTGTTGGCAAAATGGAAGTTGTAGAAGGAAAACCATTTTTGTGCAGCTGTAGTTCCTGTGAGGCAGGGGAACAACCATTAGGAAAATGTTCAGTGGAATTAACACAACTTTGGCTTTGTTTTTCTGTGACCGATGGCAAAATGTGAGGTATCCGGATCCACTTCTTTGCTTCAATTGGTAGTTTTACTTTGTAACAGTGTATTTGCTCTGTTGACCTAATACTGAGTGAAATCAGATTAAGTCAGTGCTGAAGCTGCCTATTTATAGAGTTCAGAATTTTTATACACATCTATGTTTGTGTATGTATATGAACACACCTGCAAACAGTTAAAATAATGTTTTAGATTTCAATGAAAATCATTTTTTTCCTCACTGCTTGTTATATTTTCTCAACTGTGCAAAAATACTGCACAGGAGAGGATCTTTTTTGAGCAGACTAAATACAAACATATGGCAGAAATTGCAGGCAAGATGTGTTTCTTGTTTCAAATGAGGGGCTTAATACATAAGCAACCGCTCATATTAAAATGGACCTTTCTGTTGGCAAATCTTACACGAATAAAGTGCAACCTAATAAATCAGTTAATCCTTCTTCCTTTGAGGAGCAAAGCCTGAGCTTCATTTGACAGGTTTCTTCCCGCAGTGATTTTAATTCTCATGGATGAGTTAGAAAGGCTTGGAAAATGGGGGTTTATATTGGAAATACTGACAGGCCTTTAACTGTGCTCTGGAAGTGCTGGTAGTGGCCTTTTCTACAATAAGAGCTTTTTGATTAAATATAATGTGGTGATATACTGTATAACAAAATAGTAGGATCTTCTTTTTATGCTCTACAGTGCTGCAAATTCCTGCCCATCTAGCCCTCGTGGTGCAGGCTCTTCAGGGTACAAAATGAGTCGTGTAATACCATCTGACCTACATTTAATGGCTGACAATTCGCAGTCAGAAAATGACAAGGAAGCATCGGGTGGAGATAGCCCAAAGGTAAGCATTGCTTGAAATCAAAACCATAAATTAAGTCTTAACTGAATGCAATACTTTTGAAATACTAATTTTGTTACCAGAGTATATGCACTAAGTCACAATTCAACTTATTGTGTTTTCCAACTTTTAATTTTTAGGGTTTTGTGATTAGACATGTATTTGACTGTATGTATGTATGATTAGACTGTATTTGTATACAGTTACATATCTGTTTATAGGCGTTTGAAAATTCTTTAATGTTTGTTTCTCCACGTTTTAGTCGTATCTTAAAATCTACTAAACAGAAGAGCACAATTGTTGTAGTTTTTCTGCTTGAAGATTTCAGTTCTCCAAAATTACCTTAAATCAAGTTAATTGTGTTTTGTACCTTTTAATTTATAAAAGGATGTGTACATTTTTAAATTTTATTGACCCAGATTTTCTTTTTCTTCTGTAGGACGACTCTAAACCACCTTACTCCTATGCACAGTTAATAGTACAAGCAATTACAATGGCACCTGATAAGCAGCTTACACTAAATGGAATTTATACGCACATAACTAAAAATTATCCATACTACAGGACAGCAGACAAGGGCTGGCAGGTAAACTTGATTTCTAGAACGTTTTTTGTTGTTTTGAGAAGTGCTGGCAGCTGTACCTGGTCATAAGTCAATTGGTGAGCCTAGCAGCCCTTCGTATATAGGATTTGTTAAATGAGTGTTCACTGAAATTGTCTCTTTTTTTCTGATTGTAACATCTCCAATGAAGTAGGGAATACACCTTGTTTGGTATTTGAAATATCACTTTATTCATGTTATGGTATTCTCTAAACCTGTGGGAGCAATACATACAGACTTCTGGGAGCAAGACAGTTAGCACTGTGGATTTAAGTATATGTATGCTATCCAGGAATGTGGTTATGCTTCGTAACTTATTGCATAAGCATATGTATCGTTATCTCAGGATAAAATTAAGATATTAAATATGACAAGTTCAGGTGTATTTGCAAAGGGGGATCTTGACCGTGCAACACAGTGAAGGAGCAAGCATGTGTTACCTGTTGTTATCTTGCACTACGTGCCTTTTATTTCCATAGTAGCCCACTTGTGAACTTGACTGATTCTGTACTGAGTTAGCCCAAACCCTTCAATTCTGTAGAATGAATTTCTGCTTTCTTTTCCTTTTTAAAGAGACCAGCCCCAGCATTTGCCAGGATGACTAACCGAGTATGAATCAGTCTGGCATAGTCTTTCCAGATCATGTAAAGGTTCAATGCCTTTGCTGCTGTTTTTAGTTTCAGTGAAGGACAGAAGAGCACAATTAGCAGGACTGGCCAGTTCGCCCGTGTAACGTTCAGACTGCCCTGTCGATCACCAAGTATCAGTTTCACAGTGTTGCTCTTAGTACAGTCATGATCTGCAACAGAGGCATGCTCTGGAGTTATTTCAGGGAAATAAAATTTGGAGAGACTGGGGGAGGGGGAAAGCGAGGAAGCGTTAATACGCTGCTTGCTCTACAATAGAAGACTAAAGAGTACATGACCTCTCATGGAGGAATAGATTTTAAATATTAATCACATACTTATTTGTCATAGAGTCTATGTGAAAGTTGAATCATTCTTAACGAGAATTCCAAGGTTAATGGGGAATGTCACTGCTACAAACTTTTGCTTAATGGTTTGGCTAGTGAAGGACTTAACTCTTGTTCTGGCTAGGAAGTACCTAGAAGATTTTTTTTTCCTTTCTCACATAATGTAGAATTCTGGCTGCAGTCATACTAACAGATCTGTTTTAGCAGTAGGATTCTGTTTATGAAATGTTGGTCTGCTTTTTGCTTCCTGTTCCGAAATATGTTGAATATCTGTGTGTATAATGCTTCCTTATGTAAGCATCATGGAACCACGCATACATTGCAACGCACAGTTAAAGAATTCCGTCTTAAAACAGCATATGCATTTAGATGTAGAATGCTTAACAAAGCCAAGATAATAGACACAGCAGACATATGTTCTGGAATAAATAATTAGTACCTGTTCCTAAATCAGTAAATAAAGCTGAAAAAAAAAGCTGAAAATTAGATGCTGTTCAGTGACTAGTCATATCGAACACTGCTGTAACAGTAACAGGTGTACCTCATGTATCAGCGGCTCTGCTAGCTTTTAGCCTTCGAGTATCAGATTATAGTTAAGGTGATTTATCTGATTGATGTTTTAAATAATATTTGAGGCCATATATGCATATTATTCAAACCAGAGAGTATATACGTGTGTATAATGTCCAAATCCTATACCTTAATAGGTACTGTTGAGGTATTTATATCCTTTAGCATATAAAACTCTGATTTTGACTAGAGGACTCTTTGTGAATGTATTTTAGCAGGTACTTGTGAATCTACTCTTTTATTCTAGCATATGGAGAAATAAATACAGTTTATAGACATGTTCTTGGCATCTTTCTAGTTGTGTTTCAATTTTTGGCAACAAAAACCATTTCTGGTTTCATCAGTTTGCATTTAAGAAACCATACATGGTTATCATTTCTTTAAGTTTTCCAAATTTGCCTTCAGGGTCATGAATACATACGTCTAAGAAGGATTTTGAGGAGCTTTTGTTAATGTAAAGCCTTTTCTCCATTTTCCCCTGTTCTCCCACAAGTATGTCAGTATGTATTCTTACACTTACTTTCTTCTGCTTCATTGATAATGTTTTGAAAGATTTTGGGTTGGTGTATTTAAATTAAAAAAGGCATGTGCACAAAGCCAAGCATAGATAGATACTTCAGAGCGTTAGCAGTTTTCTGCATCTTTTTGATCAGGGTTGTGTGTGTTACAGCAAAGTGAGGATAAAGTAATGCGCAAACTAGAGCAGAATGGCAGAGATCTTACTGAAGAGCTGTTTTAGGACCCACTGCCATTTGTTTTTCTAGACAAACTAAATCCTTAGCTCCTCTGTTGAGACAGACTGGACTGTGGGTGAACTCCCAACAATCTAGCTGTATTTCGATCTTGTGTAATTTAACCTTCTCTTTCTGTATTGTGGAACAGTAACAGAGGGGAATCGTGTAAAATCAGAATCAGCATATTCTTTATTTTGCTGGCCCTCGTAGTACAACCTGATATTTTCCTTGACACCTGGGGAAGGGTGGTTTATGAGGACTGCTAATTCTTGATTTTTTTTTTTTTTTTACACTGCATTATGCTCAAGTATTTGTAGTGTTCTAACAGTTTGTTGCAATCACCGTGTTTCACGTTAACGTACTGGTTTTTAACTGTTGGCAAAGATTTGAAAAATGCAAGAGTCCTTCCAGGTTTATGGCACTGCCTTGGCAGTGCTCTGACTCCTGTTGAATTAAGGAATGAAAGAGCTGAACCCCGAGTCTCCTGTAGTACAAACTGCTGCAGTAGGCCACATTCTGACTTGAAAAAGTTATATGAATTCTACATATTTTTTTATGTTCCATAGAATTCAATACGTCACAATCTCTCTCTGAATCGTTATTTCATCAAAGTACCACGTTCCCAGGAAGAACCAGGCAAAGGCTCATTCTGGAGGATAGACCCTGCCTCTGAAAGCAAATTAATAGAGCAGGCTTTTAGGAAAAGGCGGCCTAGGGGAGTACCTTGCTTTAGAACCCCTCTGGGACCACTCTCTTCTAGGTAAGGAAAAACAGATGAACAAAAAGACTATGGCTGTTGTTTAATCTTCAGGCTGATACAGACTTGATAGTTTTGGATACAGTCACAAGTTTAGTAATTTAATTTCATCCAGACTCATTATTTGAATTCTGTGTGATTTAAGAGGAGGCTGCCAAAACACTAGGTTTGTTTTTATTGATTGTTTTTAGTGTTAAAGAACTGACTCAATTTGCATAACTAACTGTCAGATTGTTAATGTAAGCAAGCCTTGCTGTACCTTTGGGTTGTGTTGTTGTTGTTTTTTTTTTTTTTTTTTAACAGAATTATAATTTTAATTTCTAACTGCCATCTACTGCACTTTAAACCAGTCGGCAAATAAAATTATCAAAAACCAGCTACCATTTTGTTGAACTTAGAAATGACAAGTATGCGTCTAGTTTGATAATGTTCAAGCAGAATTTGTGATGGGAAAATACAAGGGTTTTACTTATTCCCTTTGTGAAGTTACGGCCTTTCTGCTGGTGCATTTTTTTTGGCTTGCCCTTTAGACAGATTTGCTCACCATCCTTCTCCACCAGAAATGTTCATGTTTCACAGATTGTGTAGAGAGTCACGTTAAGAAGGCATCCAGCCACTTCTGTTCCATTAACTATACCTGAAGTTTGCTTTTAAATTCTGTTCTTGTTTAACAAAAGCTTTTTAAAAGATCATCAAAACTGCTTTGGGTTGTAACTGTACTTGCCAGAAGGCAGAGGTGCCCTCCTGTGGGCAGTGTGTGTTACAGTCTCTGTAGAGGAAGGTCACTGTCTGTCACAGTTCAGAAGTTAAAACACATCAGCTGCTGCTTTCATTTTTAAATGCAGAAGTGCCCCAGCCTCTCCTAATCACTCTGGAGTGTTGTCTGCGCACTCCAGTGGAGTCCAGACCCCC
Organism: Anser cygnoides; assembly: GCF_040182565.1. Taxonomy (NCBI): domain Eukaryota; kingdom Metazoa; phylum Chordata; class Aves; order Anseriformes; family Anatidae; genus Anser; species Anser cygnoides. Next base: position 3,822,408 of record NC_089891.1, on the reverse strand, counting down.
GAGAGTCTGTCCCGGGAAGGATCTCCAGTCCCAATGGAACCTGAGCCTAGTGCTATCCAGCCAAAACTAGCGGTAATACAAGAAGCACGATTTGCACAGAGTGCCCCAGGTGAGGAATCCTGAAATAAGCATTTGGGGGTTGGAGATGGGAGACGGCTAATACATAATATAAATATATATATATATATATGCACACACTACCAAGATTTCACATGTACACCAAAAATCAGTAAATATTTAAGCCCTTCACATTTAGAGCAATCACTGTAAAGCATGTAAACATAGCAGGTAAATAACTGTTTGCAGACGTGCAGGCTGCATTATCTGTGTGTATCAGAACCCTTAATGGCTTTATTACTAAGCAGGGATTGTGCTTCTGTCCTGTATAGGACTGTCCTGTCTTGCAATAGTTGTCACTTCCTTTGGAAACAACATATTCTTTCTGGTTTAGAAAAATAAATAAATTAACTGGGGGTTACAGAAATAAGCAAATGTCTTGCATACATCTGTGGTCATTTCAATCTTTCAATGCTGGGGATTGAAAGAGTTGCAAGGCTAAAGAGAGAGAACAAATATGCATGATAAGAATTTTCCTTTTTTTAAAAAAAAACAAAACACAAAAGAACAAAAAACAAAAAAGCGAGGGCAAAGTGTGATGGAATACATATCTATTTGTTTAGGTGATACACTTTTGCCATCCGTTTTGTTGGTGATGCACCTACAAAAGTAGCAGTGACCGTTCTGTGACAAAGGCAACCAGTCCTTAGCAGAGACTGTGCATCCCCAGCCTAGGAAGCTGTTAGTTCTGCCACTGCAGAGGTCCTCCACACAGTACATGAAGCACACGTTAGTTCCCATCTACGGAAGGTAGTTTTACCGAATGAATATTAAGCGTAGCTTTGGCAGTACAGTTGCATTTGCAGGGGCATGGCAAAGGGGGCTTTTGCCCAAATGGTTACAGCTTGTACCGAGCTAACCCAGCACTGAATAGCCGTGTGGCATGATCTTCATTGTCCATTTTTATCTTTTGGATCACTCAGGCATTAATGAAGAAGGTTGTTAATCTTATGAGGCTTTAGCATTAAGTTAAGAGAATGACTGGCTTAAATGAAATAATTAAAATTAGCAGTCTAATTTTTGTCTCTTTCTTGATAGGATCACCTCTATCTAGCCAACCAGTTTTAATTACTGTACAACGGCAGCTACCACAAACTATTAAACCCGTCACCTACACTGTTGCAACTCCTGTGACAACATCAACATCCCAGCAGCCTGTAGTTCAGACAGTTCATGTTGTTCACCAGATACCAGCTGTGTCTGTCACAAACGTGACTGGATTAGCACCAGCAAACACTTACACTGTAGCTGGACAGGCAGTAGTCACGCAAGCTGCGATGGTAACCCAGCCCAAGGTAGAACCTCAAGAGAATGGAGACCACAAGGAAGTAAAAGGTGAGAACCTGGGGGGTTAGTTGCTCTGGGAGGTCTTTATACAGAAGGATTATTATTTGAAATTTACTTCTAGATTGAAGTGCAGTACTTGAAATGCATCGTAATTTCTCATGCATCTTGTAGCTGGTAATTAAATGGTATACATCTTCACTGAGGGTTGATGTAGTAAAAGTAAATGATTTTTTATTGCTTTCTTGTTTTTACCAATGTTTTATCATCTGTTTTTCAGTTAAAGTGGAGCCTATACCTGCTATTAGTCATGCTACAATAGGAGCTGCTAGTCGTATCATTCAGACATCTCAGACCACCCCCTTACAGACAGTTACCATAGTGCAACAGGCACCTCTAGGTCAACACCAGCTACCAATAAAAACTGTAACGCAGAACGGAACGCACATAGTACCTATCACCACTGCGATCCAAGGACAGGGCAACGCTGGTATGTATTGTGTCAAGATGTTCTGTTGCTTTGTACAAGTGGTCGCTGCTGAATTTTTGAAATGTTCTCGTGTATTTTGTAGTTGTACTGAAAACTAAGTTGTACAGAAAATTTTGATTACGGCCTTGTATGAGTTTGTTCTCTCCCTCTTGGTAAGAACCAGCATTTCTCTTCGATGATGATTACTTGAAGAGCTATTTATTCTCTTTGTAGTCATTACAGCGATGTATTTAGTGGTGACCAACCTCTCATCATTAAACCCAGGATATAAACAAGTTTTAAAAGAAGTTCCTGTAAGACAATGCCATTAAAATGGTACCTGCTCCCCAGATGATTTGTCAAGAACCAACCAGTAAGAAGGCAGGACAGACTGGCTTTTTGAGCAGTTATCTTTTTCTTCTGTTTTTATTGAACCTGTACAAGAGCAAGGCACTAAAATGAAGGAGAATTCTCCAAGATTTTGAGATTCTCCTTCTGTCTACATACCCTCTTTCCCCTCTCAGATTCAGCGGTCTAACTGGGTAGCAGTACTTTTATCACAATTTTCATTGTTCAGGATTTGTCATAACTTAAACAGATGTATTCAGTTTTGTTTGGTCTGCAGGTGCGTAGAGATTGTTTCAACAGTTTCACTTTGAGATGTTATCTGATGCTGCAGTAGCTTTTTTGTCATAAAGTATGCTTATGGAAATTGATATGAGATAGCCTAAAACTATTTCTACATGTATTTCTGCTGTAAAATCTTAATAATGGAGTGAATTATTTGTTTTGTTTCCTTTTTACTCCTCTTCCATCTCTGACATTGGTTCTCCTACTAAAGTTCAATATTTATAGGTCAGTGTTCTGTCTGCTTCCACTTCATTTCAGTGTAAGTAAAGCAAAAGCAGTTACTGCCAGACCTGATACGCACCTTTTTTGGTCGGAATTGAGCAGAGAGTCACATGAAATATTTTCTGAAGTATTTGTTCTACAAATGCATACTAAATACAAAACAGTTTGCTTACTTGCCCTTGTGATATTCCAGGTATACTCTAGGATAGTTTACTAAGAACAAATATAACAACTTCCGTGTACATTTCACGTTTCAGCTTCTGCAAAGTTGTGGTGCTCAGGAAAGGGAACTTGTGTATGCAAAGCAGGCTGATTGATAATGTTTAGATAAACTTTCTTGAAATGCAGTGAACAAATTAATATGTTGTTAGTATTTTGTATTTGAAATTTAAATGAAACTGACATTTGAATAGTTGGTTTAATAAAGTCAGAGTTGATAGTAAGAAACAGACTCCTGTCAAGTAGAGGGAAAGAACCTTTGGACATCTCAGAAGATCGAGGGGACTGCACTCGCCCATTAATGGTGACTGGTGTACTGTTTTGACCATGTAATGACAAAGATTAAGATCTGGTGTAGCACGTTTGAGCTATGTACGTCTCTGTCAGTATAGTTCAGTTGTGCTCTTGAATCTAATCAGGTCATTTCCCAACCCTTCTTGTAAGGAAAAAGGCAGTGGTCTAACACCGTGGGTAAGTGCCTATCTGTCAAAAAAGTATTGATGCTTGAGTTGTCTGCATCTCCTGGCGGTGTGGATTGCATAGCTTTTGTTTAATAACTCGTGGCTAGAGATGAGTGTGGCGCGGTGCTGCTCTCCTTCCCAGCCAAGCATTCTGCAATGATCCGTAGACATGGCCAGACCTCCTCAAAGGGGATCTTGAATTCCCTTCCCAGTTCTGTCACAAATTACTGTGTAGATTGGCTTTAAATCATTTAATCTTTGTCTGTCTTTAGCTCCGCATTAACAAAATTGAGATACTTTCCCTTTCTCCCACCTTTGTCTGTACCTGTATGGTTGCTGAGTGATTTAGAGCAATGTCTTCCAGGTTTGTACAAAGGTTAAACAAAAGGACCTGAATCTCAACTGAGATTGCTGATACCCACCATAGTACAAAGAAGGGAACTCATCATTTTGATGAAAATGCAAATTTGCTTTCAGTATCATCTGTTTTGACAAGGATTAGGGTGCTGAAATTTCTATTATCTTTTTGCAGCTGCTGCAAGTCCTTTGCATATGTTAGCAACCCATGCGTCCGCATCGGCATCTCTTCCAACAAAGCGCCAGAACGGAGACCAGTCGGAACAGCAGGAACTCAAACGTATCAAAACAGAAGATGGAGAGAGCATAGTCATAGCAGTTAACGTGGACACCCCGTCTGTGGCAGTGAGCGATAAAGGCAGCCAGAACTAGAAACTTAGAGGAGTTTTCTTTTTTCTTTTTTCCTTTTTTTTTTTTAAATAAACTCCATGGTGCCAAAAGGAGACACTTAAATATAACACCTAAAATGTTGGAACATGTTCTCACGCAGTGGGGAAAGGGGCCCTGTGATCAGACTTCAACTTTCAGCACTGAAAAAAAAAAACAAAAACAAAAAACAAACAACACAGGTGGCCTTAAAACTTGGTAATTTAAAGTCAAACTGCAAAACATCTTGTTCCAGAGGCTGTGACCCCCGCTCCTCCCTGCCCCCTACTGAACTGTGTACACTGAGAAATACAGTGTTGGGGAGGGCTGCAGCTTTAAAAAATCTTTATCAGATTATTTTAAGGACTGAGTATCTCAGTGTAACGGCAGCATGATAAGCGCTTAGTGTGAACTGGTTTCAAACGATTGTATATTCCTTAAAGGGAACAGAGGCAAGGAGCCATTTCCTACATCTTGGCAGCTAGCCTTTCATAATGACCTACCCGATGCAGTTGTTGGTAGATATGCAGTATTTTGTTGTTCACATGTGGAATTAGAAATTTTTGAGGTGTATTTTCATTTCTTTGCAAAATAATGGGGTCTTTGACATTTCAAATCACTCCATTTCTACTCCGGAAACTTTGGAATCACACAATACTTTTCATGTGAAATTTTGTTTGGTAAAAAACTGAATGTAGGGTTTTTTTAACCAATGGAATGATTTACTTTTGTCTGTCCTGTTAAAGTTCAGATAAAGCTACTTTATTACATCTGCAAATTTTCATATTTTAGCAGTTGCCTGATAAATTTAATCAAATTTTATTACCATGTGTAGTGATCAAATGCTTCTTCGGGCTTGCATGTAACTGATTAGAAATTACAATGTAAATGAGCCGTTAACTGACGTTAAAGAACTGCTATGAATTTGACCAGAGCTGCACTTATCTGTTTCTCTTTCTGCTACCTTTTGCTGTTTGTTACTTTGTGTTGACTTTGACTGTCCCTGGCATATTTTTCCAGTCTAAAGTAAAACAAGAGTCTCGCTTAATATTGTGTATGTTTAAGATAACAGACTGTTCTTCATTTAGAAAAGATAAAATTCTTTATCACGAGTCCTTTTAAAAAGAAAGTAAAATTATCTTGTCAGAGGTATATTCGATATTTTTAAGCTTAAGCACCCATCCGTAGAAATTAATCTGACCAGTTTCTCCGTAACACTTTTGATGTCATACACTGACCTTTTGGGGTCTCCATTAAGAGTAGCTGTTGTGGTTTTCTAACAGTGGCTACCATATTATTATAATAAAAACAAATTTTTAAGTGTGTGTTCTGCAGTTGAACATTTTAAAATGTATTGGAAATTTCTCACTTTTAATTGTGGTAATAGATTCCACTTTACATTTCAAAATTAAATTTAAACGTAAGGCTGCTGTTCAGTCTTCAATTCACATAATGTCTTATTTCTTCATGCAGTAAGGTGAGTGAAAGCTAGATAGTTGGCTTAATTTCAATCTCATTTTTGTCACTTTCTGTAATAATGATGCATTATTTATATTTCCTTTTCCACTACAAAAGGAAAAAAAATGTATTTTCTTGATGGACTGAACAGTTTGGAGTGGTTTATTTAGGCAGCTTTTGGGAACTATTTACCTAAAGACCAAATATGAGAAATCTGTACAAGTTTTGTGTTCATCCACAAAATGGAACTGTTACAATGTCTCTGCAGATAATACATATTAAAAATCTATGAAAAAAACAACTCTACACAAGCTGAATTTATAACAGGCATTTAAAAAAAGCATAACCTGAAAAAGAAACGTTTCTGTAAAACTGCAAGATTTTCTTTAGAGGTTTTAAAAAATAAAAAAGTAAAGTTTTAACATACTTTTTTTAAGAAAAAAATCCAGTACTAGTAATTTAATTTGGTGTTGAATGAATTGACTAGAATGTGGTTTATTTTCAGAAGTGAGAATCTGTTCACAACTAGGGCTAGGTGAATAATAGTGTATAAGATTTTTTAAATAAAATTAAATTTTATTCAGCAAATTAACTAAGTTGAAATTACTCAACAAGCGTGTTTGAAATATGTATGTATATTTTGGTGGTTAATCCAATTTATGTTGGCAGTGCCAAAGGAAACGGTATCCGCCCAAACAAGCCAAGGTGATGCCTCCTGTCCGATAATGGTAGGCAAGCTGTGAATTGTAACTGCTCGGGTAGAGAGGATGTGAGAACGTGCCTGGGCCCCGTTCTGTAGCATGTTGTTTTTTTGTGCTTTTTGGTGCCCGTGGAATTTGAGAGAAGAACGCACCTTTGTTCTGATGGGTAAACCCTTTGGAAAAGCTGTGCAGCGTGAGGACACTGCTTGGGTTCTTGCATAAACAGCGTGCTCACCCCTGCTTTTGGTGAGACTGAAAAGTGACAGTTTGGGATAATGTCTGGTCTCCCTGACTATCGCAGGCTTCTCTGTCTTATGTGTCAGGCCTTACTGAACTGAGTAGTGGGGTGTTTCAAGCAGCACTGTTCCCTGGTTTGTGTATGTATTTACGTGCTTCCCACTACTGGCACAGTGACAATTGCTGAGTAATACCAAAGGCTGGATGGGACTGCTGTCTCACTGCTGCTCTTGAGGTGGTGCTCCTGACCTTTCCTTGGTTGGTCGTATGTGCTGATCATCCTGGACTCCAGTAGTCAATAGCATCTTTCTTGTGCAAACGGAAAATTTCTTCAGGTGATTCTTGTACATGGAGATTTGACCTCTCTTTACGACTGACGTAACCTGTCCCGTTGTTTGTGTTTTGCGGTGCGTGGTGTTATTTCCTTTTGTGCTCCATCTAGGCTGCCTGTTCAGTGTTCTTTCTGTTTAAAGCTTTCATGTAATCTTTGAAAATGACTGGGTATAAGCAAACAACATGTGATGTTCCAACCAGGGTTTAAGGACAACATCCTGAAATTTAACCCAGATAAATTTTCTTTACAGCTGGACTAATTTTCATTGCCTGTCATTGGGTTTTCTGTTATGTTTAAAAGATTCAGGAAGCTGATCTCATTTTCCTCCCCTTTCCCAGTTTTAACATTAAGACCTAGACATGCATGTACTCCTAGCCACAGAAGTGTTTATCTCCACTGCCAGCATGTCATGTCCTTCTTGCCCGAGGTGTCCCTGTCCTTAAACCACTTGGGTTTTGATGCAGCTGCCTGTTGCGTTGCCCCCAGGTCCCAGCAGGGACAAATTCGAGGTTGGGAAGGAGGCAGCTCAGCACCCTGGGCAGTGACATGTTCTTGCCTTTGGATGCTCAGTTCTGCCTTCGTGCTGCTTCGTTGTTACAGGAGCTGTGGGGTACCTCGGTACATGGCAAAGCAATACAGAGTCTTCAAACAGTGAGAGGGCTGTGGATGGACTGAATCAGAAAGACTGATTCTGTTTGATCAGTGTGTTCTCTCTATTCTGAACTGCTGCCTTGCCTTCCCTCCTACTCCCCGGTTATTCCAGCATAGTACCATATGGTCGCATACCTTTCTATACTGTTTTTCCTTGTGGTGATTTAGGTAAATACCTTGACTGTGCTAAGCCCAAGCATGCCTGCAAAAGCACTTCTGCTTCATAAAGCGCTTCTCAGTGTGGATTGCTATGCAGGAGACAAAACTGGGAAGACTTTGCCTTCGCTTTCGCAGTGGTTATAATACAGGTTCATTTAAAACTGTTAGTTTTTATAATTATATCCAGGAGTGGAACGTCAGGTAACAACCTGTGTTCAGGTGTGTTTTGTATCTTGATTTCATTTTCCCCGGAAGGTAAATTTTGAGTGGTTGATAGTCATTAATACAGGTCGTGATTTTATATAGTATGCAGTTTTAGAGTTTTTACATATATATACTTTATATATATATATATATATACCCACACACATATATATATAATACATATATATGTGTGTATATATGCATAATAGCATTTACACCATATTAAGTGCTTCTATTAACTTGAGTGGTCCCTTCCTATACACTTAACTGCATTAATATTCTTACTAACAATCTTACAGTTCATAAATAAGTTCATAAATGAGGCCTTAATTTATTAAGACTTTAGCTAGATCTGGTTAGCTGTTTACCTTAAATGTGCTGATACTTTTAGAGGGAAGTGTTTAGTTTGTTTTAAAAATCTGACACAAAAATAATTGATAGAGCATCTAAAGTTGGTAGGTGCGTGGGTTGCTTTAACTATCAGGTTCTTCTTGATCTTTCTGGACTGTAGATGAAAACAAGCTTTCTTCCTGCTTGTGCTTCTACTTGTTTCTTTCCCAACTAATATTCAAGCCAGACTTCGATTTTTTTTCTTTTTCATGCATCAAAGAGTTTGTTCTGCTAGAACCAGCGTTAGCATTTGAGGCTGATATCAGGTACGTAGGCAGGGATTTGCAGTAACTTAGTAGTTTGACTTCTTAAAAATGTTGGCTATAAATTACAGATTTAACACCGATTGCCATAGTTATTTGTAAATGGATTTGTAGATTTAAAAAATAATAACAGATGTGTACTTCCTAGAATGGATTTGCATTAATGTTGATTTGGTTTCTGATCCTCTTTTTTAGTTACGTTATTTTTGTCTGATCAGAAGTGGGAAAATGCCTAAAGTACTAGAAAGATTTACAAGAATGCTGGGTCTTGTTTTCATGTCAATACTTTCTTGAAAGTCTTGGAAATGTTGGGCAGAAATAAAAGGAGAGCCACGAGACAGCCGTAATGGATTAGAGTACCTGAAATTGAAAGAGCATAAACTGTTTCTTTGAGAAAAAGAATGGACTTGTGTGAAATTCCACAGGATCTCCTACAGATGAGAACATCACCATCAGTGGCTTGTTTCAACAAATAAAACCTTTGGGGAAGAAGGAAAAAAATGGCAGTAAAACTGGGACATCCAAAGGGCTTAATAATAAGGAGATGGATTCAATAGTGTGTGACTCTAAAACAAGACAGCCTTTGTATTTAGGTCAGCAGAGGCTGCCACAGTCCTTTTGGCCTATATATACATAGTCCTGTGTCCAGCATTTTCTAACTTTACTGATTTATCTTCTACTTTCTGCTTTGATTTGAATACCTAAAGGCTTGGAAATAAATACTCTGTGGCTCCTGCTGCCTGCTGGCAAATACCTGGAATTACCACTTACATTGCAGTGGCTAATCTACTTTTCCTTTCAGGATTTAGAACTGTGACACAGGCAGTATGGAAAGAGATAGGAAAAGAGGGGGAGAGGAGGTGTTTTGTTCCTTTTAAATAACAAAAATCCATTTACTTAAATAGCTGCTGGTGGTAGATGTATATCGTTTTTCAGGAATAGTCATAATTTTAGACTTACTATGCAAAATGTGCAACTTCCTCACGGCTGCCAGATTAACACAGTCTGCCCCACTGGCATGTTGCCCTCTCAGTCAGCGGGCTCCTCTCCCAAAGCCGCATGTCCCTAGCTAAGACAGCTGTACTGAAAGGAATAAATGCCATTGGACCTCTGGACTATAATACTCATCTTAAGCTAACAATTTGTCATTTTTAAATCTATTTAATCCTCTTTTGTCACGTAACCTAGACTGCTGACAGTTTGCCTTGCCTGCCTTTTACTCTTCAGCCTCATGTAGCGCCATGGTTATGCTCAGAATGCGACTGGTTGCTTATTCTGGTATTGTAAGACTTACCTTCAGTTAAGCGCCCCCTCCATTTGAAGAAACTGAATCTTTAACAACCTGCCCATGAAGACTGTGTCTCTGTGTAAGGCCCAAAACACGGGTGAGTATTACTGCTGTGTATCACAGCACAAGTGAGTATGCTCGTGCCAGTGTTAGTACTGAACTTTGCGGTGTACCTGGTCCCTTCAGTCATGTAGTGTCATAAATAAACCAACGTGCTGGATAGGTCATCTATCTAACACTTAAAGTACCGTGTATTTACCAAAAAGTAACTAGAATTCTGTTACATTTGATTGTAGAGATCTGTTTATCCAGTATTGCATTTACTGCAGATTTTGGTTAAAGTTACCTCCATAAAGCTGTACAGCTGCAGAAAGTGATGTAATGACGTATGGGCAGAGCAACGCGGAGCCTACAGCAGGTGGGAAGACACATTCTTTTATCTATTTTTCAGTCCCTGTAAAATATACTCTAAAGATTCGCAACTAGTAAAATAAAGCACCACGGGAGATGAAGTATGATTATGTACGCATTAAGGCTGCAGGACTCCAGTGTTAGTACAGCAGTATTATCTGGGAATGTAGTTGGTGTCACACAAGAACAGGTGTTCAGAGGAAGTTTTACACGTTTGGAAGAGCTTTAATCATCCAAGAAATGCTCATAGTCTCTCCGGTCACCTCTGTGGTTGCTTTAATGGACAAGGGGATGGTGCTTGAGCAGATTAAGATACGTAAAACCTTCAAAGCAGTGTGCAGAAGGCTTAATGTTTTAGTTGGAGTAGTCTCCTTGCTATTTAAAGTGGGTGCAGCTGACTGGATCATAAACAGCTTATAAATGCACCAGATATTCTTGCTGCAGAGAAAAAGGATTTAAATCATCCTTAAAGAATAGTTTCTAATACCTTCCTGCACACTCACTTCTCTGAGGAGAGTGCAGTTTGTGCATTCTGCTACCACAGCAGTTAGAAGGTAAGCTTCAGCACAGCTGGTGTGAATGGTGTGGTAAAGGGTGATAGATGAGCAGGATACACAAACAAATACTGGTTTCCACTGGAAGTCGGACTGGGTCTGAGCTGGTCTTCTTTTGGTATAAACACCACTGTGTACTTGATGCCCTACGTTAACATGTCCCAGGCAGCATGAATCACTTTGTCTTTCAATGGCCACTGCCATTTACTCAGTTGAATATTCTCCCAAACCTGTGGCAATAGGAACTTCATGGGTGATCATAAGTGAATACAGCAAAATTAGTCACTTTTATTTAAAAGAAATAACATATTACAAATAAGTGTGCAAAACAATTTCTGTGATTAAATACACATAAAAGCAACATGCAACCTTGACATCAAAATCTGCGTAGAAGTTAGTCCTCAGTATGTTACATGATACTAAAAGAAACTTGACAAATTTAGAGAGTTTGCAGCTAAACAGTCTTAAAGTGAACTGGGATGTCAGATTCGAAGCATCTGTGAAATAAAATTTCAGAAGAGCAAGACTTCCCTCCCCCCAGATATTTAGTGCTATTAATCGAGAGCTTGTGTCTATTTCAGTTTCTAGTTTAGTATCTTATGCCTTAGTTCAGCAGTAAATATTAATTGCTGCGTAACAATTTGGGGGAAAGAATTTGCAATTGGTTTAGTCTAACCTAACTGTCTTTAGGCAAACATTATTTAGTATGCAACATCTCAAAGAAAAAAAAGTTTGCACATTTAAAGCCATTGCAGAGAAGTATACTTCGTGCCACCTCATTCATGTATTGTGCTGGATGTATAAGTGGCCTGTCCACTCTTCCAGTTGAAGCACAGGAATTTTAGAAGCAGTCAGTACAACTGTGACACCAGTACCAGCAGTGTTTTTTTTTTTAAACCTGGAATGGCTGCTTTCCTTACAGGAGGACTTGCCTCTACAGCTGCAGGAGTGCCACGTGCCTGTGGCCTGGGTACTTGCTTCACACACCAAGACGAGGTCAGCTGGGTCAGCAACTGCCCAAACGTGCCATCAGCTACTACGTACAGACAATTAGTGCTGACCATTCAACTTAACCAACAGTGGTGTGGTTACTACACCAACAGTAGTGTATAGCTGCAGGACTACCTCCACCCACCAAGCAGGGATCAGGCTACAGTCCTCTGTGGCTCCACACTTGTCCTCTCTTCCCTGCTAGGCTAAGATGTGTTGGGGAGAGAGGGGAAAGGCAGTACTCCTGGTCTGAACAAGGCTGGTAGAGTTTTATTTGAGTATGCTATTTGAGTATTTCCCCACTTCCAGCAATGCCTGAAATCTTCTGGTTTCACATCCCTTTTTCTAAGGCTAGGCCTGACATTTGTACAGCCCCCTGCGGATCTCTTAGTTGGCAGGCACTCGTGTTTTATCTGAAGTCGTTTCACAGTTTAGATTGAAGAGAAACCCAATAGGCACAAGCTTGTTGAAAGCCACATCTTGAAAACTTGAGTTGATGACAGTAACCCGAAGAGATTTTAATGATGAATGCTTGCAAAAATGAGAATAAACATATGTAGTCCCCTACTTCAGAGCTTGTTCTGATCATGTGGGGCCAGGCTTCTCAGTGAGGTCTGCTAAACGTTTCGATCAGTATTGGACATTCATATACTGTCCTTCCAAAGATGCAGAATAGCCAAGGCAATACTTTGACCTGTGCACTCCCTCGATTCAGTCAAAGCTTGTCATCAGTCATTTCTAGAAACTGAGCATAGACATCCCTTGAGCATTCCCCTTTTTGGTTGAATAAGAACTTGTAGTAGCTGCCATCTGCACATATTGCTGAAACAAAAACAAAGTCACTTTCAGTTCAGCTGTTCAAGCAGCACTGTTCTCTTACCTTAGCTATAGTTTAAGCTGGCCTTTCAAGCCAACAGAAGACACAGAGGTGTTCTGGAGGCACCTGAAGAGCCTGAGATTTGGTGTATCTCATGCGGTGTGTGTCAGCTAGCCTAGAGTCTGCCAGGTAGCTTAGCACTGCACCCAGCCTCACTCCATTACATCCAGCCTGTGCCCAGACAGCTTACCCTGGTGCAGCATTGGGCAGCGATGGCTCCTGGTCACAGCTGACACAGGCATGCAGCACTGCCTCACCTGAGTGCTCCTCGCAGCTCAAAGCGAGTGTGGCTCAGTGGCTGGTTCTCCAGCCAGACCCTCAGGGAGCTGCTGTTACTCACCTAAGACAGCATTTGGCTCTGTTCCAAAGGCACAAATGCATGGAGAGCCTGAGGGAACCTGAAATTTGGAAAAACTCCATTTGGAACTGAAGTATTTGGGGAGAAAGCTGGCTGAGGCCAAACTGAAAGAAAAAAAAGTAACAATTTGGTAAGGTGTTGATTAGAGTCAATTTAGAACTGCTAGCATGTTTGCACAAGTCAGGGTCCCACTAACTGCTCTTACACCACCTTCTTGTTTTCTTCAGTTAAGTATCAGGCAATATGAACAGGCCTGCTTCCATGGAAGGGTGACCCTATAACTATCTTTTTGTTACTTTACATGTTTAAGTGACTGCAGAAACTGCCAAAAGGATTGATTTTAGTAGAGTGTTTTTTTTAGTAGAAATTGTAAAAGTTACTAGAGAAGTATGTTAATGCAGAGACTAAACACCTCACTAGAAAACAAACAACCCGCAACCTTCTACTGGAAGAATTCTACAACTCCATAAGGGACAGCGGAAGCAGGGCAGTTGCTAAACAGTCCTAAATTTGCAACTTCGTGCAAGCAGCACAACAGATTACTGTTAGCAGCTCAAGGAGTGCAGGTATTAGCTGCTGCTACTGCCAACGCCTTAAACCCTACTGAAGGCCAACCAATCCCCCCCAAACAGGCCTCAGAACAGCTCAATCTATACCTTGACTGCTTATTTCTTTTGGGGTCTTCTGCAGCAAAAATATGTACTGTGCCGTGGTCACTGGATACGCAGATTAGGGAAGCATCCTGATTGAAGTTAATGCTGTGGAGAATAAGGACGGTTACTGGAAGCCACTCCCCGGTTTCCTGTGTGTACAATTCCCCGTTCTGGGGTTGCCTGCAGCAGCTGCCAGCCTGCCAGGTGAGGTGGTAATTGCTTCTCTCAGGAAAGAGATGGGACTTCTCCCATTCACAGCAGCTTTGCTGACAGGAATGAACACCCCTTTTGGTGGTGAGCACCCATCAGAACATGGAAGACCAGGTTTGTCAGCAGCAGCCAAGCAGCAGACTGCCCTGGAACAGACACTACTGGCAGGGTCTGTGCTGCCACCTCTGCTGAAAGAAGGCAAGGGCTCCGCTCTAAGGAGCAGGCAGGTAGGCGTTAGGTAAAGTGTGTAACATTCCTACCCCGATAACCAGGGTTCAGTGGAAGAACGCAAGTTACCCACCTCCCCGGGGAGTGCATCAAGCAGGGGATTGAGTCAAACTTTTGCATACAAGAGCCTGAGGCAGAGCAGCACTGAGTTATAATAAATGTTAGACTCACCCCCAGGTACCTCAGCCTAGTCTCTGTGGGAAGCATTACACTGCAGCACTGCATTCTCTGTATGCTGGTGTCAAGTATCCACCCAGCTGCAGTGCACTCAATGCAGAGAAATGAACCTGTCAGAGCACGTGTTTCCTCCCATGCCCTGTAATCCTGCCTATGTTCACACAGCTGCCAGCTACAGCTCTTCTAGCACTGGGCCAAGAGGAAGAAGCACAGCCCAATGCCTGGTGCAGCACTGGCCCCTCTGACTGCCTGAGTCCTGCTTTGTGCCTGTGGCACTGCAGCTCTCTGCTTTCTCAGAGAGACTCAGGTGCCACCTACCAGGCTGCTTCAGCACCACACTACCCGCACAGACACAAAGCATAAGCACTTAAACGTACCAGTATATATTGGCTGCCTGTGATCCTCTTCGTAGCTCCTGGATTAAATGCCCTGATGAAGTATCAAATATTCTTATGAGGGTCCCCTTGAGAAGGAATCAAGCATTATATTAGGAAATACAGAAGACTACTTGGGCAGCTATCTTTACATCTGTGAATACATTCCAGCATGCCCCCAAACAGACAGTTGGGTTTTTCATCTCAGTAGATTTGGAAGAACCTCTTAAAGTTAGTTTTGGGGAAGAATATTCATTCTCTCCCCCTCCCCCCAGTGCAGTGTTATAATGCTTTGGTATACAATCTTAGTAACTGCTCAGTAAGTTTTTTCCAAGTTATATTCTAAAGTACTAGTGCAGCCCCAGCATTAGTTCGCAAGTATTAAGAGTAGACATGGGGATAGCTTCTCCTGCCCAGGTTCTGCAAATCATTTATTGCCTGTTCCCCATATTCTGTACTATTTTGATTACTGATTTTTTTCCCCACTTGAATATAATCAGGTAGTTTTGGTCTTACCTTACAATTAGAATTTACCTAGAATAATTATTTACCTACTTACTACATGCTCATTATCTGTGTTAATCCAAATCTAAGAGACCTCATAGACAAGTCAGGTTACAGATAGAAGACTGCATTAGAAAACTGTACTTCAATCAGAGAGTAAACTACACTTGACAGCAGAGACATTAACAAATTAGTGTATCTCAAAGCAGCCAACAATTTAGTAGTGCTTTCATCTGGTGAAGAGCACATACATATTGTCAGCTGCAATTCACATTACACACCTGGTTAACAAATGCCTCTTACCAATCTCACATCAGTAAATAACATCACCCAACAGAGAAAAATTAAGTTGATGCTTTCCTCAGTTTAAGATGTGAACTTGAGATGTTTGTTCACGGTGTGTTCAAATGCGGCGTTCTGCCTATATACTTCTCTCAGTCTGCAAATGCTGTTTGAACTTACTCTATACAAAAAGAGTTCTCCTAGCATTATCCAGTAGATCGTGATTCTATTTAGCAATGGTGTTTGCAGCTTAAGAGCTTTGTTTAGAGGACTTAGAGTAGCTCTGCCTAGTTAAGAGAGACTATGGCTGCTTTTACTTTAAGCTTCTTGAGCTATTGGCTCTGTAGTAGAACCTAATCTAAACAAACTGCTTGGATTAATTTAGCTCATCCTTTCAAAACTCATTTTAATTGAGTAGAAGAAGGTAGCAAGTACTCAGCTCTCCTCATGCCCATTTACTTTACATTCATTCGGACACTTTGGAGCCAGCCTTTGGGAGATGAAGCTCACTAGCAGATTCCACTCCAGTTCCTAAGGGGAAGGCAGGTCTATGACTTGCTTTGCAAAGAAACTTAAGGGTATTTTTCAGTGTATTGCATTCTGTAGTCCTATGAAACTCAAGACCACACAAAGTGTGATCAATATTCCAAGAACCTTTTTATTGTTACACACTGTATGAAAACACCTGCAGCGAGCGTATTAGGAAAACAGTTATGCCATAGCAGAACTGAAGTCCTCCAGTATGACAGTCCTATTTGCAAGTATTTCTTTAACAGTGGTTTTAAAGTTAAACAGAAATTAACAAAGGTGAAAGACTGCAGATAAACTTTTTTTTTCTTAAAGAAGAAAGAAAAACTAAAAGCTAAATAGTATTTTTTGAAGAAAACATGAAATACATGAACTGCTTGGGCCAAATCTTGTTCAAGTGCTCCTGAAAAGTCACAGCTACAGTCAGCTAGAATAGAAATGCTACCTCAAGCACTGCATTGGGATTGCTGTTTGGGTATCCTGAAGAGGCAGTAAGGATGATAAAAAAACTGAGAATGCATATTTCAAAAGACAAATTGTCCAGTTAGTTACTCCTATGCCTTTCCTATGAAAGGATGTGACTTCCTATTTTAGGAGGAGTTACTACACTAGAATGCATAGTAAGTCAGAGGTAAGAGGATATTCTTACTTTTTCTGATGCTGTTGCAATTCTTGTTCCCTGCAGGTTTAAAGCTATACAGCTCAAGACTCCTTCATGAGCTGGTATGTCTACAGGAGGCTTCTCTGTATTAGCCAGATCCACTATCTGCACGTGCCCGGTATGTGTTCCAGGAAATGCAAGGAGAGAATTATTACTATTTGGACAAAGGACACAGAGACCTAAAAGAAAAAAAGGAAAAGGAAAGTAACTGTGTAGTTTCCGTAACCTAATAAATTTTTCAAACAAGCTTCTAAGACCAGTAATTTAAAAATAAACAAACATGCATGTAACAAATAAGAAGTTAATTTTAATGGCTACTGCAGTATCCCAAAACGTGAGCCATCCATAAGAGCAGAGTATTCCCAGGATCCTGGTGATACCAAATACATTTTTGCCCACTCAGTCCACAGCTAGCAGAGCGATGGGTGGGTATTACAAGAACCAACATGCTACTTTATCTTCCACCTTATGCCTAACAGCTTGCAAATCAGTGGGCCAACTCAGCATTTACATTGTACTGCCTTGAATGCAACGAGAAATTCCAGGTTTGCTTCTAGCAGGCTTGAAAACCTCAGAAGATGGGGGTTCCTGAGCTCCTAGCAGAGAGGACATTGTCCTTATGTCCAAGCTGATCCTCCCAAGATACAAAGCATGGCCAGTACCCCTTGTTATTGTGTCCGGCACTTTCAAGAAGAGTTTAGCTCCATCCTTTCTGTAACTGTCCTTCAAGTAGGTGTAGGCCACCAGCTGCAGATAAGCCCTTCAGTTTCCTTTCTGCAAGACTAAACAGGCCCAGCCCCAAGAGCCTCCCTTGCAGGCCCTGTGCTTCGGGACCCTGACAACCATCACAGCTGCACACAGCCGTGCCTGGAGGCAGAGAATCACAGCCACTATTAAACCCCTCCAGGATTAGCCCTTCACTTACACAGCTTGTCCTAAGTGTGCAGCTGACCCAGGAGCGTGCGCATCTCCTTATTCTCAAGGCTCTTCTTCCTAAAAGCACCTCCCCTTTTCTATAAGTAATGCCACTGCAAAGAACCTATTCCTCAGGGTCAAACCTGAGCCCTCTCCCAGCCACACATACTCAGAGCCTAGAGCTGACAGCACTGCACTAGACGGTATTTAGCCTGGGGCACTAATACTCTGCTCGGTTCGGGATACTGCCTGACATTTCAGATTCAGCTCGTTTCAACAATGGAGAGGTCATTCCTTGCTAATTAGCCTCTTCTTGACACTGTAGAGAGTAACTCTCTAGACAGCTCTAACTTGATTAGAAAAGAGGCATGATGCACTTTAATAGTTTGTGTTGACAATTAAGCTTTTGGCTCAAAACACATTACATTTACAGATTCTTTACCTAAGAAAGCACACAGCTCCTCCACAAATCAAACCTGTAACGTAATAGGAGCACATGAAAAAGCCTTTCTGTGCCAAGCATGAATATATTTTAATAACCATTTGATAAAAACAAAAACATCTCCAAAGGGCATAGCTGTAATGTTGCAAGTAAACTGTTTAATGACTTACTAAGTGAAACAGATTCAGGCATCTAAACATAAATAGCATTAAAAGAACAGAACAAAATTGCTTCCATCCCCCAGCCCGTACACACCACTAACCTTTAGGGTTGTAGCAGGTTTCGAAGACGTGCAACTGGTGGGGATTGTGTGTGAACGTGAAAACTTTAATCATGGAGTCCAAGACTACCACAATTCTGAAAGAGACAAGAAATTCCTATGACTTGCTGGGGGTTAAGGGTTAAAAGAGGGATCTGTATATTAACTCAGGTCTGCAAAGGCTTTCAAGATTTAATGGCTATATTATTTCCTCCCACTCTACAGACTTGCAAAGAACACAGCTACAAGCCTGCAAAGCACTTTTATCTAAAGCTATGGCAGCAGAAACCCCCCACCCACACTTACACAAAACTCCAGCTCCTAATAACAGCTCTTGCTCTAGAGATTCACTTGAATTCCCTTCACACTCCATACATAGAAAAAAAAAAAAAAACCACTGTCAGCAGTAGCCACTCAAGAATGTTTCCCTTTATTAGGGGGCTGAAAAGTCCTACAGGCTTTTCATCAAGGTTTCAGATACTTGAGTTGTGATCTGTTAACACACAACGCTTGCCCCTGAAAGCCTGTTTTAGATAAGCATCAGCAGTTAGAGCTAAGAGTTAACCAAAATCCATTTCTATATACAGTCAGAAATGAGTGCACAAGGCCAATCTGTGCATTTGGAACAAGTGTGTTGCACCTACCTGTCTCTTCGCAGCTTAACTGCTTTGACTTCTGTAGAAAATTCTATCTCAATGACAGTCTTCTTCTTCAGATCATCCCAGATCATTACTGGAACAGTGCACAGACTGCATTAGTTCACCAAGGCATATCTGAAGATCCAGTGTCTGCATTACAACAACTTCTAGTTTCTGAGAAGACTAGGAGGTGCATCCAATAGCTAAGCAGTTACAGCCTGGTGTGCTGCTAGCCATAAGGTATTTAGCGACTGCATACCAACCCATGGCTCCTGCAGGTAGGAGCTGGTAAACTAAATTCAAAAGCTGATAATAAAAATATCTTTTTCTAAAGATGAACGATTTTTTCTTTTATTTTTTCTTTTTTTTTTTTTTTGGGGGGGGGGTACACGACGACGACGACGACTGTTTCTTTATTTCACTGACAACCCTCAGAATAAAATGTAATGTTTTCCTAATAAGCCTGCCGGCCAGGGCCCCCTTCCCCCCTCAGGCTGCTGAGCCACAGGACGCCCTTCGCAAAGTTAACAGAAGCACAGAGGGCTCTGCTCTCAGAGAGCAGTCATTGCAGATCCCTGCTTCTTAACACTGCAGCAGCATAATACAACAAATTTCACCACACCTACCTAGACCTGCTGCAGCCTCCCTTCCCACCCAACCCTCAGAATACTGGACCCCAGCTCAAGGCTGGGATTTGGGAGTTCTTTTGACAGTTCCACACAGCCTAGCAAGGCACACATTTACAGACAATTCCTGGAGACTCAAGACAGTACCTTTGTTAGGTGGGTACTTCGGCTTTTTTCCTCCACCTACTAGTGCTAAATAGTTGCAACGAAATAGCATTTCGACATGGCCAACGCCGCCTTCTAGAAATTCTGGAAGATAAACGTATTTTATTTAAGAGCGTCACAACCTGTTAAAATGCCTTCTAATTTTTACTGAAGTTACAACAGAAGTTTGCATTATCTAGCATGCTGCTCAGACACCCAAAAAGACTTCTTCTCCCAACTAACTTAAAAACAACGAAAACCACCATACAGAATCCTCCAAGAGTGGAGGTGACAGACATGAGATATCTTTGTTGCCCTAACACCACATAACTAAAGGTTTTTGTTTTATTTAAGATTAGGATTTTCAGTAAAGTTGTTTTATTCCTCACAGCAAAGATCACTACTGCCGTGGTCAGACAGTTGGGACAAGCCTCATTTCATAATATAGAGCAAACAACACAGCAGCGTTTTAAAACACTATAGAAACATTCTGTGAGAGTAGGTCAAGCAATATCATGGTAGCTTAATCATTTCTATTATACAGTGGCTTTGTAAAAACATTTAGAAACGCTGATTAATTCATTGAAGTTCCTTCCCCAACTAATTCCCCTCATGCACTCTTCAAGTCTGGTGTTGCTCTCTTATGCTAAAGCTGTGCATTTAAAATAAGGCCAACACTACGACCAACAAGGCCATGAACGTTTTTTTTTTTTGCAAGGGGCTTTGTCTTTATAGTCTTGGTGGATTTGAGGAAACAAGACAAAAAATATACATACATGTAGTAAGTGAACCAGAATCTCTAATTCTGTTCTCTGGAACATCCCATAGCTGCTAGAACAGTAAAGTATGGTCCAGCTCCAGTGAGCCTCTGTTCAAGTTTTACACGATGCAGGAAATGTAATGAAAGCAAATCAGATCAGCTGGTACAGTCAGTTTCTTAATTACAGTGCTAGGAAATTCTTTTTTTCTTCTTAACCTTATCTGCAGAGGAAGCAGAATAAGGCACCATGCCCATGGAAGAATAAAGCATCAACCAGGGGATTTCATAATAAAAGAATTTTTCTATCTGATGACATTTGAGCAGGGTCTTGGTTTTGTTTACGTAGCTTAGAGGGAACCTTGGCATTCCACAGGGGAAGGGGGAACTGAACTATCAGGAAGAGAGGCCATAACTGTGGCCTTCAGATGATCCGAGTCAAAAACCAAACCTCTTCCTTTAACAGACTGTCAAACACCTCCACACAGGGACAGGCTCCACTAAGAAAGACGGATGAAACTAGGAGTCTACTTCAAAGCTAGAGGGAAAGTCGAAATTTCAGAAGGAATCAAGAAAGACCTACTGTCAGAAACATGGATGGGAGAAAGAAAAAAAGAGGATGTGGGAGGAGATACTACAATGGAAAGATTTAGACATACGCATGAAGGATAGGAGGAAGGGAGATTCCGACATCAAGAGGCACTACAGCACATCTGGATGTTAGGGCTTGGCCATACAATGCTGGAAATAGATGCCTGGAAAGATACTCATGTTGGAGCAGTTAAGTCTTGGATTTTGTACAAGTCGTGGTTTCTTCAACATGACTTTTGACTACTGAATTTCCGTCCTGAACAGATGTATGTGACCACTACCCCCGTCTCCACCAGATCCTCCTCTTAACTCCATTAAAGCACTAAAAGCCTAACAGTACATGCTGTTACGAAGTACTATCCCTGGAAGTCTGAAAATACTCTTAAGTATGATAACTTGAGACTTTAAGAACATGTGATAAGGTGAACCTATGCTAGAATAGACACTTTATTCATTAGATTTACAGCTCTGACTGGTGACGCTTAGACGAGCGACTTTATGGAAATCCATAAGGGACACAAGCCAGGTTGCAAGAATTACGACTCGGTTTCGTGCTGAGGTACAGATATCAAACAAGTAGACGAGTTCCACCTGGGACTCTCTGCTCTGCTGACTCATAGGGTTAAACATACCTGAGCGGTGAACAAGATTGATACCGAGAGGTCAGACTATGCAGGATGTGGAAATACACAGAACAAAGTGTGAAAGGGAATCCGACTCATAAGAAATGAGTCACAACAGTTTTCTAGAGTCCTTGAAAAATGTTCAGAGCTACCATCAGGGAGAGTTTTGGCAATGAACTCAACGGGACTTCAACCTGACTTCTGATTCTTTTAGCACGCTACCACAGATGACAGCTCCAAGACACGATGCTCACAGAATAATTTACTGTTAAAAACAGAAAATGGCTCGTCAGCTTTGGCCACGTGAACAGTGGTTTCACAGGAATTACAGTGCTATTTAAAGTACATTTTCCCTTGTCTAAATCTCCTTTCTAGTTTATCACCACAGACTGAAAGCACTGGGAAACCTGTTTAGCATGTCAGTTTTCCTCCTACACTTCAGGCTAGGATCACACTGCTGGATTTCATTTTCCCTTATTTTGACTCAATTACATTTGCTTTCTGGTGAGAGCTCCATTACCTGTTAACACAGCTCACCTAGTCTTTTCTGTTAAGACACAATAGGTGCTTTACCACATTGAGATCAGCCTAGATTTTTTAGAAATATAGAGAATGCGTAGTATAGAGCATTAGAGGTCTGAATTCAGTGCTCTTGCGAGCAGTAGTCTAAGCAAGTACAAAGTGTTACGCTCAGATCTCCGGTAAAAAGGCAGTAGTTTTATAGTTGTGCTAGATCACCCACTGCACAAGAACAGAACGAGTTCTCTTGGTGACACACAATATTGCTGCAGCAAGCAACTCTTATCCCAGTCGTGAGCAGCCAGACAACTTATCTCCTACCCAGGACAACAAACATCAGCAACAGCTACTGCAGTTCAGCTGCAGCAAGAAAGGTGAGAACTTCATCAGCAGCCAGCTTTATGCAAATTAATAGCATATGAACATCTGACAAGGCAGTGGCATAAGTGAGAGTCCCTCTGAGACCAACCTGGATTTCCTTCCTGAGGTTTGATTCTAAGCCTTCCAGTGATGTAAAAGCAAGAGCTAGGCAAGAATCTTACGGGGGGGGGAAAGAAAAAAAAGCTCAGGAGGCTGAGCTTCCAACACAGAACTAGCATGGTAGAAGAATTAAGCATTTTTACCTTGTTTCTCTTTTTCTTTGAGTGGATCTGCATTATAAACTCGGAATCCATTTTCCATTCCACATGCAAAGCATCCTGTAGTAAAAAGCACATACACAGATATATACACACACATATAGTCATCGTGAGGTCCGCTGAAGATCTATGCCAGAACCAGAAGGTTAGGAGAGCATTACTCAATAACTGCAGGGTTAAAAGTAGGCCCACGACCACTTGCCAGCTTTGTTAGCGTTTGCACGTGAAAAGCATTCAGAGAAGTTGTCCTCTGTGGTGGTTTCTATTGAAAGTGGAAAGTTCTTGGTATTCTTTTTTGACAGGTGAGGAAACAATGGAAGGAAAGGGGAGCGATTCACAACCCATCTGTGTCCTACATGCAGTGCCAAGGGAAGGAAACCTGCCTCTTAACAGTTATGGTCCCCCAGTTGTTATGAAGCAAAACCCCTCCTTTCTTACTAGGTCAGAATTTACCCCGTGATTACAAGATATCAAGCACGATCCATTGTTTGTGTTTCTGCAGAAGAGAGCTTATCAAGTGTAGTTTTTTAAGGAAGCTCCAAGGAGAGCCCAGGAGTGTCAGATGCCAATAATGACATGACAAGAGCTTAAGTCTAAACCAGGAAAAGAATTGGAAAAGTTAAATTTTAGAACTGGAAAAGTAAAAAAAAAAAAAAAATAAAAATTGAACAGTAAAATTTTACCTACACTTGCATACAGAAGCACAAACATGCCTTTTTAGCAGAATCCAAACTACCAGCATCGCATCCTGCTGCTTTATCCGCTAGTGGGTGAACGCAGTTACTAACATAAAGAAGTGCCAGTGTGAAGTTGGAGCAATTACAAGTCATTAAGCAGCAGCAAGCATCACCGTGACAGACTGACAGAACATTAGTTGCTATGCAATTTATATACACTGCATCAAAAATTCTGTTACAGTCTTCAAGGTACTGGAAGAGAGTCAGCGGAGCCCGGCCTCATTCTCACGCATCGCGATGGCTGCAATGGTTTAACCCCCAACTGAAAACCGGGGAGATGTGTCGAAAGGCCCCCGGAGGGGAAGGAGGCCCTCAGGCGCAGCCTGCCCACGGTGCCCACACCACCTGCTCGGATCCACGTGCCCAGAGCCTTCCTCACACCGCATTGCTGCGGGGCCATGCCTCAGAGGCTGCCACAGGGACTCAGAAGGGTCACAAGTGGCCAGACAAGATGGTAGCAGGCCTGGCTGTGTTGTGGGCAAACCATATCTGCACGTAAGGTCAACAAAGGACAAGGCGCGTGTGCTCACTGAAGGGCAAGCAAGCATCATTCACTACCTCTTCTGCCGCTCATGTCTTGATACAGTTTAAGATGTCAGAAGAAACAATACGATTGATAACACCTTTTTCTACACAGATTGGCCATCACAGCAGTAGCTGTTATATGGGAAAGCCACAACACAAAGAATAATAAAATAATAATAATTAAAAAAAAAAAATCAGTGTTCTCACATAATACAGGAACACGTAACAAACTTGATCCTGACAACAGCACTAACTTAAAACCCCCACAGCTTCAGGGGGAAGGGGGGGAAGATGACCAAAAATGCCAGTTTGAGGTTCTTTCTTAATACTTCAGGAGTTTCACTCCAAACAGTACTTAAAGAGCAAACCAAACAACAACAGAAAAAGCATTACATACGTGCTCTACTGTACAGACCAGTATCTCACAAGTGTGTGGGTGTAAGCTTGGAAGCATCCTTAGGGTTCCTGTTCACTGAGCTCATACATACAAAGCAAAAACTCCTCTAAGATCCATCTCTGCAAGCCTCAATGTAGAAAGGGAAAAACCCTTTTTATATATCATCATTAAAAGCAGAGTCACAGGCACAATATCCTAATCTCTTCTAACAACACAATAGTCAATGAACAGGAAAAACAAACCCAAAACATACCCTCAAACAAATGAAACAAAAACCACAAACCCCCAAGCCCAAAAGACTCACAGGCACTTTACCCTGTCCAAACTGCTGTAATGAATTAAGTGTGAAAAGTCCTTCTTTACCAACGTAAATGCACAGGAAATGAAAACAAATCAAACACACACATACAGGAAAACATAATAATTACAGAAAGATTAATAAACATATTAAAGTAGATATTTTTAAGTAAACTAAATTAATTCCCCTTCTCCCTTCCTGGTGCATCACTCTTTAGCTTGCTCCGACAGCTGAACACGTAACAGCTCCCTGCGTGGAAACAACAGCACTAACAAGCTGCCACCTCTTTCAGTATACTTTACTGGGATAACTAGAAGAGAAATGATAATGGAAACATTTCTCGCTACAGGAAGTAATACTGTACAGGATGAGAACTAATCTGCTTCTGGTACCTGCAGTATGTATCCATATAATTATTTCTCCAGTGACAGTTTTAAATCAGCATATCATATTTCCAGGAGAGCGGAAGAAGGATGGTGAAACTGTCCTATACTAAAAGCACACAGAAGTTTTCCTTGTGTTAATACCCGAAGCTTATAACAGACCCAAACAGAACACGCCTAATGCAATAAAATGCAGACGTAACATTTCCTGTAGCACTGCTACAGCTTTTCTGCAGGGCTAACCTTGTGACAAAGACATCAGCTGCTTTTCATTTCTTGGGAATATCTCCATTTTTAACTGGCGACAACACAACAAAAAATAATTAAAGAGGGAATGGGGTCAATGTTGACATTCCACATACAGTTGATTGCTATTGACAGATTCACAAAGTTCTTAGTCATGGCAATCTCTAAGCCAGAGGAGGGGAAAAAAACATAAAGATGACTGCACATTTCGATTCCAGGTTATGGAACCAGTTTTGGAATCCAGTGTTTCCTCCCTGATCCCAGTATTTATCAGTGGGATTACAAGTCCACCAGTTCACCTGTACCGTCGTGACTTGTAAGCTGTATGTGTAACTGGGAAGGGGCTGCCAGAAGCCGAGTGTGGGAATTGTTGCAATAATAGCTATGCTTCCCTCGGCAGGAAGCCCGCATCTCATTTTTGAGAAGGGACAGGCATGCTGTCAGAGAGCCACTGACAGAGAAGACAACTCGGACACTTTTAAAAGTTTTGATTCAGATGCAAGGTAAAACTGAACTTCCCCAGAATTATTACCCTAACCTGCAGCTGTGCCTGTTCCTGCAGTAAAGTATTACTTGCCAACAGTCCCTGTGAGGCCATGGAGGCTTTTGTCTGCTCTTCTAAAAACAAAGAAAAAGAACAGGTTAAATTCACGACTAAGCTAGAAGATGCCAAAAGCTGACAGAGAGACCTGCAGGCTGTAGGGCCTAAGATCCATAAACCACCATAATGAAGCCTGGGGACATTAGTATGGCAGAAGCAGTTCCTAGCACATTCATTTTCCTTGCAACAGAAAGTTTTGTCTAAAGCCATAAAAGAAAGCCCAGAAACCTACTCACATCCTAACTTGTGGGGTCCTATAGCTGAGCATTTCAGTTCACTACATGAGCTCAAATGAATAAGCCAAGTGTTTCTACACCAGAACAAGTCCAGGCCTCAGCTCTCAGACTAGCTTTAGACTACAGCAGCGACAAAGGAGAAACCTGTCAGTAACTGACAGGTATACTTTCTGGTATGGAACTTATTATCGCGGTTTCTCTATTCATTTCTGTCAAGTGCTTTAACGTTCCTCTGAAAGCATTAGAAAAGTGAAATTAAGAACTTTAGAGCATTCTGTTTTCAAACACCAGAGAACACCTTGCAACACAGGCCGTTTTGCCTGCTTCTAAATTTAAAAACAAAAAGATGGGAAGGGTCCCCAGTATGAAGACACAGGATTGCTCAAAACAGAGCAAAGGAAGTATGCCTCAGAAAAACTGCGGACGTTAGCTTTATCACTCGTCAGCCACGGAAGTTAAGACTGGAAGAGCCTTATTAGATCATTCCTCCCATCCTCCTATCGTTATGGGATTGGCTCGTCTTAAATTACTAAGAAATTAGGTTATTGTGACAATATATGCAGACACCCACACTACTAAGCTTCAGCACTCAAGTGACTCATATTTCTATTTTTGGGAGAAGCAACATGGAAGAAGTGAGCTTTTCCTCTTATCAACTTGCCTTTGAGCAGCCGAAGACTTGCCCTTCCAGAACACTTGGAAAAAGGCCCTAAACTAACACAGATTTCGCGTGCTACCTACAGTCCACAAGTCACCACCACAAGTCACCACCACAAGCACGAAGAGCTGCTGGGGCTTGCAAATGAAAACCAAACTTGTTTTCTGTTCACTTCTTTTTGGTTGTTGTTAGCCAGGCAGCTGGCCAGGCTATGTGGGACAGGACTTGAATACTGTTGGGAGTAAGCACCTCAGTTCACAGAGCACACAGATACCACAGACAAGTTCCTTAAACTGCTTTGGATTCAACTTTTCAAAAGAGTGTTTAATTTGTGTTAACTGCTACAGAATTTAGGGAAGCCTTTGCAACAAGTTTTACATGGTAAAATGATGTTCTAAAGGCATTTTACAGGAGAAGAGACTCCTACCTTCTCATACAGTTCTTTTGTACAATCCAACCCCATCACAGGCCAGGTATCAAACACCACAGATTCATTACAGACCCCCACAGATCTGCAATGAAGCACGTCCTTGCTAGTCTTTTTCCATCTCTGTTGTAAACGCGAGACAAAAGCACGTGCAAACAGAGTTGCTCGAGAACAGACTATGCTATTGTTTCTGAGTTAACAGGGTTGCTTGAGCAGAGCTACCAAGAAGCTCACTTCATTAACAGCTTGATATACTACCGACAAAAGTATCAGCAGAGATGTTAGCTTGGAATCGCTGGGTAGGTCTTGTTAACACATCACTTCGAGAGCATCGGCAACAGGTATGGGAACTGCCACCTGCAGTGACAGAGGCTGCAAGACTGTCTTAAGCAAGAGCACTATTTGGTAAGACAGGGGGGTGTTACAAAATGATGACTTTCCATTCCTTTTTCCACAAGAGGACACTTATTCATAGGACCAGTGCTATTTTTATGTTGTAAGAGCAAGACGAGGCACGGGGACCCCCTCCCTAGCACAGGGCCTCTCTCTCCCCTAACAAAGAAGTAAATAAACTAAGCGCACAGTTCTGCAGCTCTCTGATGGTCCGCAGACAGCACCCTGTGCTCACCTACGGGTACAATTAACATTAAAAAAAAAAAAAAAAACATTTTACAGCTCAGGCCAGACACAAAGTCATAGCTCGATTTTACACCCGAAGCGTTTACACCCAGAAAGCCACACTTCGCGAGTTACCCTTCCAGCAGCACGGTTTCAGCACACCCCTTAAGCCCACTTTTTGGGGAAGATGCGAGGCCGGCTGCAGCCACGCACCCTGCGGCGGGGCCAGGCCAGCACCCGGCCGCTGGGGCACACCAGGGCGCCCAGCACCGGCCCCTAGCCCACCCCCGGGCCCTCTGAGCATCGGCAGAGCACGGAAAGGACTGAACCCCCCTCACACACGGCTGGGAGGATTCAACCGAGGGCTGCCCGCACAGCGGCGGCCGGGGCCAGGCCCTCACAGGGCCCCGCTCCCCTCAGAGCGCCCCCGGCCCCCTCAGAGCGCCCCGCTCCCCTCACGGAGCCCCCGGCGCCCTCAGAGCGCCTCACCCGGCCCCTCCCGGCCCCCCCTCACCGTGGTCCTGGTTGAAGCCGGCGTAGAGCAGCCCGTTGCCGTGCGGGTTGGCCGGCAGCAGGTTCATGGCTCCGGCCCGCCGCCCTCCTCCTCCCCCCGCGGCCCCTTTAAACCATGGCGGCCCCCGCCCGGGCCGAGCCGAGCCGAGCCGGGCCGAGCCGGGCCGAGCAGACGGCGCCGCTTCCGCCCCGCCAGGCCGCGCCGCCGAGCCCGATCGGGCCAGGCGGGGAGCGCCGAGCGATCGAGCCGCGCCCGTGCGGAATGGCGGCGGGAGCGCGCCGCCGGGGGGGCGGGAGGCGGGAGCGCGCCCGGCGCTCTGAGGGGAGCTGGGGGGGCTCTGAGGGGGCTGCACCGAGCGTGGGGGGCGGGGGGCGGAGGGAGCACTTCACAGAAAGCTCGCGTATGTGGCTGACCAAGTATTGGACTAGTAAGGACGGGAGGAATGCAGAAAAGCATGCTAAAAGAGGGATCTGTGACTTGGGCCTCCCCCCAAAAAAGGGCAAAAAAATCGAGCATCATGACTATCAAACGGGGGGGGCAAAATTCTTGGAGGTTTCAAGACCCAAAGCCCAAGCAAATTGATCTGAGTTGTACAGCGAATTCAGTTTGAGCAAGACGCTGGGCTGCACTGCCCTCCAACCTGAAACGCTCTGGGTGTGAGAGGAGCCTAAAGCCCCCACTCAGTGGCAGCTACTGTCTGCCCTTCACGCACATTTAATTCCCTTTCTGTACTTGCTCTGTGCCTTTCACATCCATGGCTGGATGACGAATTTCAGATTTGTGACCTACTTTTCTCCAACATTCAGCTGGAAGCTACCACAGCTGTTCAGGTTAGTGGCTCACCAGAGTCCAGGAGCTGTGTCAGGTGCTGGCCTGCAGTGAGCCACTGGTGCCCTCCTCTTCATGCACAAAAAGTCACTTGTACCTCCACAATACTTTGTCTTCTCAGACAGTCACGATATCTGGTACCTCCTACATGAAAAAAACACCCTCCCCCCCTACTTTTTTTAATTAAAAAAAATCTCCACCTAAAGGCTCAGACTTTACTTAGTACATTTGGGAGTTCTGCTCTAGCCTCTCTTTGGCATGTCTTTACACTCACTAGCAGAAGGAATGTAGATTCTGACCTTGAATCACACATTCTGAAGACACACATTCATGTTAATAGTCTCTCCTGTTAGCTCTTCAAACTACACCATACATATGGAAAGGATATAAGCTATTGACCCAGTGATTGAAGGGACCAAGATAATGATTTAAACAAAACTTAATCAAAACAGGATACAAATGTGCACAGCAGAATTCTTCATCCAGCACACAAACATAGCCAGAACAGTCCCAAAGAATGGGTACCTTGGGCTCAGCTCTAGCTTCTTGTAGCCAGAGGCTGCTATGGATGTTTCCTTAAACTGTAGGGATGTAACTTCTACAGCACAACAGCTTTGTCCGACACCTGCAGCACTTCTATGCATGGTCAATGTACGCAGCTTTCCCTGTGAAGCTCACACCAGCAGGTGGAGCCTGCTTGTCACCGAGGGAGTGGGAGCAAAGAAACCAATCCGACAGAAATTCCTTACACTGCACTGTTTTGCCGTTTAGTCTTTAGATATGAGAAGATGTGGTTTTGATTATGCTTTTCTTTTAAAGTAATGTTGCATTTATTGGTCTAGGTGATGACATAACTAAGCCCTTTTATAATGGTTTTAATTTTCTCTACTCACATACAGAGGCTGTGGAGATCCAGTCCGGTTCAGGGGGAATATCTATATTTAACTTGATGGTATCTCACATTTGTGAAGACACCTAGAAGAAACTGGGGTCAAATCACACCATCACCTCAAAGGACTCTTATTGCTCAGGAGAACAAGTCACACTATTCTTCACAAAGAGGGGGAAGACTTGACCTGTGTATTATGCTTCCGTACTTGAGCTCACACTCTTGAAGACAGATGCATCAAAAGCATTACATTATTCTTTCAGGATGGCTTCATGTTCCTGGCATCTAATTCATGTATATTGTTCTTCAAATTCTTCTAAAGGAAAATAAAGACAGCCTTCTGCAATTAAAGAAAACATAAAAGGATTTCTTTTCCAGAAACATTTATTTATTTTTAAATAGTGCTCTTTTCTTATAAAGCAGCAGTTCAAGTCATGTTCCCTTAACTGCAGTGTCTTTGGCATTTTCCTCCTAGAACTTTCTTATACAGTGGTATAAAATGTATTTTATTTTTTCTTTACAGAAAAATAAGTATTTAAAGCACAAATTAATTCTCTGAAGTATTAAATAACATACCAAAAACTTTATCAAATCCATTACATACACTAATGGGACAAAACCTTGTTGTGTATGTGCATAGTAATTATATACACATTTTTAGCTTAGTTAAATTAGTGCTTTGAAGTTATCAAGGAAGCTTTACAAAATATCCAAATGCACAATTGCAGTATTACCAGAATTTGTCACGCTATTTGTAGAATTTACAATGTATATGTTGCTTTTAAAAACCTCTGCCTGAATATGCAAACCAATGACTTTTTTATACAACTATTTTTGAATTGTTTGCAAAATGACAGGATTTTATACAATTACATGGTAAGTCACTTCCCAGATTTCATGGAATTAAGGACTCAATATAATGATAATTACCCCCTATAGGAAAACACATCAAATAGTGAAAACAATGGCATCATGCACAACAGAAACTAAAATACAGTATGCGAGTTCAACAGCAAAATGTCTCATCCTTTCAGTTGCACTGAACACGTCACTCATTCCAAAGCAGCATTACTGTAGTGAGCAAGCTCTAAAAAAGGACTTATTTTTCTTATTTTTGTCAGTGTAGTAGGATACATACATAGAGTATGCTCAACTATTAAACAAGAAGTCCTTGCATTCAACACTTCACATGAAGGGATTCCATCCAGGTTCCTTTTCTCACAGAGTTTAAGAAATTTTACAGCTGTTTCTTGTACAGTTTTTTGGTGGGCTCTGTGGCGGACGGATAATTTTAGCTTTCTTTAAGCTGTTCCTTTTATTGATGTTGCTGGATGTGAGGGAATATGAGCGTCCATGCATCATCCTGGCATTAAGGCCGTTGGCCATGGAGAAGGATTTGAGATGGCTTCTTAAGGCAACAGGGAGAGGGAGCTTGTCAACAAGATGCACAGGGGTACAGGAAACTATGGCACGGCAACAAAGGTCTTGCAGACTCAGTACTTAAAAACAGACATAAAACTTGCATTATAACAACACGCTTTTGTCAGCCACATGGCAGTAGCATACCCAGCACTCTGCATGCATGATTTACTTCTTAGGATGAATTCTTATTTCTCCTCCCACATCCTTTCTCACATCTGTATTATTCAAAAAATCTACTGCTTCAGTTTCTTAGCTATGTCACAATACTTAGATGATTGAGAATGCAAGATCTAGGAAAAATATGTTTGTTATCCCCTACAAAACCAGAGCAGGTTATACCTGCATATATATTTTTTCTGTTTATAAAGCTAGTTGTACAAGATTCCAGGTTCTACTTATTGGTGTTTTTGCAACAGTCAGCCAAGTAATCATACTCTGGAAATTATTTTATATTAAGGGAACCACAAGCCTTTGCTAGGACTAAATTTAAATATTTTCAGTGTATTTTGCTTACCCTTGTTTGGCCTCCACAGTCTGTCCATTCCATGTCTCATCAATACTATTCTTGCTAGCTCAGTAAAGGACTCTGTAATATTGAAATTACAAAGTGGACTGACTTCAAAAAAAGTCATGCCCAGCCTCTCAGCATAGGCTTGTGCTTGTTCAGTAGATACTTGGCGCTTGAAAGCTAAGTGAAGGCGGTTTCCAACCAGGATTTTTGGTACACCAGGAGCATGCTGAGGAAGGAGAAGCAATAAATAAATAAATAAATAAATAAATAAATAAAAAATAAATAAATAAATAAATGAATTTTAGCACATTTCCCCCTTCCATCAATTAAAACAAACAAAAGCTTTTTCAAGATTTAAAGACCAAGTGGCAGGTTGGACAAGATGATCGCTAGAGGTCCCTTTCAGCTTAAATTATTCTATGATTCTCTGATCAAAAAACATCCCTTCCTCAGAGAAAAGAGACTTGCACAGATGATGTGGCAAATCCATAGCAAGAGTGGGACTACAATATGTAATCTTTGCCCTCCATATGCCTACTGTCAACACCTTTAAAGAAATCAGACACTTTAGTCGATATGTTTCCTACGTTCTAGAATTATAAACATAGAAACAAAATGGTAAACTTGGCATCTTGGATAACTCTGTAGTAAGCACTGCCTGCAAATGCCAGTAAAAACAGCAGAAAATATCATAAGCAGTCAGTCTGAGTCATCTGCTACAGACTAGAGACAGTCTGGGACTGTACCTTACCTCATCTATTTCTTTTATCCATCGATCAATTCCATCAAATGACCAACGATTGGTAATGTCATACACTAGTATTACTCCCTGTATAAAATATATATATATATAATTAAAAAAAAAGCAAGCTTAACAGAGTCACAACACAGAAAACACTACCTGCAAATTCTCTGATTCTGAAATTATCTTATAAAATGCTGAGAAAACCCTAAATGGAGCAGAAACTCAACATCCTAAGAAACCATGCCATCTCTCTGTGTAGATTACTGATACGGTAAGGGGCAGAAAACCTGACTTAGTTTTGTGTCGTGTGTGTTGGTAACTGTTTCTTTTTATAGTGGACAACTTTTGTTGATCATACACACGAGTAACAGCAAATAAATATTATTGGTCACAATCTGTAGCTTGAAGATTCAATGCTCTGTACTATTCTGGAACATAACCTATGCAACTCATCAGAACCAATACACATAATGAATAACAGCAATACTTTGAAATCTGAAGCTATTGTGACTTTTAGCGTGTCTGTTTTTCAAACTCATTTCATTACAATTCATTACACTTCATTATATTTTTTGACTCTTCATATTCTCCCATTACTCTTCACAGTTCTGTGTTACCAATTTGTCTTACCTGGCACACAATTAAAAAAAATAGCATTAGCATATTTATTTGCATGATTAAAGTATGGTAACAGGCTTAAGTTGTTAATATAGCCAACAAGAAGACCTGAGAATATATATCAGCACGCTTTTTTTCTGGTTCAACTTCATTCTCAATCTCATTGATTTTTGCCCCTCCCTCTCCTTTCAGAAAAGAGAATCCCGCCCCTTGTTATTTCCCAAGGTTCATGTTATCTTCAGTGTATTAGTGGATCTGCAGACAGTCTACAAGTGAGCTACAGAAGCCGTCACAATGGTTCGCTAACACTGCTTTCATTCATCCAACAACCATAACCCATCACTGAGATGTACTTAGCTTACCTGAGCACCTCTTGAGTATGACCGAAATATGGTGCAGAACCTCCCTTGCCCTGATGTATCCCTAAAGAAAATAAATTTAAAATATATATTTAAAAGAAGTAGGTGACCTCCTACATTAAGAGTTCAGCTAGATTAACTCATTTGTACAGATCAATATCAGCTCTTATTCCATTAGTCATGCAATAGCAATCACTAATGTATAAGAGCTCTTCTTGCTCTCAGCAGTTTCCCCCCACTGGCATTCTGCCCTTTCCTCTACATTTTTCAGATTTCTCAGGATGAGAGGACAAGAACATCAAATTTTATTCTTGTGATTGCCCTTGGAAAACAAAGGCTACTAGTCAAGTGTACAACATATGCCACTAGACACTGCATTTAGCTCAGCTTGAAGAAAGATTCTGTTTTCACAGCAAAAGAAAAGTGGGAGGAAACAATAGCTATCACCAAGGAGACTAATGAAAAACACAAAATTCTTGATTACAGTAGCAATAGTTTATCATGAGCCTAGCATGATGAAGGAATCTTTACAGAGACACAGAGAGCATAGATTTTTGGAAAATCATGCACACACAAAAAATCACTGCATGAAGTGTTCAGAAGCAAAATTTTTAAGAGTGCAGAATCAGGTTGATAGTGAAGGGTGTAGTAAGAAACAAAATTCCATACAGAATTTTTGAGATAGATTACAGATCTTCAAATGCAAGGCACATATACAAAAATATGTTCAACTGTAGAAACACTTCCAATCTGTTATTTTCAGGAGTCCAAAGAACATCCTTTCCCTTCACAGAAAGGATTAAGACATCTCCTTCCTGCCTGCTTCTCAGATGAGCTTTATGTTACATTTTTACTAAGCTATATAAAATGGAAGGCAGAAGAAGAAAAAGAAAATAGGTGAACAAAATATCAAGTAATCAAGACACCATATGGCAGAGTACTATTATCCATCATTACATTTAACATTTGAAATGTTACCTTAAAATTCTTAAGGGCAAAAACAACCAACATGGAATAAATTAAAAATAAATCTGACAGGCATCCAGGTATTTAATTCAAGTATTTTTTTTAAAAAAAATTCAAATAAAAATAAACACCAACATGAATTGGTACAAGATCATCCATTTCTTGGAGGAAAATGATATAATCGTAACAAGTCATTTTGCATTCTTTTGTGCCTTCCTTCTGCATTTATTATGCATCTCTCATAGACAGAAACTGTAGTGTTCCCCATTACACATGGAATAGGTGGAAAAAGGAGGTAAAGACTAAGTAAGTGACTTGCTTAAAGTGCTAGCTATCTGGATCATTCTTCCTCATTTGGCTAAATATTTCTGAAGCATAACGGAGACCTCATGCCCACAAGAGTTATATTCTTTGTTTCTTTGAAGTATAAGTTATGAGGCAATGCAGAACACATACCAGAGTTGTAGCTTGATTCGTCGGCCATCCAGAAGAATTGTTGTAGTCTTATAATCTATACCTGAGGGGAAAACAGTTATGGAAATCTTAGATCAGCTTGCACGTGCACAACATACAGACAGTTACAGACTTTGAAGAAGCTGACCATAAAATAAAACATTTTTCATTAGTACTTTATGAAGTGAATATGGAGAATAACTTGTTCATATAAAGTTCTGAAGACCTTGTATTACTTAAGCAAGGTCCAGAAATCAGAGCAGATTTCTCAGGCTGCCTTCATGTTGATAACCAATCTGTTTTATTCATTATCATGACAATATAACATTCTTAAAGTTTTATTTCTTTTCAACAGAAAAGCGTAGGTGTTAGCCTCTCCTCTCAAACGTATGTTGCAAACTAAATGCCATTCTCTTCCTCTGCTCCTCAGCTTTACTGCCTCTATTATTATTCCTTTCTTATCCCCTCTAACTCACAGACAGCTCTTACAGAGTTGGTGTAGAGGGGGTACACACGTCCCCCTCACATAAAAGCAGTAGATAGTGCAAGAAGTGGATGTATCTATACATGCACGCATTACTTAATCTATTAATGTAATTAATAAACAACACGCTGATGCATTTAGCTTAGCTTACATCTTTATTGTGCACCTTACAACCTTTGCAAACAATCATCAGTGACATATGATATTAGTTTTTTTAATGCTAACCTTGCATACCCCAGGTTTTAAACTAAGTAAAAATAATCTGGAGTCTAGTTTTGCTGTTTTCCTGGTCAAAACAGGCAAACAGGTGTCTCCTGTCCCCCCCATTAGATCAGGTAAAACTAATCAGCAGCAGTTATGTAGCTACAGTTGACCTCTGAAAATATCCACCACCATGCCAATGGTCAATGGCTTTGAACACTGGGCTTCAGTACTGCATCCACAAAGTGCATAATTATAAACATTAAAAGAAAGAGAGGCCTTTATTTTATTAAATGCTATTTGGAAAGCGTGCATTCAGTATTCACATTGTGCAGCCAAGCAACAGTTTCACTGTTAGATATGTTCTCACGTTTCCTTAACTGTGACAAAGCCAAGTAACTTGTTGAATTGAACATTTATTCACAGAGTCCTCCAAAGGAAGTTTAAAAAGCATGAAATCTCTGAAAATGTACTGAAATGTAACGAGACTCATGCTTTGAAAAACAGTTTTATTTTCTGAGCATAAACAAAATGAGGTGAGAAAAACACACTAACAAGGAAAGACAAATGCATGGGGAAGAGTGTCCTAATTACTACTAAAGATTTCAGCAAATCTTCATTAGAGGAAGAGGGATGACAGTGGTGAAGATGATCCTGCTAATTGCCTGTACCCTTGCTGCAGGCAGACAATTACAAAACACTGTGGGGGCGTGGAGAAACTCACTGCATCCCAGGAGAGTACTGGTGGGTAGGAAGAAGGCAACAAACTGATAAAGCAGTGGAAGTACCAGCACTTGAAAAAGAAAGGAACACCTCAAGTGCCTGCTGTGCTGCCAGCCTGCCATCCTGCTCCAGCCTCAGCAGCAGGTGCAGGAGGAAGGGCAGGAGCCTGGAGCTGCCAGGCGAGCAGCGCTCCTGGTGCCCTGCCACTTCCACGTCCAAACAGCGACAGCTCTGGGTGATCTGAAAGCATCCCCATCAGCCAGACAGGAGGGTCTGCTGGGGCACAAATATAGATTGCAGTAGTTGCGCGTAGAGGCTAGAGGGAGTCTCTGCAGCTACTGGATACACTGGGTTGTGGTAAAACAAGCCTAAGGTTCATCACTATGGGTGGCATCTGCATCCAGAATAAAAAAATTAATCTATATATCAAGGTTTGTATTGATGCACATATCAAATGCATACCAACAAGCTTTTTAAATTTTATTTCTTTGCTGTATTTAAGTGGAGAAAAATAAGTTTGAAAGTTCAATAAGAATCATACCAATTATTTATACTGCTCTCCCCAAGAAAGAGTTCAGCACAGCATGGCACATGAACAACAACAGACAACCTGTCCTGGCTTCAAGCACAGCTCTGCAGAGACACCGACCACGCAGGAAGTTTGCTCTCTGCCTGCAAACACCGTGTGGTCACCACGTTCACAAAATGGACTTCCTGCTGCTCCTTCAGGTCGAGTACTGCCAACTCCTGCTACCAGCTGTCATGAAGAGGCCCCAAAAGCAGACACTGTTAGTCAGCTACCTCTAATTCTACCAACAACAAATAATAGGTTTAAAGGGCTCTGACATGATAAGCAGTCACAGAAAAGGAAGCTGTACCTGTCTCCCTTTCCACAAGGACAGGACTTTGTTAAGACTAGGTCCGGAATAAAGAACTGGTGTTAAATTACCAAACAGAAGTTACTGCAAGGTAACAGCTGCCATCCAAGTCAGCTTTCCTGGTAGCAATAGGCAAAGAAAAGAGATGCTGCTTTTGTGCTTCTTCTAAAATTTGCACCACTCTAAGCTGCTCAAATAGCATATTTTTCAATTGCACATGGCAAATGCCATCTGGGGCAAAGGAGATTTGAGCCCATTTTATGAAAGCAATCAGAAACTTGAAATCACTGAGTTAAAAAACACAAGACAGTTACTCTTTGAAATAAAGGAAGGATGCCCTACCTCAGGAGATGTTCTCCTAGTTAAAAATTAGGATAAATTCTTG
The DNA here is from genome assembly GCF_040182565.1 of Anser cygnoides. Classification (NCBI taxonomy): domain Eukaryota; kingdom Metazoa; phylum Chordata; class Aves; order Anseriformes; family Anatidae; genus Anser; species Anser cygnoides. The sequence goes on along the minus strand of NC_089891.1, from coordinate 3,784,537 downwards.
CCCAGAGATCAGTGCACCATTTCCAAGTTACAGTTTCAAGGCAACTCATTTGTAAACAGCCATCACCAATCTCTCTTCCAGATTAGATTCCAAGGGACTGTGAATGCTTTTATTACATAGCACAATAGCGTCGATTCTTTTTCATAGGATACCTGTTGTAACACAGGTACTAAGGCATCCACTGAACCAGGTTCTTTATCTCCACTACAAATAACTCCACTAATTTTCTGGCTTCCTAAGTGTAGAAGTTTACATTTGTAGAATAAATAGCTAGTAGTCAAAACAATAACAATATTAGCAAAATGCTTTTACTTCTATATTGTATTTGCAGATATTATTAGTAGAGTTAGAGCAACTTTGGACTTCATAAGGTGAAAGATTTTAAAACAACAGATTTCAAAGGACAGTTGCACTGTACTACTATTAAAGTATTTTTAACTATTAATTGACATAACTTGTTGCATAGTTTATGTCATTTCTAGCGGGAGCAGAAACTGTTAAACATCTGCCCAATCTGAAGGTCAAGCACAACAGAGGAGTAAGTCACCTTGCCATAGCCCTAAAGAAACGCGTACTCATAGTCCTGAAAGCAAGGGCATTTGTTAAGAACCGGAAGGCAAGAGGAATTTACTGCTACCAGGGTCCTGGGAAGGAAGAAGCTAGCAATGACCAGAGAGATGACAGAAAGCAAGCTCAAAGAAGCCCTCCTGGTGTGATACGAAGACAAGGTAAGCAAGCAGGAAGACAGAGGCACTGACATCCGTAGTTCAGTCACATGTTATCAGGAACCGTATTTCAACGATGCCACTTCACTGCCTGCAGGATATTTCACTTGACTCACATCTGCCTACAGCTCCACTCCTCCCATTTCTTACAAACTGATGAGGACATGCTGCTGTCAGGTAGGAGTATATTAGAACGAGCTCTCTTGACGCAGCCCTTTCTAGGCTGGCAGCAATGAGTTCTTCTGAGCATGTCCACCCAAATCAGAGACTGGTTTGGTGCCGTACCAACCTGCAGTTCCTGGATACACACCGAGCTGAAAGGCCACCTACAGCAACAGTGGGCATTCCAAGCCTCTGGCTTGCTGCAGGAATGTGAATTGAAATGTCTCCTGCCTCTAGTTTAGGCTCTCATCTGTGCATTTGAGAAGAGAATTTAAAAAAATAAACCAAAACAAACAACAAAAAAAAAACAGCAATTTTCAGAAGACTTATTTTCATTTATTAGTCAAAGCATTCCAGTTCTCCAGCAGGATTAGGAAACAGTCAAATCCACAAACCACAAGCAGAAATAAGTATTTTTAAAAATCAAACCTACAGACAAAGCCTTGGGACACTGAACAGACCAGGACATAAAAATTGTTTGTGCACTGAAAGAACAAGTTTCATCATTTCAGAAATTCTTGAAAACACAAAACATAGAGCATACCCTGCATATCACTATAGCACTTGTTCCAGCACCCTGATATTTCTCAGAGGGTGAAATACCTCCACTAGTTTCTTTAAAGTTAATGAAGAGGCACAGACCATCTTTAGCAAACCGTGACACATCCCACACAGGGACTGGACATCCATCATTCTGTTTAAAGACATACCAAACACAGAAAAATCAGTACTGCATTGCTGGAGGATACACAGCTGAGCGTGCTCGGCACTACGGACCACACACTACTGCAAGTCATTCTTGTTTAGCTGCATATAAAGCAAAATATCACATCTTTTTCCTTAGATGACATGCATAAGACATGCCTGAAAAATACACTACCCATCTTCTATGTATTTCTCTTTGGGGTTTGTGGGTTTCTCAAAAGATTTTTGAAGAGGTAGATTCAGAAACGTGTTCTTCAGCTGTTGTACAGATAGAAGCAGTTGATAACACAACCTGCATATCGCTGCAATTAGCATTTACCACTGATTAAGAATCAAAACAAAAAGTCTTTTCACATGAATCATCAGGAACAGCATGCAGCTATAACAATGAGACCAACAGATGTGGATTGTGCTGTTGTACAAATCAAATGTCCTTCCAGAACATTATTCACTCATTTAGTAAGACAGAATAGCTTTGTTGGGATACACAGATGAAAAGTATCTCCATAGAGGAAAGGGGAGAAAAAGGCAGCTAAATAAATAATTCAACTTTGTGAAGTGAACCAGAAAAACCTCTCAGTGCTTAACACTTCTGTATAATTTTTTAAATCAAAATTATCTACCTGAAGCCACAAGTCGAAATTAAATAACCTCAAACAAGCCGCACCCCTTGCTGGAGGGTTTTTTAAATCAAATTGCTTTTTAATATTTTTTTCCTCTCAAACACAAAATGAGTAGCTAGAGAACTGAAATATTACCAAATCCAGGAATGGAGTAGAATTTACAAAAAAGCATTTGGCTGTTTGGTAACAACTGCATTAAAGAGGAAGCCATCCTCTCTGCGCTGCTGCCTTGTGGCCATTGCCGTGTTATCACTTATGCTTCACTGCCTACACTGCAGTCATGTCAACACCGATTATTTGAAGGTCTCTTGTGAATTCCTGTTTCTCCCGAAGCTTATAGCAGTGTTCCTGAATTTCCCAACGTGTCTCTTTAGGGCAGTATCCTGCAATCATTTACATTGCTCATTTTGCACTATAGCAAAGGCAATGTTAGTTAGCCAAAAGTCTTTTCTGCTCGGTTTAATAACGGAGGTTCGATGATTGACAGTGTGACTACCAGCCAGTCTTAGCTTTGCAGCAGTGAAGAACTGGCTCGACTTGAACAAAGCTTGAACACAACTGACTACAGGCAAACCATGGGTCATATTTGGCTAATAAGACAGGTAGAATAAACCCCAGACTTGTCCCTCCAATTTTTCAAAGGAATTAAATGTTAGCCTAATATTGTAATGTTTTGGAGCTTGTTCTGAGTTTTCTTTGGATCTGTATTTCAATTTAACAAACAAACCTTAACCACTGCTTTGCAGTGAAAGATTTCGTTCAGTGCTACATTTGTCCCTACAAACAACACTTTGCATATCTGAGAAAGTACAGAACACATTACTTTGTCTCTGAACCTGGGGTACCCTTACATTTTACTTCACATATACTACAAGAATTGGTTTTATTGTTTTCCACTTATTCCACCTTTTATTTCCTTTCAATTCATCCTTTCTTTAAAGATTTATCCCTTCTTTAAAGTTTAAAGCATGTTGTTCCCTGGAGATGTTCAATGTAAGATTAGCAAGTTTGGGACTTAATTAAAATGCATTTTCATTACTTCAAAATAACATAAACAACAATACTAAACCAACCAAAAAAAAAAAGAAAAAAAAGAAAAAAAGAAAAAAACACCAAAAAGCCTTCCCTCTCCCTGCCTCCATGGCCTGACAGCCTTCCAGAGATTACAACACGCTAAACCCATCCTCCAGCAATCACTCACTCCATCAGTTTGTCCAAATTATCCATTCAATAATAGTTACCTCGGACACAAATTAACGTCTCCTTCCCACTGTCTGTTTCTGTGTCTAAAATTAAGATTCTACAAAACAGGGGGGGAAAGGGATGGACTCTGGGTCTATGTTTAACATAGTCCACTGAAAACATCCTTCAAAGACTGTTGGCCACACCTTGAAAAATAGTTTTAGGTTTTGGAGAGTGCTTAAAAACATTTTCTCACAGACATGATGAGAATTCAGTGGCCCCATCGCTTCCCGTTATCCCCTTTTTCATATACATTAAAAGTTACAGCCTAATGTTTCTCTTCAGAACACCGCTGTGACTATCTCAAATATATTTGACAAGTAACAAAGTTTCCGACTCCATTCATCATCCCAAGCAAATGGATCCACATCGTGCTTTTGACTCAAAAATCACTGAAGCTTTAAAAACTAAGCCCAATGTTTCAAACCTCCTGCTGCAAAGATAAACTCCTTACAATAAAACTGGTCCGTGTCTTTTGACACGTGAGCACAAAGGTCAGGTTATCTGACAGTCATATTTGCCTTCTGCTTGCCATTTCAGAATAACCATCATTTTCCAAATTCCAGGCTCTTGTATTACACTTAATTACTGCAATAAAAGCCATCTGTTTGAAAAGCACAGATTGCCTATTCACATTGAAATGGGGACACTGAAATTCTGGATACAAACTGTCTTCTTCAACTCAATCAAGTCATAAACCACAATTACACTTAAGTCTTACACATAATTCACTCATTTTAAAGACGTGACAATTTTCCCATCTATTTTCAAAAGTAAGAGATTTTTATCAGACAGCTCCAGCTTTACGTTTAGCTTTGCTTACGGTCAGACATGCCAATAAGAAAGCCATCTTTAAAAATCCAAGTGATCCTTAACGATTACACTGAAGCTTTCTATGGTTGCACGTTTTTAGGGCATCAGGTCAGAATCGGAAGGTCTCTTGAGCACTTCTAGCTGGCTCTAGTCCAGATGGTTGTCCTCAGAATCAAAGCAAGTGGCACGGCAGTAAGAAGTTCGCCGCAACTTTATGGCCTACCTCCAGTACTAATTTGGAAACCAAATTAACAACTGAACCACTCCAAAACCTGTACAAGCCACAGAATTTAATTAGTCAGAAGCAGTACCTGAATAAGTGTCTGCTCACTCTCTTATTATCAGCATTAGCAAGTAAACTAAAGACCACACTTTGCACGTTTAAATCATGCTCTCCCCCAAAAAGGATATGCAAACAACTTTTTCAATACATTATTTCCTTTTTTAAGATCATACCTTAGTTTGCAGTATTTCTGCTAAGATAGCTAAATGAAAAACTACACATTCAAAGCAGACAGTTGCTCGGAAAGAAGAAAACACTATTTGACATCAGCTAACAATCAACTTTTAAGCAGAACTTGTGAACAATTAGTTTCTATTCATGTTAAGAGGAAAGGAAAATAAAGATTCTGAGATCATACTCCATTTTTGTCTGTCTTAAAATGCATTTGTCAACAAATAAATAGCCTCTTTTATTGTCTAAATTTATTTTACATGAAGAAAGAGAAGTGTCCCCATCCTCCAGGTCAGGAAGAAGCAGCAACTACAAGCTTCAGTTCATCATTTCCTTTCTCCCACTCCTCCAAAAGAAAAGGATATCAGAGGCATATGGTAAGCTTGTTAACTCAACTGTTTGCTACAAGTTGCAGTTTACATCCTCAGATGAAAGCTACGATATATAAACATGTTATTGTTTATAAACAAGAGCACTGCAGGAAAAGGGAATGCTATTATTAGCATTATGGGGAAGGGTGTCATCCTTTACTTCAGCGTATTTTATTAATAAGTTTGAAAGAAGTTGGGAAGAGATTCATCTATCAGTCCCAGGAATCTCTTAAGTGAGATGTTTATTCCTCATCCCCTTATTTCCTCCACGGATGTGAAAAATTAAATTGAAACAAGGAGCCCATGGTGCTCAGTGATCCCAGAACACCTCCGGTGCCTTACAGATCAATCTTCTCCTGCATCTCGATCCAGCTGCTACTGCACAGCCCCACATGTCAAACTACTGACTAGCAAATCTGTGTGAAAAGGCAGGGTCTCCAGAGCTACAGACCAGACTGGAATGGCTGTCACTAGTTCGACACAGAAACGAGGACCTGACAGAACACTACATTACGTGCTAAGAGCGGTCTGACAAAGACGCAGGGATGAAGACGGAGCTAAAGCAGGGACAAGACACTGAGGAGGAGAGGCTGAGCAGGGGAGCTGACCAGAAACACAGAGCAAGGAACCTGGGGGAACAGCCAAGAGGCAAAGGGCAAAGGACAGGTAGCGACCAAACTGTAACTGACCAAGGAAAGGAGCAGAGGCTTTCAAAAGGATACAGCTTGAGTGAGGTGAAGAGAGAAGGAAAACAGGTTAACAGTCAAATTCTAGAAAAGGGAGCATGCCTTCCTTCGACATCAAAGGTGTAGGACTTCTTGTCCATTTGATGGTCATCTTTCCTGTGATATGACGCAGCACCAGTGAATTTGCATTAGAAATTAAATTCTCTATTATCAAGCACAGTTAAAAAATAATAATAATCCTCCCCATGCGATCTTCTCACTGCTGCTGCTGTTCACCAGTTCCTACAAGAGTTGGACTGTATCATGAAGGAGGAGCTCCTTTGCATATATTGGGCATGTTGTTAGCAAGCACCCTAAAAACCTGTTCCATTACTTTCAGAGAGCATCAGCTCTCAAGGGCAGTCTATCATTCACAGTCTCACAATTCAACAAAGTTTCAAACATGATTGTTTCACATCTCTGAAACGTGCTCATAGCTCAAGCAATGGCTATGACATGGAGCTCTGCACACCCATGGAAAGTTTCATGAAGAGAAGCTTGGGAAGGCTATGATAACTGACCAGAAAAAAAGTGGAATAGGTTTTAGGTAAGAATTGATCGTCCAATGCTCCTAGTGCTTGTGGATATCTTCCTGGTGCAGTAATTCTTTATCCAACAGCTTAGCGGGTAGGGACAAATCATCCTGGTGCATGAGGAAAAGAGCAGAAGGCAGGGTACATATCTTTTACAAAATCTACAAATCAAGAAAGAAATGAGAAACGGCCATGCAGAACTTGCTCTCACTTATATGTTGAATGCTAGGTTGAATTATGGCCAGAATCAGGAAGGAAGAATAGCTTCAAAACTACTATAAAATATTAAAACCAGATGCAGTATTTCACATTTTACAACGTTTTCCAAAAGAGAACAATGACCTTTTCTGTCTTGACACTTCATTAGCAATAAACCAGTTCAAAAATACTTGGCATGAGAAGAATCCCAAGACCATCCAGTAGCCGTTATTATGAGTGATGCGCCTAGGAGCTCACTGAGAACAGTTGGAAACTTCTCCAGAATTTCCCTAGGCTTTAAATCAAGTCTCAAATAAATGCTTCTGAAAAGTTAAGCCACCACTAGCAGTTAAGCATATCAATATATCATACCAATTATAAAATCAGAATTCTGTTTCAGAAGCATATTGCTGTATATTATGAAATATATGTGACATAACCAAGATTTGCAAAAAGAACTCCCAAAAAACAGGATGCCATCAGTCCTCCCAGAATTCGCAGCAGTATTTGTCACCAAGTAGTAAACTTTAACAGAACAAGAGATCCAAAGTACCACTGTAGGCAGAAAGTGGGGAAAAAAAAAGATAATTTCTTTCCCCACCCCATGAAGCACTGCATGTTCAAAGAGGGAAAAAGTTTACTTGAAAAATAATTCTTTGTGCTGAACAAGTAATGAATTCTGTTATTATGAATAACTAGAGATCAAAGCTGGAATTCACAGCAAGTAGGTGTAAGTGCAATAATTTTGCTTTAAAGATACCAAAGACTAAAATTAATAGCATTATTTAAAAATTACTGCGGCTTAAAAACTATATTCCAGAAAGCATACAGCCACCATTTCCAAAGCTCTGATATTTGAAGAGCTTTCAAACTATGCCTCCAAACAGAAAACCAATTGCACTTCTTCAATTTGAAATTCCACACAAAACACATGCTGCGGTAAAGTGGGCTTTACAGGTAATGTTAACAAGAACTCGGGGAATTACCAAGTCACAATGAATCTCCCATTATGAAAATGAAGGAAATTAAGTCTGACTTGGATTGTGTTTCCAGTTCTCTCCTCTTCTCCTCCCCAGATATTCCAGCAGAAGAGCTGCCAAAATTATAACTGTACTCCTTTTCCAGGAGAAAAACACAAAATGCTAGCAAGCAATCTTTCTTTGGATTTAAAGGAGAAAGACAGGCTATACATTACTGATACAAAGTTCTTGTTCCACCCATCATTTAGTTGGTTTCAATTTTCCATGACGTTAAAATAAACTGATTTCATTGGAATAGAACAAAGGAAATTTCAGGTGGGAGCAATTTCAGGATGTCATCTAGCTCAACCTCCTACTCAAACCAGGATCAGCTAAGAGAACTGGAGACCCCTCTGCACAACCTGTTTCACAGATTGACCATCCTCGTGGTTAAAAAAAAGTTTCTTCCTCTTACCCATTCTGAACTTCTCGTTTCAACTTAGATCTGTTGTCTCCTAAGCTCCCACCACCTACAGAGCCCATCTCTGTCCTCTCAATGGCCTCCTTGTGGGTACCAGAAGGCTGCTCTTTGGTCCCTTGCAAAGCCTTCTTTTCTCCAGAGAGGTGACTCATTAGTCTGCGGCCAAACTTCATTTAAGTTATTAGAACTGCAGACTTTTCTTCACTCAAAAGCTATGTAATTACTTTTCTCGTAGTCCTCTGCATAAAACTACCCTATCTTGCAGATGTTGAAGTCAAAGTGAAAAGACTGCCTATAAAATTCCAGTTCTCAAACACCATTGGATTAAACTCCTGTTTGGAGACAAAAACTAGTATTTACATGGAAAAATTATTATGCTACGATTATTCTTGGACTCTAGAATCTTCTTGCTTCAAGACTAACATCTTTCTATATAATGGCTGTTTCTTATCTGAACTGAAAAGGAGAATAAAATTAAAAGTTTAGAGTTTATGAACTTGATTAAAATTCCATTTATCACACTTCTATTTTACCAGGTGTGTGTTCAAGTTGAACCATGATTTTCTAATTCTGAAGTGGTTTGAAAAGTCAAGGTTGTGCTTTATGCAAACATCACTTGGTGTATTTACAAAAGCAAACACAGAAAAATGAGAACAGAGCCCTGACTGATGAGGTGATGCAGAGTGAATAGGGATAGCATTTCCTTGCTAAAAACAACTAGAATGGAAATATACATTTCCAGCTATCCATGTAAAGATTTTGCACCACAACTCTCCTTATATTGACTCAATTACTCCACTGAATGCATCAGCTACATGAGCCTCTTTTCCTCAGTCTGGACTTGAGTGAGCATTAAAAAGGCTGCCAGACCTGCTGGGTCTCTTCTGGGTTTTCCAGCTGGCAGCTTCATATTTCACACACTTAAATATCCCATTTTAAGGCACCACATAAAGTCAGCTTACAAATAAAGTATAAGGGCACAGGAGTTACATTAACACATCACTGTCTCTAAAAATTTTGAAGGGATAAGTTATTTTGTTTTAAAGTCTATGGACTAAAATACCCTCCCCCCCCTTTTTTAAATTACACTGTTGCTTTTTTATTAATACAAATATATTTTCTGTTTCATACAAACATCTATAATGGTTCATTTTCTATAATAACAGGCAAATTAAACCTACAATCCTCAAATAGACTTATGACCATTCCTTCAGTATATTCTTTCAGAGCACAGAAGCATTCTTTGCTGTTTCAGCTTTGCTGATGCAAGATCACAACAAAACCTATCGGTGAGGTCGGGGCAGGGCTCACTGCATGAAGGCTTAGGCCAGAGGAAAAATGAGAGCAATGGCAGGAGCGTAACAGTGAGATGCGAGCTGCCAAGTTGTGCCGAACACGCATGGGATGAAACTGCAGTGAGGGCTGGGAAGAGGTAAAGTCTGAACCACAAACCTGGAAAAAACACCCAGTAAATAAATTATGGTCACTAAACGCAAGTGGTCAGGCTGCTTCTGAACGTGTCAGAGATCAGCTGCAATTCATCTGGGGCAAATGTGTCACTCCTGGACTGCAACTCGCTTTTAAATGTTGTCGCATGTTCAGTCTTCTCTAGCTTTACATAATCACACGTGCGGGACTTGAACTAGCCATATATTAATAACTGGGGCTTTTTATTAAATAGGTTATCCTCTCCTGACCCAAGAACGAAAATAGCTTTTTATAAAAGCTATTTCTCCATGTGTATAAAAACACATTTCTCCGCACAGTTTTGTGTGCTGAAGCACACTTAAAGAACCTGTACTATTTTAACCAACACAATTAAAACAGATATGGATGGCATTGGGAGTTTATGTTATATGAATATGAAACTGAGATCCAAAAATAACTTACTGGGAGATACTCCGGATAGTTTGATTTTTCATGAACTCAAGCCATCACTTAAGCTATTTTAAAAACAGCTTCAGGCACTTTGTTTTGTGCCTGATAAGACATGTGCAAATCTCCATTCTAGAAATTCTCAGCACAGTTACTCCACCTCTGTATGTTAAACTAGCAGTTCCTACTTCCAAATCCAATGTTCCAAAAACATTTTAATGTCCAAGGTAACTCTGGAGTAACAGCCTTGGCTCTCCTAGCTACGTCATGCTCACCACCTATCGCTTAGCCACCTCCATCTCCAGACAACACTTGTTGGTTCTGCACAGTGCCTTCCCTTCGATGGCAAATCCCATGCAACAAATAAAAACTGTAAAGCTGTTATATCGGCTTTCAGCTTAGCACAAAACTGTATTTCACAAGGAATAAACAGCTTTCCCATTTCCATGCTTCCGATAATAAACATGATTCCCAAATCCTTAATCTTCCCTGTTTACGTGCCTACAGAGCAGCCACAAATTACTGACCTGACAAATGTTTCTGTCTGTGTGTAAGGGTGTTTTCACTGCTAGATCCTTCTACTTCCCCAGATGACAAACAGTTACCTTTCTGTACTATAGGATTCTCACCTTGCCTTGAGCACGCTTAGGAGATTTGGTCCAGCCAATCTGAACACTGTAAGAACCAATTCCTTAGAGTTTTACAGCCCTCAGGGCTCAAAAAAAAACACACCTCCTGCAAAGAACTACCAACAAGATCCAGAGAAAGTCTCTGCTGAACACTGTACACGTATTCCTTTTACCAATATGCAGACAGATTTATGGTCTCATCAACATCAAACAAGAAGTCAATTACACCAAGAGCAGGATGCATCATATTAAAGCCTTAAGGCACCTGTTGTTCAGCATGCTTTGTCACTTGGCACGACCTGTTATCGATGGCACTCTCCTCCTCCTACCCCACCCAGCTCAAAGAGGATGCTTTCCTGCTTGCTGCAAGCTCCTGTAAGGTTGGGAGTGATGCTGGTTTCTGGACCTTTAAACCCTCTCCATTCCTGGGCAACATGAGAGTGTAACTTCCTAATAATTAGCCTGTAACTTTCCACAGATTTGAGCGGCAGTGTAGAGACATAACCAATTGTGAAAAACAATATATTTTGGGGACTTTGCTCCAAGTAAATACTAGATTATAGTCAGTACTGAGTTTATTTTACCTTTCTCAATAATGGACATTTAACATATGTCAGTAAATCAGTGTTTTATCTGTAACAGCTTCATTTAGCCAATGAACTTGCAGTTTGGAGCATCTGCCTACTTAACCAGTTCATAGTTTCATGTTGCAACATATGAAAACATAAAAAATGGAACAATTATTTGTCCAGATGTGTTCCACTGTATCAACAGATTTAGATATGGATGAAAACAAACACTAGCTCATGTCAAGTATTTTGTGTAAATACTGCACCAGTTTTCCATATTTTCAGTCTCACGTTAAACAAAATCCAGAAGAGCTGAATAAAATGGCATGCAAATATAACTTTTAACACTAGCCAATTTCTACTCTTAATCCCATTTTCCATTCTCGTTACGTTCCCAGAACAAAAACAAATTTAAAGAAATATGTAAATGTAATTTAACCAACATATTGGTTATAAAACTTCACCCTGGCACAGGCAAACACGATTTTGGTTAGGCCAAAGCAGCTTTAAAGGACTCAATTACTTTGAAGTCTGACCACTTTTCAAAATAACCTGGACTTTTTGTTTCATGCTGCACACCTGTCTGGGAGCCTCAGGGTATTATTGTTATTTTTTTAAGTCACTTTCCCACTCTTGCATATCTGTGAAAAATTAGGGGGAAAAAAAAGGACACCAGTAGCCCAAGGGAACTGGAGACAGGCAGTACACAGAGCTATTGAACAGGCATGAGAAAGACAAAGAATAAAGTAAGCTGTAGTCTCTTTTGCCACAACAATCTGAAGTATTACTTATAGCAACAGCAGATATCAAACTCAGACACGTGAGTACACGTTGCTCTTAGGCAGGAATCTGAGAAACATTTGCATGGTTTGCAAGATTTCAAGGCTCCTTCCTTCTGAAACCATACAACACAATAATAAATAATATGCTTGACCAAAAATTATGTTTTCTTTGGTCTTTTTTTGCTGTTGCTGTTGAATAGGCTTTGTTAAGAGACATAAAGGACACCTATTGAAAAAGAACAAGTTAGACAAATATCTGATTTGAACATATGCACACAGCGTCAATTTCTCCCCACCCCTTGCAAAAATCCACCAGCATTGGTACGGTGAAGAGAGAGCTAGGGAGAAAAGTACTTCAAACCTACTGAGTTCAAAACTTCCCCGTAAAATGACCTAGCTCCTGACCTTCATGAAATCATAAGGCAGTAACTCTTGCTGACCATGAGATGGATGTAAGCAGGACACCTGAGTTGCTGAGTAACATTAAGTCAAAGAAATATTAATAGCATATTAAGTCAAAGAAAGCTGGTTGAGTAGAAGAAAGTGTGTAATAAAGCAAAACTAATTTTTGAAAGGTTCAAAGAAACATATGAAAACCCATAAACTGCTACGCAAGCCTAGGATCAAGCCAGGTGAACATTCATTGTTTCAACAGATGCGCAAGACCAGCTAACACTACAAACAAACCAAGAAAACCAACTACATTGGACCTGACAATCACAGAAAACGCTAAAGGAGCCTTTACCACACTTTAGACAAAGAGTTAAAGAAAAAAAGTGGTGCTCAAGTCTGCTGCCACATATCAGGGAAAACATTATGCACTGGCCTCACGAGACGGGCAATTCTTAGCATGATAAAGTAACGCAGGAGTTAGCATAAGGCTCCAAACTTGAGATTTGAGGAGGGAGAAAGGTACATGAAAAGTACCAAAGAAGAAAACCAATCTCAATTAGATTATAAGCTTTCTTCTCTTACAGAGGGCAAATTTTCTGTCCAAGTAAGAACAAAGGCAACAGAGACAAGCTGGGATCCACATTCTCAGCTACCACACACCTCTCCTAAGTGACTGCAGTGTTGCTATTCTGCAGTGTTGTCCCCTGGAAGAGACAAAATACAACTAATGATGGTGATAAAGGGGGAGTTATTTCTATTTTTCTGTTTCAAACACAGTGAAAGGAAAAGAGCAAGTACAGAGCGGGTAGCTCTTTCTGTTTACTGAACTTTCTTGGCATTCAGAACCAGCTTCAACCTAGCATTACCATCCTCTTCCAGCAGTCAGCACAGCTCCTGTAAGGTTACACACTGAAGGGGTAGTTGTAACCAACAGACTTGGAGCCAGCTCCATTAGTGCTGTACAGGCTCATCCCAAAATAAGTTGGATGCCTTATTTGAAACAGGTATTTCTTTCCAGCAATGCCACGGAAGCCTATAGTAATGAGATAAGAAACCAGATGTCTTTTAGGCACTTAAACTTGGCATATGAAAGCAAACCTCACCTGCTTTTCCTTGCACAAGAATGCAGGTTACACCCTTTTTTACAGAGATAGTTGGGCATACAACAGGATTTTAACAAAATTTGAGGGAGGAAACATTCATGCATATTCAACCTTTTAGAAAAAGTTACTTCTTAAGAGCTAGGTGATCATTTTTTGATCTCCTTGCACATTGAGATAAAGCCTAGTCTGTTTGATAGGCAACCATAATTAGCTTGGAAGTATGTTTATTTACCCATAGAATGATTCTCAGCAAATTCAAATAACTCTTCTGCTTGAGAAATCCTACAGAACTTCCTCAAGCTTGTCCCCAAAAGTTGGTGCGATGTGCAAAGAAATACTGAAACCTAATGATGCTGTCATCAGTTTCTATTGCAATCTTTAGATCACGTTGTATTTAGGAAAATGTAATGGCTTTGAAGTAAGTCAGTGATAAACAAGGCATATTATTCATCATTACACTGGTAAGAAAACAATTTTATTTCCCCTTCCTTTCAGTCAAGTTACATGTTCAAAACCACAGTTTTATGAAGACAGAACAGATAAACTTAAAAGCAAACCTGCGTGGGAAGCATTTTACCTCCATTAGTGCTGTCTTGTTGGGGGTGAGCTCACAAATCGAAGCCTTTTAACTTCTCATGTTAATAGTATGGCCATTTCCTAATTTTAGTTAGAGTGAATTCCTTCCTTTACCCTGAAGAACGGTTTTCACCTCTGCATTAGGCTTGCAAGATACCAGGAAGGGCCAACATGACCTAAAAATTTGTCTGTGCGGAGGTAAGCAGCAGACAAGCATCCCAGCCAACGATTAAAGCCAACAACTATTAAACACCAGCATCTTTTTAAGCATTCAAATAAGACAACCCTTACCCGGGAAGTTCTCAACCTAAGGACAGGGGAAGACAAACAACTGTGACAGGAACTTAAGAGGACATAAAATGGTCACTAAGTGAGAGAGGATGAAAGAATTTGTCAGTTTTAACCTGATGTTCCTGCAAGAAAAGGAGTAGGAGGACATAGGTTTGAGCAATCGTTCCTTTCAGTCCCTGCACTGAACAGTCTCACTGCAAGCACAATTTTCTCTATTTCAATATGAAAGCAAAAACAGAATCGAGCTGAATAAAAATCTGTTAGCCTAAGACATCAAAATATTGTTCTACCTAGTGACAGCACATCTCAGGTATTATGTTCTAGTCTAGAAGCAATTATTTCCTCTGAATATATTCTGCTGATAGATTAATGATACCTAGAAGCAAAATTTCTGAGCTCTCTAAAATCATTTTTGGGCAGTTAGGTGAGAGACCAAGTGCGTCCAAGCTATTGTAATTTCAGTTTTGAGCAAAATGTGGGAAACCCATGAAGGCAGGTTATCCAGATCACTAACCTTACTGCTACCCGCCTGTCTCCAGGATAACTGCTTCCTAAATCATCTCTGCCAATCACACTCACCAACACATCTTCCATGGCAGTCCGTATGTACTTTGCTACGTTAACAAAGCTTATTCCCTTCTTTCCAACCCAGAGCCCTTTGGTCATTAAGAAGAATTTAGAGACCAAGAGACTGTATTCCTTCTTAATAGCTGTACCGTGCCAAATGCTTTCATGCCATGGGTCGTGGACCAGCAGCAGCTTGCAGGGACTTGACTGATCACACGATGCTGGCTTGCCTCCCAGCCTCCAGATTTTATATCACTTTTGTGTACTGACAAAAAAGGAGTAAGACATATGATGCTGTATTTTCCCAGGAATGAGAAAGATGGCAGGTTTATTTTTGACAAGTTAAGAAAGTGTCTGCGAAAGATTAATTTGTTATTTATATGATTAAAGTTTGAGCCCATACACACAAGAAGAGACAGTTACATAGCTCATAGCCAAAGAAAAAGCCTTCAGGCATCTGATGGCTAAACAGAAAAAAAGCAAACCACCACATCAAAACCAAAACAAACACAACACACTGTTCTAGTCAGCTCTGGGTTTTACTTTATCTTCATTCTCCTTGTCTGCTTAACTGTCTTTGATGCTGCTGAAGACAACCAGCAGCCCTCTTCGCTGAAGTGTCCACCCTCACTTAGTCTTTCTTCAACCTCTCTTAAAGTCTTGGGGGGCTCACTTGGATTCTCCTCCTTCCCCAAGGAGCAGTCACACACTGTTCAACACCTTGTCCTTTCCTATAATTCCTTTAAAAATAGTCTGTGTCTACTTCTGAGAGCGCTGCAGTGCATCTTGCTAGTACCTTCCATCGCTTTGCACAGAAAAGGACCCTAACACTACACCAAAGCTAAATTCTAATGTTTCTTCCTCAGCTCTAAGGCACTGCTGTCCTTCCTGAAACCCAGCACTGTAACCCCGTGTCTGCATCCCAACCACCCTTCCCAAACTTCTCAACATTCATATTCTCACCTTCAATTTTAGGAAGCTACTGCAGCAGGAAGAGCCTCTTTCATGTTGCTGTAAACAACAAATTCTGTCTTGAATGTTCAAATTCAAACAAATGCCCAAATGCCCTTCCTTCATCGCGTTGTTCCTTCTCATTTTCAAAGTTCTTCAGAACTCTTCTCTCACCTCTTACTGCATCGTTTGTCCCCTCCAGAGCCTATCAAAGCTACTCCCTCTCATCAAGCTCTGCAACAAAGTTTTGTCATTTCAAAGCTTATACAGGTGGCACATTTTGACTG
This sequence comes from Anser cygnoides, assembly GCF_040182565.1. Taxonomy (NCBI): domain Eukaryota; kingdom Metazoa; phylum Chordata; class Aves; order Anseriformes; family Anatidae; genus Anser; species Anser cygnoides. The sequence continues at coordinate 3,768,523 of NC_089891.1, read as the reverse complement.
GATCCATCATATTCCTAGACTTTCCAATTCAGAGACCTAGTTCAATTATGAAATTGGAAGCTCCTAGCCAGTGAACTAAGGACTTGAAAGTAGTCAAAAAAAAAGTCTGTTTATCAAGCTTTTAACTGAAATTAAATAAATAAAAGAGTCATAACACCAACAGGATGTTTAGTTCTCTCCCTTTCCCTGCATCTCTATTTTCATAGCCTGCACAGATTCCCTGCAGCTGCATCCTATGTTGTCACGCTCAGGTGATGGAGGAAAGGCTGAGGGGATCCAGGCAGACAAGGGCTATCAGGTACAGAGCCCCAAATAAACTGGGCGGTGTTGGGCAAGTTCGGAAGCGTTCCAAGTTTGGTGCATTTGAGAACATCATACATTAAAGAATAAAGAAATGGATTAAGAGGGAGACAATAATTTTCTACAAACTTTCACTGTTTAAGTCAACATCCTTCCTTAAGTGAGATGCGGTGGTATGCTACGATCGTGCAAACACTGGAGCTCAGTATGCTAAGAAAATTCTTAATTATGACACTAGTTGCACAAAATGTAAAATCAGATTATATTCCATTACAGTCTCCTTTTACATCCTCTGCTTTATCTGCCCTGCTCTTTTAACGCCCACCCCTCTTTTCAGACATGCTCATCTTCTCCTGGCTAAAAGCTCCTTTCACTCTCTGTGAAACATAGACCTTTGCATAGCACAGCTCGTGAGGACCTGAATTACCGTATTTCTCTAACCTTGTATAGTTAAGATTGATAAATAAGCTGATGAAAAGACTACAGTCCATGAAGCTCTGCATAGCACTTACAACCCTGTATGCACATATTTTAAAGTTATTAATAACAATGAAGAATTTCCAAGCTGCACGTTAAATACTTACTAAATAATTCTAAGAGAACATTTGTATTTCTTGGCTGTCAAGAAATACATTCACATAGATAGCATTAGCCACGCAATTTAAACATTGTTTAAGAGCAAAGCACAAGTATCACAAGGTTTACACGCTGAAGACCAAAGACCTATGAGCTTGGGAGCAGGTCAAACATTCTCTCTCTGTTACGTCAAGATATATTGGAGACTAAAGTGCTTCTTCAGCAGAAGAATTTATAAACTTAGACTGCGTGTACAGAAGGAGCCAGACTCAGCACGCTCTCCCCAAGCTTCTAACCCTTTTCTCCAACCACTTGCAGAGCACAACAGACTTAACCATCCCAAGAAGTAATTTAGCAAAACTACTAGGCAAACAGCTTTAAATGCATGCTGATGCCTTCAAGGTGCAATGTGACTCATAAGCAATCATCCAAAGAACTTTCCTCCCCCACCCACTCCTTTGCCTTGAATCAGTACTATGAACCCACCATAATAACAAATCCTGAGTCAATGCAAAGCCTTCCAAATGAATTAACCAGTCACAGACTCATGCTAGCAGTAATTTAAAGCAATGGGTAATTTTACAACATAACTTGCTTTTTAATATCCCACGCAATATTTTTGCATGAGGAAGAAAATTGTGATTAGAGAGTTGTGCTCTAGGAAAACAGACTGGGGAAGTGAAAAGACTAGGAAGAGATAGAAAGTAAAAATCCCTTTTACCAAAGCCATTATAATCTAGTTTTACATCAGTTTGCAATGAGCACAACTCTTTATTTTGCAGAGAGAACACATCTGGCATGGAGGAGGCTCTTCAGTGTCGCCCTTTAAAAAGCTGAAGCAAAAGGACACGCTGCAAACGTGAACCTTGGTCTTAAAGGGCTGCTCTTCTGGAACGAAAAACATGACGGGGAGAAAAGGGAGAGAAAAACCTCCTTTTCTGCTCTTTCAGTGAAAGCAATCTCACAGCATATACGGTTGCTGATTAATAGAGCTCCTTTACTAGAAGATTTTTGTCAGGATTTCCATTTTGGGGGCTGGAGCTGGCTGACCTTTGGGGTCCCTTCCAACCCGAGCCGTTCAGCGACCCTCTTCCCCCAAGGTGCACCTCAGCGATCCTCTTCCCCATCTCTCCCCCGAGGTGCACCTCAGCGCCTGGCCCCGGGCGCTCCGCACCCAAAGCCGCCTCCCTCAGCCCGAGCCGCCCCTTCCCCGTTAGGGGGAAGCCCCTAACCCCAACCCCAACCCTAAATCCTAACCCCAACCCTGACGGCGCTCACCGGCGGGGTGCCCGTAGGGGGACTCAGCGGCGCCGCCCTGCAGGCTGCCCAGGATCTCGCCCTTGCCCACGTCGCTGTCGCCCACCAGCAGGAATTTCAGCAGGAAATCGTAGGCTCTCGCCGGGCTGCCCGCCTGGCTCATCCTCCGCCGCGGCTCAGCTCCCGCGGCCCATGCCCTCGGGGACCGGGGCTGCCGAGCTGCCGCATGCCCGGGGCTCGCTGACGGGAGGCGTCGGCGGCGACGGCCCCGTCCCCCTCCACCGGCGGCCTCCCGCCGGCCGCTCTCTGACAGAAACCGCAGCCCCGCCCCCCAGGCTCCGCCATTGGGCAGCTCAACTCGGCCCCCCAGTTGCTAGGGAGATCTAAACACGCCATTGGCTCTCTAGCCCATCAATCGCGGGGGGTCTCCCCGCCCCAGAGGGGCGGTGCACCGAGGCCACAGGTTCGAGTCCCAGCCCAGGCAAAAGAGCTGCTAAAAGTATAGAGACAGCAGGAGGGAAAAGCTCACTTTTCATGTACCACGAGCAGCGAAATACACTCAGGAATTTTCCAAAATTAGGTGCAGTAACGCATAGTAACCTCTAAGCCCAGATGTTGACAGGAATATCTTATTTCTTACACCTTCCCATACTGCAGGTGTTCACCACCCAAGCTCTATGCTAGGCCTTCGTGACCGTCTTGTCGTTGGCTTGTAGCCTGCCAAATATGATTTGAAAAATTAAAAAAAAAAAAAAGCAAAACAGCCCCCCAAAAAGGCCACAAGCCTGTTAGCCCTATATAATTCCCAAATATGAAGAGAAAATTTAGTATAGTCAAATCTGTACAAACACCCATTTGTACAAAGACAGAAAGAAACAAGAAATATTGCTGCGTGCACAAGGTGTCACGCCAGGTGGAAACTACAGCTTCATGACATTTAGGGATTTCTTTTACTGGAACAACTGCCCCACACAGGGGCACACAAACTTTGCCCAAATCACATCTAATTCCAAGGAAGTATTACATACACCATGCACATTGGACCCAGTCTGCATTATCTACAGCCAAATATAAACCTTAATTGAAATGTGTATGTATGCATCTTATATTTCCACTCAAAATAAAAACCAAGCCCTTGACTAAGAAAATCTGTTTGTATGGATACGATGCAATGTCAAGTTATTGATCTCGGGAAAAAAAAAAAAAAGTCATAATGTGCTTATTTCATGATTGCAAAGAAAGCTATCAACTCATAAATACCCTGGTATCGTTCCTTGCTGTTATTAATACAGTGCAACAAAGAGACGACAAACAAAGGTTCCTGCACAGTTCATCCGTGGACACGAAAATATCACATTGCCCACGTAAGACAGGCCATTTTTTCAGTAACATTGCTATGCATCCAATAGTTACGCATTGTTTATAATCCAGTCATTATTTTATGGAACCAAAGTCCTGTTGGAGGTGGGGACAATACATTTGCAACAATAAACTACAGTTTCACAGGCTCACGTGTTTTATTGACAAAGGTCCACAAAAGGATGTGTGCTCCTCTTCCAGATGTGTCATCTGTCTGAGCTTATGCTTCATTTTAAATTTGAGACAGGCTAACTGCAGTCATAGAAGTCATTTGCTCTTTTCCTGTGGAAGCAACTTCTAGACAGATGGAGCACAGTCCTGGGCACCAGGAAAATAGTACCTGAATCCCAATTCTAACAGAGATTTCCTTTAAAAACTCAGCCAGCTTACTCAAAATTCTTTATTCCTTAGCTTTCCAGACCTATCAAAGCTATTTGCCACAGCTAATGCAAAGGCGTGTCATGGGATTTGAAACACACATTTCAGTGGAGTGCTTAGAGATGCCGTTAGAAAAAGGATGAAGTACAAACTAATCACTGTATCTTGTTTTACTGAAATTGTGTTTGATTTTTCCCAAAGTTCACTATGGAAGAGAACAAACAAAAAATAATAATAATAAAGCATTTTCATAACAATAAGCCCATAACAATAAGTTTGTGTGTTTTTTTCATTTGTTTTTTAAATATGAAGTTTTCAATTGTTAAAAAATAAAGAAAATGCTTTTCAAGTGCTTGTTTTGATGCCATAAATAGTAGAATTCTGAAATGTTTCGATTTTTCTGAGTATTTCCACTTATCAGACATTTATGTGTAATCATGAATAGAACACAGATCTGTGCCAAGCCCAGGTTTATTTTGAGGGCAGCTCGTGGCTGTACTTTATACAGGAACTAGGAAGCTAGAATACACCCACAAATCCTTAACCCATCATCTGACTGAAAAGAGAAGAAAATGCATTTTCTAACCCACTTTCAAGCAGTAAGACAACCTGTTCAGGAGCAACTGAAAGTATTCTTTTTAAAAGAAGAAATAATGATACACATTACCACTCTTTTATTGCGCCATACACAAGTAGGCTAGGCTCAAGTCAGAACTGCAAATAATAACCTCTTGATCAGGGTTTATTAAAACATCCAAATATCCTCTCAAACATCCAATTGGCAGCTATACTTATTGAAAACAAACAAAACAACAAAAAAGCCAACACTTTTTTACCTTCACTTATTACTAAAATGATTTTTTTTTTTTAAAAAAAGAACATTCTCAACTTTTTGTTGACGAGCAGAAATTTCTGAACAACTAAACACGTTGGCAGTATGGCAGAGTCTGTACCAAAAACTGAAGAAGACAAAACCCAAAAACTAAACCCTGGAAAAAAAATCTATTTTCTCTTTCTGCAGCAAGTAACAATTCTTCTGGCTTTGGTCTCACTTTCATTTAGATTCCACCCCAAATCAGATCCATGAAATAGATACAGAAACTGCTAAAAACTAATCCATGAAGGCATTAATTCCACAAAGAAACAGACACAGAGACACTTACTCCAATGTCTCTGCATAATCAGAACAATGGCCAAATTCTGCTCTTAAGGTCTATTCCAGTCTGTTATTTTGGTAACAGAACTTCTCCGTTCATTTCCGTTTATCTGCTCATACAGCTGACCTGAGAAATTTTTAAAAAATATATTTCTCTCTCAGGGCAAATTACCTTTAGAGAGAAAGAAAGCCAAGCAATAACAGCAAATGTCAATGACTGTCCTATAAATCATCTCTTTCTGTAATGGAAATTCCTACATCCTTCCTGATCCACCCTCTCAGCTTATCCATGGATGTGGGAGAGGAAAAAAGACAGAGTCAACAGCACATTTCTCTAATGTTCACAGAAATAGAGGCTTGGAGCCTGAAAAACTCTAATGCATATTTTCCACTTATATATATAAACCAACCAATAAAAGGCTGCACATACCAATTACCTTTTCTTTTCTTGTACATACTGTCAAGCAGTAAACAGAAATTAGCAGCTGCAGTGCTTTTCTATTCAGGATGTGTATATTAACTGATGACTCACCAAATAATTTGCAGCCCAGCATGCCAGTTGTCTTCTCCTCCACAGAAAGAAACACTATTTTAAACAGAAAGTTAACCGCTGTGGATCTTGCAGGCAAGCCAACATGTACCAGAACGTGATAAATATTGTTGGTGAACCCCAAGAGGGCAGAGGAAAGGGGGTGGTTCCAACAGCATATGGCAAGTTTTTCAAAATACGCAAATAGTAATGAATGATACAGGGGAGAAAGAGTGGAGGCAGGGAAGAAAGGATTATTGCAAAGTCAACCCACAATGCCACGTGGCCTTTTGTGGTATACGCTGTCTTCGCTCAGCAGGCAAGACCTGCACTGCATGAATACCTACAGTGTATGGCTAATGTGTTGTGGCTTTTTTTTTTAATCCTCTGTGAGTACATTTGCAGCCTTTATAATCTATGGCTTAGTCATAAGTAATCTATGGCACAGAGACCAAAGGTGGCACACAGCTGTCTTACGAAGATGCTGAAGATGGAACTCCCACTGAAAAGGATGTCTATGAAAGAACAGTTGCTTTCCTCCAGAACAGTTAACCTCTAATTTGTAAAGCAAGCTGCCAGTTGCTTCTTCCGATTATGTCCACCAAGTAATTAACGAGTGTGGCATTATTATTTTAGCCAAACTTTTGTTACATCCTATCTGATCAGATGCAATCAGAAACAAGTATAACCCAATTAAATTCTATGGAATTAAGGGCAATTGCTCTCTACTCCTACAACATTCTTTATGTTGTTCTTTAGCATGGCATGAAGAAAATTCTTTACTGACAGTGTAGAAAATCTACTACAACTTAGTATTTGAAGACTGAACCACACATTTTCATTCGATTTGAACTCCATTAAGTCTACTCAAAATAAATTCTAATTGATTTATAAATGCTTTGTCAAATAAATAAATAAATATATGTGACAACAGGAATTTTCCAAAAATTGCACAAGTGTTATTTAGTAAAAAAGGGTTTGAATCCTTCCAAATCTCATACTTCTTTAAAAACTACAGAAGGAAAAGCAAGTCTTCTTGATGAACATTACTCCTTTATTCTCTCAATTAGACAGAATAATAAGAAAACTCACAGCATCATTTTCCATAGTATCCACCTAGACTCCAAATGGAGAATTAAGTCTCCCTCAGCATGACCTCAATCATTCTTCATCAACCGCTACAGTCATCTGAATATCACCTTTGCAATGCAGGCTTAAGGATAGTTTTACAAAAAGTCAGGAGATAAACAGATTCCAGCACACAAAAACACATTCTGTTTGTGTTCCCATACTCCTGTGGTACTAATTTATCCCTCGTTCTGAGTAAGCCACAGGTTCTTGGGCTTTAAACTATCACTATCACAACCAGAAATTATAACGCCCTCTACAGCCAACACTGTTTAATGAAGTACAGCTCCACTGCACAAAAAGGCAAGGTAATGTATACTATTCAACCAACCTTCTGCCAGCAAAACTTGGCAAGCTCTTGACATACCTGGAGTGGCTAAAAGCCCAAGCTGTGGCCATCACGTGTCAGTGCAGATTTTTTTAGACTGACAATGAACATGCACTTCTAAAAAGCACCAATCACATTACAAACTTGCCATGTGAGTAGTCTTGGTATATGCAATAAGTCTGACAAAACTGAGATGCCAAATTTCTTGTGCACAAAATGTGTAGCTCATTTGTTCTTAAAAGCGTCTTCACACACCAAGTGCTTTCCAAGAAAGTAAATACATCTTGCACACAAACAATTATGGTACAGCTGATCTCATAAGTCTAAGATACCTCATAAGTTTTGGATTTGGTACAAACACAACACACGAATGACGTGTGCAGGCTCTGTAGAAACATATAAGCAATAGCAAAAAAAGAAAAAAAAAAGTAGATCCAGACATCACACCAAATTCAAAATATCAGTTTCTGCACAAAATCCAGATTTAATAAATAAATAAATAAATAAAGACATATAAGAACTCTTGAAAATGTAAGGTAGAAAAACTTCTGAAAATAAAGAACATCAGCCCTTTCAACACTTGTCATTTTGCTGCTGCAAAGGAACTATTAGAGGGCTCTAAGTTGTAACAGTCCTGCATTAAAACAAACAAAAAGAAACTGTCCAAAACAGAACCTAAATTAAAATTTGAAAGTGCACATCAATTCCTCTAAATTATTCTGAACTGCTATTTGTCTCAGCTACAACATTGCAACAGATGCATATCCACAGGTATCTAAATTGCTCAGCACAGAAAAACACTTACAAACCCCAAACAAGACAAATCAGCGTAGGAGATGAATGGGGATGCTGTCAGGAATAACAAAAATTGACCTTGGTGATTGCAATAAACAAGAGCACAAACATTTAAGAAAATACTAGAAAATCAAAATATACAGTCGTGCCCTAACAAGGACATGAATAAATGATCAGTAGGAACTCTTCCAACTTCTAAACTAGGAAATTTGTATTTTAGATACAAAATTACTTGCTAAGTAGACAACAAGTTCCAATGGGGAGAAGACTGACTGACTTCAGACTTACGCTGGCCAGCATCCACTGTCAGTCACTTTTCTTATTATTGTTGAGTAACAGAATGAATTTGAGTGTGCACCTTTATAATGGCCAGAAAGCCCGCTGCACTGAACCTAAATATTTAAAATTATTACCTTTATTATGTATGTTGCCCTACCACAATGTGTTTTTCCATGACAACTGCATCTTCTGTACGTGTAGCAGGAAGGAATCCACCACACTCAGGGCAGACACGTTCAAACAGAAGCAGGCTTACAGGCTCCCTACAGCACAAAACACTTTCCAGAAAAAGGATTTCTGCTGCCAGTATCTTGCACCCTGCCCAAGCCCTCCGGGACTGTCCGCTTCGGGCAGAGCAGGCAGCAAGGATGGCGAGGCACCTTCTCCTCCTCCGAGACCACAGCCACATCACTCCCTCAGGCGAGGGAATTTTCAGACTTCTCTGAGGAGGAATTCCGCACTTCTCCCTCCCACACCGGGGAAGAAGCAACTCCTTCTGTACTCCTCCCAACACTTCCACCCGAACCCTCGCCTTTAGCCAGTCGCCTTGATCAGCAACGAGCATTCCAGAACGCTAACCAACCACCCCATTCCCCCGCCGCCTCAGGCGCCGCCGCCATTTTGTGAGCCCCGCCTCAGCTGCTCGGCGCAGGCTCGGCTCTGCGCGGGGCCCGGCCGGCAGCATGGAGGCCGCGCTGAAGCGGGAGCTGGGCACCACCGTGCTGCGGGCAACCGGGCACTCGGGCGGCGGCTGCATCAGCCAGGGCCAGAGCTACGAGACGGACAGCGGGCGGGTGTACGTGAAGAGCAACGCCAAGCCGGAGGTGGGGGCGTGAGGGGGGAACGCGTGCGGCGGGCACCCGGGTAGAGGCAGCGGGTTCTGTGAGGGCGGCTGCTCTGAGGAGGCGGGCGGCGGGCTGGGCTCCGCGCCTTCTTGAGGGAGAGAGGGAGGGAGGGAGGGAGGTTTGCCGGCTGGCCTCAGGTAATAAAATGTAGGCAGGCAGGTGGCCTGCTGCAGGGGTGAGAGGTCTGCTTCGTTTGCTGGCTTCTGCCCTGTGAGCCTGTGGCTGGTCGGCGTTGGGTGCCTGTAGTGCGTAGGACACGGGCAGGTTGGCGTTAATTGGGGTATTGCTAATCATAAAATGGCCTGGGTTGGAAGGGATCTCAGAGATCATCTGGTTCTAGCTCCCCTGCCACGGTGCAGGTGGTGGTGCCATTGCTCCTGTGTACACTGGAAGTGTCAAGAACAACCTATCGGAGGGGTAAAGTTAGTGCCTGAGGGTATGCATCCTTTTTACTGTAACAAAACCAATATTTTCTTGCAATATGAAAAAGCTTTTCTCAATAAATGATATCTTCCATGACTGTTCAAGAGTTTCTGCTTTGTCCTTTCAGTATTTGGTACCAGTTAATGTAGAAGGTAGCAACCTGTGTTTGATAGTGATAAGTATAGTACAACATACTCGTATGACGTGCTTATTGGAAAAGCAAAGATGGGGTGGAATTTACTGTAAAGGTACTCTGCACTTGTAGCTGTCAAGTGAACAGTTTCTCTGGAATAATTGAAGTCAAAACTTGTATTTACCTTTAATAGCAAATAAGTGTTTTTGAAAGGATGTATGCAACTATATGTACTTCAAATTTGTTTACACTGCCTGGTCATATCAGGGAGCTGGATGGAAGATCAAAGGCACTGAGGTGATAACACAAGGAAATACTGAAAGGTTATTCTCTACATGAGACTGAAAATAGTTTGAATTGGTAGCAATGTAGCCATTCCACTTAGGCTTTTGATTAATGTGTGTTTAGATATTCAATCCAGCTATTTACAAGATAGGGCTGGTGAAAAAAATCTGGAAAGATTTTCTACTTAGTAATCATTTTCTATTATTTTGTCTTAGTCAGTGGATTCTGAGTGCTGATTCAAGCAAACTTTGCCAAACTATTTCAGTGCTGTGCAGTGTATGCAGCAATGGATGTATATCAGCAATTTCTTTAGAAAAAATGAAGTTCTTTGGAAAATGCTATTCTTTAAAATTCTATTAAAGTTACCAGCTGACTTGAACTAATTATAGTGCTTTATATAGAGATACAGTATTTACTAATTTTCAAAGGTATTGCCAGTCTCAGTAATTCAGCAATTTTTCCCGTAGGCTTCAGAATTTTTATCCAAACCTATTGTAAACAGTCCTCTGACTGTATCTTGTGTATTAGTACTAGAGGGTAATAGACTATTTTATTCACTATATTTCACTGTTTTTTCTTTCAAGCAAATACTGTAGATTTTCTGTATGCCCTCTTCTGTGACTTCTGTAACTGTTCTAAAGAAGCATTCATGTGACAAACACCACTGATGTCAGTGGAGCAACTCAAGAGAATAGATTTTACTTAGTGTGAATAACAGTTTCAGAAAAGAGTCCTGAATTAAGAATGTGTCCAAAGCAGATGCTATTGGTAGTGACTTGGTTTCTAAGAGCTTCTGTGTGCTAGTGTGTTATGGGGTGTTTAGCTGCTATCATTGATTATTTTATTTTATTTTTTTTCCAATGAGGCAAAATAAATATTTCAGGGAAAACTGTAAATTGTAACTGTAAATTGTTTTGAAGATCATCCATCTTACTAAGCAGTTTGTGCCAGGAAAGCCATGAAAAATAAAAACACCAGCACTACCCTTCTAGACTCTCAATGATATATCTGTGGCACATGTGTTTCTAGTTACTTGCTTCATAATCAGTTAATGATATATTGCTTACATTTTGTATATACAAATTACACTCCAGCAGATGAAGTTGGTTTGGTGTTCATAGAGAATGCAGTAAACTAAATCGCTTTCATGGAATCAGTTTATGAAGTGAAACTTCTGTAATTCTAAAATGGGTGTCAGGTCTGGTGGTATGGATTTGTCTCTATCTTAGACATGCGGTAATCCATTTGCCCCTAGTTTTTTATTTAATGTTTATAGCCTCGTTTGGTTTTATGAAAGTCTTGTTTATCAGTGACTGGTATTAATAGAGATCAATACTTTCCTTTGATATTTGACAGGCTAGAAGAATGTTTGAGGGAGAAATGGCAAGTTTAGAAGCCATCTTGAAAACGCAGACAATAAAAGTGCCTAAACCCATCAAAGTTATAGAACTGCCTGGGGTCAGTACTCTGTTTGTGATGGAACATTTGGAAATGAGAGGCTTAAACAGGTAAAACACAGTATTTTCATTGCTCCCTTTCAGAAATGTTTACTGTTATACCAATTAAATCATTTGTTTTCAGAGGGGAATTTTTTGTTTGAGACAGGAGAAATACCATAAGTTCATTAACATGGGAGGCAGCTGGCTCTACAAGTTGCTTGTGGTTACTGTAAGACTTTTCTGAACTGTGTAGAGGATAAGCTTTTATTTAAAAATAGATAAGTGAGGGCCATCTTACTCTTCTGCCTTCTACACCTGTTAGAGAAGACAGAATGACTGACTGAGGTGTAAAGAAGAGGATGATGATTCTTTTGCTCCGTCTCCCAAAGAAGGTTTAACAAGAAAAATGCATAATGTGCATGCTTTTCTTTACAGGTATCTTACTTAAATTAATACAGAAGTGATACCACACAGAAATTAGAATTGATGAATTCTTGTTGTTATTAAACTTAGGATTTCTCTCACTTCCATTTTAATGGTGTTATCAGAAACAACCATAGAAGTATATTTTGTTCAATGTTAATACGTAATCTTTTTTGGAAGAAGAGGTGTGTACGGCCAGAATATTTTGAAAACATACTTCGGTAGAGATGCAAAACTTTCAGTTGCTTGATAAAACTTCCTAAGTCATTCCTTGAATGTTAAGAACAGGATTCATTCACGTGTCTCTGTTCCTGAAAATGCTTTTGTTTCTTAGACATTCATCAAAGCTTGGAACACAGCTGGCTGATCTCCACCTTCATAACCAGCAACTTGGAGAGAAACTGAAGAAAGAAGAGAGCACAGTTGGTATGGTACACAGCTCTTTCCGAATTTAACCTAGTTAATAATAATCTACAAAACAGTTAAATTAGCTCCTGTTACTTCAGGATAAGTTTTTCTTCTTCCACTAATGATGTCATGAAAATAGATTTGGAAGAAACTCTCAGGCTGGGTGGGGAGTGGGGTCATCTTTTTTGCTTTTGTTCTCTTTTGGACCTATGTAAGCAAAACGTTTATTCAGTTTAGGGTCCTAAACCACAGTTTCTGCAAGTACATGGTATCAGAGGAGATAATGCTACCTCAAAATATAATTTCAAAGATTATAATGTAGTTACTTTATATTTAAGCTTTAACGTTAAAAAAACAATAGCAAAAGGCATTGTGACAAAGTATATTAAGGCATGATTTTTTTTTATTCTCAGTAGAAAAAATATGGTACCCTTGCATAGTTTTTAAGGTCCATTTGTATTTTAGATACTTAGAATCTTGTCATTGGTATTGGATTTTTGTCTTTGGTTTGAAAGGTAAAGGTCAAGGGCAAATGGAAGTCCAGTTTGTGGATCAATTTGGCTTTCATACAGTTACCTGCTGTGGCTATCTTCCACAGGTAGGTTGTACTTCATGAGACTGACAGAACTTTAAGCTTATCTTATTTTGCCTTGACTCACACACAAAGGGCCAAAAATGCTATAATGGAAATGCATTTATATCTATGGCAACATAAAAAGAAGAAACGTTTTTCAGCCCACAAAGGAAAGTTGTGCCTTGGATGGCACATAGAGGTGCATCAGATATGCTTACCTTTTGAATTTTTTGTCTTTTATTGCTCAGTGAAAACTATTTTTCCCATAACTTAATGTTTTAAGGTACTCTTCTATTAAAATAGTAGCATTTAGTGTTCTGGATGCTACCAGCATAAAAACTGTATAATCCTCCAAAGTTTTATTTGATAAAAGAAAATCCGTCTTTTCTGTGGTATGGAACCAACATCTGCAATCCTGTCCCTTCAGGTGAATGACTGGCAGACTGACTGGGTGACTTTCTTTGCCAAGCAAAGAATCCAGCCCCAGATGGACATGATTGAAAAGAATTCAGGAGACAGGGAAGCAAGAGAACTTTGGGCACAACTTCAGGTAGAAGATCTCTCTGTTCTCAAAATAGCGATAGCTAAGTATCAGTCCTTTAGATTTTCTTTTCATAAAACAAAGCTCCTGTTTGTTGTTACGCCTCAGGTTTTGTTGGCAAGAGATTCCAACTTTTAGGGATTATAAAATTATTCTAAGTTATACTGTCTTTGTCAAGTCACCCTAAATTCCAAAGTGAATGTGTGCCAGACAGCGCTTTGCCTTACTGTTTGGGAAATACTAGATCAAGTTCGCATTCTCATTCCCTGGAACATGTTCAATGTGAGAAATGTATGTAGAGAATGCTGTTCTGCACATCCTCTCTTTGTTTAATGTTTGCATCTGCTGAGGTGACAGCAGTATTGTGTATGTGTGTGCTAGTTTGTAGAAATTTCTTCAAGGTTGATAAGAAATTTCTGAGCCTTCTAATGATGAAGTGGGTTTTATTTTTAATTATTTCTAAAGCTGATCAATGTTACAGCACTAAATGGAGTTTTACATTTTGAATATTTTTAATGCTAGAAAAACATTTGGATGAAATGTCTTCAGTTGCTGGCTTTTATGTAAAAATAGAAATCCTCTTGATTTTATCAGCATCTCTTTTGACCAGGCCCTGTGCTGTTTGAATTGAAGTTTTTTGTTAACTGACTTAGTAGAACTTTGAATTCATGCTCTGCAACCTTTGCATGCATGTGAATAAAACCCTATGATCATTCACTTTAAATTTATCATTGATATGTCTTGCTTTTTTTCCCCTGCAGTTGAAGATACCCAGTTTGTTCTGTGATGTAGAAATCGTTCCTGCTCTCCTGCATGGAGATCTCTGGGGAGGAAATGTAGCAGAGGATGATTCTGGTCCAATTATCTTCGATCCAGCTTCTTTCTATGGCCATTCAGAGTATGAGCTTGCAATAGCAGGGATGTTTGGTGGCTTCACTAGCTCTTTTTACTCTGCTTATCACAGTAAAATTCCCAAAGCTCCAGGGTTTGAGAAGCGCCTAAAGCTTTATCAGCTTTTTCACTACATGAACCATTGGAACCACTTTGGTACAGGGTACAGAGGATCTTCTCTAAACATCATGAGAAATCTGGTCAAGTGACTTTCTGCTCAAGCGGGATACTTCCTGAGTTGCTTGGCAAACCACATACTTGGTGTTGCAGCTACAGGAATGGTAATGTTAAAATAGCTGCTAGACCCTTGACCTTGTTTGCACAACTAAAGACCCAGAATCAGTGAGTCCTGCTGAATACCAGGTATAGCATATTCATTCCTTCTTAGCATAGTTGGAGAGGGAACTATCTAAGGAAGGAGCTTACTCTGTTGCATAAAAGATCCATCAGTGTCAAGAAGGCATTGTATGCTTGAGACTAGACAAGTTAATAGAATCAAGCACCAAAGCATAAATGATTTGGAATAGGTTCTCTTAGGGACCAGTTGTTCTTCAGAGCAGAGAAATGCTAGAGTTTGCATTTGCACCCTAGTGGAAAATGTTAGAGAAGCTGTTGTGAAATGGAAGATTGCTCTTCTCAGTTACTGAGCAGATGGCTAAAAGAGTTGTTCATTGCTTTTTGCTGTTCCTCATCTCTTCCATGGTTGATTGCTCAGATTCAATAAGCTCTTCATTTCCAGTTATGTGCATGGGAACAATGAAGTATTTTGAAAGTCAACAAGACAACTGTATAATTGGAACTGTAAAAAGTGATTTGGACTTGCTAATCATTTTGTAAATGTGATTCTGTTGGATGGAGACTGCTTCCTATTCTGTTGCAAAGCAGTGTGAAATTGCTTAGAAATTTTTCTGGCATATGCATTTTGGTGTCTCATGGCATTCTTTCAGGCTCTTCTGTGCTTTCTGCTCAGCTAGTTCCCACTCTAGAACAAGTTTGTTTTTACCTGAACTACCTCTGTTTTCTTTTCTGGATTATGCTTTTGTCCCATAGCATGCATTCTTAAAGCAGATCTTTTCAGGTAAGACACTCTTCTTTTATACACCATGTGAAGATGTCCTCTCTCACTAATAAAAAGATGCACTTTTTGATTGCTCTTGTTGCCGACAGGACAATACCATCTGATCATGGTATGGTCTTCATATAAATTTTCTGTAATTTAGACTACAGATGCCATAAGCTAACTTACTTTATTTCATTCCCCACTAAGTGCACTTTCTAGCTCTTAGGATAAGAGACATGAAACCAAAAGGGGTTAAAATGTAACTCACAGAACAGCAGCTGTCCACCACTATCAGAAATTCTGTAACAATAGCTTTGCAGACAATAGCTATTTGTTGTACTTGCAAGATAATACTAAAATTATAACTGCTGTTTTTGATATAGGCTGGTAATGATATTGCAGTGCAAGCGTGCCAGCTAAGTGAGAGAAATGCATGATGCCTAATGTGAATTTTGAGTGTTTGGGAATGACTTAATTAAAAATGATTTTTACAGGATATACTGGCAGATTACTGAGGGTTTTCTAGTTGCCGTTGTTTATAAGAATATGAAGCAATTTTAGAGAAGACAATCACTTAATACAACTTTTCCTTAGTTCTATCCCTCTTCTCACTGGCTGTTTAACTTTTGCTATGAAAAGTTTTGAAGCTCTGCTCAGTAGAATCACTTTTATCTTGTGGCTTAAATAAAAAGTTTCTCCATTGATCACTGTTGTCTCTGTTTTCTGAATTAAAACTTCATGGTTTGCTTTCATTCTCGGGGAGCTACTTGCTCTAGCCTTTTGAAAGTCCCTAGCTTGTTAGAGAGTTATGGTTGAAGTGGCTGATGGGAGCACAGTCATAGATTTTAATCAGGAGCAGTGTGTCATTGGAGAGAACATACAACATGCAGATAGGATCTAATGATACTATGCCTTCAAACTTTGCGTGTTTTGCCAGCTCTTTGGGTACTGTTGATGAAATGGTCTGTGTCCATATCCCTACACCTTTCACACAAATTTAACACAGCTTAGTGCAACTAGTTGAGAAAATGTAGTTAGCAGTCAGTCTGATTAGATCCCTTAACAGATCATTTCCATATGTCTTCATAGGTTGGGTATTAAGAAAAAAAAAATCTTACCAGAAATAGTGGTCAGGCATTGGAACAGGTTGCCCAGGGAAGCCGTGGAGTCACTGTCCCTGGGGGTGTTTAAGGAAAGGGTAGATGTGGTACTTAAGGACATGGTTTAGTGGGCAATATTGGCAGTAGGTGGACGATAGGACTAGATGATCTTGGAGGTCTTTTCCAACCTGAATGATTCTAGGATAATAAAGTTAGAAGTTATTTAACAAAGTTACTCTGTTTACAAATCTTCAACAAATCATGTTTATTTTGCTTAAATACTTGTTATCACTGGAAGATGAAAAGTAATAATGAATGTGGATTTTCTGTCAGTCATGGGCTAAAGTGATAAATACTAAGTCTTCAAAGATCACCTTTTCCCAGTAGAAGAGGTACAAAATATTTTTTGTGATTGAAGGAAAATTGAGTTGTATGCAAGTTATGTACATAGAAACAGTTGTGTTTAGAGTTCTAGGGATAGTAGGCTAATTTTTTTTAAATTGTTTTGTGCAACATCTAAAAATGATAGATGTGTAAGGAGGAATGCGAATGGGATGTAATAGCAAGTTATACCATGGATGCCTTAGTTTTGAGTTCTAATACACAGCAGTTTAATTAGAAGATAAAGAAGTTTAATTAGAAGATAAAGAAGAGGATGAGATCTTCTGAAAGCAGGCTGCTAGTGAACCCTAAAGAAGAAACCGCTGCAGTTCTGTAAGGTAACTTTTTAAAATTATGTATTACATAGCTCTTTTCCACTCTTACAATTCTCTTTGATCATTTTGTTGTGCTTTGCGTTCCAGGCATGTCTTTGTTAATTATCTTATTCTCTCTAGTTTAAAGTTGATGTGTCCTGCTTTTTCTTCTGATGTATTTGTTCCTCTTGGCTCCCTCCACACATTCTGAATGTGGCAAGCCATGTTTCCTTTTACCCATGTTCTCATTTCATGTTTCCTAGTTCTGTGTCATAACTTTGCTTGCTTTCCATACTTATTCAGACAAGGAAAAGGGATAAAAGAACCACTCATTTTTATTTATTTTTTTTTACCATGCAGTGTACATATACTTCTGTATTGTAGGAACATCTTGAGAGTGTTTTATAACTTAAGTTCCTTCTCAAGATGGATCACATCTGATAATTAAGGAACACCAGAATTAATGAATTATTATTGTTGCTTTTTAAAATAATTATTTTCAATGGGCTCTTCAATGAAATCTCAAAGAATTCACTGGAGTTTCCCAAGGGATGGCTGATATTGTATACTGAACTACTACAACTACTGAACTACAATTGCCTGTGCAATTGTATTGAAAATCAGATCTACAGGATTAAAGGAGCTCTGAATAATTTGTCCTTTGATAGTTCTTCATTGAGCAACTGTAACTTTTATCAAAAGAAGGGAGGTTTTTATGATGGGAAGTCTTTTCTAGTTCTTGGCTTACACAGTTTTATATAGCTGCTTTGTTTTCCTGTGATTCTTTTGATGCCCTTCTCCCAGTGGAGAAGTAAACAATCTTTTCCTTGGTATGCATGGGAATATCTGTCTTGTGTATAACCTGAGGTCTATTGGAAAACAGATGTTAGAAGCAGAACAAAACAAGAAGAGTAGGGCAAGTAAACAATTACAAACCCCACTACAG
The DNA here is from genome assembly GCF_040182565.1 of Anser cygnoides. Classification (NCBI taxonomy): domain Eukaryota; kingdom Metazoa; phylum Chordata; class Aves; order Anseriformes; family Anatidae; genus Anser; species Anser cygnoides. The sequence goes on along the minus strand of NC_089891.1, from coordinate 3,750,675 downwards.
CATGATCCTGAGGAGGGCTCTCAAGCTCGGAGCCCAGCAGCACTCAGGCGTTGAGTCCTCTGCAGCCCCTCACCAGTTCCCCGCTCCCTTGCGATGCATTTGATGCAGTCGGTAGCTTCCTGCGGGCCCTGGCCGTGGTGCTGAATGGGCTGTGCGGCCAGGATTCGTGGAGGTCCGCTGGGTGTTTTCAGACTGGTCCTTCAAGCCCGTATGGGATGCTTATGAACTGTTTTACTTCCTGTTCGAAATGATGTTCGAAGCTGCTTAGCTGGGAACTCCTGATGAATTTTTTGCCATGAGGGTGGTGAGGCACTGGAACAGGCTTCCCAGAGAGGCTGTGGATGTCCCATCCCTGGCAGTGCCCAAGGCCAGGGTGGATGGGGCTTTGAGCAACCTGGGCTGGTGGGAGGTGTCCTGACCATGGCAGGGGGTTGGAATTGGATTCTATGAAACAGCATGAACAGAAACGTTAGGAAACTAGGCAATTTACCATGTTAAATATTGATCCAGAATGGAAGCAAACAGAAATCTGGCCTATCTCTTGGCTACTCTCTATATGTGATGCAATATATTTGGATTAAACCAGTCCTTTTCCTGGTTTAAACAAAAGTGAAATATCAGAGTGTTCGGAGGGGTATTATAGACACCTATTGACATCTTCACTGGAAATTGTAGAAGAGATCTGTGGTGGACTGGACTGCAAAAATTTGGGCTTCAGTAGTAACGTTGTGGATGAACACTCGTTGTCCGTGTTCCCTCCTCCCCCTCCCCCTTCTTAACAAGTAAATTGAAGAATGTGAAGAAAAAATAAGTTCTTTGCTTCTTGTCTATTTTGTTGCCAAAATACTTCACTCCTTTCCCCAGGTGCTCAGTTGCAACCTATGGCATGATTCCTTTTCAGCAGTTGGAGACCATTGGCCTAAAGGTAGGGCACTCTTTAGGGCATTGTATATCTTGAAATCCAAATTGCTTTGCATTTTCACTGTCTAGTCATATGATCTAACTGCCTCAAACTGCTCAAGATCACAACCGTAATCAAGTTGCTTTGAGTGCAAGTGCACGTGTTTACTGTGATTTAACTTTGTCTCTACCTCACCCCAACACCACTTGCTGTAGGTCTTTTGTCGGTAATCTATTTGACAGCTAGTATGTGAGAGATGTGAACGGTATAAAATATATATATATATATGGACTTCGTAGAAGGATTGCTAGAAGAGTCAATACTTATTTTAAACATATAATGGAAAGGTCCAGCTAAGGTAACCTGGAACGTGGCTTTTCACCACTTCAGAGTACTTCTCTGTATTTAAATCAGTGTTTCTGATTCCAGTCATGAGCTGCATTTTTCCAGCTTGTGCTCTTAATCTATAAGCAGCCTTCTGCTCACATAAATCTGGATGTTAGAAAAGTTTCTTCGTAGCCAGTCTGTAACTTTGAGAACCTAAACGCCTTTCAGTGCTAAGTACACGCCTCCCATGAATCTCCAGTCTGCTCTAGAGTATCTGTGTATCTACCAGGGCCTCCCTCTGTGCTTTAGCTCCCCCCGAGAGACTCAAAGTTGCCCCTAGTGTCCTCTAGAATGCTCTAGAGGCCTCTCAGTGCAGCCCTGAGACCTCCCATGGCCTTCCAGTGCAATCTAGTGTCCCCCGGATGCCTCCCAGTGCACTCTTATCACTTCCACATGCCTCACAGCACCCCCCTAGCCCTCCAGTTTGGGATACTCTAGAGGCCTCACAGGGACCCCCAGTGCACTCTAGAGAGCACTGGAGGCCTCCCAGTGTGCCCTAGAGGCTTTGAGGACCTTCCAGTGTAAGCTAGTACCCCTAGGAGAACTCACAGGGCTCTCCAGTGAGCTCTAGCACTCCCTAGAAACTCCCTAGAGTACTCTAGAGACCTCCAAGGGTCCCCAGTGCCCTTTAGTATTCCCTGCAGGCATCCTATGGCCTCACAGTGCACCCTAGAATCTTCCAGGGCCTCCCTCTGTGGTCTGGCACACCCTGAAAGCCTCCCAGTTCCCCCTGTTGTGCTCTGATGCCAACTGGAGACCTTTCAGGGCTGTCCAGCTCACTTTAGGGTTTACTAGGGACCTCCCAGGGCCCCCCAGAGAGCTGCTCTGTGTACCACAATGAGCTATGCTCTGGTTTTGCTTGAGAAATAACTTACTATACCCATCTTCTGCCCCACGTAGGGTTATAACCAGTTGTGAGTGTAGTGAGAAGTCTGCCTAAATGAAATGAGTATTTGTCCAGTAATCATTCCTTTCTTCGTCTGACCCAAGTAGCTTGTACAAACAAATTCAAACGAGTAGTAGCGGAAAGAGAGAAGTGCGGTGTATCAGTGGTAACAATCCAGAAAGTCCCTGCAGGGATGGTAGGCATACATGCTCCAAGTAGGAACAAGAACTGCCAGATAGTGACGTGCAAAGATTTGATCATAGCTGTGTAACCGTGGGCATTATCTTATCCATGCATTATTTGAACAAATACTGTAGGGTCTGGGTTACAAGATGTTGTACTGAGGGTTTCTGTGCCTTTTGTCAATATTAAGTGATTAACTCAAGCATAACCGAAGCATCTTCCTGGGTATTACAGAATATGAAATGAGATTAAAATGTGAAATTACTTCTTAAAAATGACATTAAATCAGAAGAAGCATGTAGGAAAAGTAACTGTCCCAAATTAATTTACCAGTTTGAATTTTAGTATGAATTTTCACTTGATAATGTCCGGAAATGATCACCTTAGTGTCTCCCTGATTTGAGGGACCTTTCAGACAGTAAAAAGCTCTTGTTTCTTGCCAGAGAGTGCATTGTGTCCTGAGACAGAAAGCGTTCTAAACATCTTAGTGATGACAACAGAACTTCTGTCTATGCAACGTAACTACAAGCAGAGAAAAAATAAAATATCCTCCCTGTATTTGTGTTGGCTGCCTTACAGTCATCAGCATGATTTAATTGCGTCCTGATGGACTACAACTTTGTTTTTCATACCTTAAAGAACCGCAATGGCGCAACAAATGTGCACGGATTGTATTGTTGCATTTAGTCTCCCTCTAGTGGATTGCTTGCAAAATAACCTCTTTACCAAAGCAAACACAGAGCTTAAAAAAGAAAAACGGCTTCAAACTACAAATACCAGCAGCTCTCAGCACAGTTGAGAAAGGACCCAGGACACACCTCTCAGTCTTATTCTCACAAATATTTATTTCTTGTCTAGCTATAAAAGCCAATGTGAAACTAAGCATTTTGAAACATTATCTCTGGATTTACTTGGGAGGTGCTATTTTGTTATTATTATTTATTTGGTGGGTGGCCCTTTCTACCTCATAGCAGAGTGACAGAGAAAGAAGGACCCAGACCTTTAATCTTGTTTTGCAGTGCAGTTAGCAGAAGGCAGCTGCAGCAGCCTGGAAATTACCATGGAAGAGATCCTGAAAAGAGAATTGAAAACTTCGGTTCTGAAAGCCTTTGGAAGCTCGGGAGGAGGATACATTAGCCAAGGCCAAGGTTATGAAACAGACAGTGGAAGAGTATTTGTTAAAATCAACCATAAGCCTCAGGTTAATGCTAGTAGATATTTAACTGTTAATATTATTGCATGTCGAGAGCTTTTTCTTTTCAATGTGGATGATTGTTGATGATTTTGAGTTCTGTTTTTTTTCTGGCTTACTTGTAATTATTCCAGCTTTCCTTTCAGTTTTCTTTTAAAAGCTGTAGTCTATTTTACATCAAATATTAACGTAGTGGCTTTGGTTAATGCAAAATGAGGTGTAATGCTATATGATAACCCTCAACAACAGGACTCAGTCTTACTATATGTAAATAAGGGGCTGAATACAGAGCTGTAATTGTACTGCTTAGTCTAGAAAAGCCTAAAGCTGAATTTGCATTCACTGCTTTCCTTTTCATCTTCTATTTGTGAGAATAGAATAGTGGTAGTGAGGGAGGAAACAAAGGGTGCCAGTGCTAAAACTCTGTTTGTTTGTTTTAAGCTAGAGGTTTCAAACTTCCTCTTTGTCCTTTGGGTTTCTAGCAGTAGGATTCTTGCAATATTTCACGCCAAGCTCTTGGCTTTTCTATTACTAAATTAATACAGTACTCAACTGTCTCTTGCACACAGGACATCAGAATTTTGCTATATTAACAACAACAAAAAAAGCATCCTAAAACTGCTGTGAGGAACAGCACCTTCAATTCAGAAATGCTGAGTACAGGCTTAATTTCTGTACTTTTATTTCTGTCTGGTGGACATTGACCTGCATGGAGAGGAGAACCAGTTTAAGGATTCAGACTTTTACTTCATTTAGTAGCGGCCACCTGTAATTTTGAAAGAGGAGGTCTTGGGTTTTATCTGTAAAGATCCTTTAACACCTGAGTAATTGGTCTCCATAAGCAACTAGGAATTCCAGATGAAATATCACATATCCTACTACCCTGGAACAAATTTGGGAAATATAAAAATAATATTTGAATTAAAGTACTTGAGTCTCCCTGTGTGGATTGAAAGCTACATTCTTTTATCAAGACTAATTAAGTCTTTGTAAACAGCGCTGTTTTTTTCCAAAGTACTTGTTCCAGATGTCTGTAGTTTAGCCTCAGGATATTCTTATTCCTTAACAGGCTAGAAAAATGTTTGAAGGGGAAATGGCAAGTTTGGAATCAATTCAGAAAACCAATATTGTGAGAGTGCCTCAGCCTATTAAAGTAATTGACCTTCCTGGAGGAGGAGCAATGTTTGTCATGGAGTACCTAAAGATGAAGCACCTCAACAAGTACGTTTGTTCATCTTGTTCTCTTTACTGTGTCTTTGCGATATTTTTCTTACGCTTGATCAGAAATCTTCCCGAGAAGAACCTCACTGTTCTCAGAGATACAGCATGTTATCTGTCAAGATCCGCATTTCTGTGCATGTATACATATTTTATATATGTATATATAAATATTTATATAAATGTTTATATACATATATATATATATATATAAAATATATGTATATTTGTGTGTGTGTTTGCACTCCCGCCCCATGCTTTGCTCTTCCCTGGCCGTCTGCCTGGAACAAAAATGACACACTTCGCCACTCTAGCACCAGGTATGCTGCCTGGTTGACCAGTCTATCTGCACATGTTGCAATGCTACTAAAGTGAATGTGAGAATGGCCAAGTATAGTCCTTCTTTCCCTGGTGAAGTAGATAATGTATTAATTCCACTTTATCAGTCACCCAACCTGAACATGGAATTAGGCTTTCAAGAGTCATCCCCTTGTTCCGCTGCTCTAAGGGAACTTAATAATACCTATGTCTCCTCTGGCAGTTGTTTGTCAAACCAATCTATTTTTACTGGAAGGGCAACAGTATATCCACAGCCTCCGCAGTCCATTCCAATCCATCCCACCTGTTCCTAGGAGAGGTTTTCTGATGTCTAACCTAAGTTGTCCTTGCTGAAATTTTAAACCTGTTATTTCTTTTCTACACATTCTGGGCATGGAGAAGCAATTTGTTTCCTTTCATGCAGCTCCTGTTTAGATACCTGTGCAGCATTTTAACTAGTTTTTGTTCATTTTTTTCTTCTACGGTAAGTAACCTCAATTCAATCCTGCTTGTGGCTTTTTTTTTTTTTAATTTTGCCATGCTTATTGCTGTCCAACTGGTCTGTGTGAGACCCCAGAGTAGATACCATGTACTACTCTATGCTTTTTTATGTGGAATTGACAAGGGGGATTACTTGATGGCTTGCACTCTATGCTCTTGTTTATGCAGCCTTGTGTTTTGTTTACTTTTTATTGCAAGAACATTGATTTATATTCATTTTTATTATGTTATAACCCATATAATCAGAGTCACTGTCTAGCCATTTGCTCCCTGTTATGTACTTGTGAAGTTGATTATTTCTGGCAAATTTAGAACTTTCAACCACACTATGCTAGTATTGGTCATATTGAATTGAACTCCTTCCAGTTTTGTTTTGTTCTTTGTTTCTATAGATACTCTTCAAAGCTTGGAAAGCAGATAGCAGAGCTTCATCTTTATAACCAGTCACTCAGAGACAAGTTGAGAAAGGAGGGAAACACAGTTGGTAGAGTATAAATATAATGTACTAAAACAAAAAATGAAACCATTAATTTGTCTGTGGTATAATACTGCTTTATTATAATTTTAATGGTTACAGTCAATACTGGGGCACTGTTTCATGAGATATACTTCCTGTCCCTATGCCATACTTCTCAAATGTGGAGATCATATACAGGAGCCATAATTACTATTGTAAATTTTAAATATAAAGTCTTTTTATCCTTCACAAAACTAAATTAACATATCTTTAATTCTTTATCTTGCATATGTTTTGTGTATAAAATTATGCTGATACTGAAATTTAGTATGAAATAATATTTGATAGCTTTCAGCATTTCTTAAGTCAAACTGAAGATTTAGAGAAATGTCTTTCTCAGCATTAGTTAAACCTTTCAGCCTCATGTACAATCACTGTGTTAAAATGTTCTTGACCTTAGACTTTTTTTTTTACTGTTGGTTCAGACAATTAACTTTTACAAAATATGGTCCTAGTTATTAATTTCCATTTAAAGAAGTTTAAAGGAGATTATATTTTTGAACTCAAATATGTGGCAAAACGGATAATTGCTGCTCCTTGAAGACAACTATAATTCAGAAGTGTAAGGTCATGATCTGGTTTCTATTGACTTCCATGAAATGATTTCCATCATTCGTTGAAAATTGGATTAGGATACAAATGAAAAAAATAGGAAACCATACAAAGAATTCTTATTTTACAGTTGCTAGTATTAAAATATGAACCACCAGTACGTAGCTGCATGTTTCCCACAATTTCAGGGATATACAGAGTTTGACTCTTAGTGGTGTACATATTATATTTTGTTGTGTGGTTGACTTTTTGTTTGTTTGGGCTAGATTACTGGCAGGTCACAAATGTGTGGATCAAAAATAAGACATGTTGAATGACGTCCAAGAATTGGAAAGGTGGATTGAAAATCTGATCTGGACTGTTCTTGAATGTGCAGCTCATTTTATCCCCCCAAAAGTCCCTAATTGTGACATTTGCATTTAGAACCTTCAAGCTTAAGATAGTTCCTTTCATTTTTAGAGAATGTTATGACAGTGAAATAAGTGTAACTTATAAGTTTCCATACTTAAAATTACTTCTTATGACTATTATCTGCAATTCAGTTCTGTGTTTGCAAGCATGACTATGTAAGAATCTCAAGATTCCTTGTGTTTATTGTGTTTCTTAGGTAAAGGAGCCAGTCGCTCTGAGTTGCAGTATGTGGATAAGTTTGGATTCCATGTAGCCACTTGCTGTGGTTACATACCACAGGTATGTTGCACATTTCTGAAAGCTAATGTATTCTGTTCTGTTAACTCCTTATACAAAGGCTTGGTTTGTTGGCCGTCAGCTTTATGATAACAGTTCTTTCACAGTTTCATTTTGATCTGATGGTGAAGCAAATATGATGGCTCTTCAATGTGTGTAGCTTGCTACCATGCATGTAGCAAGTAGGACGGATTGAATAAGAATTTGAAATTATTTGGTGGTTCTTTAACTTGGTGATACTTAACATAATAAGTATCCCTTTACAAACCATGTCTTTGTTTCGGGTTTTCTAACCCCCTGCTATATGGATTTCAAATAACCACATCCACTGTTCTTAGAGGGCCTCATCACATAAGACATCGGAACTGTCTCTGAGATAAATCAGTTATGTGCTGGCTCTGCACATGATAGAGTTTCATTCTGCTGCTTAACTGAATGAGTGTTCTATATTTCATACACTTTGTGAAGTACAGCTTTTTCCCAAATTAGAAACACATTACCTAATAAAAATTAAACGATCCTTTTGCATTTTCCAGAAAGAATTTGGAATATAATATGGAACAACTGAAATGGACCCATCAGAAACTGTACCTCTAAAACACATTACAAAAATTTCAGTGAATGAAAATAGACAGAACCTCAACTTATATCTCATGTTAAAGACAGCCCCACTAGGCATGGAATAGAGCGTGACTTCATACTCAGCAATTAACTAAATGTTTAACAGCATTCTAATTAGCATGTCTAATAGTAACATTGTCTAGGCCATTTGATGTGTCAGCATCAAACATCTTAACTTGATATGGATTATTAATATTGACTGTGCATATGTTAACATTGTTTATTATAAACCTCTGCATCATATTTTCTAGGTGAATGAATGGCAGAGTGATTGGCCTTCTTTCTTTATTCGTCACAGACTCCAGGCGCAATTGGATTTGATTGAAAAAGATTATGGAGACAGAGAAGCAAGAGAACTTTGGTCACAGCTAAAAGTAGGAACCATGTCTTAAATACTTTTTTAGAAAGTTAGAAATTGTGTACAAGTGGTATTTTGAATATGTTTTATAACAGATTTACATAGCTTTTATTAAACAGCTGTAACTAAATTAGTTTCATGGCATTTAGATAGCTGAAAAGAATTCATGTTGCTCTTCCATTTTTTAATAGACAGTGAAAATAAACCTGCAAGTCAACACTGACATTAATTTCTTTGAATACCTCAAATAAGAATATGTTAAATCCTGTCTAAGAACTTGGTGTTGCAAACTGGGTAAGATTCTGCTGCCCAGGCAGATTTTTTTAATCAATCCAGGCTCACAGCTGAGACTCTGGTCCTGGTCATACTCTATGCAGTGATTAAGAAACAACCAGGAAGGTATTCCTCTGCAAGTTGCACAGCACAAACGTGTTCCCAGATGTTTCCTGCTGCCCCTTTTGTCACTGACTCTATTTATTTTATGTCTTATGATCTCCCATACTGTTCATCTCTAGAAACAATACATTAATTCCAGATGTTGATAGAGCGTGAATTAAATGAGTTGCTAAGCTGAAGAACACTTATTACTGGCTTGCAGTTTAGGTTTATGCATGTAGCCATCAACTTCAAAATTGCTCCATGAAGACCGAAAACAGGTAGCATTTGAGCAGCTTAGTCTCATATACACTATGCTACTTTGTTTATTTAATATTTTGTTTAAAGTTCTTTAATTGTTGCATATTTGTTCTTGCTCTTTCAGATAAAGATTCCTGAAATGTTCCGTGATGTAGAAATTGTTCCTGCCCTCCTGCATGGGGACATGTGGGCAGGAAATGTGGCTGAGGATGACTCTGGGCCAATTATCTTTGACCCTGCTTCCTTCTATGGCCATTCAGAGTTTGACCTGGCCATTGCTGGAATGTTTGGTGGCTTTAGCAGCTCATTTTTCTCTGCCTATCACAGTGAAATACCCAAAGCTCCAGGATTTGAGAAACGAAATAAATTGTATCAGCTCTTTAATTACATAAACCACTGGAACCATTTTGGGACAGGATACAGAGGGTCTACCCTAAATCTAATGAGAAAACTTTTAAAATAATCAGATTGGTATGAGAAATGCTGACCCAGTCCCTTAAGTAATTAGCAGCCCATGCTTATCAGGAGTAATACAAGGTAGAAATCAATGTTGATGCTAAAACACCGGACATATAAAAGGCTCGGAATAATTTTGAGCCTCACTAAATGTTGAGAGTGATTGTGTAATTTTTAACTCATACACTGGCTTACTAGCACTGATTCATATCCTGCTGAAGGAAAAGACTGCATTGTTTATGAAGTCTCCCCTAGGTTGGAAAAGTAGCATGACAGTCAGCCCAACCTTACTCTCCATACAGAGTCTCACATCTTAGCTGCTGCATATCCACAGTTGTTTGCATCTTGCCACTCTTGCAGAAGTTCATTATTGACAGTTACTGAGGTAGGAATATGGTACTGGAAGTAATCACTGGTTTCCTACCTCTCCCCTTTTTTAATCTGTTTTAGTTTTTCCTTCCATCTGTTTCCACCCCTTTTCCCATTTATGTTTGTTTTTGTTCCTTTCCCATGTAAGAGCTATGATCCAAAATTTAAATCAGATTCTGTGAATCTTAAAATGAAAACATTCTCTTTTTGATTTAGAGGTAAACAGGGCCCTTTTGACTGCTTTTGGCAAGCACATATAATAGCATTTCTAATATTTATTTTAATTTAATGTAATTTACTTGCATGCTTTTGTTTTTCTCGACATATGAGAAGTTCAGTCACAGTTGTATTTCTTAAAAGGGATGTCTCTGGAATTCCTTGGTAATTAACTGTACAGTCAGAAAGTGGATTGTCACCAACAAGTTTGACAATATCATATCGTTTTAATATGATATGTCAATGTGTTGTACTATGATAATAACACCTAAATAACTGTAAAAACAGCAAACAGTAGGAGGGAGGCTTAGTTGTTTTCATGACAAGAAAGTATCTATTTTGCTGCTGTGTTGGCTGGTGTTTGCTGTATTTCAATTTTAGAAAGTAATGTACAGTAGGCAAAGCTAGTCTGTTCTGCCACTGCAGTTTTATTGAACAGTGTCAAACTGGATGGCTTTGTACTGTTTTATAGTATTCCTAACTGTTTTATTTTTTTAGAAAACATAGGCAATGAGGATGTGGGGAGAAAACTGTGCAACAAGAACACTGGCATACAATCTGAGCTAGAGTACATTAACAAATTCATGTGTTTTTAATGGAAGAAAGTGGTAAAGAAAGTAAATGTAAGTACAGTCCAACATATACTTATGTGAATCAGGATATGTGAATGAGAATCAAAGGAACCTATGTCTTTAGGATTCAGAGGGCTGTAATTACTAATACCTAAAATGTTATATTCAGAAATGCTCAAATGTTTAGACTTTCTATCAGCTTTAAATGGCTGTGCTATAAAGAGTTCTTAAAATTATATTTTGTAATTTACACTATTTAAAAATATTTTAGTTCTTTGTAATATAATACAAATAGTTTAATTTTTTGACTTCCTTTGAATTTGGGCTACAATGAATGGGGTTATAACACTTGATACAATTATAGCAGTGGAGAAGTGGAATAATAGAGTGAGAATACAGTTGAAATTGTAGCTGACAGCTAGAAGATTCAGGTCTGACTAAACAGCAAAGTGCATGAATACTAGTATTAATTTTTGCAAAAATGCAGGTATTGCGTTGCAAAGTACATATGAACTTAAGAATTTTAATTGTCCAATAAAATAATTGCGCTGCAGAAACTAGCTATTTTGTCTCTCTGCCTTTTGTGGTTGTGATGATGAATTTGAGCCTGAAGATGGATATTTGAGTATGAATGGAGGTGCTAGATACTGGACAAGAAGCTACTTGGCCTTATATCCAGACCAGATTTAGATGTTTCTCTGATTTTCCTTTTGTGATCAAGGGAGAGGAGGGACCACCTCTGAGGGTGACTCATCTCCCCCCAAACACCAAGGTCTGATCCTTGGGAGTGCATTTTCTACCACGTGAAAAGATAATCTGAGGTGATTTACTCAATGTCTTACTTTAGACTCTGACTTTAGTTTTCTAGAGCTGGCAACATGCCAAGAGAGAAGTGGAAACGTAGTGCTGCTATCCGGTAAAATATTCAGTGGCAGAGGAAGATGTGTGGTAAAAGATGAGGGGATGGAAACGTGGTACGTCTAGGGGTGAAGTATGGCCAAGCATCTTCCTCAGGGACCTTGCAGGAAAGAATCTGACACAAGACCTAGTAAGTGCTGTAAGGGGGCAGCCATTTATTTTCCTTCCCCGTTCTGTAGCTTTCACCATTCCACCTTTGTTTCCAGAATTTTCTGTGATTTAGATTTGACTTGACAAATACCCTGCCTGCCCCAAAAAATTGTACAACTGTTAAGAAACAGAGGTGATGAGGGATAACACTGAACTGGGTGCCTTTCACATGCTATTTTGCAACCTGTGAAAAATGCAAATCCCCCTCAATTTTTAGGGCCCCAAGAAAGCTTTGGTGGAGGCAGTGTGGTGCTGAGCCTGTTGAATCATAGAATCCTAGAATCATAAAGGTTGTAAAAGCCCTCCAAGATCATCTGGTCCAATCATCCCACTACCCCCACTGTCACCCACTAAATCATGTCCCCAAGCACCACGTCCAACCTTTCCTCGAACACCCCCAGGGACGGTGACTCCAGCACCTCCCCGGGCCCTCCCTTCCAACGCCTGCCCGCTCTTTCTGAGACGAAATGTCTCCCAGCTTTCCAAGCACCACGTCCAAACACCCTGCACTGCCTGTCAGCGCCATCCCCCACAGCCCCCCTTCGGGGCCGGGCCTTCCCTCAGCAGCCCGCCCTTCGCCAGGGGTGGGGCCGCGGAGCCGTCCCTGCGCCTTTCGGCCCGCGCGGCGCCCCGTAGCAGGCAGCCTGCGGCCGGCAGCGCGCGGGGAACGGAGCGGGGAGCGCGGCGGTTGCCAGGGTAACGGGGCGGGGAGGGGGGTCCCGGGGCCGCCCGCGGCTTGTGAGGGGCGGCGGGGCCGGGCCGGGCCGGGCCTCGGCTCTGAGGCCGGTGGCGCCTGAGGGCCGGGCGGGGAGCGGAGCGGAGCGGTCGGGGCGGCTTCAGGCCGGGGCAGGCGTAACGCGGCCGCTGCCCCCAGGTGCCGCCGCCATGGCTCTGGGCGAGGCGGACGCGTTGGGCCCCGAGGCGGAGGAGAGCAGGGCCCAGGAGCTGGACGTGATCGCCCGCGGGAACGCCCTGGAGAGCTTCACGGAGAGCCAGGAGGTGCGGGGGCTCGTCGGGGGCCTGGCGGCCGTGTGCGGGGACCGGACGGCTCGGGAAACGGCCGTGGAGAAGTTCATAGGTGAGCACGGCGACCGGGGGCTGCGCGTTATCGTGGCCTTTAAAGGAGGGGTCTTACTGAAAAAAAGGACTAAAACATTGATTTTGGTTTAATTATAATACCGAAACTCCTTTCAACAGGTACCTTGGGTTCATTTTTTCCTCACGGTTTTCCAGATGCACACATGTCCTGCTCGCACACACCACTTAAAAGCTGGGCCTTGTATTTAAGAGATCTCAGCCTTGTATTTAAGAGATCTTAGGAGCCCTGTGTAGCCTCCTGTCCAAATGCAGAAAATAATTTAGCAAAAGTTAATGGTCAAAAAATTAGCCAAACTTAATGGTCAAAATACTGTTTCATCATCTGTTTTTGACAAAATAAAACTAGGTAGGCACACAATAAACCTGAAAACTATAAATTTGGAAATCTGATCCTGCAGAAATTATCCTATTGAATGAGCTGACAGTGATCTGTCCAAGGAGGCTAACAGTGAACAGGTAACTGATCAGAGAGAAGTAGCAAGAACATATTTGTGTTGATTGTTCAGTGTCACAGGTGAGATGGCAGAATGTGATGGCATAAGAAAACATGTACTGAAAAGCCTTAGCCGCTGAAAAGCCATCTCTCCTCCAGCTGATCATCCTGCTGTGCCTCTTTCACATCATGTGTGCTGCCTCGGTTTATTTAGACTGTATTTATGGTCTTCCTGCACGCATCTCCACTCTATCACATAATATTTTAGCAGAAAAATTGTATTGCTACCCACTGAAATAGTGACATTTGCACTTCTTGGGAACATGTCATTTGAAGGTAGGGGGATGTAGCTGTATTACAGGTATCAGTATCAGAAGTATCATTGTTCACTAAATACAGCATTAACGTGTACTTTAACTGTACTGATACACATCGTACACGTTGCTCAAAACTTAGTTCTAACATTTCATGTCATAGGGAATTGTTTGACCTTTAATAGGCAAAAAATGTCCCAAATACGGTAACAGACTAAATGAGTGGGTTAGAAATTTGAAGGTGAGGAAACATCTTAATCTATGTGCAGATAATGCAATAATAATCAGTTAATGAGCATTTTAATGCAGGTCTCCGAAACACTCACAAGAGCATGTGATGCTTTTTTATGAACTGTTAAGAGCAGAAGTCTGGATTAGGTAGTTTAATTTGCAACAAGTTTTGCAGGAAAACGTAGGAAGATCTTTCCTTGAAATAATAATACTAGAATCACTTTTTTGTGGTTCATCCTTTTCACTGTTTTGATCTGGTGGTTTATTTTAGATTACCAGACTCTGATCTGGGATAACGATTTGACAGGGTAATGAATTGTAGTTAAATTCTACTTCTGCTTTTGAGCGTTGATGGAATTTCTTGTACTCTCTAATACTGTTATTTGTACACAGCTTAAGATATTGTTAATTACAGCAGGGAAAGTAGCGATAATTAGGAGTGCAGGCTTCCCTCTTGATTTAGACAGCGCTATGGAATCCCAATGCAACTGTAGAAGTTAGTGTAAGGAGAGTGTTGGACTGGCTGTGTCATGAAGGTGGTTGTGCAGTGTCATCCAGTGGTCAGCGATATGTCCTGCTGGCGAAGTTGTGTTGCATCTTCAGAGTTTGATGTGACGAGGAGAAAGGGATAGAGAGAAAAATTGTTAGAGAGAAACAAATGCAGGAGAATGAAAGATTAAGAGGATATTTTAGTTTTCTAAGTAAAAGCTATTTTTGACCAAATATCTAAAATGACCTAGGCAATCACCAGTTGATAACTGGATCATTTAATGATCTCTCTTTGAAGCGTAGCTTTCATTTCTGTGGCTGCATGGCATTGATTCTAGGTATAAATTGAAATACTTTTATTTCTAAAATCTGTGGCAAGTTGTTCTTAGTATTTGCAATATACAATTTCAATTTATCTTTCCTCAAGCCCATTCCCAAAAGGAAGATAAAGTATTACTGGCAGCAGGATGAAGTAATGTGGAAAGTTGAAGAGCACGGGATTTAGGGATGGTAATAGCTACAGTTTGTGTTTGTCCGGGTTAAATTTTGTCAAGACATTTTTGTTCTTTGCTGTATAATTTCCTTTGTTCTATTTCAAAATAAAAAAGCCTAGTTCTGAGAGTTCTGAAGAGCACCTTTCAATGCAAAGTACTATGATGTTTTTTGCTGCTATGGTCAGGAAGCTCAAAACAGAGAGAGAAGAATTTTGCAGTGCTTATGTCCTGTTTCAGGGGTGGAACTATATCCTTAAATATGTTCCAAGCATGGGAAGGAAGACAGCCTTGTGATGAAACCCTGTGTGTCCAGGTAGAATTTCCGTATGACTGTATTAGCTTAGGGTTGGAAGAGTATCTACTACTACACTTCGTGATGTTAAGACATCTTTGTGTGGGTGTTTTAAAAAGAATCAGAAACTTGACATGCTAACAAATAGAATAGTGTGTAGAAGTAAGTGGGATGTAGTATGTTAATGGAGAAGATGTGAACAGCAAGCACAAATGTGTAAAGCAGCATTCAGGTTGCTGACTGGGTTGGAATGCGGTGTAAGGCTGGTTTGTCTGCAGCAGCTACGGTCTGTTCTGGTTTAATGTCCTCTGTTTGCAGAGTTCCATCAGAAGCTGGTAAGTTGTTGGCAAAGGAGAACCACAAAGAGCTCTGCAGTGAGGGGTAACAGCAGACTGAGTGCTGGCATGTTTCATTTAACGGTGAGATTTGTCCACAGTAATTGAGAGATTCCTGGAAGAGAGTTTTTGATGAATTTTAGGTAGATGATGGTATGACAGACAGCCTCTATTTTTACAATAACTTGTTGTCTTCTTGCTTTTTGACCTCACTTAAAGGTGTGGCAGTAGTTAGCGCAAGGATATTGAAATTTTAAACTAAAACAGTCTAGAATCAAGGGTGTATCTCACAATTGATGGCTGTAAGGGCCTTTCATTTGAACAGTTGGTCACAGATACCTTTTCCTTTTCAGTTATAATGGACAAGTACCAGGAGCAGCCTCACTTGTTGGATTGCCACTTAGGTAGGAACGTCATCTTGCATATAATACTTTCTTGTGTATATACTTGAAGCTCTCTTAAACTAGAAAGTTCATATTTGCATTACATGTTTGTTGTGGTTGATAGCAGATATATTATATGACGATCATCTCCCTTTTTATTATTAGAAGTATGACAAATTGTAAGCTAACTGTTTTGTTCTCACTTTCTTTTTCTCTCCTTTCATTAGAATGGATGATGAATTTGTTGCTGGATATAATACGGGATAGCGCATCTCCTTCCGAGCTATTTCATCTGGCTTTTAAATTTCTTTACATCATTACAAAGGTACAAAACCCCAAAAACAAATGTAACATTCTGTAACTGAAAGTATGTAGGTTTCCAATATTTAAATTGCAGCGTGAAAGATTAGTTCTTTTTCATTCTTTTTTTTTCCCCTCATAATTTTCATGATACCTTATGCTATTCAATGATCCAGAGTAGTAAAAAGCAAGGTCAGAATGCAAAAAAAAAAAAAAAATCAGATTTTGAGATATTGAGTGGACAGACTCAAGAGGTAGGCCTGTGCAAACCTCATGAGGTTCAACAAGGCCTAGCGCAAGGTCCTGCATCTGGGCTGGGGCAATGCCAAGCACAAATGCAGGCTGGGCAGAGAATGGATCAAGAGCAGCCCTGAGGAGAAGGACCTGGGGGTGTTGGTTGATGTGAGCCGGCAATGTGCACTTGCAGCCCAGAAAGCCAACTGTGTCCTGGGCTGCAGCAAATGCAGCGTGGGCAGCAGGGTGAGGGAGGGGATTGTCCCCCCTCTGCTCTGCTCTCATCAGATCCCACCTGGAGCCCTGCGTTCAGCTCTGGGGTTCCCAGCACAAGAAGGACACAGAAGTATTAAAAGGAGTCCAGAGGAGGGCCACAAAGATGATCAAGGGGCTGGAGTACCTCTCCTATGAAGACAGGCTGAGAAAGTTGGAGTTGTTCAGCCTGGAGAAGAGAAGGCTCCGGGGAGACCTCACAGTGGCCTTCCAGTAACAAAAGGGGGCCGCAGGAAAGCTGGGGACGGACTCTGTGTCAGGAGCTGTAGCGACAGGACAAGGGGGAATAGATTTAAACTAAAAGAGGAGAGATTTAGATTAGGTAAAAGGAGGAAATTCTTTACTCAGAGGGTGGTGAGGCCCTGGAACAGGTTGCCCAGAGCAGCTGTGCCTGCCCCATCCCTGGCAGTGTTCAAGGCCAGGCTGGATGGGGCTTTGGGCAGCCTGGCCTGGTGGGAGGTGTCCCTGGCCATGGCAGGGGGGTTGGAATTAGATGAGCTTTAAGTTTCCTTCCAACCCAACTCATTCTGTGATATATTAACTCCTCAAAGGGTCTTTTCTTTTTCCTCAATACTTGATGTTGACAGATGGCTTACTAAATTTTGAAACTTCATATTACAGGTGAGAGGATACAAACGTTTCCTCCGATTGTTTCCTCATGAAGTTGGTGATTTACAGCCTGTTTTGGATATGCTTGTGGACCAGAATCCAAAAGACTGCGAGGTGAGAACCTGCTGTACTTCCTCTTTAATTTTTATGTCTCCTACAGAAAAAGTCGAAGAACAATGTAGAAAATAGTCCTGCAAAAAATAGCGTGTAAAGCTGCAGTATAACCTGCTCAGTGTTAATTGAACAGCTAGAATTAATGTGAAAGTCACACATTTCATTATGTACCCTCCTGATTTAAAGATTTCTTTAGGTGGGAGCAAGAATTTTGATTGAAACAGTATTTAAGCAAATAATTTTTAAGCATGGATTGAGATACTGTAGTTCATATTGTTATATTTTTTGAATGAAGAAAGGATTCCAAAAATTTTTTTAAGATAGATTAATTTTAAGAGAGATCATCATCTGTTAAAGGTAACAAAAAATATGGATATGAAGACTAATTCTGCTCAAAATTCAAATAACTTTTAATAAATTTCTTGCCGCAACATTTCTGTTGGTGTTGATATAGTTGTACAGCTTTTATTTTTCAAAGACCAATTGCCATAAAATTAAGGTAATCTATTTTTTGTACAACTCTTCAAAGCTTAAGGATTTTGCAGGTAAAGGACTTGATTTATGAAATATCTATTTTTATTCTGAAACCTTACCGTAGAAGCTCTTTAGAAGTTGCTTCTTGTCTGTCTCTCAGAACACCTAAAGTTTTTTCAATAAGACCATGAAAGGAATACATAAGAAATTAGGAAGAACATATTTCTCTCTTGGTCTTTTTCTGTTGTTGCACTTTGTCTAAGAACATACATTTTCTTTCTCTCCTTTCTCTTTCTCCATATGGGGAGTCACTTTCCCTACTAATTTAGAGTGTTTTTTTAATTTGTTTGCATTTATTTTTTTTCTGCCTGACTGGACTGGAGGCACAAATGGACTGAGGGAAGGAGAAAACAGGAAAATAGGAAAATGCAGTTTTTCTTTGGAAAAGAAAGAACTCTCTCTAAACTTCAGATTCAGGGGGGAGGGTCCATTGACTTGACTACAGTTTTCCAATTTGAGATGTCATGTAGTTCTGTCTCCTTTGGTGTTTCAGAACATCGAGGTTCAAAGTTTTCATCTTCTTAGTGCAGAAGTTCCTTGGAGGAGATAGTTTTGTTCTCCAGGCACCTTGCTGGAATACAGTCCAGAAAACAGAGTGCATATTTTGTTTCACTCTTCTTTTCCAGACTTGGGAAACTCGTTACATGCTTTTATTATGGCTCTCCATGATATGCTTGATTCCTTTTGATCTGGCCCGGTTTGATGGTAATACTGTTTCTGAAGAAGGGCACGCTCGCATGCCAACAATGGATCGCATACTTAAAGTAGCAAAAGTAAGTATAATATGTCATGTGATATCCTCAGACCTATTACATTTTTCTTAGGCTTAATATTTCAATATGTAGCAAATTCTGATCTTTTCAAAACATTATTTAATCTTGTATTTTCTCTGTCTACTCTGTAGAGAATTTCTCCATAGTTGAAGAATCTTTATTATGTTATTTAATTACTTAGTATCTGGTTAGACAGTTTATTACTTCAGGGAGAAAGAATCATCAATCTTATTTTATGATGATCTGCTCTGAATGTATGCCTTTGGCTGCGGTAAGAGCTTTTAGAGTTTAAAAATACTAGCTAGAGTTTCTGAAAGTCTTTAAATATTTATATAGGAATTTAGTATTTGTCAGGATGAGTAACGAAGCTATGACTGCGGGAAGAATTTTCAACAAAGATAATGAAATTTCACTTGGCATAAACTTAAAGTGGCTAACGTGTCATCCCTTTAAGATAAAAATAATCAGCCCCCTTCCCACAAATAACTGAACAGCTTATGCTTATCCTTTTGACACTTGCAGCACTTAAGTGGTTTAACACTTGTAGAAATGTAGTAACACAAATAGGACGGTACTTTAAGGTTAGGGTAAAGGTAAACTTGCTTTGAAAGACATTAGATGCGAGATTGTCTCAGATATGGTTTGTTAAATGGATTATATGTTTTTTACTATCTTAAACTCAGTATAATGTTGTAATTGCAAATATTAAATAGTGTATTCACGTACAAAGTTGTTACACAGTTGTATTATTAAGTCTGCGTGTTTGAATTCTTTTACAGTTAGTTCTGTTTTACTTCTAGTGTTACTTGGTTGTCAGCGATAAGGCTCGAGATGCAGCTGCTGTACTGGTTTCAAAGTAAGTCTCTTTTTTGATTTTTGGCGGAAAGGAAAAAGCTAGCTCCCATTTCCTGTGTCATTTTTTACCCTGACATATTACTAACGACAGTGTTGGGAGTACTGGAAGTTGTCAACTATATGTGGGGTGTTAAACTTGATTGAATCATGCCCAATAGCCTGTTTATTATATTTCTTCTGTTAGTTGGAAGAACAGTTATACACTACAAGTGATACTTAAAGTTCTTTACTGGTAGAATACTCTTCAAACTGGTTTCTAGGGACTGGTTTGTACTAAAGGGTTTTAAAAAGAGGAAGTTACCCTGTGTTGCTGCTCATTTTTTGCAGTATGTTGCATAGAAAATAGACAAATCTAGTATTAACATAATGACAAATCTAGTATTAACGTAATGTCTCCTGGAGGTACTTGTTACATAAAAGGAAATAGTAATGCTAGGTTCTTTTCTTAATGTACCTCCTCTTAATTTTCTGGACCAGACAAAGGTACTGTTGTTTTTGTAGGTTTATTGTCAAATAGTTCATCAAATTAAATGGATTTAGGATAATGGAACTTTGTAAACCGTATTGTTTTACAAAGGTTGGTGTTAGGTACCAAACTAGTTGTGAAAGAGGTGCAGTTCTTATGATATCTTTTGTGTCACTTCAGTAATAGGGTTTTTTTATAAATTTGAAATAATGAAGTTCTCTTTTCTTTCTGTCCTAGTGTGTTAGTGGAGGTTGGTTTCACTTACTATACGTATGAAAATAAATTATAAAGAATGCAAACTGTGCCAGCGCATACATATCTTTTCCCGATACATATCACATTACATATCTTTATTCTAGTATATTCTAATCGAAGAGAACTTCAGTCTGCTTAGTCTGTCACATAGTTTTTAAAACAAGATAAATGGAGTCTTTACGCTTGCATATGCTCTAAAGTACGCTAGGGGGCTCTGCCAACATAGTTTTGTGGCAGACACAGAGGCTGTGTGGGGTGAACAAGAGGAAAAGATTTACTGGATGTGGGTAGCTAGTCTGAACGATAAAATCAGTTTTAGCGTTTTTCTCTGGATTGAAAGAAGCACAAAATTTACAGGCCTAGTTGTATCAAAATAGTTGTTAAATATAATTTAGTAGAGCAGATTCTGTCTTTTGGGGAAATAGCCGTCGATGTACTTATTTTAAATTTATTCTGAATTTCAGTCACAGGACCCAAAATGCTTCAGAAGCTTGTATTCACTGAGTATAATGCTACACTGGTGAATCTGATGGCAAAACAGACACTTTTTGTTTTGCGTTAGGCAGAAAATTCATGAAGGAGTTGGGACTAGAATATAGTTCTCCGGTGATGAGTCTTGTACTTTTATGATTTATTCTGAAGAGGAAAATTTAAGTGAATGCATGTGTCATTAGAATAGTCTTTAATAAATAATCTTGTTTATTGCGTACTTATTTCCATGTGACAGAATGTGGGTTTGCCTGCTTATCTTAATTGTTTTTTGCAGTCATTTTGGAAGCGATGATTGGAAGTTGCTTTTCTAGGATTTCTATGTATCAGCATTGGTAATCTGCCTTGTCACAAGGCATGCAAATTGTGACATGCAGTGAATTATTCTTATGGCTGCATATATGCCTGAATATGCCCTTTTACCATCTTCACTTCCTAAAAAAAAAAAAAATAAATCCCCAAACCAACCAAATGTGGTTGGCTTTTTTAAGGTATATTCTGTATTTGCAAGCCTTCTCAAGTAGGGACAGTGAATTTAAAATACTCTGTCATCACTTGAGATTATTTGAATTTACATGCCAGGGTATCTGTAAAAATAAATGACTGCTGGAACAATCTGTATAGTAATGTGATTGATTCCAGCATTACATTCAGAAAAACTTTGCCTAAACAGGCAGTGCTTAACCCTGGATTTCAGAAGGATTTCATAAGTTCCTTTCATCCTGATGCAGAATACTATGCAGGCATGTTGTTAGCAGTTGTATGGTTTTTCTCACATCCATTTTATTGGCTGAATTAATTTTTATTAAAAGCATATGCTCATAACAAATGAGGTGATAGAATACATTAAGGAATATTAAGATTTTATTCTAGTGCTAGCTGGATCAAGGTGTGTAAGACTAATGGAAGCAAAATTACTATTTAGTGTAGCTGTAATTAGTTTACTATGAAAACACCATTTTAAAAATAGCCTAATGATTAAAATATTTCATGAGGAATTAGGAGACCTGGGTTCAATGCCTTTTGGCCTTGGTGTACTTGAATTCACTGCTTTCACATCCCAAAGCAGTTCTGTAATGAGCAGGGCATAGATATTCTGAGGTAACTGTTTCATCTTCTTGAAGTTAGACTGTTAGGGAGGCAGGAATGCAAGAGTCCTGGGGAGATAAAATAGAGAAGTTTAACTGCGTAACCTGCTGAGTAGGAAACGCCTTATAGAGAGACAGAGGAGAGGAGGGGGAAGCCTGGATTCTTGTTCCTGCATGAAGGTGCATGCATTTTAGGTGAAATTCAGAAACATCAGGATCCAAGACTTTGCATTTTTCAAAGTCATTCCCTTTTCTTAGGGCAGAGAAGCTGGGGTTTGTTCCAAGAGCTTTCTGTCTGCTCAGTGACCTGGCTGCAGTAGGAGGAGATGAGGCTTATCTTTGTCTTGCTTCTAGTCTGGAGGTTAGGGCACTCCTTAGAGTAATTAAGATTTAAACTCTTTTGGGCTGAGAAAGGGTCTAGGAACCAGTTCATCTACTTTACAGGTTACTTCTGTTACCTGTGCTATTGTGGAGAAGGATTTGTCCTTGGTGCTCTATTATAAAACAAAAAACAACCCCCCTCAACTAACTCCTCCTCTAAATCCTCATTGTTTTTTGCTGAACACAATAGATCCAGCCTTTGAAGCCAATTCAAGTGATCACATGTGCTCAGTGTTTCCTGTGTTCTCTCTATTTAATATTCCCTGTTAGTTGGCTCTTGATGCAGTTCCCCATTTAATTTGCAGATGTATAAAGTAACCAGATGTAAGCTCCGTACACATTCTACTTTAAGCACTGTGAGTTCTACAGTCAGGGCTTTCCCATGTACCTTTCCTCTGATTGCACTGAGGAGAAAGTTTCTTAATTAGTCTGAATCTCTGCTGGACTAGGAACCTAGTTTTTACAAGACTAAATGCAGGGACTGAAGTAGATGTCCTAACTGTGGCTTAGCTGGCACTGACGAAGATGGAGTTTATAGGTTTAGGGAAGTAGTTAAACCACGATAAACCTCTTCGGTCCTCTGTAAGAATGGTAAAAATGCATCTCTTGACCCATCCAGTATGTTAAATATTAGGTGTTTAACCTTAACAAATACCTGAACAAACAAATACAGCGCTGATGATTACTCTTACGGGCCTGGAACAGGATCTGGCTGATAACAAGTGCTGTATGGACCCATTGCTGAGTTACGCTGGTCTTCTAGCTGTTCTTGGTGAGAATAGTAGAGAATCTTTGTATTATTTCAGCTTTTCACTAATTGTAATGGAAATTATTTTTATGTTGTAACTGTAGAAAGTTGTTTGTTTTTGCAATTAAGCTGGGAATCTTTAGAATTCTAGCTTACAGGTTGGTATGTTTATAAGTGAAAATTGTGTCAGAGCCTTGCTCAGAAACAGAAGGACTAAACTTAGGAAGATTTGTAATGTTCTCTCCTCTGCAATTTAGGAAAATCCTTATTGTAGAATTGTCTTCAGGAATTGCAACCGGTTTGGGTAGCAGGAAAAAAAATAATTTCTTTGACAGTTGTGAAGATAGTAACTGCAGTGTTTTGTTTTTGTTCTTTTTTTTCTCTGACAGATTTATTGTTCGCCCTGATGTCAGGCAAAAAAGGATGGCAGATTTTCTGGACTGGACTCTTTCAATGTTATCTAAATCCTCCTTTCAGACTATGGAGGGGACTGTTGTTATGAATGGCATGCTGCAGGCTCTGGTAAATATCATTTTTCTTCTAAAAGATAGATGATTATATTTATATATATATTTTTTTCCAATGTAATACTGTTGTGGTAGACCTTTAATAGAAAATGTACAGAGAAATTCCTGTTGATTAAAAATGGTAAGATAATACAAAGCCAGAATTTCCTCCACAACAGTTCTGAAGGTACAACTTCACATGTATGTCTTTTTTCTCTGAGTAGTGTTTTCATCAACAAATGAAAGGGAAGTTGCCAGTACAGATACTGATAAATAACTCTCAAAAATGTATCTGATTGTATATTAATAGTCATTTCATAACTCAAATTTTGTTTGGCTTTGTACCAAACCTGTGGAAAAAAAATGAAATAATTGGAACTACACAAAATGAAGAAGTTGGGCTTTTGATGTAGCAGTGGCCCCTCCCAGGCTTTTCAGAAATGGTAGACAAAATGCAAATGATTCATGAAAGTTTTAGCCATTCTGATAAATTTAAATGTTTATTCTCAAGAGTTTTGATAAGACATACTAAAATTACTAGACTGTGTAGTTGAGTAGGCTGAAAAAAATATACTCTTTCTTTTAATTTTGCTGGTTAATATGAGGAAGTTCTTCGTTTAGTGCTCTTTATAAGAGTGAAATCCTCAGTTCAGGTTTTAAAAGTAATACACTATGTAGTTGTACAATCATAGGGCAGCCCAGGTAGGGGAAGAAAACTTGAATGCCTGAACTAGTGCTATATGATAACACTCCTCTTGTACATTGTAAGAATATCTTTCTATAACAGATTTCTTGCAGTTTTATACTGTTAAAGTGTTCGTGTGTATTTTGAATTACTTGCATTAACAGTTTTGGTATCTGTTCCAATTGTGATGTCCAAACACTTGCCTGGAGTAGGGGAATTTGTGTGTGGAGTTGTTTCTTCTTTGCTTTGTTGTTAACAAAGTTGAGATAGCACACACAAAGTCAGATGGCATGCACTTCGGTAGCCTTTGTCCAGGTTTAAGGATTTGCTGGTATTTGTTTGAGTTTCTATAATTTGCATAAATTTGCAGCTCTTTTTAAATAATTGCTCTGAGGACTTGTATGCAATACTTTACTAAACATCAAAGCAAAGTTCTGGAACAAGTGTGTGTGTGCTGGTGTGGTTTTCTTTTTTTTTTATATATACATATTTTATTTTTTTCCTGTTGCAGCTCTTCCAAATCAGAAGATAGGAGAAATGATCTATATTTAGAATGACTTAGGACTTGCTGCTTAAGCAAGAGGAAGCATTATTTGTATGCATTGCAGTCTGTTTCAAAAGACAGGGTGATGTTTCATCATTTTATTGTCAGATCTGGAAAGGGAGACTGTTTGCCATTGTAGGTGCATGATGAGACCTGTAGGATGTATAATACATTAGTGTTTTGTCATAATTCTTTTGACTTTGGCTTTGGCTCTATCCACCTGTTCATTAGTGCATACTAAGCGAAACAGGTGAATACTTAACAAGTCGAATCGAAACTAGAATGTGATACAATATACCTGGAAGCAGAAGCCTGCCTTCTTGCATTTGTGTGATTTTTTTTCCTCCTATACATTGTGGAATGGGAGAAAATATTTATCAAGCCAGTTTCATTTGTATCCTACAGCTCATAACTCTTGTTCTAGTTGGTAGCCATGAATAAAATGAATTTTTAAAGCCTTTTTCTTGCATTTAGTCTTGAAATATTAATTTCAGTTACTGCAATATAAGCACAAATTATATCGTTAGGAAATAAAGGTTTTTAGAAAGATACATATGTAGGTATATGTACAGAGGCATGCTTAAGTGGAGTAGGAAATATTTATTTCAAGAGTTTAATATAACACTCAGAACAATAGCATGTAGTTAAACCAAAAATATTAGCTGAAAGTAAAAGCAGTATTCAAAAGAAGTAAACCTTTTCCTTTAAACATACAAGATTTCAGCAGTCTCTACAGAAACAAAGCAATAATTGCTAACTGCGTAAAGCAAAATGCATCTGCAGGAGACAACTAAAACTTGTCTCACCCAGCTTCAGAATTCTTTGCCCTTGAATTCCTCCAGCAACTTGTTACTTTAAGAGTCAAACTGCAGTTACCTTGTATTTGTGTCTGAACAAGCAGGAGAAAAAAGACAATTTTTCAGTTCCCAGTCAGTACTGCAAGGCAGGTTTCGGGGAGGTAACGCTGCTTGGCCACGGTGGGTGAACCAAGTCTCCCCCCGCCACCCGGGATCAGTTTGGAGCTTCCCCTGACAGTGTGGATTTCAGCGGGATTATGATATTAGGCTGTTTATTAGGCTGCATTGCTGTGAGATTGGCATGGCAAAAGTGTTTTCAAGTGACATTAAACCCTTGCATTTCAATGAACTGAAACTGCAACTTAGCTACGCAGTGAGTAGTTCTGTGTTGCTGCACTTTGATCTGCCTCTTCGTGGCCTTAAGTCTCGGTGATTAGGTATGCTACTGTTTAATCTAACTCAGCATTATGTGTAGAACAAGTACTACTGTTTCGTGATTCCTGTTGAAACACGCAGCCTGCATTACACATTTTAATTCCACTGATGCTTTTTTCTTTTTTTCTTTACACCTGTCGTCAGTAATATATCATTTCACAACAGGTGTGCACTAGCAGGAATCTTTGCTTGCTGTGCTTCAGATTCAGTTTTTAAAACTGCTTAAACTGCTTTCTTTTGTTGAAACTAAAATCTCAGCGTTGAATTAAATTCATTTTTGTGTTTGGACACTATGTATGTGTAGGTAATGTGAAGGATTATAAATGTTGGATTAACATGAAATTGCTACTTTTTTATAACAATTGTTTACTTGAAGGAAACATCTAACCTGTTTCAAGAATCTGCATTTTAAATTCTCTTGGTCTGGAGGTTTGCTTTTAAACCTGCCATTATATCAAACAGCCTTTTAGTTATTGCTGCAGGGTGTAGCACTCCCAGTTCTTGCGTGACAGAGATGTCATCATGTTGAGGTAGCCTTGGGCATTGAAACTTATTAAACCTTATTTGTTTTATAAGTGATTCAGTATACAAGTGTGAGTAATAATTAAAAAAAATAAAACGCCCTACACAGTGATCTGATGAAACTCGAGAGTCTTAAGAACAGGGCATTTCCCTGAGCTGTCTCTAATGCAAAGGTTATTTAGCAATAGCTGCATGCTTATGTAAATTTTGCTCCAGGGAAGAAAGAACTCTCCAACTCTGTTCTTTCAGACCCAGAGGCACAAAAATAGAATATTTCCAAATAGAATGTTTCCCAAGTCTCTATTTTTTTGGCATTCTTAAAGAATTAGCGATGCTAGGATTGTCCATTGGCGTTATTTTTTAAAAAGATGTTATTGCTTGATGGTTTGGTGGTAAAGGTGCCCAAAAAGCAAAGCTGATACAAGGAGAAGAAAAAAAAATCCTTTCCTATGCAAGGGCACTGACCTCTTTTTGGTAATACTGCATCTCTTCTCTTTCTGAACGGTACAGAGTATTCCAACATGGCCTTGTCTGATTCCTCTATGTTTGTTTTTTTTTTTGTTCTCACCAGAAGTACTGAGGTTAGTTCAAGGTTCAGAGTTTCTGTTGGCATTAGACTGATTTTTTTCTTCCTTTTAGAATATAGTGTTGTGTAAAGCTGCTAATATTATTTTAAGTATTTGAAATCTATTTTGGCAGTCTTGTTAAGATGGAAGTCCTGATGTATTAGTCTGAATTTTTCAGGCTTTCAATTGACAAATCACTAAGATCATATGAGAACTTAACTCCTTCTGCCAACTATTTAACTGTGCTGTGTATCAAAGCTTGTCAGAGTAATTACCATGATCAATACCCTGACACATACTATTTCTAGTTGTGTTGAAGACGTATAAAGAACAAGGGCTTTAACTCATCTCTTTCACCATTTGTTGCACTTATAGTGCATTCCATACTCTCCACTTTCAAGCAAATTTATTATTCTGACAGCACGTCCTCCCTCACCTTGTTTACCTCCCCACATCTAGCCTGGAGGCAGGAATGAGTGATAGCTTTCCCTCGACCTGGATGCTGTACGACTACTAGGGGGTGCTCCAGAGTAACGAAAGATACCATTTTCTTCTCTTCCCGCAGAGGCTGAAATTATCCTCCCAGTCCTTGCCTTGGTTGGTTACAACCAGAGGGTAGGTTCAGACCTGTGACTCCTGCTCGGCAGGAAGATAGACTTGCTGCCAAGCAGTCAGGCCACCCTTAATGGTGATTTGTATAGCTTGGGGAACATGTCCCGGAGATGATCCTGATTGATATATCTCATAGAGGTCGGGCCTAAAGTGGGTTATGTAGACAATTGGAAGGTGTGGTGTATTTCTTCTATGATTACTAAGAAACTGGGTTTTGTTTTCCTTGCACCATGCTATTTCTAAAGCAAAACCAGACTTGACAGTCGTCATTGCTTGCACACCACTGATTTTCTCTAATTTGTAGGTGGCTTAATTATTTATAAGAGAGGGAGTCACATACTTTTCAACAGTTCAACAGGTTGGGTGAGTTGGTGTATGCTCTGTGTCCTCATTAAAGCGGAGGGACCAGGGTGTAACTCCGATTGCCTGGATACTCCAACAGACAGGCTCCTTACTTTCAGTATTATTACTTGCTGACACTAAAATGTCTATATGGGTGGCAAACCAAGCTTATTAATTATTTTGTTTGTATCAGATTTTTCTGAAATGGTGTGCCTCGGATGTTTTTCTTCCTTCAAGGCAGGAAGTTTAAGCTAAATACTGCAATGCTGGTTTGTCCTTTTTTCCTTATTTATTTTTTGTTTGTTTGCTTGCAGTGGTGCATCATGCACTTTGCTTTTTAGTATATCCTCGGTATGCTCTAGTGTTGCAGGATTTTTCTGAGACAGTACCTTTGCTTTATGTACATGAATGTTGGTAGCACATTCCTAGAAAAATACACACATCTTTTATTTTAGAGGCCAATACCAGGTAAAGCGCTCTTTTATTTCCCCAGAGGAGTTACCAATGAAGCTTGAAAGTTTGACGAATGTTGGGCTTGTGAATGTTTTTACATGCTCTGATTCACAAAGAAGTCATGAAAACTTCTTGTCTTGATATTTCAAAAAAAAAGGGGGGGGGGAGGGAGAAGCAGAAGCTGGATTTATAGCTTTCTTGACTATCCGAAGAGTAGTGCTCAGCAGTATGGTTATTACCTACTTTTATAAGAATTGCTTTTCGCTAAAAATGTCCATTAGATTTTCTTTGAGAGAAAGAAGTACTTAATGTGTCACTTGCTGAAACACCAGTAATCTGGTAGAAGGTTATGTTCCACCTGCAGTGTACATTACTTGGTGCAAACAAAACTTTTTCCATTTCAGATGTACCTCTTTTTCAGCTGTATTTATTCCAAAATCAATAGGTAACATTTTATTTATCAAAAAACATGTAAATATTAAGTTCCCATTTTTAAAGTTTATGAACTTGTAACACACTAGCTACAGTGTTATTTGGTTAATTCGTACTTCTCCTAAAAACTTGCATCAATGAAATAAAACCCCTTAATCCATATTTGAGAGTAAGGGAGAACATTTGAATCAGGTAATAAACTAAACTAAAGATGGGAATAAACCGCTATAATTTATATAGCTGAAAATTTCCTATATTAGAATCTGCATATTTTTCATACTTTATAAGGAAAAAGGTTCATATGGTACGTAAAGAGAGTGTATTCTTAATGGAAGTTAACATTATGTGTAACTTTCTCAAGTTATACAACGCTCTTCCCTGAGATTTTCTTGCGTTGACCTGTCTAAATCTTGTCAGAGTTCTTGTGATGGGTTAAACTCTTGCTACTGAATGACTGAAGAGAGGTTCAGGTTCAAGGTGTGGAGCCTGATTTGTTTTCTGAAAAAAATAAGTTACCCAGCTAGCTTGTAGTATAAATCTCAATTGAATTACAGCTGTTGCTATAATGATTTTAACATCTGAAAGTACGTTATAAAGTATCGCTGTATTTGTGAGTAGATATTCCGTGTTGAAAATCAAATATGAAAATAGTTTGTTATTTAAGTATGTAATGAAACTGTTGTAGGAAAAAAACGTTTCACTTGTTCAGTAAATCTTGTTCAAAAATCTTGTTCAGTAAATTCTCTTGTTCAGTAAATTTCACTTGTTCAGTAAATTCACAGAGAAATGTGTGAAACGGAGTTTGTTGAGTTCGCTCTTCTAAATTGACGAGTGAGGCTGGTTTCTTAGTTGTCTTTAGAAAAACATTAAAAATAAGTCTTCTACAATATGTGAAGAGTTTTCTTATTTCCTGCTTTTCTGTTGGTTAATTTCATCCCTCATCTTGCTTTGAGGCGAAACACCTTCTGGTTATGTTTTTCCCAAGGAGTCAGAACTGAATTCAAAGTTGGCCTTGAGGACGTGAAAACTCAGGAAGAAACTTGCAGAAAGGTGTTAGAATTAAGGAACTACATAAGAGTGAAGATGAGAGCATGTTCTGAGGCTACTATTCCATCTTTGCAGGAACTCCTTGACAGTTTGCCGAGAAGTGTGGGGCTAGAGCTCCAAATGTACTTGTCCAGGAGCGTTCCCAAGGCTATATTACAAAGCCGTTTCTCTCAATTTTCTGTACTATAGGAGTTATACTATGTTTTGATGGAATATGTGTTAACACAGTCCTAATAAATTTGAGGCAGTCCATGCACACTTTAAAACAGTATTTGCTCTTACCTGGGCTTGTGTGCAGAGAGGAGAAGTACTTGGGAAGACGAGGTGCTGCAGAAATGCTGCAGTGTCTCCTGGCATCCACTGCCAACTGGCTAACATTGGGAAGAAGCCATCTGTTCTGAACACAGGCACAAAGTGATGAAGAAATGAGCTTATGCACACTTCTGCAAAGAGAGAGAAAAATTGGAGAGGCCAATTTTTAGGTTTGTTAATACTCTAGATTTGTAGATTTGCTACAGAACCTACAGTGGTTCTGTAGCATTTCTGCTTTGTAAGTGTACTTTTTATAGGATGCCTTACAATTGCCTGGTTACTTCAGGAAAACATTAAAAATCTCGAATAATTCAAGATACATTGTCAAGTTCCACTATGTAGCTTGTAGTAAAGCCGATCAGAAGTGCTAATTTAGGATTCTAAAATGTAATTTAGTTACAAAACAAAACAGAATGGGTACATAGCCTAAAGGTGTTTTTATTGCTTTTGTTGCTCTTAACCACACCTGCAGTACAGGAGGCATGTGTATTTGGTATGTGTGAGAAAGTACATATTTTTAAGGTAAGTCTGTTCTTGTTTAACTCCTAGGCATGTTTATTGACGAAGGTTTCTCTTCTCGTGAATGGCAAAGTTCAAGGAAAACTAAGTGGCTGAACACAGTAGTTTTGATACATATGAAGTGGACTGGGGAAACTTTAAATGTGTAACACATTTTTGTCTGGTAGTAATAGTGCTTTCTTCTCCCTGTAGAGCTGAGGCTTAATCGTACTGGGATTTTTAACTGTATATAAAATTATTTTGGGGGCTATTTGCAGGACTGAATGCTTGAACTCTTCTTTAAATCCCTTGGCACAGGAATTAAAATGTGTCTGGTGGAGGTATATTTGCAGTCAGGGAATTCTGTACTTTTGTTTAGTTTAACAGGGAGTTCTCAAAAGCTGCTGGAGAAGCAGGGTAAAACACTTGGCGGTGTAGCCTGTGCTGTGTCCTGTCTTGTCTGAGTTTGATTGCTACCAACAACCAGGCTCGCTCACGTGTGTCCACCTGTCCTGCTTCTCACAGCGACTGGAGCATTGATGTGTTCTGTCTAAATTACGAGCAAGGCTTTGTTCAGTTCGGAGAACCCTTCGATGTCATGTGGTCCCAAACAGGATGTAGAATTCCACTTATTCGTGGTCTGCAGATTCGTCTTCAGTTCTTGGAGGTTCAAAGCAGCGTGAGCTGTTAAATAATAGCTGCTGTGGTTGCACCTGCATTGAACTGGTGTGACCAAGCACTGAAGCACTGAGCTGGATGGATCAGGGAGCTGAGCTGGCTGAAGAACGGCTCCCCAACCCCCTCCTTGAGCGTGTGTTTTTCGGCCAAATCAGCTCCCTGAGCTGGCTGCCTGCATGAGTGTACGAATGGGAGGGGCAGGCTGGGCTACAGTAGCCTTGACTCGCATTGACTTACAAAGAAGTAGAGCTGCACCCCGACACTCTTAGCTATTTAAATTACTAAATAGCTTAGATTATTGCAGGAATATTAAAAACTATTTTAGATCTATATGCCTGATATATTAAGCTTTAGAATCTCTATATTCTTATATTTATTTTCCCTATTTTAATTATAGGCACAGTTATTTAAACATGGCAAAAGAGAAGACTGTTTACCTTATGGTAAGTTTGTAATATCCTGATTTTTGTTTTTAAAGCCATTCCAATTTAAAAAAGGAAGAAAGGACACACTGATAAAGAATGAATGGTTCTGTAAAGAGTAAAATCAACGGAGAAGTTTTAAAACATGCAAAGTAAAGGAAAAAAGAAGAGATGCCAAAGTGAGGGAGGAGAAGATGCAGCTGAAGAATGTTATGTTGGAAAATCTCATGAAAGAATTAAAGATTTGGCAGGTGATCAGGTTCGCCACTGGGCTACAGGGGCTGAGCACAGAGCATAAGATGTGAAACATTTTAAGGAAATTCATTAGAACATAACCTGGTGTTATGCCTATTAGTGCTGAAAATTTTGCAGAAAATTTCCAAGCCCTAACATAAGCCCAGGAGTTAGGAAATCCCAAGTTTAAAGAACCTGCTGTATATAGGACCCAGCTGGAATTGTCTGGTGGTACTGTTGAAAAGAGGGAAAGTTTCAGTGGAAAGAGATTATAATGGATTAAATTAGGGATAGACAGGTACTTGAAAGGAGAACACAGAAGTTTCTGAATATTGTATCTTTATGTTGGAATTACGTTCTCATGGTGAAACCTGGAATTGTTCAGAACTGACTGCACAATACTGGTTTGCTTTTTATTGGTAGCGGTAAGAGAGGTACAGAGAGATAATGGCTAATTACACAACACTGCAAAAGAGATGATCTTTCTTGTGGAACTTAGCAAAACACCAGAAATGCGGTCTGTGCTATTCACCGGAATCAAGCAATGATGTAAACTCACATTAGAATGCTTATAACTTGATTTAATGGAATGATTTTGACTTCAGAAGAGAAACTGTGTAGATCTAGAGCAGGAAAGAGTTTCATTCTCCCAGTTACTAAGTATGACATGCAGACCCTTCCTTACTACACTTATGAATGTGTCAGATAACCAGAAATATGAACAGGCTAGATAAAATATGGTACAATGCAAAATAATTTAAAAGATGCATCTGTACAGCAAAATATTGTCATAATCAAAATAAAATAAAAATATTTGGCTCATGTTGTTAACCCTGCTGGTAAAGTTAGATGTTTTGGCCTGTGGCATCTGGTAGTATGAGGAAAGCCAGGCACATACCAATGAATAAATTTACCCCAGAAAAGACAGAATGCTCACAGCTAAGAAGCAAATACTCAAACAAAAATTGTTGGGGAAAACAAAATGTGAGAGGTGAAAGAATCAAAGATTGTTAGTTATTACAGGGTTATAACAGAACTGAAGATAAAATAAAAAAAAAGAGGTGGACGTCAAAGGACAACACTGTTAGAAATCTTGCATTATAGAACTGGAGTTAAAAACGAGCACAACTTCTGAGACCATCTGCTTGGATCTGTGGATGACCCAGAGTGATTCAGTAGTTGGACTTGGAAAAGGCTTATATTTATATATTCTTATTTTTTTTCTCTCTGTGAGTATTGATATTTCTGCAGTCTCTTAAAGCATTCGTGTCTCTAGTTTTTTAACAGTTGAAAAAAAAAAAAAATCCAGGTTGCAGGAAGATACTGAAATAAAAGTCATTATTGGCCTCACCATTTTGCCCGCACGTATTATTTTACTAACATTCCAGTATGTCAGGATAAATCATAACGCTGCTGAAAAACTGAGTCGATTTTTAAGTCATGTGCCCTACGATTTCTCAGACTTTGAGAGAATTGCTATACCCTTGATCTCTTAGTATTTTAGAAAACCCAGTATGAGACTGGATTAGAAAGTTGCAGAAGATGTAATTCTGTATCTGCAGTGCTTATAGTAAGAATGATAGGTCCTTCAGGGTGAGTTGTTAGTTCATATTAACTACTGATAAGTTGTAGGCTCTTTCTTTGAGACAGTCGTTTCAGGCTGCAAATGCAAAAGGACTGTTTTACTTGTAGCATGGATGTGTTCCTTGTGAAAATTTTGAATTTTGGACTCATTAATCCAAGATTCTCCATTAGTCTATGTTTTTTACTTTGCTGGACAAATAACTTTGTTACCTTTGATGTGCCCAAATGAAAGGTTTTGTTGCTGATTGTTTACACATACACATTATTTTTCATGTCTAAATGTTTATGGACATTCATCATCATAAAAAATTTCTGTGCAGAAGAGTTAAGTTGGTGCTACCTGAAAATAGAAAATGAGGAAAATGAACACTTTTTTAGTATGCAGAGACTGGTCACAGAGGAACTGAATTGTTTTTTCTGACTTCTGGTTCTGTTAGGCTACTGAAAATTCTTAGACCATGAAAGATACTTAAATACGTTTCTTCCAGTGAGAATGAGAGGCATAAATGCTCCCTCACGATCTAGATTCACTTTGATTTTCATAGTCAAAAGTAATCCTTAAAGTAGTCCTACCTGTTTGGTAGGTGAAGGATATTACCCTTATTTGGCCATTGCCAAAACTATGACAAAGTAGGTAGTACAGCATTTGCATTTCAGTAACACCTTTAAAAATCTAAATCTTCTACAGATTTTTTGAGATTTTAAACATTTTTTTTTTACTGAGTCTTTTTTAAAGTATTTGTCTTAACGCGTTTCTTTTACAGCTGCTACTGTACTTGAGTGCCTTGATAACTGCAAGCTATCAGAAAGTAATCAGATGGTTCTTCGCAAGCTAGGGATGAAACTTGTTCAACGACTTGGACTGACATTTGTGAAACCAAAGGTAGCAAAGTGGAGGTTAGTTTAAAGCTGAAATAATGTTGTTGTTTTTTTTTTAAAAAAAGGAAAATGAATCTTAAAAAAAAAAAATCACGAACACTCCAAAACCTTAAAAATTCTTAAATCCATCCATTTGATTACCAGTCTCTGCCCTCCTGCCTTCCCTCCCCTAAAAAAAAAAAAGAAAGAAATCCTTGTGTTATTTAAGACTTGCATACATCCTTCATTTGAACACTTTGGAAAATTAGATTTCTTCTGCTGTATTTATTTTTCTTTAGTTTTTCAATTTTGGTGTAGTAAACCAGCGTTGTGACAACCCAAGTCTTTTAACGTTTCATGTTGCACATTGCAAACAAAGTCTCTTCCTGTATAATGCATAAATTGGTAAAGATGGGAAGATGGTGAACTTTGTTACTGAAGTTGATTTAATTCAGTTTTGTGAGAGTGAACTTAATTTTTCCATTACATTTTTCTACCCTGATTCGATAGAAGATTCACAGGGGAAAAGTGGTTTGTGATCCCACTTTAGTTTTGCATATTAGTCAGGTTTTGGTGTCTGGTTTTACTTATTGCCAGAGGGCAACCTCTTTTTTAGATTTCTCGCACTGATATTTTTAAAATTGCAGGCTCCATTGGTGACTATTTTTTATTGTAGTTCTTTTACCAGCTTTTGAGAATGTCCTTAGGCATAGAAAATTCTTTTTAGGTGGAGAGTGTACCTTGCCCAATGGCAAGAGTCAGTTTAGCATGGGAAGTGTATCTTTTGTAAGAATGTATCTATACCACAGGCTAAATATCTGAGTACAGCTTGTGAAGAAATTACCGAGCTGGCTTTAACATTTAAAAACAATTTTTCATAAATTGATTTTTTTTTAAGGTTTTGGAGAGTGTTTTAGGGCATGGGAATTTTGCCTTTTTATTGTCAGTAGTGGAAAGTAGGTTATATTGAAACAGGAAAGGGAGAGAGATGATGAAAGGTACAAAACAGTTTTGCACAGGATCCATTTAAATAGTCTAGCTTTTCTCAACCTAGAAAACAGACAACTGGGTCAGGAGGAAGGAGAATGGGATACTTTTCCCTTTCCTTTAAAGCAACCTCTAAATAACTGGAAAGCTGTACACTGGGAGGTTCAGTAACTTGAGAAGCAGGCTTTATGACAGCATATACCTATTTCAATTGGAACTTAAATCAGAAAAAAATTATTAACTGTCTCTTTTTTTTTGTGCAGGTATCAGCGTGGCTGTCGGTCTCTGGCTGCCAATCTGCAAGCTAAGGGTTCAGTTACGCAGAGTCAAATGATAAATGTTGCTGCTAATGAAGCTGAGGATGAAGAGGCATATGACATTCCAGGAGAGATTGAAAACGTTGTAGGTGTGTTAAAACCAGACAGAAGTTATCATAAGGCCTGCAAATTAAGCGCACATTAGGAAAACGGCTTGCTTAGTGCGAAGAAAGTAATGTGGGTATCTGCACTAACGTGAACAATTGGAAAGACTATAAAATTTCAATCTGTGCAGCTGGTTAAAATATACCATATTTTTGCCAAATGATTTGAATTTTAGCATCACAAGTAGAAACTCAGTACTTGTAACATTTTTTTGTGGGGTTGGGGGATGGAGTTATTGAAATACACTTTCCCAGTAATATGAAAGTGTTATCTTGAGCCTTTCAGAGATGGAAGGATGAATTAAAATTCATAATGAAAAATGAAGTAAATGGCATTACATGAAAGCAAAAGAATTATATGGAAGATTTTAACCTGTGGTAGTATCGAAGGAACAGCATTTTCTGTTAGTGTGTATTCATAAAGGAGGTCCTCTGCTAGCTTGCTGGTGGGTATGCTATAAATAAACAGACAAAGATGGCATCAGAAAACTTTTGTAACTAAGTAGTCTAATGAACCTCTGAAAAAAAAAACATCATGACCTCTATTTTGAATCTGTCAGAGTAATTAAAATTTTAAATCAAATTTTCTGTTTTAGAAAACAATTTTGACATCTTTTATGTTTATTTACTTTCAAGTCATGCATGTGTGGCCTGTATAAGAAATCTGGAAACAAATATTTTGTTTAAATTAGGAGGCAGCTATGTTAAGAGGAAAATGGATCTTTAGTGTTTTAAAAAGTATTTCTCTTGTTAAATAAATGAAAATAATTGTTTCGTTTCAATAAATTTATCTGCAGAGCAATTGTTGGTTGGACTGAAAGACAAAGATACTATTGTCAGGTGGTCTGCAGCAAAAGGGTAAGTTTCTTATTGTTACTCTAAACTATTAAACAACAAAAATACAGTCTAATGTAACCTATGATTGATAATTTCTGTCTTGTCAATATTCACAGTTATTTCAAATGGCCTTAGGACAGGTCATGCTGTAAAGCTGTGTTTATAACTTTTTCTGGGTGCATATGAGATGGGGCTAGTGTACAGGAAAATTACAGCTGGGTTTGGAAATAGACGTTTTGTGTAAGATTTGACTTAAAGGCTATAAAGTAGTATTTCTTCAAAATGTCTTTTTTCTCCTCCCCTTTGAAAAAAAATATATTTCTGTGTTAAATTCTCTACTTTGTAGCTTTTGCTTCAAGCTTGAGATTGGTGTTTTAGGCTAATGGTGTTAGCATGATCCATTGTCACCTTGAATTCAGTCATCGTATTGTAAGCTTCCAGTAACTAAATTTTTATTGGATTTATTCATCAAATGGCAGTACTAATGAATCACTGTATGCTTTTTTATTTTCTTCTCTAGAATTGGTAGAATAACTGGAAGACTTCCAAAAGAATTAGCAGATGATGTGGTTGGGTCTCTGTTGGATTGTTTTAGGTAAAAATCTTACTTCATATTTTATGTGCATGTGAAACGTGTCTGTTTATGAAATAGGAAGACTACAGTTACAAAAACAGGTCTAAAAATCTGTAAATTTTATTGTCTTTCTTCTCCCAGATTTCAGAATCTCCTAAGGCATAGGTGTACTGCACTCAGGGTGTTCAATAAACTGTTCCTAATCCTCTATCTCCACCCCATTCTAAATTAATTTGAAAGGACTAAAGTTGATCTTTGAGAATGAATAAATAAATAAATAGACTTTATAAGCTCATTAGCTTGCTCCCTTAGAAATTCCTGGTGTACTCATATCTTGAGTGTTCTGTGCAAATAGTAGACCTGGAAATGATATTCCAAAAGGATTCTGAAGATCATTCGAGTTAAGAATCAGCCTCTATGTGAGGGGAGGCTAAAACATCTAGGAAGAGTGATGGACGTTGTAAATGACAGGGAAATGATTGCCCTCTAGATTTTATATTATTAGAAATAAACTAAAGTAGGAGGTGACAAGTTTGGGTTACATAAAAAGTGGTTATCCACAGTACACAGTAAAACTGTGTAAGTGTTGTACCACAGGAGCTAATAACAAAAAGAATAATTTCTTTATTGGCAAAAAATACAGGTAATCTTTAGTTTGACACTCACATCTACTCTTTAAAAAAAAATAAATCCCACCTTGCTTGACAGTGCAAATTAAAAATTTCAATAAAAGGATAATGCAATAAAAAAAGAAGCTATGGTGTCTTAAAAACTTGCAACGTGAAAGTATCTACTTAGCCAATACTTCCACTGCGCTACTGGGATTAATTTAAGAGGTGCTGCTGATCTCAATTATCCCTGAAGCTTCAAAGACCTGTACTCGTAGTGTTTTCTTTCCTTGTTTTTCAAGTCATAGGGGTGAGTAATGCAGCTAGTAATTGAGTGACCTGCTTTCTCCAAAAGCACTTGGGAATGAATGTAGACAAGACAAAGGAGAATCTCTTCTGTATGCTTTGCACTAAATATCTACTGCATAAAATAAAAAGTCAGTTGCTCTTTAGAGGCACTTTAAATTGTATCTGTCAGGATAAGAAGAAAGGATGTCTTATAGATAAATTCAAAGACAGGAGGCAGGGAAGAAATAAATGACCATTTATCGCAGTGAGACTTTCAGCACAGTCTGCAGGGATCCATAGGAGTCCTTTGCTGTTCAAGATACTCAAAAATTATCCTCGAAAAAAGGTGAACAGTGGGGTGATGAAATTGATTGATGGTTTAACTTAGCTAATACAGTGAAAACTAAAGGTGACAGAAAAGAAAATGTTATATAAGCCTAAATAAAGTAACTAGACAGTAAATGGCATGAAATATAATGTTTAATGAATGCAAACTAATGCACTTAGGGAAGAACACAGCCAGCTATAAAAGTTACTACTACTCAGGAAAGAGATCTTGAATTCACTATTCATAGTTTGATAGTTTTGTGAAGGTGTCAGTGGAGCAGCAGTCAGAAAATAAAGAAGGCAAATGGAATGTTAGGTATTATTAAGAAAGGAAGAGATAACAAAACTGAATCATCAAGAATTGATTTAACTGACGTGGATTCTTCCAAGTGGAAAGAAAAAGTAGAGGGGTCTAATGGAGATACATAAAATCATATATATGAAAGAAATAGGGAAAGCGAGTAATTGTTTACTATTCACTCTTCCTCAGAATGCGACAACTGGGAAGTATCAGGAAGTACATTTACACGCAATTAAACTGTAGAAGTCATTGCCACAGGATGTTATGGAAGCCAAAAGTGTAAAGGGAGTTCAAAAAGGGATTATCCAAATTAATGGAAGAGAGTCCCATCAGAGGTTATTAAATGTGACATTCTGGATGCAACCTCTGGCTTGGGAAGTCCCTGTACTTGGGACTGCCAAAGCCAGGAGGAGGCTAATGAGGGAACGATCCTTTGCGCTTTGTCTCTGGCTAAGCATCTGCTATTGGCCCATTTCAGAGACAGGATGACTGGGAGAGATGAAGCTTTAGTGTGACATAGTTTAGGTTCCTATTCCTAGTTTAATACAAAATTAACTTCATGCATGTTTAGTCACACAGCACTTTTCACTCCTTTACCTGCCAGTCCACCAAAATCTGTGTACCGTTTTTGAAATTCTTTTTGCTGTGTTCACCATAAGGCACTGTTTTGGTCTATGGTTTTGTTTAAATCAGCAAACAGTGGTGTTTAGACACCTTTGAAATGCACAGGCTTGTATTATACGTTTGTTGTACTGCTCGGACATCTTTTGCTAGTTAAGGATTGTGTTTGGCATTCAGTTCATTCGTTATCTCAGATATATTCTGTAAACCTACATCTTTGGCAGTGTAATAGGAAGTTGTTTTCCTTTTCTGGATGAGTGTTTTGTATTGCATTCTTTTGTAAAGAGGGTACGTTTATTACGTTTATATTGATAAGTGGTGGTTGTTTTCTTTCCTTTTTTTTTTTTTTTTGCTTGTGTCATTGCTTATTTGATCATGTTTACATCAGTATTTATGTTGCACAAAATGGGAAAGAAAACATGTTCCATTCACCATTCTTATGTTTTAAAAATCTAACAGGAATATTAACACAATAAATACATGCTGGTTGGTGTCTTTTAAAATGTTAGGAATTCACCATGACAAATGAAATCCAAAAAGGGAAGGTTAGTCCTAATAAAACTTGTTCTAAAATTAGTTTTCAGGAAACAGACAATGCATGGCATGGTGGATGCCTGGCTCTGGCTGAATTAGGCAGAAGAGGATTGTTACTCCCTTCCCGGATCTCAGATGGTAAGTTGCAGTTGCTGAATGTTACTGTGCTCGTGAATTAACAGGTTGTAGTTTTAGAGACTTAATATGTGGCAATAGACTGGAATTTGCTGATGTGTGCTGAATAATGACCGTAGTATTGAATTCTAGAGTAAAAAGTACGCCTACGGGGATATTTAAGGTGCTTCTATCAAAAGTACTGTTTTGGGTGTGCCTTATTTATACTTAATAAATTTTTCTTTCCAAAATGAAATTAGTTTCTTGGGTTTTTCTTTTTAATTCTTCCCATGTTTCTTTGTGCAGTTGTATAAAAAATAATTCTGTATGTGTCTATATTGTGTCAATGTCATTATTTAAATGGAATATATTAAATAATTGATGACTAACTTGCACTTTAAAGTTGGTGGCTAACTCTGTTTGTTAATGATTAAGTTTCAGAGGAAAGTTTGATATAATTTATACAGTTAAGGGTTTTAATTTTTTTATGGTTTTTTGAAGTATGAGAATGGAAAGAAATAATGGGGCAGAAGAAATTGTTTTTGTGTGTTTTCTGTGTCAACATTCATTGAAGCACATAGATATTAATGTGAAGGTAGTAGTTCTGTCTTCCATGATTTTGTTTAATTTGCTTGAAGTGACAAAATGTAATGCAGTAGCACATATCCACCACTGGGCACTTTTAAAGCTGTACCTTGGGCTAGGTGGTTCTTTTGATCTCACCATATATTCTTGCATTGTTGTAGGAACAGAGAGAGGGAACACTAATTTTCAAAAATGTTTCAAAACTGGTATTTTGTATTAGTGAGCTAGATTGCTACATCTTTTCTATTCTGGCTATCTGCTGACTTTGAGAAGAAAATGTAAAATATATTTAATACAGTTTATTATTCAGTCCCTGTGAAAAGAGTGCATATGCCAAATACTATGTTTTGAATGTGAGAGTTTTTGTGCAGATAGTGTTGTGCAGGAGGTTTCCCTTTTCTAATTACTTTTTCCCCTTTACCTTTTAAAAGTTTTCTTAAAAACCCTTTAAGAATAGGAAGTCGTCTAAAGGTAACTCTATTTTAGTTCAAATTAAACCGAAACTGTATAGCTTTATCAAGGAATCAGGATAGCCTACTGTAATAGATTTTTTTATTTTGGTGTAAACTAAAGGGTTCATGCAGGTTTGATATTGTGTAGGAGTGAGAAAGACATGAGTGAATCCTAGCTCTGCCTGTGATATGACCTGTGCTGTGAAACCATCTCTCTTCACTTTTTAGGTACAGTTTTTGTGTATGTGGAGTAAGGTTGAGGGTTGTATCCTTTACACCCTTCTTTTTCTACACATGTGAACTGAAAATGTATTGCTGCCTGTGAAAGTGATTTTAGGATACGTAGGCTTATACGCAAATTTTTAATTCATCAGATTGCTTAATATAGCCTTCTACTACTAGGGTAGAAGAGCATAAAGCTAAGATAGGGGAGGAAGGGAAGGAGGGAACACAGTCATGGCGGCAAAGTCTTTCTGAGAAGGAGAGAGGCATCAAGGTCTAAGGAAAAATATTTGTTTTTATTTTGAAATTGAAAGTTTCTTAATAAAGTATTGCTAAGAATTCAAACCATCCTCCTTTAAGAGGATGAGCAAGAAACCTAGTCAGTGATTATCTTGACTAAACTGCAACTCCTTCAGTTATATGATATTCAAGAATGAATTATACATAAGGCAGAAATGTATGATGTGAAGGATGTGTAAAAGAGGGCAGTCTGAATTTGCAGGGATAAAATTTGAAAGACTTGGTCATACAGTGGGATGCAGCTAGTGAAGAGTATAACAGGTAATGACAAAACACATTGTGTCTTTGTGAGAATTATTGGTGAGCCTATCTAGGCAGTAGAATAGGCACAGCACGCTTGAAATTGTGCCTTCTCCATTTCTTTTGTTTTAGTGGACCCTTTTTTTTCCATTTAAATTAATTTGAAAATAATTATACTAAATGCAGTATATTCCGAATTTACAAGTCTCCCTTCTGTAAGTTTTGCTTTATGCAGTTTATCCAATCCACTATTAATGTAGAAACTCAAAGTCAATTACAATAATTTGGAGTAAAACAAAGGAAAGAATTCTGGAAGTCAGAAGAGAAGCTAACACAGCGATGTTAAGAGGAACTGTGCTGTACTTTGACAGACAGACTTAGGTTCAGATTGTCCTTCACCAAATGATCTAAGAAATGAGGACAAGTGCAAAGTACTAGTCCTAGTCAGGAATAAGTAACTACGCAACTGAAGATACAAGAAGTGAATCCTGGGCAGTAGTGTCATGTGAAAGAATTTAACAGTTCATGTGGGTCACCCACATCAGTCAACAACTTTATTTGTCTCAGTAGAACAAGGTGGTAAAAAAAAAAAAAAAAGTCAAAAACACAGTGCAGTAATCCTTCTGTCTTACTTGATATGAAAATTATGACTCATATGGTATTCAATTAGGGACATCACACTTAAAACATTGTTTAGAGGAAGCTAGCCTAAAGCAACTGGAGTTTTGAGAACAGAAAATAAGACTGACAGCGAAAGCTTGTAAGAACTAAGGTTATTTGGATGAGAGGAGACTAAGCTGAAAGTTTATTCTCTTCCTCTTGAAAGACAGCCTTTCCTTTTGACAACTGTTTTCAGTGATAAGAACAAGACTACAGCTAATGGGTATAAGTTGCAGCAAGAGAATAGGTAGGTAAGTGTGAGGACAGATTTTGTTGTTCTAAAGGAAGTGAAGCCCTACAGTAATTTGTTTATGAACACTGAGTGAGAGGGATGTCCGTTAGGAATGACAGAAATTGAGTTAATGAAGGTAGCTGATCTAAAGTTTCTCTTCAGTGTAGTTTTGGCTCATTTGAAGCATGGAGATGTAGTGTATTTCACCACTAGAGCTAATTTGTGAGCATTTTCCTAGAGATGGTGAAGAATAAATCCTTTAATTGTATGGAAAATGACCAGAAGGCTTTTCTTCCGTGTTGACTTAAAGGAATTCCAATTAAAAAGGAGGAAGAGATGAGAGTTTTGAAAATTATGGATAAGAGGACCTATGAAAATTTCAGCTTCAAGAGATTAGTGAGACAAATAGCTTCATGTAATTGGAAGGGGGAAAAAAAAAGCAGGGACGGTAGACTCTGTAATTTCATGGTTAGGAATTGTGGATTTGGTAGCATTTGTCCTTAATCTTGAAGCCTTAAGCTTGGCCTAGAAAGAATCCCTTTCTCCTTGTCTCATCAAGTACTGATGTACAACTTAATTCTTACTGCCTCGCCATCATGATTTAACCGGACTTTCTCTGTCACCATATTCCCTTTGTTCAAACTTCACGTTGGTATTTTTGTCTTCTGATGATCTGAAAAGCTTTCTCTATGAAATATTAGAGATCTGTGTTGTTACTCTTTTTCTGTTTCTTAACTCAGAAACTTAATGTCTGTAATAGACTGTTTAATGTTAAGTTTAGCCAGAGCATTCTAAAAAATTTGTCTCAGAACACCAGAGCACAAAAATTACACAGTAAGTTCTGGGGACGTTGCATTGAACACATCTCTGCTTCTTTATAAATGTCTACGCCTACTAATAATGCTTAGGCGCGCGAGGATCTCTCTTATCTGAATGAGAGATGTCAATCTCAATGAGAAATGTATACCATATTTTTAAGTCAATAATGCTTAGCCTGGGTCTGTTTTACTTAAGACTGATAGTGCACACTGTTCAAGCTCAGGCCAGGTGTTTATACAATGAACAGCCTCATTTCAGTTATACTTTTTGTAGAAGCCTTGGATATGCTGGACAGCAGCTTTGTGGAAAGGCCTGTCATATGGGGCTAAAGTGCAGATGAATTACTCGGCATAATGAACTTCCTTCACTTAAGAAAGTTCCTTTTTCAGAGTTGTTTGGTACTCAATACCTCATTCTACTTGTAAATTGAAAAGTTAGCTAGCAAGTTCTCTGCTGATTTATTTTTTAATGTGTGTTACGGATAGTGTAGTGAATGCTTTTGTGTTCATTAATGACTTTCCATATATTTTAAGTATAGGTTACAGATTTATTTGAAAAATTACAAGTTTATATACACAGTTTTAGAAGCAGTAAACAGTTTTAGGATCTATTTATAAGCACACTGAAACACATAACTGGTGACACATTTTTTCTGAAATAAAACCTTCACCGGGAGAGTTTTCTCAGGTGAAATAAATTATATAAATATCCTTCTAGACTT
Source organism: Anser cygnoides (assembly GCF_040182565.1). NCBI lineage: Eukaryota > Metazoa > Chordata > Aves > Anseriformes > Anatidae > Anser > Anser cygnoides. The sequence continues at coordinate 3,706,479 of NC_089891.1, read as the reverse complement.
GGAGTTTGAAGGTTGCCCAGTGTCTGTCTTAACCTCAGAGGATTAGGCACCTAAACTGTTGACTTTCATATTTTCAGTATTGTTTTCATAGTGGTTCAGTTAAAGATAAACATAAACCGCATTTGTTAAATTGTTGCAGACTTTCTTTGATTTAATGTAAGTCTTGTTCTTAGCCAACAGAAGAGAAGTTTGTTTTTACAAGGTTTGGATCAGTCTGTTTAAACTGGCATCTGCCTCTAAGTAACTAAATTTGGTCTGTTTTGCATTATGGCATAAAGGCGAAGTGCACAGAACAGTTTTTACAGTAAATTCTAAATAGCCGGGTTTAATCTTAAGCTTATTTAAACTACTGCACAGTGAAATAAGTTTTCCAAAGAAAAAAGACCAAAAATTATTAAATGAAATTAAGCCTGAAAAATACTGACAGTATGTTATTGAACAGTATTGTTTCTGGAGCTTAAACATCTTGTAGGAAAAGAAGTTGTAAAAATTATTTTACATTAATACAATTGCAAAAAACCTTAGAGCTTTGTCTAATGTACTTTGGCTTTAGTAATGAATGCAAAAATTCACTCATCGAAGTCTGAGCTTCTACAAGGGAAAGCTCAATTACTTAAAAACTTTAATATAAAAATATGAACATTATTTACACGGGAGAGATTGAATGTATCTTGTCACGGACCAAATCCAATAAGAGATGGTTTATAGACGTTTTCTGATGTAGCTGGTCACTAACTTCTGTGACTAGAAACTCACTGGAAAGGGAAACATTAAGATACTCTTGTTCTCTTCCTTAAAGTAAAGACTCGGCTACAGTCATTTGGCCTTACTCTTTTAGTGCCTTGCTGTGATTTTGCAGATTCTTTTTGATTTGTCCTTTTTTGTCCTTTTACTTTTTGATTGCACTGAGTATCCTGAGTATCAGAAGAATTAAGTGCAGGTTCTGTACACGAAGTGTTACAGTCCTGAGGACTCTGCCCTTCGTTGTCCATTCTAACTTTGCTAGGGCTGTATGCAGCCAGCTGACAGAGCGCTACGGCTGCTGTTTGTTTCTGTTCATCACAACTATCGATTATTCGTAAGTCTTGAGCTTCGTTACGGTGAGCGAGGAAAGATTTGTTGCAGACGCTGTTAGTAGGGTTCTTGGGGTTACACACATCTGCGCCAGAGTTTTCATTGTCGGGGTTCGGAGAAGTAGCAGCACCATTATCACGAGATGGACTGTGGGATGATGTTTTCAGGCTTCCTGTGTTGCAGGAATCTTTTACCGAGAGGTTCAGAGGCATATCTTGCAGTTCTAGAAAGTTCTGACTTTCTGTTTTGGATGTGGTTTTGTATGCGTGTTCATGAGCAGGTCCTGCATTTGTGTCAGCCTTTTTTGAAAGATTAAGGGGAGCTATTCCTGTGTCTTCTTCGGTGTTGGACAGTGAACCTTCATTGTTAGGGCATTCGTTAGGTGTGTATGAATCTTCATCAGTGACATTAATGCTGCAAGAAAAGAGGACAAAAGAGAATTCGCTATCAGTTAATCTTTTAAATTGGGGCTGAGGAAGTGGACAGAGAAAGAGAAAAAAAAAAAAAAAGGTTATTAGTCTGACCACTTTGTTTTTCTTCCTTTCCCTCCCCCATGTCCCTTTCACTGTAGGTATCACTCTAATACAGGTGTTTTCCCGAAATACACAGATACATACATAGTGATGTTACAGATACCCGATGCACTTCAGGTGAAGGAGTGCTCTACTCACTATCCAACTGGGAGCTTTACAGTTGTGTGTATCCGCTTTGCAGATAAATCAAATAGAACAATTATCTCAGTACTATAAATATAAATGTACTTTAAGGGCATTGCGTGAAATGTATACGTGCTGTCTTTGTGTGCCCCTAAGAAGTCTGACAAGAACTCGCAAAGTGATGTTACTATTTTACCTGGCAGGTGAATCGGCACGATCTTGCTGTGTCGGCACACTTTGAAGTTGAGTTGGTTGATCAGTGCTTTTTCTCACAGGTCTGAAAGCTGTGAAGTTTTCTTCTGGTTGATCATACTTGCCAAGCGATGTGGAAGATGACTTATTGGAGAGGTCAAATAAGCCTTCACATGCGTGGCTTGTCTGGGTGAAGTTGGTTGGGCTAGGTCTACCTGGGGAGCCTGTTGCTGCGCTTCCTGCCAGAGGGCTCATTTTAGCATTCTCGCGTTCATTTTGGTCATCTTTGGAATGACTTTTGGCATGCAGTAATGTCATTTCTTTTTCATAGTCCGCTTGTTTTTTATGCGAACCTAGAGGGTATTGTTGGGATGGACTTAAAGAAGCTGGATACAACAAGGTAGTTTCTTCCATTAGATGAGAGCTTTGATCCCTGTTAATACCAGCTACGTGTGAAAATCGGTAAAACGGAGGATCGGTTGGCCTACAAAATCCATACGGTATAGGAGGAGCGGAATGATATTGTTGGAATAATCGATAGTGTTCATATGCTGATGGATTTATGGGTTTTGGAAGTGGCCCAGGATGGGGAAGAAAGTGTCTCTGGTCTTGTGTGCCGTAGACGGACAGAGCAGAGCTTTCACACTCTGAATTACCTGGAAGCAAGTAAGGTGTGTAGATGGCCAGCCTATGTTCATAAAAATGGGGCGAGTACTCTGGAATCATCGGCTGCATGTAAGGTGAGATGGAACCAAAGCCTTTTGTGGGAGGAACTTTATGTGGAAATTCTGGGAGGAAAGGAGAGCCTGCTTTCCAGGGGTGACTTGGTGCATGAAATGCAGATTTAGTGTGAAAAGGTGAACTTTTGTTAGGGAGCGATATAATTTCAGGTACTTCACTAGTTTCTGGGCCTTTGCTATCTCTGTGTTCTCCTACAGGAACAAAAGCTGAGGGCCGTACAATGCTGTCCAAAAGAGGCTGCATGCTGATGGCGCTTTCTGTTGTAGTACTGGCAGGGGATAATTCCTTCTGAATTGCAGGTTTTTGTCCTTGAATTGCTGTGGTTGTTGCCTGGTTTTGTAATTCAACGTTTTCCTTGGCATCTTCTTTTGGAAAAGCGTATTGAGGCTTTGAATCGAGATTTGACAGTCCATTGGTGACAGACTTAGAAGAAGTTGCTTTGACTGCAGTGTCGAGCTGATTGATCTGTTTGGGCTCCAAGGAGCTAGCCTTTGGACACTTGATAACGCGATCCTGCTCTGATACTAAAGTAATGGAGTTTTTGCAGAGGCCATACTTCATGTGGTTAAAAAGATGGGATTTCTCATTGCAAGTAAAGGGGCACTGAAAGCACTTATACTTAAATGGCTTTCCTGGTGGTCTTGGGATGTAATGAGGCTTCTTTGGTTTACGTTCTTTGAGGAGACTCATTTTTTTTGCTGCTTTAAACAATTAAATGTAATGGTTCTTTATAAAAACTTTCTTGTGGTTAGCTTTCCTCAGTTTTAGCCTCTTGATGTTTCCAGTTTTTCAGGTTTCTGGAATCCTTCTTCCCAGGTGAAAAGAGGAAGCCAACTCCCGTGGTGTCTCAGGGAAGAGGGGGTGCCGGAAAGCAACTTTCGTAATTGGTAGCACAGGAACTGTAACACAAAGGTTAAAATTAGGTATACTGGAACTAAACACAAACTAAGACATCCTTTTAACTCTGTTCCCCTTAATATTATATATAATGTGTTTTGTGTTTGTGTTTTTTTTTAAAACAAAACAAAAATGCTAGATGCCAGCCTTAAAATAGACATATATTAAAATTTAACGTCCTTCAGCACCTAGACATACTTGTAGAAGTGTCTTAATTTTCAGCAGTGCTAGTCACTTGCAGCTGCTTTGGGCTTGAAGGAGTTTTCTTTGAAAACTGAAGGAACATTCATTCAGAAGATGAAAGGAGAAATCTAGGTGGAGCTGTTGAGAGAGAAGTGGAGGTGGGTAAAATGAGAAGAGGCAGGTCCTGGCAGCAGCTGGATATGGGGCAAGCCTGTCAGGCCGGTTGGGGAAAGAGAGGAGGGAATTTCCTGCTTGGTGAAACGAGGGTGGAGTGGATTGGTTGCACTTGGGTAGCTGACTTGGCTCTTTCAGACACTGACCAACTCCCCCTCTTTTAACTGGCATGGCATTTCCTAACAGCTTAATCTCAGTGGATACCTCAAAAGTGGCCAATCTCTCGAAGGATAAAACCACACCAATTTTCTTCCTCTTCCTAATTCAATTAAGAGAAATGAGTCCTGCAATATCTGACTAATAGAATATTCTGCTTGATAAACACATTTCACATTCTTCTGCTGTGCAGCACCTTACGTATTGCATGTGGTTAACACAGACACACAAGCATATCAATTCACGTAAAAAGTGGCAGACAGCAATTGATTTACAGGGGCATGATCTATCTGCCTTTCTTCAGAAAAAGTAAGGTTGTGGATACTTTATACAGCCTAATGATTTGCTCAGTAGATAAGTCAGGAGGGCTTGTATCAGCTTGTTCCATTATGTTCACTGATTCTGAAGGCGTGAGAAACTCTCAGAGTCAAGTTCTCATGATTTTATAGGATGTGTTATGGCAGAGATCTAAAAACTGATGATTTCATCATGAACTATAAGCATCATTATCAAAATGATGACTGTTGCAAAACCACGTACTGTATCTATTGTGTTACCCGAAACTGCAGGAATACTAATTGTAGGAGTGACTAGTATAGCTTGGTTTTTTAAATTATTTTTTTTAAACGGCTTTCTACATAGAACTTTGAAATAGTACTATTAAAATATCAAGTTTATGAAAAGAATAGTTGGTGATTATGTGCTGTGAGATTTTAGTTAAAGTAGAGATGTTTTTACATTTCTTAAATAAGAGATTATTTACTAGAAAATAGCATGCAACACATTATGAAAACTGAAGGCAAAGCTACAGAACTGCTGCTTGTTTTACCAGGTATAGTAATTCTAGCAAATTGTAATACTTTTTTTTTTTTCTGATGTGAAAGATATATTAATTTGTTAAAATAATAATTGTGAAGACATTCTAAAAAAAAAAAAAAGCGTACCTGCTCTGTAAATAGGAAAAACAAACTTTCTTAAAGTTAACAAATAATTAAATGTGACAGTCTAAAGAAATAGGAATATTAATAGCTTTTCCTGAATTTTTAATACAGCTTTTTTTTGAGTTGGAGACTAATAATGTTACAATGTAAACGAAAATCACTAGAAATATACAGCAGCATGTTAAAGTCTTGTCATTGGAATCTGATTAAAATGGAGCTCAGTAAATTAAAAAAACAAACATAGTATATAAAAACTATTTTAAATAGTGATAACTAGCATTCTTGTGCAAGATTAAGAATAGCACTTTTACTTAAAAAATAATTTAAAAAATATATAAAAATATTGGAGCTAAGGAGGCTTAGCTGGTCTTTTTTTTTTTTTTTCCTTAAGTGAATTTGTTGTATTTATTTTTGACTAATGATGTATAACTAACTTGGACAGTTTGTGATGGACTTGATCAAGTCAGTTTGTACCTGTTATTCCTCATATCTTCTTGGAAGTACTTGTACTAATTGTTCTTGAAAAAAAGATATTGTTGTCAAAACTCCATTGCATTCTTAGTTTAGCCATTTATGATACAGTCTGAATTTGCATTCAGGTGCAGTATTTATAATAAAGAGATGTTAATTAGATTTTCTTGTTCTTCTAGCTTTCCTTCACTTAATAGTGTAAATTCTTGTGTGTCCTGTTCCCCCCCCCCCCCCCGACTTTGTACTTGGTATTTAATTTTGATTCAAGTTATTCCTGTTCAACAGAGTATTAACTATCATTTCTTAACAAGATAAAATGCATTGTTGCAGTTCTAATGTTAGAAAGTTAGAGCATTGGCAGCTTTTTTGCAATGTGTATAGCAGGACAGAATTACAAACACTTTTTTTTTTTAATTCATTATTTCTTTTGATGGCATGCTCAGCTTGCAGACAGTGGTGCTCCCACTGCGTGCTGCTTACTTGCGAGGTGTCGAACGAGTAGCTTCTTTTAAAGGGTGTTTACCCTTTAGGAAACTTCGGCTAGTGTCAGCCAGACGAATATTCTGTTCGTCTCTTTTACTGGTTAATCCCTTTTTTTCATACGGCTTAAAAATGCCAGTAGTAAAACATTTCTAAACCAAACCAAGGAAGACAATTTCTCTTCCCATTTCTAAGTAAAACACAGCAGTGTCTGGCAGAGGTACATGTTTCATAATTAAAAAAAATTAAAACTCTTTGATCGCACACATAAAACTGGAAAAAACAATAATGGTTTAAAATAGCTGCACCAATTAAGACTGCCTCTATTATAAATAATGCCAGTTGCTTATAGTTGTACAGTGTATGTCTTCTGCTACTGAAATTAAAGTTTAGTATTAGCAAGAAAAATCAAAATAACTAGCTGCTTTTCCCTTAAACTTGAATACTATAACTTGTAATATCCTTTTAAAAATGGGAAAAATCTTTCAGTAGTAGGATGATAATTTTCATGCAACTTTATTTTTCTTTTAAATTGAGAATTTACTTCCTGAATACCTGATTTTAGAGGTGTGGGTATTTACATATTATCATGAATTTCTCTTTTTAGGTTTGAAGTGTAGTGGTATTTATTTATGTTCTTACTGAAAATAGGTTGTTCAGATAATATGGGTTAAACTTGAGGTTGTATTAGTTGTTTGTTCTGTGTCGACAGCATTCCTCCTTACAGCGTCCCAGTCTGTAGCCCTTTCCAGCCCGAGATTGAGAGCAGCAAGTTTTTGTCCAGTTTGTAAAGTGTGTTGTTGCTACCTCCTTGCTTTTAAAAATGCTAGCAAGTCCAGAAAGCAAGAATATTATTTAGCATTGAGTGCATGTATGTGTAAATACATAAACAAAAATGTTTTTGTGTATAAGTATATACATACAAATATACACCTGTGTATTCATACACATGCATACACACATATATATGTACATACATATATATGATTTCTTTTTTTTTAGGTTTTTAAGTAGTCTAAATTGTTTAAGATGTCCAGCTGATCAAAGGGGAAATTTCAAAATGTCTTTTATTACAAGCAGGGCTGGTAATTATGTTTCTTTTTAGGACACTGCTTTAGCAAACTACGTAACAGTTTGTCATGCACACTCCATTATTACTGCAGTATCCTTTGGTGATGTTGATCTCTCTGACCAGGAGCACTCACTGGGGTGGAACATTTTGAAGGACATGCTATAATTAAAATATTGTGATGTGGCATTATTGCATAACTCAAGGACATGCCATTGTCACCTACCTAGAGTGTTGCAAGAACAAGATTTGTGAGTTTTATTCTAGCTGAGATTTTCCAGTGATTAACAACCACTCCCTTCTAAACTTCCAGTTCCTTTAAACTGAAAGATAAATTTTAACACAACTGCTTGTTAATTAGGAGGAAACATGGGCGAGAGGAGTGGGTTGGCGAGGACTGGGAAGGAAGTGTGTGCTGAAGGTCCGGACCGGAGGACTGCGTGCTCCTGTGTGTGTGCGAGTGCGCGAGAGGAAGTGCAGCGGCAGAGATAGCTAACTTGCTCAGGTGGTGGGGATAAGAAGAAAGAAGTCTCCATAAATATTAAATTAATAACTCCACATCTTAATATACTTTAATTAGTTAGAGAAAGGATAACTTAATCCAATTTTCTTTTAGCAAATTTAGTCAATTCCCACAAGCTGGAAAACTAATAAATCAAAACCGAAACTGAGTATGTCATTGCCATACAAGCTTTTCAGATTAACGCAGTCCTACTATATAAAGGAGAGTTGGCAGACTAAACGTAGCAATTTCAAGCAGTACAGCTTTCTGTCATTCTTCAGTATAATACATTAACTCTCCCCATGGGAAAAGGTGCTTAAAACACTTTTCACCAACAAGTGTAAGTTATTGTAAAAACTTCTCAGAGTCACTTTGTCTCACAGACTAAAATCTTTGCCTCTTCTGTTGGAACTTTCTGCTGAAAGCTTAAACCAGTGCAGTAAATGCACCTGTTAGGAGGAACTTAGGCTTCCGAGACAGCTGAAAAACGCATGCCTCTGACTGCCTTTCTAATTGTTAATATAAACACATTTTATTTGAAAAAAATGTCTAAATAAAGGCACTTACCAGAGAGAGAGATGTCTGAAAGCTTCCAGGCGATCCCTGTTGCTAACCTGTAGCTGTCACTGCTGAGAGAGAAGTACCTGTTCGCTGCCCGATCGCTAAGTGAAACTGCAGGAGGTTGTTTCAGGGGGAGGGACTTAAGAAGTGTAGGAGTTGAGCCCTCAGGGTGTAGAGATGCACCTGATATTACTCCAGCCTGAAGCTACGATTCATTTGTTTGCGTCCACTGCTTTCATTCAGCATTACCTCAGCATCTAAGCTATCGAAGAGAGCTTTTGTCGCTTTTGTGCCCTCCAACAACCAAGTTTTACTCTAAACTTTTGTGTCTGTTCCTCTGAGCACTAATCTACAAAGTGGGGTCAAAAATGGCTAGGCAATATACTGAGCTTTTAATACATTTACCTTCAGTAGAAATTACTTGTGAGCAGCAGAATCGACCGTACACAGGGGGTAGCAAAGCTTAAAAATAGTAATTACACATTCTTAGTAGAAACAGACAATTTTCATTAAATGCCTTTGTAGCTTTAATATTCTTGCTCTTTTTTTTTTTCCTCCCCCTCTCCATTTTTATTTAAATCTTTGTGTCCTTCATGAGTCTCCTCTCTGAAGGCGGGACTGAACTAACTCCAAGCTTGCCACAGGAACCTGCCAAAGCTTGCCTATAATCAGCAGTCAAATGTACAGATCCTGTAAGTGGAAGGGAGTCACCTCGGTGAGAAATTGATTATCATGTCCATACATTTGCTCAGGAGCAGTAAAACTGCATGGTGAAAGGAGGAAGTGTGATGATCATCCACTGATTAGAGCTGGTACTTGCTCGTAGTTGCATTTTACTGAGAGTTTACAAATGACAAACTTATTAGTGTATTTGCCAGTTACCTAGTGACAGTGCAAAGCTGGTTAATGAAATGTCCCACGTGCTGGTCCTTGAAAAGGAGAATCTTTTGGTACCATTCCTATTACTGAATATGAAACCTAAGTGTTTTTCGACTACTGTTTCTGATGGTTTAGAGACATTAAATTTTTGAAATGTTTAAATACGTAGGTATCATGAACTCTGTACTTGATATAGTTGTTTCAAAACTTGTCTGTAAAGCAATGCCTTAAAAATCATTTTAATGATGTGGCCTTTATCTTGATCAAATGACGTATGGACATCTACTTTCCTGTCTAGGTGTGCAGATTACCATCCTTCCTGTTGCAATGCCAATGTAACTTGATGGAAAAATGTTATGAATACAAGCAATTGCTAATTTTAAGGTAGAAAGATGAGTCTTGGGGTGTTTTTTTGTTTGTTTCCTTTTTGTTTTAATATTTGCTTTCCTATGACACAGCTTAGCAGTGTAAAGAGATGTCATATTACTGCCTGGTTGTTTGTAAATCCTTTGGCTTTAGATGGAACAAAAGTATTTGTAGTGCATCGTTCTTCTGTTTAGTTTTGAAGAAAAGTAGAATATCAGAAAATGTTAATTGCACAGAAAGACGTTTTAGTGTCTGCATTTGGAAACTTCTCTGAGAATACCCGAGGGGAGAAGTCCTTTGCTTTCTTCATTGAAGATGTTATTAAGTAGTCATCATTCGCTAGTGAATAGCCGTTCTTTCATGTCAGTATGTTTGTGTGCCATATCAAACTACACGTCTGTCATTTTTCTTCTGCAAATGTGGATCTGTAGCTTGAGGAAAGTACCATCAATTTTTTTTTATGATTTTTTATTTTTTGCATGTGATGGGGTGGAGGTTGGTTTCTGTGAATAGAATCAGATATTTTGTTTTGAAAGAAAATTGCAGATTTTGGCACCTGAAGGACTCCTGTAATATATAGGTGACTGAATTGGGTTAAGAGGCAATTGATACTTGAACTTTGATTTTTCCCCTCTGTCCCTATCACCCTTCCCTGATCTGGTATGTGAAGGGGAGATGGGATGTCTGGTTGCTGCCTTGGTCCCAGGACAATATGGAGCCTGCTTTAAATCCAGCTATTCTCTGGAAGTTGCTATTATTAGGCAGGTCAGCTGAAATCTGTTGTGAACAAAGTAAAACTGGAAAAAACAAACAGATAATTTAAATGGTACTTTTCTTGGTGCTTGGATGATATTAAAAATCCAAATCTGTTGCTGATGGACACCAGAAAAGGAGCAGCTCCCTGTTGTGTATGCTTCTGGAAGTAATAAATCTTGATTACAGTGATGTGGTTTCATCACTTACTTTTGTTAACTCATTATACTTGCATCGTACATATTTGGTAAACTGAACCCAGTTGCCTGTTAGCAACGCCCTCCTTAGTTTACTTGAGCACAACACTCAGATTAATTGAGTTGAGTACCAGGATGGACATAACATGTTTATTGATATTTTTTCCTAAGTTGTTGGTTTTGTTTGTTTGTTTTCCAATTGTGATTGTTTTTATATCTCTGAAGGTCTGAAGCTGTAGTTTTATAGCTTCTTTGTGTAGTTTAGTACATACTTATTTAATCTAAATTTTATTTAAAATACAGTCTCCTGGGCATTATCAAGGAAGTGTTGCATTGCAGTAGTTGAATTTCATATGCTTAATTACTTAGCGTGAAACTACCCATTCTATAAATGTTGCAAACTTGTTTCTTTATGTTTTTATATAATTTTTTTTCTGAACTTTGGCATTAAGCAGAAAACAGTGTCAATAGCAGAAACCATACATGCAATTGGGATTAACTTAACCCGTTCTTGATAAGCTGATTACCTAATTTTTGTTTTCAGTACTTGAGAATTCCCTAGACGTATGAAAGAGTGTCTGGTGTTGCTCTGGTCAGTTATCAACCCCTCTGTTGATCAGATAATTCTTGGTTTCTGCTCTAAAGCAAAGAACAGCCCCGATTACTGAATTGTTCTGCTGTTTTGACATTGCCTTATATCAGCCAGAACTGGTACTGGCTTTCAGAGGATGTCATAGAATCATAGAATGGGTTGGGTTGGGTTGGAAGGGACCTTAAAGCTCATCTAATTCCAACCCCCTGCCATGGGCAGGGACACCTCCCACCAGGCCAGGCTGCCCAAAGCCCCATCCAGCCTGGCCTTGAACACTTCCAGGGATGGGGCAGGCATAGCTGCTCTAGGCAGCCTGGGCCAGTGCCTCACTGACCTCAGAGTAAAGAATTTCCCCTTTATATCTAATCTAAACCTACCCTCTTTTAGTTTAAAGCCATTACTCCTTGTCCTATATCACTATGCTCCCTGATAGAGTCCCTTTCCAGCTTTCTTGTAGGCCCCCTTTAGGCCTGGAAAGGCCAGTGGAAGGATGCTCTAGTTTCTCCCCAAAGCTTTGTATTCTCCAGGCTGAACACCCCCAACTCCCTCACCCTGGCTGCACAGGAGAGGGGCTCCAGCCCCTTGATCATCTTCGTGGCCCTCCTCTGGGCTTGTTCTAATGACTTCCGTGTCCATTGATTGTCAGTCATCAGCAAGATTTCTGTATCTCTCTAGAGATGCTTTATAAATGTATGTACTCGTTATTCCAAGACAGAAGAATGATCAAAGATTAATGAGAATAAAGCCATTTAGTTGAGCACTGATAGACGTGTAACTAGTGAAGCTTATCTCGCCTTATAAAAGAAGTGCCGTAGAACTGTGTGCCTGGCAGTACTCACTTCTATGTTTATCACCTTTGTTATGCGTCTAAATGAATGGCTTTGAGCTAAATGATCAAGAAAGCCCTTTTTCTTTGATTACTTGAACTGAAGTTATTGACATATTTTGCTGTCTGTATCAGCATGTTTGAACTAGGTTGTTCCTAAATCCCAGAAGGGGGCAGATGTATTTGCACTGTAATTAGTGTAACTCATGCTGGGCCCCAAAACAGTTTGTGATTCTTGTACAATATTCTCATAACTATTTTCTTCTATCCCATATGAATAGTTATTAGTCCTAATGCTTTTCAAATAACAGCTTTGAAATGTGCCTTTGTTTTTCATAATGATTCCAGTCCCTGACTTGGGAGATATGTCTGGGCAGATTACCTTGCTGATGTTTGTGAGCCACTTGTTCGTGATTACTAGAGCAAATTATTTGTATGGGAAAAGAATGAAAGCTCAGCAGTTAATAGCAACAGCAGATCGTATTTTCAGATATTTATTGTGGCCTGTATTGTTAGTGCTTGGCCTGGAACTAGGATGATCTTCCTTCTGGTTCCCATCCTCCCCCTTGGGCAGTGAAACATCTCGGGGGAAGTAGGTAACATCAGAAACTGAGACTGTAGGCAAAACTATGAACTGTTTATAAGAAGTGTTTTTTAATAGTCATTCTTTTCATTATCAGCCCTTTTAACAGAGATGTAAAATATGCCTTTCTTGAGTTTCTACTAGATGCTTTGGTTATAATTCCTTTTTAAATTTATTATTCTTAAAGCGTTTTTCATGCAGAGTGGTTTTGCTTTGATTTAAGACTTACGCCAGAGATTCTGAGACAATTCTCTCACCTATCTGAAGTCAAGTTTTTCTCAAGGAATCCAGTAGTAGAATCTGGGTTGCACCACGGGCAGTTCCAGAATACATTAAATTGGTCCCACACATTTTCTTTGAGACATCAGCAGCAGTGTGCTGCAGTGATGCCAGTCTCATGAAGAAAACAATGAGACATGCAATCAATATTCCTAGACTTGAAAGGTTTTTAGCTTTCAGTTATTCTTTGGAACATGTGAAATTTTATAAAGATGTATATGATTAATATATTTTGTCTACTGCTTTAATTTTAAAAGTGAGGAATATAGAACAGCAAGTGAAATCTGCTACTTTATTCTTTAAAAAAAAAAAAGGCCAAAATTCTTGAACTGCAGTTTATCTGTTAAGTTTTTGAGTTTGAAGTTATGTGTTATCATTTAGCTGTAAAATCTCAGCTGTTTTAATATGGGTCATCCAGCTGCATGTGCAAGTAAGGAAAACATTCTTTTGAGCAAAATGGCAAAAAGTTATTGAAAATTCTAAGGTCTGATGATGTATCTGTGTGAATTTCTACATTTGGAATTGCAGCACTCTTAAATGAAATGTGTACAGGGTATGTGTAATGGCAAAAAACATATTTTAGTGTGGTTTCAGTATGATTTCACATCTTTTGTTTTGTGCTGTATTTGTGGTTTTGTAGGCTTCAGAGTATTATTTATAGTTTTTTTTATTTATTTAATTGGGTGGGGATAAATACTAAACAAACAAGAGAATCCTAGTTTACTTGAATTTCTGGTTTGCTTGTGAAAGGACGTTATTAAAATTTCTCTTGATGACAGCATAGTATAAACTTTCTAGCTAATAAGGTGTGTCATATATAGGAACATGAAACTTCCTAGGCGTTCTTAATATGTCAGTGGTGAGACTAAAAGTGTTCTCATGTTAAACTCTCAACAGCTAGATGACCACTGAATAATCACAGCTGTATCTGTTAAATGGCAAGGGGTCTAAACTTCCTCTGTTTAAAGCCAATTAAAAGTTTTTTTTTTTTTTTTAATGAAATCAGTGGTAGAACTGTTAATGTTTCATATTCGAAGATAACTTTTTTTATTTTTTCTTTTTGTGCATTATGTGGTTATGGTATTTTTGCCATAAAAACAGGTACGTTTAAAGTAAGGTTGGAAACGTTTCCATCTCTGGAAAGCAAAAGGAGGAAGCCAGGGCAGGAAGATTGGAAGAACTGCGTGGTTAAACTTGCAATGGATTGGTGCATATATTGGAAGGATTCCAGCCAGGAAGATGTTATTTTTGATCTGTTCTTATACCCTGACCTATTCACAGTGAAAAGACAGAAAGAATCCCTCTCCCCGCACCCCACTTTTTTTTTTTTTTTTTTAAACTGTGGCAGCAGTGAAAGCAACATTTAAACAGAAGCTAATAATGCTGATGAGATGCATAAACAGTGGATAATTCAGAGCCTAACAGTGGTGGGTCAGTGTGAGTGATCCAAATCTTAAATTAGATTTGTCACTCTCAAAATAAATAGGAAGTGTAGGGAAAAAAACAGCTTATGAAGAAATATCATTTATTTATTCTGTTTATAAATGACCATCAGAGTAAAGGGAGGAAAAAAAAGTGTAAGAAAAAAGTAATAGGTATTAAAGTCCAGGGTCAAAAGTACTGTTAGTGAGGTAGTTTGAGAAGGGACTTGGTAGGTTAGGATGCCTTGTTATTCAGTGTGGAAATCAGAATGATTTTTACCTTTTCAGACAAAGAGGTCAGACAATGCTGCCAGTATCCCAAAAGACCCTGGATCAGGGAAATATTTTGTGTATTATTTGTGCTGAATGGTAGGCACCTTGTTTAAATAGGAAACACTGGTTATTTCAGTTGACGTTTCAACTCTGTTTTAAAAACGTCCCATTGTCACGTATATTGTTGGCGAGCAGTTGGTATGAAATGAAGTCTCTCGTGCTGTCAGAAGATTTCAGATAGATGCAGCTTATCTCAATGGCAGATGTTACGGCTTTGAAGGAATATCTCTATATACATAACTTCTCTCTGCAGTTCTGAAATTCCCTCGATTTCTGTTGCAAATACCATATAAATTGGGTTAGAGCAGGTACATGCTCTGTGGTAGTACCAGGTTATCTGTGCTGGTGTTTCTGGTACAACAAAATGCCTGTGAGTTAGCTGGTATTGATGAGACAGGAGATTCCCGTACATTTTATTTGATGGTAAGGAGAATGGTGCTTCATGATAATTACATTACTGAAGTTGGCATACTTAAAAAAAAAAAAAAAAAGTCTGACAAACTACGTACAGTGAAAAAGGAACATTTTTCTTGTCCAGTGTCATTGTGCCACCTATTAAATGTAAAAAACTAACAGCAAAATAAAAACAGTACTGATTTCAAGAGTGTTCTAGAACGAGGATTTAAATAGTCTTATAGCAATGTATTAAATAACTTCTTAAACTTGTGGAAGTATTCTGGCTTTAAGGATTACCTTCTGTGTTTTCATATTCCAGAATAAGATATTTGGTATTGATTTGCAGCTGCCTTGTTTTTTGGAGGAGGATACATCGGGAAATTAGGCTTCTGAAATGCGCTAGTCTATTCTGTAGTGGTAGTTAATTGTGAGGCTTTTGGCAAGCATTCAGGTACTTTTCATCATAGATACAGGAAGAAATGAAAAAAGATCTACCTGTCTTAGGTGGACGCTTAGAAAATAGAGAACACCCAAACCTGAAAGGCTGGTTACAGAGGAATTTTTTTTTCTAACACCCAGGTGAACTTTAAAAATGATCCGTGATATTGATATTGAAAATAGTATTTAAAAACTTTAATGTGAATGTCATTTTCAAATTTTCAGTTTTCAAATTAGCACGGAGTCATTAAAAATAGTGCAGATTTGTTTTTTTCTACCAGAGAGAATAAATACCATAGCTGAAGCCGTAGCAGGAAAAGTCCCTCCTCCCCCAGTGCAACTGAGAAATGGTATAAATGCTAAGCAGGGAATAAATGACAATGAATTGCTTCTAGCTTTTTCACTGTAGGGTTGATCTCAGTATTGCACAACCTTAGCCTAAAGGTTGGGGTTTCTCCGGTGATTTTTCTTTTCTGCCATGCAGCGTTATGAATTTGCAAAATTTTTATCCTCCTTCAGAGCAAGTCATTCACTCACTTGGTAGGATTCCTTCACAAGCCTGCTTCTTCGTGTCCTTAAACTGCAGTTTGGGACTGCTTAAGGTAAAGGAAGAGCTGTTAGCTGTAACCTGTATGAAGGTCTCTGTTAAACTCTCATATGGCCTTGGGCATGAGTGGGTAGGTTAATCCCTGAAACGTTTAGCACTCGGTGTTTCAGCGTTGAAGGGAAGGTAGATCAATACTATCTTAGGTCAGCTGTAGTTCTGGCAGTGTAACCAGGCAGGGGGGTGCTTACAGATTTGGAGATTTTCTGGCTGCATTACATAATGATGTTGAGATAAACTGGCCAGAATCCAGATCTGTCTGCTTCCGCATTGGCCCCTTGCCACGCTCAAAAACTTGCTCCAATTTCAGCGTTGTAGCACTTCTGCAACCTGCAATTAGTTTATTGAAGCAGATACCTGGGAAATGAGAGCCAGCGTCCATTTCTTTAAATACTGTATTTAAGTAATGTGAGCGGTATCAAACAGTAAGTCTTTGGCGGAGATGTAGTTAGAATGTAGTTCTTTAGGGCAACGTCCAGCCCAACCAGCAATCCCTTCTCCCTGCCTGAAAGCCAGTCTCTGCAGTACTTATTTTCCACCCTCAGCAGCGAGGCAGACAACAATCTCCTTTGGTGCCCAGCTGTGATTCATTGCCGGAGCAGGTCTTTCCTGTGTGCTGACTGAGATAGGTCCATGGAAAAAAAATATCATGTGATCATATAATTAAAGACTCTCTTAATTCATTACGTAGGGAGAGACTGAACTGAGATTGCAACCAGACAGACACAGTCCTTCACAGTCATGGGTTAGAAAATGCTTGTTTGGTCTGCAGACATACATATATATATACATATGTAGCCCTATAGACATGGGTCAGTGTTCAGAATTGTGAGAAACTTAAGGCAGCTTAAGCTGCTTCAGCTGTTAAATTCAAACCTATCTTCTGAGTGTGCACGAGCTGTGATACTCGTCCCTTCTCTGGCAAGCTCCTAACTAGGTCAAACTTGGGTGCAGGAACGAGAGACGAGAGGCCACCTGTTGACAGTTTTTAGGCGCTTGCCCTACAGGTTGCAATATTAGAGCTTTTCACAGAAACACTTGAGAATTTTCCAACAAAGCAGCACATGCTTTTTCTGATCCTTGCTGGAGAACCTATCCTCTGGCTGAAATAGTCTTCTAAAAGTAAAGTCTGAAGGAGACAGCCTGTATAGAAAACAGGAGAACAAATGGTAGATGTTTGGCTGAGCTTTAAACAAATATTTATTTCTGATAGTCGACCTAACCTAAAATTATCTATGTTTGCATCTGTGTTGATACATTAAATATTAGTATAACAGCCTTAATGAAGTTACGATTAGGACCTGCCTCTCTTTCTAAAAGAGCTTAGAGTGCCATGTAAAAGCCTGTGGTCCCAAATCTGATTTCAGTTTTTTTTCAATAAAAACAAAGGGTTCTTCTTCTTTTTCTTTTTCCTTTTTTTTTTTTTTTTTTGCATATGAATGATAGTGATAGGCATGCTGTTTAAAACATGGGAAGCTGACGTGCTGTAGATACGGCTGTTTACGCTTTTTTTTATGCCTGAGGCTCACAAAGAAGATGAACCTACTGAAGGATTCTTCTGCAATCACTTTTGTTGAAGAAAAATCTGAATAAAACTATTATTCAGTAATTCTTTTTATTGATGCTTATAGTTTTGTTGAAGCCTCATAATTCATGAATAACTAGGTTTTTTTTTTAGACTTCTACCTGTACACAATGTCTTACTTTTCAGTAAGAGTAGACCTCCATTACTCTGAAGTACATTTTCTTGTATTTTATCATTCTAAAATAGAAGACTTTGCAATAAATTTATTATGATTTGAGAAGGTTTCTCTGCATAAACAATCCACAGCAAAATGTAAGACTTACCTAAAAGGTAACATTAAACTCTGTTTTAAGACTGGCATAATCTTAGTTTCAAACTGAATTCAAACAGTTCGTTCTGAACTCGAGATTCAGTGCACAAGTCTGTTCTAAGTGAAGTAGAGTTGACTTGGACTTTTGCAATTTTCTTTTGTAGACAAGACCTCAGGCTAAGGAACAGGTTTTTGTTTGTTTGTTTAATTGCTGTATTTGTATGTTTTATATGATAAACATTGCAATAAATAAAAAACATGACGATCTGAAGTAATGTAGGAGTCCTGATGGCAACGGTTATAGTCTAGGTAAGTGTATGGGATATTTTTTAAAAGTACTTTTTTAAGGAAATAGTTTTAGTTATATGGGACCTTTCAGTATCCAGTGTCTTCCTTCGGTTTCTTTACTAGTTGTTCAGTGGTTATCATCTGCAACTAAGTGATGCTAACCATCTGATTGATTAGAATCTCTGTTCAGAAAGCCAAGTGTCTGTGCAGCTCGTCTCTCGTGTTAGAGAAAATCGGTTCTTTGCAGGGCTTTGAAGCCAGAAGTTTTCTTCATTTTCACGAGGCTTGAGCAAAGCGCTGTGTTGCAACCTGCAGTTATGTTGTTAGGTAAGGCAGGGTGGAGCGTAACAGGTGCTTATTAATACCTCTAGGCTACGGGTAAAGGTGACTGTATTTTTTGAGCGTTCACAGAACTAAACAGGTGGATATTGTTTTAGTATTCGGCTTGAGAGTGGACACTACTTACCCTCTGTATTTAATGGCAAACTTTTAATGCAGAACTATGAAACAAATGGTGACTTTCAAAGTTAAGTAGCACTTCAGGTCTTCTCTGTGGTGTATCTCCCAACTCCTACTTTTAAATTTAAGAAACAAAACAACAACAAAACCTTATTAATAATTTCAAACAAAATTTATTTCTGCTCTTCTTTTCGTTTTGGATTTTCTTCTGGATTTTTTTTCTCAAGTTTTTTTCGCTTGTGTTTTTTGGTGGAATACATCTTAGGTATGTTTTGAACGTGATTTTAAATCTGAAAATTTGAAACAATAGAGAGCTTCGCAGTCCAACACTGCCCACACTGAATACCTATGAGGTGGTTATAATGGTGAATAGCTTAACAGGTACAAAATGCAGGAGCTGGCTACAAAGCTTTGAACATCATTGCTGTGTTGTATATCAAGCAAAGCTCTGGAGGAGTACAAATGCAAACATTTTAAATTGGAGAAAAACAAAATTTAAGTTAGGATTTTGTTTAGACTGAAGATGAAAGGTTGTGTGCGTAAGATAATGCAACCACAGAGCCTACCAGCTGGGGATTAAGAAGGTCTTTTGTAAGGTACTTCAGTTACAGTGGGCTAGATGCTACGGGTGTTTTGCCTGCGCTGCTCCTCCATGACTGCAGGCGGGCTCTGCTGGGACTGCAGGAAGCCACAGCCGAAAACAACTGCATTGTTTTTGAAGACTCCAGGGTAAAGAATAAAGGGAAACCTGAAATTTTTGGTGGTGTTTCTTTTGTTCTTACGACTCTTAAGTATAATGTAATGCTGGTTCTGAAAGGAAACGTAATGCTGGTTCTGAAGTTTCTCTTATCTCCTCTCCCCCTTTTTCAAGCACAGAAACATTTGTCAGGAGCGATCGTTACACAGCATTTCCCAGAGTCCCCAGTTCACCAGTAAATACTCTGCCAGTGTTAGGATGCAAGCTTAAAGAGATGACCCTGACCTCAGTAGGGTTCCCGTGTTGAAGTATTTGTTTTTACGTAGCTCTGCCGGGTACCTCACCTTGTTTTCCCTTTTCCTCCTGTCTTCTAACTGCCCACTTTTGTATCCTTCCTTTGCACGACCTGTCTTTGCTCTTGACTTGCAGTCATGCTGTTGCTTCTGCAGCAGCAATGCTGTGAGTCCCTGACACAGGAGCACAAAGAGGTGCAAGTCCAAATCACTGCTGCATGATAACGGGGAGGTCCTGAGCTGCTCCCAGTAATAGTGCTGTTCTTCATTGCATTTCCTCAGTTCCTGTTGTTACAGACTCCTCTGTCTTGGAGACTGACCCGAATAAGCTAGGGGCCAACTGGTGTTGCCCCTACCACGTGGAAAATGAAGGCCCTGAATTGAAAACCATGTCAGACAACACAAATGCAAGGCACCGCTTGTGGGTCCTGCTTTTTGTTCAGCCTGCAGAGAGGTGACACCGTGCTCACAGCTGTCTGAAGTAGCTGGAGTAATCACCTCGCGCTGAAGGAAATTTGCAGCAGCTTTGCAAAATTGCCTTTGGCGTCTGTTTTAGTGTTCCTGTAGAACCAGCTAATTCCATTTTTTTCTTCAGTTGATATAGCATTTTTCAAAACAAGCCAGTCAACATTTTTAAAGATTTTTATTGCAGTTTCTCTCAGAACTGAGAAGTGCCAAAATATGCATCCATCTTTGCTGTATCATTGTTCTTGAATGGGAATTGCTTTGCTGTGTTGTTTTTTTGTTTGTTTGTTTGTTTTATCCACATGTAGTGCTTGCAATCCTAGTAGTCATTTTTTGGCCATCCTTCTGCTTACTTTTTTGTTCTCATTAGGTTAAAATGAATTGAAATGGTATTTTAATGTTTCCCTAATCCACTTGTGGTGCCTGTGTTTTGATTAAGGTAGCAATACATTGATGCTTAATTATTTAGTGATTATATCTGCTCAAGTATATCTAGGCACAGTTTGCTAGTGAAATTCAGCCCTTGTTCAGTGGGACAATGGGATCATCTTGTGACAAGTCTTTTCTAAGGAATAAAGATGTGTTTGATAAATTTGATACTGTAAAGAAATTCAAGATAAATCCCCCCCACACCCCAAAGGCTTTTTTTTTTTTTTTTCCTGGCATTATTTACTTACCAAGGATGTGCCATCTCTAGAGAGAGAGAAATAGTCAAACTGTATTTCTGGATTTTCAGATACCAGGAGGAAGCCCTCCGGGGAGCCTTGCATACATACACTATTTGTTAAACTGCCACAGTATGTGTTGCTAGAACTGCAAAGAGAATTCTTCTTCAAGTTTTTGGAGGCTCTCCTTATCTGTAGAAAAAATTGACTTCTAGAGTTTTGATGGACCTACAAGCATGAAAGTGAAGTTTTCCCTCTGCTCAGTTTCCCAACCTTATTTTTGTTGCTTATAATAGTACCTGTGTTATAACACCTTTATGGTAAGGTTCTAGGGTAGTAAAACAGAAGACGAATGAAAATCCTATTTTCTCTATTTCCCCCAATATGATTTAAAACTAAAGAAAGAGAAGAAAAGAAAACTGTCATTTGCTTCCAGTGCTTAGTCTGGGCTTACGCTGTGTGACAGCATCTTGTCTGGGGCTTCCTCAACAAAATGTGGCACAGAGATGTGTTATACCAAGGTCTATGACTTGTAGGCCTTTTTGCCTAAAACATCTTCCATCTGAAGTCAGTCAGGTTATCCATTAAATCATTGCTGGAAACATTAATGGACACGTTAATTTTTAAAAGCTGCTTGATTCTCGGAGTGGACCTTTTCTAGTCTGGGATTTAGTTTAGTTTCTGTTAAATCTTGTTTTGGGTGTGGAAGCAGAAGTAAGAGCAAAGCTCACCTGTTTGCATTTCTAGGTTGCATTGCAGTTTTATGCAAATTCTGTCCTCATGCTCTGTGCAGTGTGGCAGTGCTGAGAGATTTGAACTTAAAACACTGCATTGCAGTCGCTCGACAGCTCTACGCAGAATAATATATCACAAGTTGCTTAACGAAAGAGCAACAGTGAACTTGTCGCTTTAAGAGTAAGCAAAGAGTGTACTTAAGTCCCTTTCAAGATTGATGTATTGATGATTCACAGGCATTGTTAATCATAAGTATTTGTCAAGGTAGGACTTGTGCTGTGATAAATGGTGGCTGCTCATAGATGAGTACTGAATCTTTTATTTTATGGTAGTTACAATACTGTATTTATTAGGAAGTATTTTTTTTCTAGCAATAGATGCTGTTGTAACAGTACCATTTGTAGTCCAGTAGTTTAACAATTCGACATTTCAAAATTTTGACTCTAAAATTACCTGACCCTACGAAAATTACTTGGGCTCTAAATTGACTTCTAAGCATGTATCGCTGAGTAGTAAATGGTATCAGTCTTCCTTAAATAAACAAAGATACACTTGAAAAATAGTGGGCCTAAAAGGTTTACTTTATCAGAGGAGTCAACATTTCAAATACTTAGTAATTATACTTAGTCAAATCCTTCTACAGGCAAATGAGGGTATGTGGATGCAGATACTTGTTTTCCAGTGCAGCTGTGACCGGACAAGGCTTGGTATTGATACTCATATATAATATATTTATAAACCTTTGTTAAAAATAATCAGCGGATACTCTAATTCTCTTAAGGGAAATTCCCAAACACAAGGCTGTTGCTAAAAAGCATTTTCTGTGAGGCAATTCTAGATTTCTAGCATTTTGTAGAGTCTACTATTCAATTCTCCTTTTACTTGAGAGGAAAAAGAGAAATAAACCTGCTCGTATCTGTATTGCATTTTTATCTTTAGCAGCATATTGGGACTAAAGAACGTCAAGTTTTTATCATGATAGTAACTCTCTGATGGGAAATGGCAGATTTTTTTGAATAACATGCTATAGAATTAAGGTGTAACTTCATATGGAACCCCGTTGCTTTAATCCTCATTGAACTATATGGGATTGGAATAAAAAGTAAATGGCTACTGACAAAGAAACAAAATGGTGTATTAAAATGAAAATTTTAATGCTTTTTTTCTTTTTTTCTTTCAGAACACACACGGCTCACCCTGTGTCTTTTCTTTAATGATCACTCTCATACCTTTCTTCTGGTTCACTGTACGGTCCTAATTGTTGCTTTTGTGCCCTTTTCCATTTCACAGTGGTTCCTGTCATTTTGAAAGCTCTGACATATGATGAGAAGAGGGGATCATGCAGCGTGGGTTCCAACGTGAGAGATGCAGCGTGCTATGTGTGCTGGGCCTTTGCTCGTGCTTATGATCCCTCAGAGCTGATTCCGTTTATTAACCAGATTTCAAGGTAAGCTGCTGCGATAAGAAACGCAGTGAAGTACAGTTAATTTTTAAAATCTGTTCAAAACTAAGGAGGAACTAGAAGTTAATCTAGTAGTCTCATGCTGTATCCTTTAGAAGTTAATAATGTGGGAGAGTAATGCCCTATCTTTAAGACATTTAAAATCAGATATTGGCCACGTACACACACACACACTCTGAAGTTGCAGAGCTGCTTTATGGGGTCAAAGGAGAAGAGAAAACTTACAGAAGTTACTTCCTACTTTTTCAGATGCACACTTGTATCTAATGATCCAGGAGTTTTGGTACTTTATCAGATTGTATGGTGCAAAGAACATAGCATATCAGATTGACTTGCAAGTTGAGCTGATTTAGGTCTAAAGGAATAAACTAGACTTCAGATCTGCTAAAAACCCATTTCTGAACTTCCAGATACTTCTGTATGAGTTGTAGCTTTCCTTCTGAAATGTTGAAGATCAAAGTTTATTTTGAGTAAAGAATACTTTTAAAATTAAATCACTTCCAGTTTATAAAAGTGGTAACAACTTGAGCTCTACGTGGTGATTTTGAATTCTTAGTAATATCTCACTTCTGAAAAAGCATTTTTATTACAACTGTTAGCAGGTTCTCGTTAAGTTTAACAAATACATGTGAGAATTCTTTTCTCTTTTGTTATATTTTGTTTTCATAGAGTACCACAGTCTAGAATGACTACTTTGACAAAACAACTTTTAGTTGAAAGGGTAAATACGCAAGTACTTCTTTTTCAGTCTGCTCTTTCTGTTTCAAAAGACTCTCAGAAGTCAGACTTTTAGAAGGTATCCCAGTCAACATCTGTCATGCTGTAACGGTGGACTAGAAGTTGGTGCAGGTTCCCCCAACACTAAGGATATTTCTGCAGCTAGAAACTGGTTCTACGTTTTCCTTTTTTTCCTTCTTTCTTCTCATGCTTTTCCTCCTATTTTTGCTAGTCTTTTGGGATTCTCTCTTCAGTAGGTAGTCTTTTTGTTGGCAGCATATTTGCTGACATTTCGAGGTGTCTTTAATGGGTGATTTGCACTGTAAACACAGAGGTAGCTTCTCACAGTTTTTTGGCAGACTTTTAGTGTGCTCTCATATCAGCAACTCAGACATCTTTGTCTCCATTGGCAGATTTTTAATCAGTAGTCATTTAGTATTACCTTTAAATATATATAAAAATATATATATATATATATAGGGACTATATATTTATAGGTCCTGGAAACCTAGTCCTAGTTCTAGTGCTGCCTTGCTTCCAGACTGCTGGCAGAACTATTTCAATCACACCCAAACAGCCTTGTTTGGAAATGCAGGACTGCTTACTTAGCTCAACAGGTGCCCAAAGAAAACATCTTGTTCCTTCTTCTTTAAAGGCAGTTTTGAAGGTTCCTTGGGACAGTCTGTGGAACCTACATACCCATTTTTGTTCCTTGAGCCTAGTGCACCTTCCCCTTGCTGGTCTTTGCTGTTTTTCATCCTTGTATTCTCACTTTCCAATGCTGGCCCTTTCACGTAGGGTCACAGGACAGTGTCTCCTACCTGTGTGGTACCTGCTCCTGGCATTTTTTGAGACCTTGATAAAATCTTTCTGTCTAAGAATCTGCTGTCACATTTCTGGAAGCCAAATGCTGTTCTTCTTCCTTCCTTTTTAATGCTGTTATATCTTTTCTACAAAGTAAACAGGCAAAAAAATGCTAAGATTCTTAGTGTTGTGTCTCTGGTAAAGCATTTTCATGGTATTTTCATCATGTTTCATCCACAACAGTCTAGAGACTCAAGGAGAGGAGTCTTGTAACACCAAGCTGTTCTGGAATGTGAGGCCGTCTACAGCTGCCGGATGATTTTCGGAAAGAGAATTGGGACTCTAGGAAATGCATGATTCAGTTATAAGCATGCTAGAAATAGTGAGTGATGCTTGCCCTAATAAGTTATTAAGGAAATATTTTATTTTCAAGGGTCATGTTTAAATGGTCTTCCAGTTGAGTTCAATGTAAATTATTAATATAAAGGTACCTAAAGATATGTTTGCACAGTGAAATAGTGATTGCATTTTGGGGTGTGTTTCTTTTTTTTTATTCTAGCCAGCTTTTTAAAATCTAACCAGCACAGATGATGGTAGCAATGAAGATAGAGTGACAGAATGAGTATAATGTTACGAAATACTTCTAAGAGGGTGTTAACGGCAGTGCAAAGTTATTTACTGCTATCTTTAAACCAGGAGGAATATATTTATATTCAGGCTGCTAGCAAAACTTGAGGAAGAGCGTGGCAATCCAATAGTAAGGTCTTGTTCAAAGCAAGTGTTTTTTGTAGATTTGGTCAGCAGCCCTATGGAAGTAAATTCTCTGTTTCCATCCACTTAGTTGAGCAACTTTAAGGTTTGTTTAAAGGTCTGGAAAGCTTGTTCCAAGTGAAACTTTAAAGCCAAAGTGCAAATTTAGAAACCTTCAGTTTATCAGCATTCTGTTCTGTTCTTCCATTTTTCAGAGTTTTTCTTCCATTCATGATGCTTAGAGCAATATATTTCTTTTACTCCTTTTGCCCTATCACAATGCAAATCAATGTTGTTCTCCAGATGTAGGTGCAAGCTGACTATTTTGATTTTACATGATTTGTGGTACTTTGTTTTACTGTTACAAAGCTCTTGCACGATTACGAAGAGTGCTGTGTTTCTGAAGAAGCTCCCTCCTGTCTTTTAGCTTTCAATCTGTTCTGGAAATAAGTTCTTTTTTTTTTTTTTTGTTTTTTAGGAAGACACCAGGTGTAAATAATTGCTGTCTTCTACCTAAAGTAATACAAGTTACCACTGTGGCTTTGCCAGTTGCAACTTCACCTATGTGGAATAAGTTGGTGGAGTGGAATGAAACAGAGGGTAGACAGCTGGGGGGGAACTGAAAATTTATTATTTTCAGTCGTAAAGTGTTGTGATTTATACGTTTAGTTTTATAACAAAGCTGCACAATGTTTTAGCCAGTATTAATGCTATAGTAAGGCTCTACGTAAAAATCTTTGTAGTTATGTTGGCCATACCTTTTCTTAACACAATCAGCTCTTGAAGGTAGAATTGCCACTGCAAAGAGAAACAGTAGAAAAAAAATATTCAAATAGGGTATGACACACAGTTTCACCTATTGTGTCAGCAAGCCAATAATTACATACAGCTCTTTTTTTTTAAATCTAGCCTTAGGTGTGTCACTGTTTTACTTAAAGAAGAGTCATACTTCTAGCCACAAGCAAATTGTTGCTACCCTTAAAAAAAATGCAGAACTCAGCATCTTGAAACAAAGTACATGATATCCATTGTAAGGTGAATTACACAGCAAAAATACGTGCCTATATGAGAATACAAACTATTAGGTTCTTAAAGAAAAATAATAAATTGTTTACTTGCAAAGAAAGCTAGTACCTCGTTAAAAAGATGTAGTAAGTGATTGAGATCCTGAACTGTTTGCATTGTCATGGTGCTAGAAATTGCAAATGGTTTATCCTTCATTCACAGTCTTTAACAGTGCTGTTGAACTGGCTGGAGATAATGCTGAACTTGGAGCATAAGTAGCTGGTTGCCTGGTAAGAATGCTCAGAGTCGAGAGACAAGGTGGCCTTCGTAGTAGAGTAAGTGCACTGAAAAACTGCTGGTAACTAGAAGGTGTTGAGTAGGTATAATGATTAAACAGTGACCACTCTTCTTACCATTCTTCTTAAGAAAAAAAATAGAGGATGCTTATTAGAAGTACTTGCCTGAGAATTTTAATTTTTACATATCTGTTGGTATTTTTCCCTATCCATATTTCAACAAGATACGCTTACTAACATTTGTTTATATATTTTTTTAGAAGTCCAGTTAAACTGGTTTCTAAAACCTTGCATGATCTATTCCAGCTTCAAGACCACAAAAAGAAGATTCTTGGCAAAGTAGATGAAACTTCACTTTTAATGCAGGATCAGCTTACTACATTTTGAAATACTTGCACATACTGAAGTTGCTATTCAGGCATATCTTCATAAAAGCACTGCTTGACTGAGATGTTTTTCTCTCCCAGTCTGCACATGCATGCAGTCTTTTTAAGCTTACCTATGAGGAAAGTTAAATATAATTTAATAACTTGGAAATGCAGGTAATTTGATTCCTGCCCCCTTGGGTGTGGAAATTATTGTCTGTAAAGTGGCAGGTGCACACTAAGAAGCAGAGCTGTTTTGTTTAAAACCTAAACAAAAACTAAAGAGGAAAATATACTTTTGCTCTATTATACAATTAAAAATTAAATTGTTGCTGCCTATCATAATTATATGAAACTATTGCATGGTCAGAATATAGTTTTATTTATCATTTGATGGTTTAGTTAGGTAATCAATAAACAGATCATTATTTAGAGGGATCTGAATACGTGCGTACAGTGTAGGAGTACAGGCAGCTTTGCCTTCCCTGCGGTGGTGTGTTGTTTTTGAAGAGGGAAAAAAAAGGAAGGTGTGGCTATGGATAAATGATGTAGCTTGCTCCAGGGCAAGATTGTCCTGCAGAATTGGGGAAATCTGAAGCATTGCTTTGAGCTACATCTTGTACCATGATGAAATATTAAGAATAGCTTTTTCTTTCATGTATGTGAATGTTGCCTTCAGAGGAGAGCCTACTCTGCGCCTACTGCGTCTTGCACTTGTGTAAACTTATTTCCTGCAGGGGCATCATATGGCTTTTTTATTTTTTTTAATAGCAGCATTTTAATTTGCAACTCCCGAGCGTTTTCTTTATTGCTCTCTTCTATATGTGTATTTATTTTACTTCCAATGTTTTACTCCAAAACTTTGGGATTGAAGTAACACGTTGAAGATGCCGACTTTTATCTCTGTGTAACAACAACGTGCTAAAAGACTGTATCTGACTGTGTAACTCTGGATTCAAAAGTGGGGGAGTTTGGCTAGCAGAAAGTAGTTGGGTTAGAAGGGACTGCAAGGGCGCGGTGTAAAAGTGGGACTGGTCACTGTGTTTATCATTTTCTCCTATTTTCTCCTTGCCTATCTAAACAGAAGAAATTAAACTTGAGACCGGTCTGAAGGGCTTTTTCTCCTACTAATGCTGGCTGAAGCAGCCACTTTTGTGTGCTTTATCTCTATTGCTCCTGCAATTGAGAATAACACGGCCACAAGTGATAAAGTGAATGGGTAGCTTCTCTGATTAAAAATAAATGTATAGTTGAGCCTAGGTCTGTTTTCATCATCCAGTTCACCAGGTAGCCACAACTGGGGTACTGGTACAACTAATGAGGTATGAGAAGGCTGTTTGCAACAGCCTTTTGCTGTGTTTTTTTTTCGCTCTTTGCAACAGCAGCTCTCAGCAGATGCTGGTCTTGCCTCCTCTTTTTAACTTGCTGGGATTGTTCAAAACCATTTTGCTTGTGCTGATTGTTAAGCCTTCCCTCCCCTAATGCTATTAGTAAGGAAGAGAGTTTTCTGTGATGTTACAAGTCAGACTTTTCCCTTTTTTGAGTTCAGGAAGGGAATTTTGTTTTTGTGCCAAATTGGCAAGAGGTTTGAGAGTTTATTTTTTCTCTTCCCACAGCTTCAGGGTGGTATGTTTGAATTAATAGTAGTAAATTCTCAGAGGTTAGTAATAGTATAAGCTGCTTGTGAGTATAGTGTAGTATAGGTGATAAAGGAAATTCAGACTTACTTGGTGGTACATCCAGTACTTACAAGCAGAGGGAAACCTGATATTTCTGTGTGCTGATGCCCATCACCTGGCTGGCCTCTGCTCTCTGATTATTTCTGGCTTTTTGGGGGAAGGAAATGAAATCAATGTTGGGCTGAAGAAGTGAGCTGGTAACCTCCTCTGAGTCCTGTTAACTTTCCCTGAAGCCAGTTAAGTGAGTACGTGGGGTAAATGGAAGGGAGCAGGAAAAAAGCAAGAATGATCAGTAGGCTGATAGAATTGCAGCTTGCTTTTTAAAATCTGTTAGTGTGCTTATTGTACCCTTAGTTGCTTGTCGTGCTTACAGGCTAAATATACCTCAAGGAACTACAAAAGGTGTTTCATAGAGACTGCGAGATGCAAAACCACTCTTTGCTCTACCTGTTAGTAGTCAGGTGTGGTATATTTCAGACAAGTCAAGACATGATTCTTTAACTAGCTTAAAAAATATCCCACTTTGTTTGACATAAACAGTTTCTTTATGTTAGGAAATCCTGGTGGAGTATCACATAAACTCCCACGACAAAGCAGACAGGTGAAGACACCTTTAACATGTTTCATCTTAGGCATGTTGCTTTCCTTGCTAATCCATGTGTTGCAGCAGACTGTGCCTGCATTTTAAAATATGAATTAACTTGAAAGAATTATTCATGTAGTTTGATAAGTTTAAAATACTTTTACTGAAAGGATTAACATAAAACAATGACTACGGTATGGTTTATGAATATAATATGGCTGGGTGGTAATGACAAAATTCCTGTGTTTTTTGTTTTTTTTTTTCTTACACATGTTTTTCAGTCCCAGCACTGTATAGCTCAGGTGGCATCGCATAGACAGTATGCTGTTTTGCTGGTTTTACCTATACAAGTTTTTCTTGAGGTAACAGAAGAATAAGAAAAATTGAAAGGTACTGTTTAATTATAAGCAGAAACATCGGCCAAAAACTCATGTTGTATATAACAATCTGAAACTGTTTTCCATCATATTTAATAAACCAAATTTTAAGTGTGAACATGAAATGCAAGGAGCAGTATTTATTCTCCAGTGACAAACTTTTAATGTTTGAAATTTGGAAAGACTTGCATAGCTTTTAAAATTAGCATATTAATATTTAGCATGTAAGTGCTTACACTCAGCCCGAAGTGTCCCTTTTCAGTACCACTGGAGACAAAACAATGACCTGGAAGAATTTCAATCTGACCCAGCAAAGCTCTTCTGAAATACTCTGCAACACTTAACGTCAGGCTACCTTTGACATAGTATGGGCAGCACTTTGCTTGCTGAGCTTCCCGGCTTGATGAGTTTTTTGGTTTTGTTTACTCAGAATAGAACAATATTGAACTTTTGCATAACAGACAAAATCATGTTTTATCATATAGTCCATATAATTGGAAACGTCCAGCAGAAATTTTCTTCTTTTTGCTTTCCAGGATAATTTCTAGCCAGTTCTTTAGTTTTGAGTGTTCTATAATTAAAATGAAATCCTTCCGAAATGTTCCTATAAAAAGATTTTTAAGTTTCTCTGTATGCCAGAGAAGCAGATTAACGTATGAAGATGATGTTCGACCCAGCACTCTTTCTACAATTAGCCATGTAAGCTTCTTCCTAATGGAATGCCGCATAAACATTTGCTCTTCCAGTTGCTATCACATGGATGACCTCGTTTTGTCTTGTAATCGCTTGATGCCTTTGTAGCAGGGAGAGGAATTGTTCACGCAAGTAGCAATAAGAAAGGATTTACTGTCTTTAGAACAATTTTTACATCTCTGTAGTAAAATGTTACACTTATTGGGTTTTATTTTCTATTTCATTCTTTCTTTCTGTCTCTTGTTTCCCTTAATGGAGGTAACCACTACTGCCTCTGTAAATTCAGTTTATGCATTTCAGTGAATTTTAAGAACATAGTTCCTGCCCTGTAAGGAAACTGATAGCCATTACCCAGGGAAGTTTGATATTATCAGTGTAATTAATATCTTTACGCTAAAGCAAAGCTATATTGGAATTACTTTTCAGCCAGTATTTATTTCCTGTTTTGCCTGGAGTCAATAAATAACGTAATGAAGAGTTTCAGAGTTTGAAAGGAATAATTTTCTGCTTAAATGATTCTCCTGAAGTGATATTTATTTGTCACTGAAGTTAATTGAATGCTGGAGGTGGATTTCTAAAGCTGTAGACTTCATGTCTTGGGATGTATTCTCTCTGTTGTGTTCTGTGGCAGGTTTTTAAATGTGGTTCTGTTGCAGTAGAAAGAATTGAACTGTGGAGGGTTGTCAGATTTCATTCACAAAATAATATTTTTGTATAATCACACCTGTATATCTACAGGTCACCTTTTCAAAAACTTCTTTGCAATTTATCCTAAAGTGTCACTTATTAAACAGAATTTGCATACTGTTTACTGTTTTTTTGTTACTTAAATCATGTGATCATGCTTGTACAGATAGCTGAAAGCTTCCGTTGCTTAACTTTTAGTTTTGCTTAAGCCTTACCTAAGACTTACTGTGTATTTGGCTATTGAGAAACTGTATTTCCAAGTTTTAATTTAAAGTTGCACTGTCTCGCATTTGAGATGTTAGATATGTCCAAGTTTATACTCGTGCTATATCTAAAATATAAAACCTTTCCACGTAGTTAAATGTATTTGTATATTCCTTAAACTGTTTTGCTGTACTAGGATGGCAGTTGTCTGTTTATGCCATGGAAAAGTCCACAGCAAACTGCAGAAACAAGAAAGTATGTGGTTGTTTCAACACAAATTCTAGTTTAGAATTATATTAAAAAAAAAAAAGCTAGTTAGAGAATATTTTGAATGTTTTGCTTGGAATCCTAAATAATGAAATGACATTGCATGTTTCTTCTTGTATTTTTGGTACTTATAATCAATATTTTATTTCCTCAGTGCGTTGGTTATTGCTGCAGTATTTGATCGTGATGTTAATTGCAGAAGAGCTGCTTCTGTAAGTTACCACATCCTAGCCTGTGTTTGTTATTTTTTGGTTTTGTTTTTTAATTTCATAATTTGTAGCATGCTCATCTGAGACTACAGTTATAAGCAATATATGTGTGTGTAGTGAGCAGAAAAGTGTTTTCTTTAAATCCTTCGAATTATGATGTGAATTTAGATTCTAAATTATATGATCCATGGTTTCATATCTTGATTTATGGACAGTTTACAATAAAGTCTGCTGTATTTTTGTCATGTTGGATAACATAAAGTATTTAAGAAAGAGTTACTTGGTGTTTTCTAGTCATAGTGTGACAAAAGGTTTAGTAATATACAGACTCTGTATCTTAAGAAAGTCACCAAGGTGGTATGTTTTGTGAGGTTATACTTCTGTGATTGTTTATCCACTGTTGCTGCATCTATAAAGATGCAGTAAGCTGCAAAATTCTAGAATAATCTTTCTCCTTCAAACTAAACTTCAAAATATTTTCTGTTATTTTACAGAACTCTTTCCACAGGACGGGGAATTTTGTTAAAGAAAGTGATACACCTGTTAGGCAGATAACATTATCTCGTTAATAGGACTGAAACCAAAGTGAAATCACTGTGTAGAAAATACTTGTGCTGTTGAAAACTGAAAAAAAATGCATAATTCTTCTCAAGAGAAAGGGATTATTGGAAGATAGGTTATAGTTGAGAGGATGAAAGAAGTAACATCTCATCCTTGAAGATGTAAGTCAGTGTTGTATGTATTGCATTAGCTTTCTAAAGAAAAAAAGTAAAAAGAAAAATTGTCTGCATAACAGATTAAAAAAAAAAAAACAACACAACTCAAATTGAAAAAAAGAACCCGGTAACTGTACTAATAGCTGCTCCTATGAAGCAAACACAAGGTCAAACAATGCCTGTCAAAGGCACAGGTGTCCATATTCCTAAAAAACAAACTTCCCTATGAATTCCTTTCTAAAAAAAAAAATAAAAAATCAGGGATACCTGGACAGCATCCTTATTTTTGATATTTGATAGTCACACCCCTGCTCGAGAGTTTAAGTTGTTGAATGAAGGAGCAGCACAGTTGCTAGGGAAATGAGTCAGTTCTTGTGTAATCATATCAGGAATCATCTTGTCTAAATAGGTTAAAACCAAAGCATGGAAGCTAAGATGCTGTAGGTCGCTGAGCATAATGTACAACTGAAGAGTAACAGTAGTGCTACTTCCCCCCAGGCTTCAACTCCTAAATTATAGAAACTGTAGAATTTACCATTCTTGGCTAGTTTAAGTCACTTTATTCAAATAAAATCCTCAGAGAAAAACAAAGGTAGCTTTGCCTTCCCTAAGAACCGTGCAAGCCATAAAGGAATGTAGAATAATAGAATCACGGAATAACCTGAGTTAGAAGGGGCCCACAAGGACCATCGAGTCCTCCTCCTGGCTCCACACAGGACTACCCAGAAACCAACCCCTGTGTCTGAGAGCGTTGTCCAAACGTTTGAACTCTGTCAGGTTTGGTGCTGTGACCACTGCCCTGGGGAGCCTGTCCCAGTGCCTGACTACCTCTGGATGCAGAACCTATTCCTACCCCTAGCCTGACCCTCCCCTGTCCCAGCTCCATGCCGTTCCCTCAGGTCCTGTCGCTGTCCCCAGAGAGCAGAGCTCAGCGCCTGCCCCTCCGCTCCCCTCGTGAGGGAGCTGCAAGCTGCCATGAGGCCTCCCCTCGGCCTGCTCTGCTCTGAGCTGAACAAACCCAGGGACCTCAGCCGCTCCTCATGCATCTTCTGCTCTAGACCCTTCACCGTCTTCGTAGCCCTCCTTTGGATGCTCTCTAATTAGTTTTATGTCCTTATATTGTAGTGCCCAAAACTACACACAAGATTCAAGGTGAGGCCGCACCAGCACAGAGCAGTGTAATAGAGTAGATGGTAAAAAGTAAATTACTGTATTTGCTCTATAGGAATTGTAGGAGTCAGTGGGTAATGTGTATAAAGAAGATACTTTTAACATGATTCCCACTGCAGGAGTACTGCTTACCTTTAGTTGCAGTAGTCTTCATTATGATTCTATGCTTAAACATAAACTGATAGTTTGACCATGAAATATGGTGCTAAACCAGATACATTTACTAATGCTATAAGCTTAATGAAGATTGTGCTTATATTTCAAGTAAGTACAACATCCTACAGACATTTTTTCACTTTCTTCTTGTAGTTTAAGCCAGGATATCAAGCATTCTGTAATTTGATTATCTCCAGTCAATAAGTTTTTTTTTTCTTTTTTTTTTTTTTTTTTTCCCTGTTAGTACATTATAATTTAGAGCTGTCAAAGTTTGGAAGTTTGGGATTGTTTTGATGGATAGTTAACTCAGCTCTGGTGAGGCTGCACCTCGAGTACTGTGTTCAGTTTTGGGCCCCTTGCCACAAGAAGGACGTCGAGGTGCTTGAGAGAGTCCAGAGAAGGGCGACGAGGCTGGTGAGGGGTCTGGAGAACAAGTCTTACGAGGAGTGGCTGAGGGAGCTGGGATTGTTCAGCCTGGAGAAGAGGAGGCTCAGGGGTGACCTTATCGCTCTCTACAGGTACTTTAAAGGAGGCTGTAGTGAGGTAGGGGTTGGTCTATTCTCCCACGTGCCTGGTGACAGGACGAGGGGGAATGGGCTAAAGTTGCGCAAGGGGAGGTTTAGGTTGGATGTTAGGAGGAATTTCTTTACTGAAAGGGTTGTTAGGCATTGGAATAGGCTGCCCAGGGAAGTGGTTGAGTCACCATCCCTGGAGGTCTTTAAGAGACGTTTAGATGTTGAGCTTAGTGACATGGTTTAGTGTAGGACTTGTTAGTGTTAGGTCAGAGGTTGGACTGGGTGATCTTGGAGGTCTCTTCCAACCTAGACGATTCTGTGTGTGATAGTTATGAAAGTATTAAAATCTCTTTACTGATTTTAGAAAGTCAGGCAAAGAAATATTTTGTTTGCCAGGCATTACTACAATTTTGAAGAAAAATACCTGGGAGCCCTAATTATTCCCAATCATTACTACAGTTAAATGCATGTTTAAATAAACAACATGTTTTACTAGATTTTCCATCTATTACAATATGCGATGTATTATAATGTGGAGCGCCAATAAAACACAATAGCATATAGAGATATTTTGAACCCCGAGGTTAGGGAGAATAAAACAAGACTGTTCTTTTGAAGCTCTAAACGCATTCTGAGCTGACTTTTGCAACTCTTTCATGAATAATCATTATAAAGAATGATCACATGAATAAGAGACCTTGGATAGGGCTGTATTCTGTTCTGACATGTTAAAGAGAGGGTTTTCTTTAGACATGGTTGGTTGATACTTTTTAAAATCATGACTTATACAATGTTTTAGTACTTCTTCAATTTTTGTGGGAACAAATAGAACTTTTTTAAGGGCTACTAAATTGAAATTGATATTAGCATTGCCTTATAAATATTTATCTGGTTTTATAAGCAGTGGTGAAAGTTGTATTTTTTTATAGATAAACTATGCAATTAGGTGTAACCCAACATCTAAATTAGATGTTTAAAATAAGTCAGATGATGTGAACTATTTCTGCCATGCTGCTGGACTTGTATCTTCTACACCTTTATGATCGTCTTTCTAAATGAGTTAGAAAATGAAATGGTGATTCAGCACTGGAATTTTAAAATTCCTGTATTAAGTAAAAAACTTGGTGAAATCTTTATGAACAGTACTTGTTTTCCTTCTATGTTGTATATAGGCCCCTATAGATCTTTTCCAATGATTTTGCCACAGTATATCTTAGGCCTAGGCCTACAGATGTATTGCGAGTAGAATAAAACTTTCACTGTGCTGAGACCAGAATTACATTCTTTGGATAGCAAAGTTTCTGGTCTTAACAACAACAACAGAAAAACAAACAAACAAACAAACCCACCTTTTTACATTTGTATCAGTAATGCACATTTGAGCAGTAGCTTTTTTAAAGAAATTAAAGTACAATGATGATAAAGTCCAGGACATTGCTGCAGCTCGCGTTCCTGTTCTGGAAGGCTGCTTTACATGTTGCCCAAGGGTGTATCTACGCTTCAGTTGCTGCGGAGGATAGCCTCTACCTGAGGTAATCCTAAACCAGCTAGCTTGGGGGCAGTGCTGGCAGCATGGCTACGACACCACACCGCACAAACTAAGGTGGGCTCCTAAACCTGCCTGCAAGGTGGATAAGCAGCTGAGAGTTGGCCTGTGTTGGGTGTCCTGAGATGGATGCACTGTGAGCAGGAGCTGAGCTAGCCTGGGCAAGTCTACAGGAACTGCAGTCATTATCCTAAGCAGACGTAACCTCAGAAGTGCAGTGGGAGACTGGCTTCATTAGGCCTTGCTTCACCCGTGTTCTGAGTGCTTGCTCCATATGTAGAATATGATACCTTGGTGAGCTTAACCTTTTGTTTTTACAGGTGGATTACTATGTGTATTGTATTTATGTAGGAAATACAGAAACTCTTGTCTGTTGAAGTTCTTGTGACATTTTCAGTAGCGATTGGGACTTCAACATTCCCCTTATAATCATAAGTACTTATGATTATATTTTCTTTTGAGAAAAAATAAAATGGAGACTTTTTTGAGAGAAATTTCAAGGCCTAGTAAGGAGTATGGAGTAGATTTTATTCTATATACAGTACAGGTAGAGAGATTAACTTTATGGTCATATTGCAGTTTGAAAGATTTTTAGTTTCTTTCATTGAAAACACGAGAAACATACATGAATTTTGCCTTCAGGTTTTGTAACTTTACTGTTTCAGTGTGGTTTCAAATTGTATGTTTCAAATACTTGTTCTTGATATTTGTCTGAAGTTTTCACTGAACAAAATCAGACTTGGCCTACTATAAACCAGTGATGTTGCAGTAGTCAGGCAAAAGCAAACTGTCTCAATTTCTGTTGTCTCCAAGTATTGACTTTCAACTCTAGTGCAAAGCCTTGTGTCAGTACTCAGAAGCACTCTTCTGGGTGTGACTAGTTTAATAAACTTGCATTCTTAAACTGCTGTCATGCAACATACAGCTTTAAGAACACTAGAGCACAGAGACGCAGAAACAAAAAAGCCCTGTGGGCTTGTTCTATTAACAAAGCTTACTTTATTTAAAAAAGAAAAGCCATGGGTCATTTATATTGTTGTGTGTTTTGAATTCATCTGGTGTTTATCAAAAAGCAAACCTGACTCGTTTTGGTATGTTTGTTCTCTGTTCTTCAGGCTGCCTTCCAGGAGAATGTTGGGAGACAGGTATGGTAACTTTCCTGAATCTTCATTCATGAGTGTGCTCTGGAGATGAGTGTAAACGTGTAGTACCTCAAATCAAAATTAGATGCTGTGGCTTCAGAGAAGATGAGTAGGAGAATGTTACAAAATATGTATTTTAACTACCAGAAAGCAGGTTCTTGTGCGATATTTTCCCGAGATATGAGTTTTATTTTAGTACTCTGGTTTTGGAAGAAGATGGGCTATCTGGTAATTGTAAGTCATTTGGAAAAGCAAAATTCGCAGCCATTCTACACCTTCCAAGCTGCAATGCTCTTAAAGCAGGAAAAGCACAAGTGTGGGTTATTCTTTTGTTCCACTGGCATTCCAGTTTTAAAAAAGTGGAAGAGCTGAAGTGTGCTGCACAATCTTTGCTGTGGTTTGGTGATAAGACAATGAGCTAGGCTTAAGATTCTTAAACCCAGCATTTGGGTTTTGCTTGCTGTATTGTAATGCTACCATCTAGAAGCTCTGGAGAAATACATTAATTTTAGAGGAATCTAAATTTTTTGAAAAAAGTATTGTGGTAGGTTCCTATGTAATTTAGCAACATTTACGTTGTTAAAAAGCTCTAAGAACTTTTGATTTGCAACCTTGCTGGAGAAGCAAAGAGGATAAGAACTTCGATTTCAAAGTTTCCTTGTTTCTCCTCAGGAATTAATAAAGCTGAAAATACAACTTATAGGGTGGAAAATGATTCAGCTAGTGAATTCTTCTGACAAAGCAAGGCATGTAGATTTAAGAGCGTGGTTCAAGCAAATTTTGATTTCAATAAGACGTTCTTTAAGGCATCTTTGTTAAAATGCTATGTCTAGCTTTCCCAGATATCATTCCTGAAGATCTCTGTTACGAGCCAGGATATTATTCCTTTAAAGCTATGGTTATTAAGCAATGTGTCCTGAAGTAATGTGTGTATTTCTAGATAGAATGAGGTTAATAGCAGAGAAAGGGTGCTAGAAGACCGGGAGGAAGAGGGTAGGTATTTTTGGTGACCTGACCCAACTAGGTCTGTGATAAGTAGAAGCCAGCCTGATTCTTCCCTGGGTCTATAGTTACTGCTCAAAGAGGTTAGTCATCACAAAACTACTCATCCTGATTCCACATCATGAGGCACTGAATGGAGTAAACACCTTACTCTGCCTTCAGTTCCAGGAGAGACAGGGCTCCTGGGTGCTGTAGGCTTAGAAATGCTTTCATGTAGGAAAAGTTCTGTGGAGCTTTTTTTTTTTTTTTTTTTTTTTTTTTTTTGACTTTTTCAGAGTTAGTTTACAACCAGAAATTAACAATACTGCTTTGACACAATTCATGTTTTTTGATGCTGATTGAACACACAATTTCAGCATCTATGTTGGACTGCTAAGGAGGAGTTAGTAGTAAGATAATTAAGTTATGGCATGAAGAGCAGTATCAGTCTCCCAGCTAGTTCCTGTAGAAGTTCAGAAGTTTTTATTTGCTGAACTATTCCCTACTGCCTAGGAAAATGATTACTTAATCAGTGGATACACCCTCTATAGTCCTTTACCTGGATGTAAGGTGTTGAAAGAGTCACCCTTTCTCTGAATTGGAAGGAGCTAAAACGTACTCTCCGTCTGAAGTAACAATGGTGATATGAAATATGCGGAGAAAAAAGTTGACCTTGCTTACTTCCTTGTTCCTGCCTGCTTCACCTTTGCAATGCAACGTGACCTAAATCTGAGAACTTGCTTTTATGGCCTCAGAAGAACAAGCCTTGTAAATTACATTTCATGTAAGTGAAAACACTTGACAATTTTGCAGAATATATATATATAGTTAGCATAAACATTGGCAAAAGCCCATACTTCTAATAAGATGAACTTTTGTATTGGAGAAGTAAGTTTCAAGTATTTTGACAGAATGGAAGTCGTGACCTCTGAAGCCATGACCTCTGTACGCATGAACTTGATTTTAGGAATTTTCTTGTCTCACTGACACGCACTGTGGGACTCTGACCTGCGATGAGACTGCATGAAACTGGCACACAGTCCAGTTATAAAGAGCATGGTCCAAGTACAAGCTAGAATTGAAATTGATTAGCTGTTATTTTTCCTTATATATGATATTATATATTCTTACATATTTTACATTTCTTACACGTTTCATTGTATGTCATCTTGTTTGGCTACAAATCATGGTTAGGTATTTCTCATGTGAATTTTTTTCCCAAATTGGTGTTTCATGAGGCTTTTCGAGAATGCATTCATTTCATCTTTGAGTTATTAGGGCTTGCAGGTAGTCTCTTGTATGAGCCATACATATTCTGTCTGCTCCTTTTGGTTCAATCAGCTTACAGGCCTTGGTTTTTGGACAGTTGGCAGTATGCTACCCAGCAAAAGACCTCTGCAGCAGCTGACACCTTCCCACTGCTTGTGCTGTATGCTTCTTTAATTATTCAGGCTTAGATGTAAAGATATTTTTTACTATTTTTGCATGGCTGTATCCTAATGTGGAAGGGATGAGTGAACTGTAAACAAACAAAACTGTATCATATCCAGAACCTGTACTTCCACATAGCCTTATTGCTTAAATATCATATGATTGTCCCTTTTGTAAGTAAGCATAGTGTCTTTGAGTTGGCTGTTTTCCATTTGCACTTAATTATGGCTTGTGGAGGCTATGCTGCCTCCTCCATTCCAAAACACAGCCAGGCTGCGTAGTACTATATTAAGTCAGTTATAGCCAATCAAAATTCTGAATATCTGACGTTTTATTATATTATTGATGTTTTAAAAGACAAATTTTAGGTGGTGATTACATATTTAGGATTATAATTAATTTTCTGAAACCATGATTTTTTGAGCATTGATGTCAGAAGCATCATACTTCTTAAGGATTCAACATGTCAGGCTTTGCTAGGAGCCAGTGCTCTTTTTAAAAACAAACAAACAATTCTTTAGTTCATTAACAAAGAAATCATAAAATATATGTATAAGTAGGAACATAAAAGTATATGAGCTCCCATTTATTCTACATGTGATGCATTTTTTCATGCCCAATTCCTAATTTTACACTTCAGAAAACTTGCAACAGAAGCTCATTCCTTTGCATAATCCAAAAAACACGTTTACATTTATTTAAACTTTTTAGAGATTTTTTTTTTGTGCATGCATAACGCAATCAACAAATATATACGTGGCTATGACTTGAAGGTGTTAAAATAGCTACTGCATAGTTTATTACCTGCTGCTGTTTACTTTGCTTATCATTGACTCACAAGTGAAGCTAGACATTTTGCTGCTTCTGTATAATATCCTTTATCTCTTTAGCGCAAGTGATTTTACTATAAATTAGAAATTAAATTGTATTTTTTCAGTGGTTGTACAGTAGTAGGTGATTATTTTCAATACATTGTCTATTCAGAAAATACTTTACATTTTTAAAATATTATTTTCTGTTTTTTTCCTCTTCTCTACAATGTTTGTAGGGCACTTTTCCGCATGGCATAGACATTTTAACTGCAGCTGATTATTTTGCTGTTGGTAACAGAGTTAACTGTTATCTGACTATCAGGTAAGTTGGTTTTTTTTATGCTTTCCTAAACATAAAGGACCTCTTTTATTTAATGAAATATTTGTTTGATTGTTTGACCTTACAGTAAACATAAACAATAATCATAAATAATAAAATACAACAAACGTAATAAATATAAACAATATTATGTTTATTGTTGTTGTTTTTCTAATAGATGAAAACTTGTTTTTTCTTCTTTCTGCATCAAACTGCTAATTACACATAAAACATGGTGAAAATGCGACCAGGATGTTCCTCCAACTTGTCTACGTGATCTATTACTTTATAGATGCACTGAAACTGGAGGAAGCAGCCAAGAGGCATTATTTGTGGGTGTCACAAAACTGTCTAGGCTGGTTAAGCTTAGATAAGATTAGGGAATTCTGAAGAGCTGGAGCAAATGGAGAGGCTGTTATGCCGGCAGTTAGACTCTGATATGGGTAAAAAAAAAAAAAATAAACTAATGTCCATTTAAAATAAAAAGTACTTTGCACAAGTTGTTGAATTTGTAGACCCTTAATTTGAGTGCTTATATTTTTCATAGAAAGCTCAGTGAAACTCTAACCACAGTGTGCAGCAGTTCTGAAAAACCAAACTGATCACTGCATTATGGAGTCTGCACAGAATGTCATGGGAAATACCGATGCTGGTGTGGTGCT
The DNA here is from genome assembly GCF_040182565.1 of Anser cygnoides. Classification (NCBI taxonomy): domain Eukaryota; kingdom Metazoa; phylum Chordata; class Aves; order Anseriformes; family Anatidae; genus Anser; species Anser cygnoides. Next base: position 3,665,730 of record NC_089891.1, on the reverse strand, counting down.
ATTATAAATCAGTGGCTTTTCTTGGAATACCATGCTCTGTTCTGGTCAGCTATCTGAAAGTACAATAAAGCTGAAGTAAGGGGAATTCAAAGGCAAGCTGGCTGCACAGGATGACTAAAACGAACAAAAGATTGCACTTCCTCATGAAAAGATGAAAAAGGCTGAGGGCTGGGTTCTAACTTTAGTTAGATGTCTAAGACAGACAGTCTAGTCTAGTTGTCTGGCCTCTCTCTGTAGTCAATGCAAAGAGACAGGCACCTACAGAAAGTGATTCAGACCATTTAAAGATACATAAGATAAATTGCCCTATGGACTTGCATGGTGCTCTGAGAAGCCAACAGGTTAGAAAAGTTCGAAGAGATTAGATTCTTGGGGAATAGAAACAGCAAAGAAAAAGGCTTATGCTTCTTTATCAGCTTTGTAACTTCCAAGGAACATTTTTCAAAGATAAATTGAACTGAATGCCTGTCTCTCCTTGAGTATTTTTCACTCATTTGGCCACCACCATATTGTCCCTTTGGTGCATAATCGTTCCGGTCTGTGCATATCTTCACCTTTTACCTACTGTCTTTCCTCTATGGTCCACACCCTCCTCCTACACTCTTCCTCTGAGCTCCCGCCTACTGAGCCGAGATGGGGAAATGCAGGCGCCTGGTATTCGCTGCTGCCCTGGATTGGTAGACCGTCAATGGAATTTTTGGAAGTCTGGCTTTCTATACTAGTGAAAAATTGAATATACTCAAGATTGGCACACACATTTTTTATTCTCTCTTTTTAGTTTGAAAGCTAATTATGTTCTCCTTACTTCTTGAGAGCTGTGATAATTTTTCTCTCAAATGTTCATTTATTACTCCTTTCATTGTGATTTCCAGAGGTTTTGTTGGAGTGTTACTTACCTGAGTGAAAATATTTGAAGGTTGATTTTTTTTTTTTACTTCTTGTGCTTTCTTTAAGTTATGCAACAGAAAGAATAAATTTGCAAATTCTTCATAAATAATCTTATACAGTTAGTAGCATGATTCCCTGAAACCATGTTCAGTGTTATTAATCAAGCTCTTCTTTGTAAATTATTTGTCATCTAATACATTATATTACTTGTTAAAATCTTCACCACTTTGCTTTTTGAGCAGGATGTAATTATTTGGGTCGATACTTAATTATTTCCTTATTTTTGTCTGAGTAACATCAAAGCAAAGTGCATAAGCATATATTTGGCTGCACAGAAAACATGTATCATTATGATGTGGTAGGTAGAATGAACCTTTCTGATCGGTATGCCTTAAGGTGGTGTAATTGTTTATGTAGCTGGAAAAAGCTACTTGAGGTTCATATTGCAGATCTAGAATCTTTAGCTCTCTCTCTCCCACCCAGATAAATAAAATCCTGGTACACTGTTTTAACAGCGTGTTGCTGCTATATGAAAGGACACTGTGCAGGTGTGAAAGTCTGCGCTAGGGAATCTGCTTTGAGCAGCAAAAGCTCCATAAATATGTGTCAGTTTCTACAGTTGAATATTTTTTTGGTTAATAAATGATTTATGATACTGCTTCTCTACAAGAATATAGGTTTTTAGATATATGTGCTATGTATGTGTGTGTATATCGTTGCTTATCCTTCTAAATCCAGATGTTTTTATGCAAATTTCGTATGCTAGCTGTCCTTTGGAAACTTTTTGCTGAATGTTCTTTGAAAGATTCAGCTCAAATCTGTTAATCTATTTCTGAGGATGAGCATGGAGGAAGCCTATGTCCTATTTTGTATGAACTGGGAGCAAAGAGACTGATTTCAGGAGTTCTGGGCTGTGTAAAAGTAGAGTTAAGAAAGAAACTTCTTAATCTAAATAAAGAGCAACATTATCAGGAAGGCTAGAATTGTATAAAAGCCTACTTGTATAAAATACTCTGTAGGGGTCAAAACCTGAGGGCTCCAGGTAAAGACAGTTATCAAGTAAAAGTGGAAATGAGAGTGGGCTATTGACACAGTCCAAAAGATCCACCTTTAGCTGTGCAACTAAGTTCAGAGTAAAATGGCTTGGAAGAATGGTGGGTGCTAAAACTAAGATCCAAAAAGCTATCGTGAAGAGAAGAGTTTAGCTATGTCAGAGGGAATTTGCGTGTTCTCCCAGAACAGGGAAGGGAACAACAGAGCAATGAATTTTACTATTTCTCTGCTGGCATCAACAATCCGTCAATCCAGCTGGCAGCCTGCCTGTAATCCCCCTCCAGGGCTAGTAGCAGTAGCAGATGGTACTTCTGTGTTGTGTTCAAATGACTGAGGTTGTGCTGTGGATTTAAGGATTCCAATTCTTCTGATGAATTGTGTAGATATCAGTGCGTTAACATACAACAGCATTTAGTTTTTACTTTTTCTTTTCTCATTATACGCATGTATATTAATGGAACACTGTTATGGTTGCAAGGGTAATCACTCAAAAGATATGAAAAGGTGACATCCATGTGTCCTTAATTTTGTCCTTTTGTGTGTGCCATTTTGACACAAACACATTCTACTGGTTGTTTAGCTTTCCAAGATTATTTAACGTACATCAGATGCACTTAAAAAAAACATTTCACTTGACTTCTGTTGACCTTAGCTTTCAATAGTTGATGCTTCTGAAGATTGGAAAGCAAGTATGTCTGTAAAGTCAGGTAATTATGCAGACTGCCTAGCTAATTACTTCTGGTGTTCCCTCGCATCTTAGGTCTTGACTTTGCAGCATTAATGTTTTTGTCATAATTGACTTTTTGTATGTTTATTTTTTAAAAAGAACAAATCAAAACCATTATTCAATTTTGGAATACTGTCTCTGGGAACATAAAACACATTTCTGTAACTTAAATTTAGTGTGCAGTGTGTATTACACATTAACACATTTCTGCAATCTAAAATTACTACTACATGTATACACTTCCCCATTTTGTAGAATGTAGCAATGGGAACTGACTATTTATTTTTTGCTTTTCGTTGCTGTCAGGCTTTTTGTTTGTATCGCAGTTTTTACCGAGAATGTGAAAGACTTTTGCAAAAGTGATTTAAATTTTTGACAGTACTTGTAAAATATTTACTATTGTTTATTTCACTCAGCTGCATCTCATTAAGGAGAAGGCATGGTTAAGTAATTTTTTGGTTGCTTTAAAACTAGAGGATTTTAATCTTTGGAGTAGCTTGTGTTAAAATGCACACACCTGTTGATTCTCTATTCTATCATATAGATCTTTCTCTTTTCAGTGTGTATATTGCTGGTTTTCCTGAGTATACACAACCAATGATCGATCATTTAGTTAACATGAAGATTAACCACTGGGATAGGTAAGTTCATAAAGTCTAATTATATTAACATCCAGGAATTGGCTTTTCTGCATGTGATGCTTATGTTACTTAAAACAGAGTTTGTAACACTGTTTGACTGAAGGGAAATAGGCAAGTAGTAGCTGACGTCATCCATGCCTTCTAGCATATTGTCACTTAAAATGTGCTTATGAATTCTGACCTCAATCTGTTAATAGATTAATAAAACACATTTATATGGTATATAGTATATGTGAGTGGTAAACACCAGCACTATACAATTATCGTAATTAAAGTAGATTTCATGCATGGAGATAGAGCTTAGTCATATTCAATGTTCATGAAGATTAAAACATGTACATATAACACAAATGAGATTATATCAGTGCTGATAATAGTTTGCATCACGAGAAATAATAATAGTTTACTGTAGTGTCCCTGCCAATGTATAGAATGAGCCCTCAGGTTCTACCATCCACACTTATGTTTTTCTTTGTCTCTTTCAGCAATAAGGTCTATTCATATAGCTAAAAGCTAGCTGTAGGCTGTCTCTTTGGCCCGTTGTTTTGTTTTGGTGGCTTTTTTTAAGGGGGGAAGGTTAGGATGGACAGAGAATACTACGTTCTTTAATGTTGCTAGGGTCTTTATTCTGGTTGTGGACAGGAGTCCCTTCCTGACCTTGTTTTTTTTAATACATTACTTCTACTAAATTGCTAACAAGAAAACTCCAAAAATGCTTTTTTACATCTTCAGTGTTATTCGAGAACTTTCAACTAAGGCTCTGCATAACCTTACTCCACGGGCTCCTGAATACATGGCAAATGTGGGTAGGTAACTCGTAACAGGTTCTGCATAGAATCTGTTTTGTCTTGTCCAGTCTGGCATCTTCAGAAGAATTTCTTTCTGATTGTTGTGTATGTAATCAAATGTTTCTTGAATGAATTCACAGTCCTTTGCTCGGCCCACTCAGGGTGCCGAGGATGTACTAGCTGCTTTCTATTAGGCCTGAAAGACAGCAGCTGAAACCCAGGTTACAGATCTTACCTAGACTCCCTAGAGAGGGTTAGAAAGGTGACAGTGGCATGGAAGTGGCAGTTTACATTGAAGTAAAATTCCATGGAGGTGGCTACAAGCCTCATTTTCTCCACCACTCAGCCAACCCAATGCCAATGTTTTTTATTTACGCAAAACAGGGAAGCTAGGTTGTGAGCACAAAGTTTCTAGGCGTGATTTAGCATGCTTTTGTTATAACACTTTGTCAGAATTTACTTGTGTTTTTAAAACTTGTTTTTCACATAATGATGAGGATATATTGGCCTGACTTTCCAGAAATGGTTTTCAAATGTTATTTCTAGGCTGACATGTTTACATTTAGAACTGCGATCTGTCAGTATGCTCTGTTTTAAAAAAAAATAATTATTTAATCTCTTTCAGTTTTGCCAAGACTGCTACCTTTATCAGTGGGCACAGATCTGCACACACGCCATGGGGCAATTCTTGCCTGTGCTGAGATCACCCATGCACTGTGTAAACTAGCAGAAGAGAATAATAGGTATAAATGCTAGATTATCTTGACTATAAATTTTCCTTTCATGTCTGATATATTGAAAGCCTCCTCAGTATAATTATGGAAATCGCATTTTACTGAACTTCTCTTCCATCGAATTTTTGTATGGTTATCAGTCTTGTCAAGCCTTCACATTTTATTTGGTGATGTTACGCTTAAGTCTAAAATCATCTTGGAAAGTGAGAGCATTTATTGCCTTATCTGGAGAATTCAAAGATACCGTTTAAGTATAGATTAACCCATCCCTGAACTACCAGCCCTTCCCCTGCAGTATTTTGTCTTCCTGGTGAGGGAACAGTCTTTCATGTTCAGTGTTAGAGAAACAGCTTGTTGATTCTGATTGATTTAAATAGCATTGTTGAATGGAAGGGATGTGTAAACACACACGCACGAATTACAGTTGAGATATATCCAGAATAATTGACAAAATTATTTGGCAGCGTCTTTGCATTAGTGTTGTAAAGAAATGAGTGACTTACCTTTTTTTTCCCATGAATCATTTATGAATAATGTTTGGAAGTCATTATTGCAGAACTAGAATTTGGAATCTACATTAGTGGTAGAATTTTATACTAGCTTGACTTAAATAGGGATGAGCAGGTGTTTAAGATCAAGGCAGTGGATGATAAGACCCCAAAATGCAAACTTTACTGAAAATAAATATGGTTCTGCAACAGTCATGGATATGTATTTCTTCAATGTGTGTGTGTGTATATATATATATATATATATATTATAATGGACTTTATGTCCTTTTTCACACAAAAGTTGGATAATTACTCTGATTAACCTTTTTTTATTTTACTTCTGAAAACATTCTAATGCATTCATACAAATATATCTAAAATGGTGACATTTAATAAATTCAATGTCATTGTACGAGCTAAATATACTGAGAGGAATTCAGATGAAAGGTATGAAGTATATACTGTTTTTTTATGACTTCGGTGAGAAATAGGATATGTATTTGTCAGTAGTGTGTAACAAAAGTTTGTGTTAATCTTAAGAGTCGCCTTTTCAAGTAAGTAACGTATTTTGTGCATGTGAATGAAGCTAAAAAGTTAGCAAAAAAGATGTAGAGCATTTTTACTGGTGGGAAATGCTTGATATTTATGGAAGAAACATAGAAGTGGTGGAGTACAACTGAAATGAGAATAGCTATTTGTGTATATTTATTATAGTATTATTAATAAATGACTTTTTAATAATCTTTTAAGAATGTTTGCTACATAGTAAGGAAAGAACTTACTGATATGTTTAGTGAACTTGTTAAAATTAAATATTGCATATTTCTCTTGAGAATAGTTTGGGAGTCAAATGATTGTTTTTCTATTTAAAATACAATAAAGTCATGGAAGAAAAGTAACTTGTAGCATGATTAGGAAACCAGACTGAAAAATTTTGTATACCTTTACAGATCTGTAACATACTATTTCAATGAAAAATCATTGGAGGGACTGAAGCAAATCCATCAAGAGGTTTGTAGGAAGTATAAATGTATCTTGTAACGTGGTATGTTGTATTATTTTTAAACAAACATTTGTAATTAGGACAGTTGTTCTCCACCCTCCTTTTCCACTTGCCAAAAGTAAACAATCTCCCAAATATGAATTTGGACATGCTCTAGCAGATTGTTTGACAAGTATTGTGGACCATGTCTCTTACTTCACAATAATTTTGTATTTGGTCCCTTCCTGTTCTGCCAGCTTCTTAGCTAAGGCACTTACTCTATCAGTTACACTTCTGAAGTATTGCCTGGTGTTTTGTTTTGTTTGTGTTTTTTTTTTTTTTTCCTTCTGTTCCTTCTTCCTTTCTGTACATGTTGATCGGCCTTGCAGATGGATGGTATGGCTGTTCCCTTAATGTGACTATGCTCAGGAGAGATCTATTCAGTCTATTTGTTCTCTGTCCTTTATATTGTGTTTTTGGGTTGGTTTTGCTTGTTTGTTTTTTAAAGCATAGTTTTAGTGCTAAACTCTTGCATCCATAATTTACCTGTTTATAGACTTCAGAAGTCACATTCTGGATTTCAGCTGATACATTGTCTTTATCTAGGACGTCTTTATGATAGGACAAATGAAGTCTTGTCCTGCTCATAAAAATTTAAAGCACTTGTACAAAGATAATTTTGCTGAACTTGTCCCTTTAGTCTTAAATCATATATGTTGTTGGTTTTTAATTCTGGTTCCTATTTCTTCACCTTGTGGAATAGACGGTTCTTCAGCATTCAGGCTCCTGCTCTTTTTTTGCGGTGTCTGTAGTCCCTCAGTCCCAGTTCTGACTGACTAAAGCTGTCAGGCTTCACCAGTTACCCATTAGGCTTTAAGTCTGTTGGTGCTTGTTAAATTCTGTGCTGCTGCTACAAGTTGAAAAGGCATCCTTGTCCTTGTTTAACTTTCTTGTGTTGAAATGCCTGTAGGCTTAGTCAGCACTATCTGTTCTGTTACAGTGGCCTTAATTTGTTATGATATTTTCCAATTTCTGCTCTTGTCTGTTTATAATTAATCTGCAAAGTTTTGATGTAAGCTCTTTTTAAAAATCTATTCTTTCAGGTTTTACTACAGCTAAATTTGATAATCTCTGATTTTTGAAGATGGTATACTGTAATGCTAACAATGAGACAACGCAGTCACAATTGAACTTAAAGTTTTTTTTCTGTTCAACCTGTAGCTAACAGATACTCTTGAGTTTTTAGTCAACACAATATACGGTTATTCTAAAAGGGACAACTGTGGAAAGCAAATGTATTTTAAAAAGCAGAACTAGCTTGCAGAGTATGTGCAGGAGTTGCTAGGATTTGAAATGAAGAAACCGAGTGCTTTATGAATGTGTTAAATGGGTTTCCTTTGAATGTAAAATTTGGTTGGATATAGTCTTAATGTGTCATTGGAAATAGTTGTTTCATAAAACTGTGTACTTTAAAAATATTTTTACTTTGATTTTTATTTTTAAAATAATCCCAAGTGCTGTGTAGCACACAGTGTGTAGACATTGCATGCGAGGACGAAAAATGAAAACACTTACTTCAAGAGAACTTTCTTAATACTGGTGTGTTTTTTCCTCAGCTTTGCAGTCGACAGTTGTACAGGTAAGAAAATAGACTAAAAAATTATTTTCTGTATTGGAAAGTATCAGTAGAAATAATGAGAAAAGTAGCATCTAGGGGCTTTTTTTGGTTTGTGCAAATTAGTTATACATACCATAGACTGCCAGGCTAGCACAGTTCATCAGAATGCAAGCGCATGCATTCTTTTGGCTTTGTCTACCTATTGTGGAGACCAAGGCCATTTTAAAATGGTTGTGGTGTTAGAGAGTGCGACTTACAGGCATGTTAGACTAATGGGAAAGTGGTAAGTACTGGTCGCAATGTTGTGACAGAGTTAAGGAAGGGAAAGAATGTGGAACGGAACATGATCGCTAATCCATGGCTTCAGCAGTATGTAAAGGATTTCTTTCCTGTTATTCACCTGTACTATAGTACTTGTACGGTTCAAATAGCTCTGCAGAAATAACCTTTCAGTACAAACTTACTGTCTTTTTTTTTTTTTTAAAGGAGCTTCTAGCTAAATTCTAGAATTACTTTCTCCATGCTGTGTAATGACTAGGCCAGAAGTATTACAAAAGATTCAATACAATTTTTTAATTCTTGAGCCAAAGAAAATGAAAATGAGTTTTCCCCGAGTTGTTTTTCAACTTGTTCCTATTTATTGAAGCTTCCAGGAAATAAAGGGAGCTTGCCTAAGTAACTGTTAAGTAAATGTGAATTAAAACTGGTATGTGACTTCAGGGTTTGTTCCTAAATTTAAGGAAATCAAAACATAATTAATGACTTGTATTCCATAATGATTGTATATGCGAATTAGTTTTTTCCTTTAACTGACAAATTGTGTGGGCTTTTAGGCAGTTATCTAGTTCACTTCTTTGCACATGATGTATCTGGAAACTGTAGAATCTTAAGTAGTTGTTTTTTTTGTGTAATTATAATCTATGCTTTAAATAATTTTATGTAAGATTTTGTATCCTCAGTCTTCCTGAAAAAAAATATTAATGTTTGCTTTTTGAGGCGTATATGTACTGATGTGAAACTTCCATTCCAAGGTTAGCTTGTTCTGGAGGATACTTTTAATGCTGATACTGTATATTAGTGTCTTTGTGGGTGGCTGTCTTGGCTCCCATAAATTCTTTAATGTCAGGGTGGAGCTTGGGTGTAATTTGTTTTTGTCATAATGTGCACTTCTTGCACTTAATGGTATTTATAAGATGCCTACAGAAATGTTTTCATCCTAGATAAGACTTCTAATTCAACTCCAAGCAAATTGATTCATTGCTGTTTACTCTAATACTTAGGCAGAGACAGAGATGTCTACTGTAATCCATATTTTACAATATTGGTATGCATAAAATGTTTTAAAATTGGACAAGAAAAATAAACTAGGTTATAAAAACAAAACAGCAATTTGAGTATTGCTAGGCAAGCATTTAGTGAAACAAGCCAAACTTGTTCTGTGATGAGTAATTGTTGCACATAATATTCCAAAGATTTCCATTTGAGAAATTGCTACCGGGAATTTTCAGTGTAATAATGTCTTGAAGGAATGTTGAAAACCTATGTGTTTTATTTGTGTTTCTAGTTTTTAAACTCCTGAAATGAAAAAGGTCTGGTCACTTGTCTCAACTGAGTGTTAGATATTTCACTTTCACTTCTGGCAACAAAACAGCTATCTTCTTCTGTACTAAATGGATTTTAATGTGTTGATCAAGCTGTTTTCATAACCTACTTTGGTCTATGAGACAGAAAAGGAAGTAAACTGTTAAAAGTTCTGTTATTTTTATGGAAGTTGTAATTTATATGTTTTGAACTGCGAAATGGGCTGTGATGACCTTAATTGCCTAACTCAGGATTCCACTGAATATCGAAGTAACTCAAGCCAAAAAAGTTAACGCCACAGTGCTGTAATGGAGACCTGCACGTAACTATCCATCTTACTTTGTTTAGCAGCTCTGGTAATGTCTTTAACCTGATTTGGAGCGAAGTCCATGAATTATCCTTCAGACAGGACACAGGCAAAGCTTTGAGTTTCCCTGTACAGTCTCTCAATTTTGAGAACATTTGAAGTAATCAAATTTGTTTATGCTAATTGCAGAAACTCCTGTCTTCTACTTTATTAGCATCTTTGAAAAATGTTAGTGTCTTTTCGTCTTCCTGTATAAAAGCTTTTCTGGACCTAACGTAGTATGCTGAAAAAGGAGAATGCAAGTCCAGGCACATCCAGCATGTACTTCCTTTCATTAGTTCTGTTTCTGACACATTTGATGCACTGGTTTGTCTTGAGGAGCTGGTTGGTTTAAGCATTTGCATGTGCACTTCCAGCTGAGTATTGCCTGATTTTCTGTATTAAATGGTCAGTAATTATGGCAAGTCAGTGAAGCCATGCAAAACATACCAGTTCAACAGAGTGTTTGTCAGTTTTGTGCTTTATGGGCTATATTATAGAGTTATTAAAAAAAAAAAAGCTCATATCTTATTTGCTTTAAACATTATTTTTATACATAAAAAACTTGACACAAAAATGTGGCATGTGTTGTCAAAAGCTGTCTTACTTGGGATAGGAAGTCAGTCTGCCAGTTTAAACAGTTAATGATCAGTCTGATTTCGTATACCGCTACTTCCATTGAACCAGCATTGAACCTTTTTTGTAGTACGCACACTTCTGTAATGCACCTAAGACCTTGTGCTAGTTTTCAGCATTGAAAAATCCTCAAGAAAAATTTATTTTTTTAATAGTAGTTCTGTTCAGATTCTTTAAAATATGTCATCTGATATAGGATTCTTGACTGTACATTCACCTGAATAATGTTGAGATTTTTTTTCCTTTCTTGTAGCCAGTTCTGAGTCTGGTAATACAGGTCTTAATGCACAGAGTTGGGTAACGAGATAATTTAGGGATGGATATGGAAGTGCTACAGACACAGACTGCGCTTCTTCCAGGTGGTTGCATGGCACTTCTGTATTTCAGCAAATGTTCTCTTACTGGGCCTTCAGGGTTCCCATCAGAGGAGAATACGACAGGAAGCACAGCGTTTGGTAGCAACACCCACATGGGATGATTCAGTTGGTGCAATGTGCTGCACGCTGAGTTTTGCTCTGATCTCATTCTTTTAACATACGGAGAGACGGGCTGCATGTATTACAGTCAGCTATGTGAGAGGAGCGATTTTCGATTTTTAAAAGAGCAGCCAGTTTAAGTTGGACAGCCATCTTCAGAGTTTCAGCTTTTCCAAAAGAGTAAGGTAGCCTGTAGGTGTTGACAGGTACTAGGCAAAAGACAAACTTCTCATTTCAAAGACCCCTAAGTTTGCAGCAGATCGTGATGGTTTCAGGGCAATGTGTTTCTTGGCAGTCATTTATGTAAAAGAGATTTTTAGGCATATAAACTTAATCAGCAAATAATTCCAGCCTTGCAACAAAGTTCATCTTAAAAATAATTTTGAGTTTAAATTATTTTTTGCATCTGGTAACATGGTGGTTCTAGGAGTTTGTGCTCTAGGTACCATTGCAAAAAATAAAATGATTACTTACAACTGCTTTTTTGTTTGTTTGTTTTTAACTGACACGTGGCTGGTGGTGCTATGCTTTATACTCAGGCCAGCTTTAAAGGTTTGAATAGAGCAATGAAATATTTGAGAGTGGGAGGGAAGGTCACGTAAAAAGGAATTAAGAGACATTTACTGCTATTTGCCGGATGATCCAGTGCTCAGCTTTTTTTGTTGCAAAATGACACTTTGTACTATATAGTTTCATGTACTTGAAAGAGCTGTAAGGTGAAATTCTTTTGCCTCTAACTGAAGGCACTGGGAAAACTCTTATTCCACAGAGCCAGGATTTCACATGCAGTATTCCAGTGTTAGAATACAATAAAAAAAAATGTGTATGCCCAGCATATGAATTTACAGTAACCTAAAAATAGGTGCTTCTAAGGTTAGTATTGTTTAATTTCTGCATCTGTAGGGGATGACAATAGCAGCTTTATTAAATACATGGATTTTTATTTATTTATCTGTGCTTAAGGGTATCACTTGCTGCCTCTGTGTACCTCGTTATAAAGACATTTTGTACTTTCAAAGCCCTGTAAATTTATAAACTGGGCCTTTAAGATACCTCAATTCTGTGTGGGACAAATTGTTCCCATGGAAAATAATCGGTTACTATTCATATGGAGATGAAAATACTTCGGCAAGTGTTCTTAGCTTTCTGGAAATTGAGTATTTGCAATTGAATCACTTCAGATATTCGAGTAATTTTAACTTCAGATTCAGATGTTTATGAAAACATAGATGCTATTCACTCCAAACTCCTTCAGTTAATGCTGTTTTTATAATCTTAAAGATTAATTCTGAACTTGTCCCGAAAATCAAGTTTTAAATAATAATTGAAAACAGCACCATTGATTCTGATTTGGGCCTGCATAATTTTACAATATATACTGGTATACGTAGATCAGCAGTCTTAATCCATTGGCTGTACAAGGGATTGTGTGTTTTGATTGTTTTCCATGAATTGGTTATAATGAATTCTAAAACGTTTCTAGTGGAGAGGCATTGCTGTGGAACTGCGCATAGGAAGCAATGCTTAGGAGCTAATGGAACCTGGGCACTGCATCAGTCAATTTACAAATTGAATTAGTAATTAAACCATGAAACAGGTACATCTAAGAATGTGATGTAACTTGTGGATGTGTCTTTGGAATAAAAAAAGAGAGAATACTGACTGTACAGCAAAATTCAGAATCTCTGAATTAGGTAGATCTCTATCTTTTTAATTTAGTGAAATACTACACAGCGAGATAAAGTTAATACAGAGATGCACATCATGTTTGACAAAGTAAACACTGACTGGGGAAAGATCTAGGGTTATGGCTGAATTCTCAGTTCTAAAAGTTCTAAAATAAATGTGAGTTGTGGAAAAGGAAACAAAAATAGATATGTTGACAGCCATACTGTGCTGTGTGGACAGGACATGACTTGAAAAGTTTTGCAGAGAAGAACACCCAGGATCACAGTGCCTTCGAAGATAGATTTGATTATAGTTTCTCTGTTACGTGGAAATCTTACTGTGCAAGCCTGTGTCATTGTTCTTCGTTCTTCCACAGGGACAACAACCCTCAGTGAAGCTCTAAACTCTGAAATTAAATTAAGCTGATGTAATACCAAAGGAAGGGATAGCTGTCAAATTATTAGCATAAGAGTAGCTTTGAGTGGCCTGACTTCCTCATTGGCAGTCTGTAGAAGTGGAGAAGAGCAGCCTTTATGACTCAGTTCTTGCTTTGTAGTTAGAACAGAAGTCCATATCTGAATCCTTGCATCAGCAGACTCTGTTGCACACCAAACAAGCTTACAAGATGATTATTTTATACTCATTTACAGTAAGACAACAGACAAAAGGCAAGGAATGGGTGAGGTACAAAACGAAGGGAAACGAAACACTGAAGAGGAAGCAGGCCGTACCACATCATTCTTCTATTTTTTGCCACTGTATCAACTCCTTACATCTCTTCTTTGTTTTCTAATTTAAATTTTTTAAAAGTTGGAGAGCAGACAGCATGGCAGGAAGATGGGATAGATAATACAAAGAAACTACCACTATGGGGATGTGGAATCCGTGCTTTCTTCCGATAAACTGAGCTGTAGATAATTGCATAGAGCTTAACGAATTGATTGTCAAAAGCAAAAATTTCTCAATTAAAGGAACTGCTGATCCATGGCAAATGAGAATATTGTGGAGTTGGCAGCTCTGCGTTACCTGAAAAAACAATGAAAATGTTGAGCAGCCAGAAACCCAAGTGCATGTAACAGGAGGCACCTACTTGTATGGAATGGAAAAACTTGTTTAAAATGTTTAGGCTTTTGAAGCTCGTATAAAAGGATAAATTGGAGAACAAAGTTATAATAGTTGTTAGGGTTGCTAAGTTTGCCTTGTGAGCACAGCTACTAATTTTATTGTGGGGAGGTTGGAGGGAAGAAAAGGGTTCTATAAAAAAAAATAATAATATAAACAAAAAGCCTTTGTTGTTCCTCCCCCTTGCTGGGAGTTTCTGCCAGAGCAGGGCCGTACAAACAGGTGATTAAGGGTTTGGCACACCTCAGGGAGGAAATGTTCTAGCAGAAGTGAAGGGAGACAAGAATGAGGAGCCAAGGGAGGAAATATCCAAAGGAAGGGCAGGGGTCAAAGGTTCAGAATATGGGAAAACGATGCCACAGAGGGTGACACTGAGCAGAACAACTCCGAGCAATGCTCACGGTGCCTTGGGGATACCCAGGGAACCAACAGACATTGTTCAGTGGTGTGAGGAGACAAGTCTCTGCCCAAAGATGTGAGAGGCTGCAGAATGGAAACAGGCCCTGCAATTTCCAGGATGCTTGTCCCTGTCTGCTTTCTCTTCATGGTGTCAAACGTTCTCTTAACCCGGTGCCGTCAGTGGCCAGGTTAATGTTCAGACAGGACACTGGGCTAGATAGGCCTCAGGTCTGAGCTGGTAAGACCGTTCTTAGGTAACACACGTTCTTTTCAGGAAGGTCTTAAACATCTTAAGCCACTTACTTCTTTCTCCTTTCTGATGTGTTGGATTTTTTTTTTACCACCTTTCTTGTGGTGATGAATGCAAAATCAGCTCTGAGAGGTCTTTAGCAAGGAAGAGGAGGGTGAAGAGAGAAGGTTGAGAAACTTTGTAAGGAAAGTGAACCAGTTAATGTTTGTGAAAATGGGAACTGGTAAGTGAAGTTTCCATTTAATGTTCCAGAGGTAGAGGTTTTGTTAAAACATTGCATGTAATTGCCTTTCAGTTGTGCAAGTCAGAAGCTCACAGAAGCTGTAGGACTGAAAAATCCTGTGGCAAGTTCCGCAGGTTTCTAATGCTTCTAAGGCGAGTAAAAAGAAAAGAATGAACCTGACAGTCTCTTATTATCCACATTAATATTAGAAAGATTGGGTCTGCATTCCTTGGAAGAAGAAAGTTAAATATTCAGAAAGGTTTTGTATAAATCATGCTGAGGTCAAGAAAACAGTTAATTTAAAAAGAAGTATTCTAGCATTGGTCAGGTACAAAAGATGAAGGTACGTTGTGAACTGCTTTCATTCTAAAATGGCTGAGTCTTATTTTTGCATTAGGCAGTGCACTCGGATTGCTTGTGATAGGTTATGCTCTGATGCCTCTGTTTCTGCTTTGCAGGGGTTTAGGTGGAGAACTGATGAGACCAGCCGGTAAGTATCATGGCTGGGATGTGAAGGCAGAACTTGCAGTAATGAATTCTTCTGTTTACTTTTTTCAGTTTGTTTTACATACATTGCATTGAATGCATAAATAGAGCATGCACAGTAATTAAAAATACAAAGTTTGAAAGCTAATCGAAAGTCAGGTATGCCAGAACATTGTTTGCCAGCACATTTGTGAATAACCGTGTTTGTGTAAGAGTTGAAGGTAGTTCTTGGTTTTATGTCAGACACTCTTTGCACAGAACTAACTTTCTTCAGGGCTGAATTGGCTTCCTTCCCTCATATATACTCATATACTCCAGCTCCTCTCCAGAAGAGATGTGATCTCTTCATTAAGGCAGATGTGATCATGTAACTAATCAATTATCATAATATGTGTGTGTGCAAAGGTGAAGAATAAAGACCATATAAACAACAGTTCATGGAAAGGGTTTTGTTATATAAATAATGGTGCCTTCATGTGGATTTCAATGACCATTATGTACTAAAACACTGTAAAAAGTAAGGGCATTGCAGGAAAGAGGTAGCTTGGGTATCCAGAAAGCGATGTCAAACTTAGTTTCCTGTTCATAGGTTGAATAAAGGAAGCGCTGGATAGCAGATTCTGGCTTTGGATGACTTAATTCACATCTTCGAAGTTAGTGGGTAAAGAAACTTCAGTATCAAGTCAAATAGGAGGGGTGGAGGGGCAAAGGGATCTCTGCATCTTTGAATAAGTTTACAGATGTGACACAGTAACACAGGCTGAAAGAATAGTTATTTACATCTACTGGTTTTTATAATGTGTTTCAGCTGTTAAGCAGCTGAATATTTCACAGTATTTGAGAAGTAAAAATGGCAGTGTTTTGGCATGATATAGCTGTGTAGGTGGAATAAGGGAAGAATTAAAAGTGTTCCACAAATTGCATGCATGTCTAATGAAGATGATGGTCTCAACCACAATAGAGCATAAAAGAAGCACAGAGAACTGAGGAGGAACCCTAAGAGACTTGGGTTTAGTCACATTGTACTTAATCTGTCTGTGAATAAATATCAGAACAAAGAAGCTGACATGCAATATTGAATGGAGTCGGAGCATGGGGAGTCTGTGAGACATTACCATAGTGAAGACTGAATTGGAGAGTAGGTTTGGAGCCCAGTAAGTTGGTTATAAATGAAGATTATGGTGAACAGTGTACAGAGCCTGGAGTAAGATTCAAAGATAAAGTTGTGGGAGGAAAGCAAAACAAGAAGGTGGCATTACATAGTAGCTTGTTCTGTCCTCTCCACCAACTCTAAAGCAGTCAGATAATCATTCTATACTGATCTGTGTCTTATTTTAACTGATCACGAGGAGGTGAGTGATAGTGTGCTCTCTGAGCGCTGAGTTCTCATTTGAGCAGTGCTGTTGATCTGCTGCATAGCAAAAGTTTGCAATGTTTTCTGTGTTAATCTCTATTCCCCCAAACATCTTTAAAACACGCACACAAAAAATACTATTCTGCAAATGTTTTTTGTAAGTTCAGAACTCATTTAAGTGTACAGATGTAAAATAATAAAGCAATGTTAGTTCTTACATCCTTTTCTTGTATTCCGAATATCAAAGGAAAGAAAGCTCCATCCAGTTTGGTAGCTCCTTGCTCTGTGTAGTAAACAGATCACTGCTTCACTCTGTGAAGGTTTAAAAATGCTGTTAAGTAGGAAAACCGTTCACATAATGATTTTTGTGTGTCTTTTTTGTTTGGTTGTTTTTGTTTGGTTGTTTGTTTTTAGTGGTTGTAGTATTAAAACTGTCCAAGTTGTAGTATTGTAGTTAGTAAGCTGTTGCCATTTACAAACTGGTATAGGAACACAAGGCTTAACCAATGGGTACATACGGACCTGAAATGGCTGGGGGGAAAGAATCCATACCAGAAAGCAATGCCTTTGCATGAATGATGGGACTAGCTCATGTCAGAGAGCAATTACTGCATGGTAGCTATTTTATATGTAAGAATCTCCAGTACGATTTCCTTTCAGTTTCTTCTTTGACGTATCTTGGACTTCTCTTTGCAAATTTTGTTCAATTTAAAATTAATGCGTATGTAACTTGATGTGTCTGTATCTTTAAAGTAGCTGCAATTTGTCATTTTTTTGTATTTATCTGTTTGTCAAATTTATTTTTACAGTCTGCACTTTAATTGAAAAGTTGTCACTATCAAAAATGCCATTTAGAGGAGATCCAATAATTGGTATGTGGTATTTTAAATAACCTTTCCGTATCTCAGTAGTTATCATCAAGCTATAATACATCAGTGAATTATGTTTTTCAAAGGAGCAATGAGGATCAGCAAGGTTGGGTGGCCTAACAAATATCAAAATTTCAAAAAGATACACAAATACTGCAACCAATGGTAATGTTATTAGAAGATTTGTTTTGTTTGCAATTTTTTTTTCCTGTTAAGTTTTCAGTATGACCAGAATCAATGTTTGCACTGTGTACTTTGTTAAACAAACCAGAGTAGCTGTACTGGCTAAGAGTCACAACCTTGTTTATTTTGGAAAACCAAGGAAATAAGTAAATACGTATAATTGCTGGTCTTTGCAGAATAGGAGAGAAAATGCTGAAGTTTAGAAAGGAAGAAAGATAATACCGTGTATGTTCCTTACTGTTTCAGAGGGCTGGCAGTGGTTAATAAATGACAGTCTAAGAAGTCTCCCTCTTGTTTCAAGCACTGCACGACAGCATATAAAGGTACAGTAGTTCTTCCTTCTCCAAAATTCAAAGGGGACTTTTTGTTTAATGCTTGAATATTTACCACAAAGGTTGTTCTCGTGTGCGTATTTAAACAAATTGACAGTCACTGGCATTGATAATGGGCTGGCAGTGAGGAGTCGCTGATGGTTGCTTGAAGCTGCTTGCTGTCTGCCATATGGTTACATTGATTATAAATTCTATATAATTTATATAGAATAATTTTGTTTTGTATATTACAATTATAATTCATGTTATTGTTAAGCTGCCCAATGCCATTTTTATATAAATATGAAGTTTTTAAATCTTACACTTCCTTTCTCAAAATGTATACCATGGATCAAATGTCTATTTTAGCCACTCTATAATATTAAAGAAATCTACTGAATAATAATATATGTATCTGTAATATGTGTAAGATATGTTGATTGTAGTACTTTTGAATGGTTTCAGAGAACTTTTGTGAGAAGAAAAAAGCATCTCTGGATAGTGTCCTCAGGCCTGATATACTGAGGGAGTGTTACAGTGAGAAAATCTGTGTGAATCAACAAGTTACTTGGGACAGTGTGCCTAAATTATCAATTGAACTGTTACAAATCCTTTTAATATGCTCTTGAGCTACTCTATTTCTGAATTTTAAATCCATTGATGGATATATTTCAGGCTTTTTTATGTACATGGTCTTAACAACTCCAGTTATTTGCCTTAATTTTCCTGAGTAATAATATGTATGTTTACTATGTTTACCACTCTTAAAGGTTCTTCTAAATTAAAAAGATAACTTTAATCTGCTCTGTTAGAGTTTATAGCTGTCGCAGAGACTATTTGAATATGCTTTGTTCATTTTGTTAATTTCTTAAAATAAGATAAAAAGTCATTGCAGGTATTTGGTAGCATGTTTTTGAAAGCTTCCTCAGAAGATAGAGTAGACTAGAATGTATCCAAATCACTGAAGAAAATTAAAAGATAAAATTTGAATTCTTGGACTATTCTTTTAGTATTTGCAATTTATTCAAAGAATCATATGTCTTATAACTGGAACTTCTAAATTTAGCCTGGGAAAATTCATTATAGACTGTAGAGAATTTTGACTTGTTTGGTTAACATTAATTAACATTAATCAAAGTGTGTTTAGTGAATGTCAATTCTCAGTTATTTCAATATATATTTTAGAGAGAAACAATTTTAAGGGCAGTGCGTGAGACATTGAAAAGTCGTCTTTTTTCTAACATGAAGTACACTCTTGTACTATAACTTCATGCCTTTAAGGTGAAAACTGTTCTGTTTAGAAAGTGAGGGACCTACAGTAATTAGACAATTCTCTGTATTTTGCTGGTATAATGCTTGTGGTAGTTGAAATATTATTTAGATGAATGCTGTTTCTCTTTCAAGTCCTTGATTTTACATAGAGAACGAGTCTGAGGTGTCTTTGAGAACAGAATTAAGAAGCTGTACGGGACTCTTGTGTATATCATTTAAGTTTTTCTTGTATCCCAAGAATATGGATATTAATAAGTATCATTGCTATTAATATGTAAAATGGCAAAGTAAATGGCAGTAGCTGAAGGGAATATTTTTTTTTAATCTACTCTCTTTCTTCTTAACCTTTTAACTCTAAGCACAGTTATCATAAAGTATGTTAATATAGTAAATGCATTAAGTTCACAATTTTGCCTTTGTTACAGGAATCTGCAGTCTCTGCACTGGCTGCATTGTGTAATGAGTATTACATCAATGAAAAGGGAGAAGCTGATCCAGCTCTACAGGGTAATAATGATTCATATTTACAGCAGAGGTAGAAAATACTGGGCTGGACCTAACTTGCACTTTGGAGGTATTGGATAAAGTGGGGGTGGGGAGAGCATTGGTAATTTTAAAGGACCTTCAAATGCTTCAGGAAAGAATGATAAAACCAACTGGAAGTCTAGAAAATGCCTTAGGGTTTTGCTTGTTTTAGACTGGAGGTGAACAAGCGCTTTTCTATTTCCTGCTGTGAAACAAAGAGTATAGACAATGGGATTGAGTGCATCCTCAGCAGGTTTGCAGGTGACACCAAGCTGAGTGGTGCAGTTGACACACAGAAGGAAGGGATGCCATCCCAAGGGATCTGGACAAGCTTGAGAAGTGGGCCTATGTGAACCTTGTTCAACAACACCAAGTGCGAGGTGCTGCACCTGGGTCGGGTCAGAGATAAGAAGAGAAGGCTCACAAAGACACACAGTTCTTCTAACTGTGTATATGAAGGATAGGATTAGGATTTGGCTAAGTAGTATAGCAGTAGGCTTAAACTTTTTATGGGTATATGAATTAACACGTTTTTCATTCTGGTTTTCATGCGCCTTGCTTTCTTTCAAGTATCAAATTGTATTGTGCCCATTAGAGACAGATCACTGGATTATATATATTAGCTTTAAGAATAACAGCACTTACGTTCTTGTGTTTTTAAATGTTACAGTGAAATTATATATACTTTACAAAACAATGGTTTATTTTTATTTTTTTGTCATTCCTAAGTCATGTATCATGCCTAAGCCAGGTAACGGAATACCTTCTTATTTACTTCCATTATGGTTCTACTAAGAATGAGCTAGATACCTATCACATACAGAGTAACGTGCAATACATGCCCTAAAGAAGTTATGGCTGATATATAAAAGCAGCCTATTTTTAGCCTTGATTTTTAAATCTTTATATATTGATAAATCTCTATGTTCTTGTTTAGAGAGAAAAAAAAAAAGAAAAAAAAAGCCCTTTACTTCATGCAGGTTTAGTGCTGCATGCCTGCTTTTTTTAAAAAAAAATTTATTTATTTATTTATTTTGTTAGCAGCATGAACAGGTATAATGTGGTACAGAAGGAGATTTTTAAAAAAAATCATGAAAAGGTAATGTTTGTAAAAACGGAACACTTTGGACAGGAGGAGATGATGCTGCATCAAACAAAGAAGGCTAAAAATAAGTTGAAATGTTAATGTAACACATTTTTATCTAAGTAAGGAGTTTCAAGCTTCTGTAAAAGTGGAGCAGAAAACTCTGCCAGATTTCAAATTCAAGAGGGAGAGAGGATGTACTGGAAGAACATGCAATAGATGGCTACATCTGTTTTGATGCTGTACTGTTGGATGCCTGTGAAACGTCATTTTTTTTTTCTGTGTTACCTTTTCATCTACTGTGCGCCTCGAAGAATCAAACTAGCCATATAGCCATGATAGTCTAGGGACATAATTGAAGTCAAATTTGAAGATAGAATAAAATTTTTAATTTTTCATCGTCTCTGAATTTTCTGACATTTTTCCTAAAATATCAGTCCTAAAGTTACATCAATTAAAGAGACAATGGTAGTAGTCTTACTGTCTAAGATCATCTTGCAGTCCAAGCAAGCATTGCATCTTCCTGTGGTCTCAAGACTCTTACACTCCAGTGGTTTGGAAGTTTTTAAATAATAGATGTGCTTATATGAAGGTATTGCTAACCTCTCGACAGGGAACTGGTTTCCTGATGTGAGGAACTAGTTAAGGCCTGTCAATTGCGTAGGGATTAAAAAAAAAAAAAGTCGTGAGTTATGACTAAAGTGTAGTTTCTTATGGTAACTAATCTTTCTTCCTCTAGCAAATATTGCTCAATCATTTAAATCTGAGATGACAGTAAGCAATGGCAGAATTATGTAATCTTCATGGGATCTCTGATTCTTTTTTTTTTTCCTTTTGAGGATAAAAAAGTACATATTCAATAAAGCGATTAAGACCACCTTTCTCCTTTTTGAGTCAGAGTTGTGTCTTCTGCAGCAGTCTTGGTTGTTCTTAGATTTTTTTCTGGACTGTCTTACATTCCTTTGCGTTTCACAGTAGAGTTTAATATAGTAGCTGCGAAATCATGTAAAGGAAGTATTGTCTGTTAAGTCTGTGATGAAGACTACACTCGAAATACAGAGATTTTTTTTTCATCCTCATTTTCATCTTCATACCACTTTACTTCTTCGTTGAGCCTTCTTTTCCCATAAACACTTTGATTTATTTTCATTCCTTTCCTCTGTGCTAGTGTTTGCAGAGCCATTGTCCCTATTTCATCATGTAGCAATTCAAAGACCCTGAGAATAGCATCCACTGCTTCCAAGTGGTCACTTTTTGATTTCTCCTGTAAAAAGTCCAACTTTTTTTTTCTCTTTTTTTTCTGTATATAAAGTAACATGAATTTATCTCATTGCTTAGTATGATCTGCGTGTGTTTGAATCTTCAGTTCCAAAAAGACTTTTTTTGGGGAGAACAGTTGACTAGCTGACCTTGACAAATCCATCCCAGACAAAAATTTCCTAACACAGTGTTTGTCTGATCATGAAAAATGATGACCTGTAAATATAAGACAACCTGTTCCTCTGTGTTTACACTGAAATTCATACTTCGACTTATTTTTTGGATTTTGAAAAATTAAATTTTTTAAATGGAGGATTTTGTTTTTCTCTGAATGACTAGGGATAGTGTGCCTAAATATCGGACTTCATATTTAGAAAATGAGAAATAAAAATAAGAATAAGAATTTCTTCATGAAACAGTGAATGTCTTTAATTTTTATTTACTTTTTTTTTCCTGTAGGAAATTTTAGATATTCTGTATTTTAGTTCAATGAACTATAGATTTTTCTAGCTGCTCTGTTTTTCTTTTTTATTTTTTGGTTAGCAAAATATCTAATGATAATGATGTGGTAGTTGCTTTTCACTCTGCAATTGTATTTTTTGTAGATGAGCTGGTGACACGGTACATTTCAGGACTACAAAACACAGAGGAAATGATTCGTTGTGGCTTTTCACTAGCTCTTGGGGCCCTTCCAAGATTTCTGCTAAAGGGCAGGCTCCAACAGGTGAGAGAATGTGGTCGTTTTAATGACAAGAGGGCACAACGTATTTCAAATGAAACCTGTGATCGTAATCAAATAAATAATAATGATCATAATTAAAGGTCTTTGTTAAAGAGTTTTGAGGATTGTAATATACAGTAACTCCAGAAAATCATGAGTTTAGCTAGTCGTAGATTCTAGTAATTAAAGTTTAGTCCTGCTTTAGTAGTGTTAATGGTAAAATCAGAGGTTGAATTATCCCTTTGCTATGGAACACTTGTCTAAAGGGAGAACTGAGGCATATTGACAGGTCATGGTGAGAAACCGAATAATGTTGTGTGCTTGATTCTCTCATATGTAATTCACCTCTAAGTGTAGGCCATTTATCATAAATAATATAATGGGTTTAAGTATCTCAATTTTTTTCAGGTTTTGGAAGGTTTGAAAAAAGCTACCATAATTTCCCCTGACGATGTGAGCTTTGCACAGTCCAGAAGAGATGCCCTAATAGCAATTGCAAAGTATGTTTATCATTTTTATTTTTATTAACTTTTAATTATTTCTCTAGATGTTTTCTACTGTTCATTCCACTTTCTGATGCAAGCTCACAGCATAGTTCTTGAAATCAGTTACACTATGACATACTCATTTTTAGTGGGGAACTATGTGCCCCTCCATTGCTCAATATATCTTTGGTTCAGAGGATTATCACACATCTAATGATGGAATACAGACTCTGATGTTTTGTTGTTTTTTTTAAGTCAATTAGCCGAATAGCTAGAATATATTACAAAGTTCACCTTTTTCATGGGCAGCAATGTGAGCTTTAGTGAGAAGGAAGAATATTTTTTTTTCCACTCAATAAAAAAAATGGAATATTTTTAAAGAAATTGTACTTTTTATCTTACGAAATATTTTTAGTGTTGACATGCCACACTGTAGTTAATGTTAATAGCTTTATAGCATATAAATTTTTAAACTGTTACAATGAAGAAAAATCTTTCACGTTACC
Organism: Anser cygnoides; assembly: GCF_040182565.1. Lineage (NCBI taxonomy): Eukaryota > Metazoa > Chordata > Aves > Anseriformes > Anatidae > Anser > Anser cygnoides. The sequence goes on along the minus strand of NC_089891.1, from coordinate 3,642,051 downwards.
CATGCCTTCAGTGAAAAGAATCGTTGATGTTGAATTCAGTGCACGTAATATTAATCCTTTGCTCTTGCTTGCTTCATTGTAATAAGAGTGTAGAAACTGACAGGCACAGTGAACATGCTCCTTTTTGTAGTATTATAGACATACTAACAGTCTGCTTATCTGTTGAGTTTTTGGCCTTGGTGTTTTTGTTTTTAAATCTTAACACTGATAAGAAATCTTCAAATAGAACTCTGTAGACTCAGAAATATTCTGCATACTGTGTAATATTTGCTACAAACAAACAAAAAAAGGGTGCTTAGAATACTGTCTGTCCAGGGAAGTTTATTAAGCAACAGGACAAAGTTATGATGTTAATGTTTTCCCCTTGCTAGTGTTGTGGCATTAATTTTTTCACTTCATTTTCTCTTTTTAAAGGGTTTGCCAGACAGTAGGCGTAAAGGGAGAAGGATCTCAGGAAGAATATGTCTGCAAAGACAATGTTACTCAGATTTATGCTACGCTACTTAATGGTGTGACTGACTACACCACAGACAGCCGAGGAGATGTTGGAGGATGGTAAGATGCCTTGCAATTGGGGACTTCAACTTAGCTGTTGTGTTTGATGCCTAATTAAAAAAAATGTCTTTTGAAAACCTGTTAAAAATAAGCACTTCAAGCTTGTTGAGAATTGAGTATAGGTAGAAATACATTGGGGTAAGAGATGTGGAAGGTGAAAGGAAAGGATGACCAGAATTTTTTGACCCTTGCTTCAGAAATGAATAAGACATGAAACTGAAGTTTTGCCTTGTTCTTATTCTGTGGATGATATTCTTGAATATTAGAAATGTATTTAGTTGAAAAAAACAGTGATTTAAAACATCTTTTCTAGTGTCTTTGAAATAATATATTGGCGCTCAGTTACTGAGCTCTTCTATTGTACGTTCATGGGATTTTTTTTGCCAGGAGAGGGAGCAGTTGCATAATTTGTGAGTGACAAATTTTCAAGGTTAGTGACTGAGATTTAAAAAAAAAAAAATTAGTGTCATGGTGTTGTTGACTCTTTTGTAAGTTTAAAGTTTCAATGAATGCAGCTATTAGTTTTCAGAAATAATTGAATCGTAACTTTGTTATGATTTCTAAATGTCTATTGTTGTGAAGTTTACAGTAAGAGGTATAAAATTGTCTGTAACTTCAGTCTTCACAGTTTCTGTAATATATTTTTAAAAAGATAGCATTCATCTGAGTGTTCTGTATTCCTTCAGCAATACTGATCTGAAAAGGCAATTTCTAAACTGATGAAACCGAGGCACTCTTAAGGCTTGTGTCCTTCCCTGGGTTTGTGTTTAACTTCAAAAGAATCTGTAATTTGGTATTTTAACATCATTTACTGATCAGAAGTTCCTGCAATCTTTGAAGGAGCGATAGTGAAGATTTCCTATTCACTTCATCCTGTAGAATTCCACAGGGTAGCTATGGGGTAAGAAAACCGTGTGAAATACAAAACTTGGAGATCAGATGAGTACAAGGGCAACATACAGGCTCTCTTGTCAGGGTACTTCTCTGAATGTATTTATGAGCAGAAATGTGCCCAGCCTAAAACCGGTGCTTGTTAATATAACTTATTAAATTAACCCGATTCAAGAATAAATCCAGTGTCTTTTAATCTCAGATACAAGACTTCTGATGCTGTGCAGAAGGATCAGAACAGCAACACTTAATCCTTGTATAGAAAAGTCATTAACTTAGTAAAGGAAATGGGATCGATTAATTTTAGTTGTCTGTTACTTGTTGGAAGTTGATTTTGAGTAAATGCTGGTTTTGACAAAACCTTCTTAATTTTATTGTCTTAACCCGTAATTTTAAATTGAAAGTATGTAGATGTGTGTTGTTTTTAGGTACAGTTCTGTACACACGGTATCAGTCCTCTTTAAGTGTGAGTAGTACTCTTTTTTATCATATAATAATGGCACGGTACTATATATTTGATAGATGCTGGTGTTTCCCCGATATTCCATTTCTTTATCTGAGTAAATGCTAAATATACCACAGGCAAGCTTTGCATGTGAGTGGTGGTTTCTAATCTGTCTACAAGACTCATGTCAGAAGTCTGCAACACAGGAAAGCATAACTCAAATAGCATCAGTGTAGTTTGCGTGAGCAATAGTAGCTACGAAGATGCAGTGGAACAGCCTGCCATGTAACGCTACCTTACCATGAACTCAGGGGTGCATATTCAGGACTGTAAATTAACCACCTGTTGATTCTTCAGATCTAGTATCTGCGTATGCTTTTATTGCATCCCTTGCAGGAAAGGGGAAGTGCCTGAAAAGTACTGGTATGAAATTACTTTGTTGGTTGAGAAGATTTCCTAATTTTCCAGTTTATTGAAGAAGCTCTTGTCTAACAGTGCTGAGTCACACAAAGGGCTTTGGTGTTTAGTTTCAATCCTGGCCTGGCAGAGTGTATGAAATGCTTTAGAAAACTTTTACAGCTACTATCCTCTTCTGCAAAGGGTGTTTTTAATGGTAGTACACAAACGCGAAACAAAATTTCCATTTAATTGAATTTTAAATATATAAATATTTAAGGTTATTCTATTGAAAGTTGCAGCTAAGACTCCCCACGTGAGGAGTGATAGAGTGCTACTGAAAGAAAAGGCTCCAAACCAGGGGTGTTGTGGCTATAGCAGAGCTGGCAGAGCTCATAGAAGGTGGTTGCAAACTGTGATGGTAATTGCTGACTTGGGAGGGTTATAGTGGGCAAGAAGTTAGGTGTACCTTGCAGGCAGGGGTGGGAGGGCGCCTTGTTCCTCAGCACACGTCTTTCTGTGGCCACATCTGTCTCAGCCACTTGCTTCCTCCTCCCTGCTGCAAGCAAACCAGTCCCATTCTGGAGCAACCTTTAGGTTATTCACAACAGTATTTACAGATGTGGTTTTTAAAATTGTACAGGGAAAAAAAGTTACTGTTATCAGCCTGAGTTAATATGTGTGCTTGTAGTTTTATTTATTTACTTTTTGTTTATTTACATTTTTACTTTTAGTTATTCATTTGTATGTACCCTGCACCTTAGCCTTCAGTCCTCATTGTTAAAATTGTAGTATGACAGCAAGGTTGTGTGGGGAATGGAGTCCACGATGTAAATGGACATTCAAAAGAAATCTTGGGAAGAAAGGAAATAACAGGACAAGAAATCAGAGAAGAGTAGGTGTGTTTGACATCTCAAATTTAGAAGAGGAAACAAAGATGCGAACTATAAGGATCAAGAACAGGTCATTCCAGCTTGCACAAGGGATGAAGTATCTTGGCATTCCCTCACCTTCTTCCTCAGCTGTCTAAAAGCAAGAAGGAGGTGAATGGGTCTCTAGCTTAGAGGATATAGAGACACAAGTGTAGCTGAAACAAAATGTAAGAGCAAGCATATAGGGTGGTGAGTCAGAGAAAGCGAAGAGGAAAAGCAGAAAGCTTAGGAAAGCTTTCTGCTTTCAAAATTAGATGAGGTACTGAAGTAGATAAGAAAGAAGATGGTTAAGTATAATTAGTTATTCAAGTTAACTTCCACATGTAACAGCTCTCAGGTAAGTTCCCCATGCCTATTGTTAATCCTTTTGTCTATGTCTTAATTTAAAAACAAAACAAAACACATCTCTACAAAGTGGAAATTTTCAAAGAAATCCTGAGAAAATTAAATTCCCAACAGCCATTAAAATTCAGATGTGCTTTGAGCACCAGATTCTTTTAAACCTTCTTTGACAATGCCAGCCAAAATCAACAGTCACGAAACATGTAAATTAAAAGGGGGAAGGGGAAGCTTTTCTCCTAGCAAACTGTTGCCTGCTAAATACTTCTGTGGCCTCTCAGATATGAATGTTTTCTCATTCTGTTTCTTTTAAACCATTGACTAAGATGGAAAGATAGGGGGAGAATTGCCATTTCTCTGGAGAGGCCTTTTCTTTGGTGTGTAATTTTTATCTTTCTTTAAGGGAATCGTGGGAAAGTTTAACCAACTTTACTTTCCATATGCAAACTTTACATTTCTTTTGACAGATTGTTTGCTGGGACTTGTCCAATCTGTCTACAGGTGTTAGACAAGACTATCTAAAAGTCAGATATTATATGAAAAAGGTAGAAAAACATCCTTTGATGAAAGATTGCCAAACTTGTATTAAGCTACCTAGGAAAAAATGATGTAATTTACCTTTTTTGTTGTCATGACAAATGTCCCACCCAGTTTTAGATTACATCGGCAACTCTTTTCAGTTTACTTTGGAAATTTGAAACAGGAGTATGTAATTTCACAGTAGACAGGTGTACCTTTTCATAAACTTCAATATATTTATATTTTAATTATTACTGAGAAAGGATGAACATGTTGGTCCTGGTCTTGAAGATGCAATTCAAGCACATCTTAATGTTACTTCAGATGATCATTTTCACAGAACTAATTATTATTTAGCATATGTATTCAAACTATTCAGAATGACTATTTTTCTTATCGTTGGAAGTATTAAGCTTAAAAATTCAGAAGAATATGACACTTTAATAGCGCTCAAACATCTCAATGTGAAAATGGGGGGATTAGCATTTTTAGAAGATTATTTGGAGCAGACAAAGCACTTTGTTTTAAAAACATCTGATTGCATACTAAATATTACTAATTGTTATCAATTTTATCCTTCTTAAAATAAAGAATAAACCTGATGTATCTGGCTGGAATGAAAAACAGGCAGGGGGATTTGCCTGGAAACTAGGATGGCTGTTGTACTGTCAGTGCAAACGAGGGCCTCGCTTTATGGAACGGGGATTGGTTGTGTGCATACAGTTGTACGCACTCCTCTTCCTCCTATAAATATGATTGCTGCTCTCATTGGTCAATACTTTCAATGTTTTCTACCTGTTTAAATTTTTGCCAGTGTCTGCTTAACTTAACTGCTGCTGTGTTTACTTAAATAAGTTCTGATGTAACTGCTCGAATGTATTTCTGTTTCAACAGGGTACGTAAAGCTGCTATGACAAGTTTAATGGAAGTGACGCTTTTGCTGGTTCAGAATGAAGCAGAGTTAATTAATGCCAACATGTATGCTACCTGTTCTGTTTTTGTGTCTTATCTTGTACAAGTACATTCCAGTCCATACAAGAAAGCATTGCTTATGTATTGTATACTTACTCCTTTATTGAGTGTGACAGAAGAGCATCAAGTTTACACCCATACAGGTGCTGAGAATACTGTGTTTGCTTTTCAGAGAGGCTAACCTGAATGAGAGAAACTGGGTGGCAGTCTCACCTTTCAAATACAGTACATCTGTGAGATTTGGGATATACTTGCAACCTTTGTGGAGCTTGCCAGTATTGTTCACTTAAATAAAAAGCAAATTCACCTGCTTACCCGGAGGATTGCACCATTAATTTGGAATGTGATAAAATGTAGAGATAAGCTTGTTTTCATTAATGTAATCTTTATAGAACTATTAATAAGAAAACACAGAAAAACAAAATTTACGCTGAGCTTCAGATTCTGAATTTTATGAGTATTCCTTAGTGTTTCTAACAGTAAATGAAAGAACACTTACCGATTTTTAAGTTTAGCTTGAGTTGCAGCAAAACTTTCTTAATAATTCTCGATAGGCATTGGTTTGTGGATAGAGCATATCCAGTGGTTAGCTGAATATAGCTCAATTAGCTCAATTTCTAATTTAAAAATAAGAACGAACTTCACCACTAAAAACAAGTGACTGACTGCTAGTTCTTGAGTTGAGACACTCTGAAGGAAAATACGGGATTCTGTGGATATATGGTACTCAGCCAGTGCCCATTGTCGAGGGGCTTCCTTCTGTTGCAGAGAGAGATTATTCATGTACAACGTAGAAGAGTATTGCTGCCAGCTGAATCAAAAGAGAAAGGATCACATATTCTGTGTGTTCTGGGTTTTGCTGTAACTGAAGGATTCTAGCTGTTTTTACTGTCTTAGTTGTCCTTTCTGAAGTTGTAAAGGGCCTGAAGAACATAGTTGCGGAGAGTTTAATTATGAATGTGAGCAAAATTGGGTATAGGTAATAACTAGGCAGAGTTGAATCCTCATTTGGGATATATGTGATTTTGGGATAGACCTTATGCACTGGTATATCTGCAGTTTTATAACTGAAAATGTGTTTTTCTCAAGATTCCTGTTCTATTTCTGTTTGAAATGTAGTAGTTCATCCAATCCATAAAGCACTACTGTATCTTTTCAGATTAAATGTGGTATGTGGTATCAAACACTGTAATACTAGAGTCATGGCATTTTTTGATTGATATATGGAAGACAAAGCTCTAAACATTGTCACCATGTTGATAATCTGAAATAATTTGCACATTTGTTACAAAATGTTAAACCAGACTAGTTTCATATCAGAGTGTTTTTGATATAATTGCAACAATTTAAAATTTGAATACATATTCCACTCATTATATTACGTGATGAATTGTTCTCTTTCTTGTAGTTGCAAACAGATTATGTGCTGGCTGGCCCAACAAGCAGCTGAGAAAATTGATAAATTTCGAGCTCATGCAGGATCTGTGTTCCTTACTCTTCTACATTTTGACCGTCCTCCAGTTCCACACATACCTCATCGAGAAGAGCTAGAGAGGATATTTCCAAGGTAATACATTGAAAAAGGTTTTCTAAGACAGTGAAAATAAGATGCATGCACAACTTTAACCTAACACAAGCAATCTGATGTAAATTCTGTGCCAAATGCATAATATGGTTATATATTTTATTGAGGAACATTTGGTGCTGTTTGTTAGAGTTTGGTGCTGAAGTGTTCAATGAATATGCATAAACATATAAAACAGTCAAAAGAATTTACAGTATGAGTGCCTGGGCATGGGGCATCAACCATTTCTCTAGGAAGCCTGTTCCAGTGTTCGACCACCCTCACAGTGAAGAATTTCCTCCTAATTGATAGGAAATAGTTGAGAGACCATTGGTAAAACAGATATGCTGTTAGTTGGGCTTTGATAAGCCTGCTGTTTATGAAATGTCTGGTTCATAATCTCATTTTCTTTTCATAATGTGAAAGCTTGAATTTATTGGGAGTTCCCCTTCCTAAATTTTTTCCCCCTACTAGAAAACACTGATTTGATCAGAATGATAATTTTTAGTGAATTCTATTATTCTAACCAAGCTCTAGTCGCAGTAGTTTTCCAAGATGGAACTTCTAGTTAAAGCAAGAGAGAAACAGTGAGAGCAACTTGTTTGTGAATGGTGATTATCACACTTGATTGAGATATAAGCAATATCCATCTCTGTGTCCTCATTCTGTTTGTTTCAGCAGTCTTAACCTCCTGTAATTCAAAAAGTGGTCTGTCTGTAGGCTACTGATTGATCTGTAGTGGGTTTGTGTCAGCCTTTCCTGGGCTAAGTCTTTCTTTGTATCAGTTGTCAACTAACTGTTGGTGGGAGAGAACAGGGAATGGAATGCAAGAAAGAGTAGTTGTTTTCTTAGTGTAGAGAAAAGTGCTTTTGAAAAGGAAATTGTAGTTCAAATCCCTTATCTGAATCAGGACAAGAAGTTGAACATACTTCAGTCACAGCCAGCAAAGTGAAGCATTGTTTTGTATGTTCCTCATATAATTAGAGTAACGATTAATTTGTTTTTTAGGTAATTCAGAGCCTTTCTTCACTGGTGCTGCTTGAGGATGAGAGAGGTATCTTAGGACTGTATGGAGATGAAAGACAATGCACACACATTTTTGTTGTTTTGTTTTTTTTTTTTTCTTTCCCCAGGTCAGAGACAGAAACTCTAAACTGGAATGCCTCATCAGAAGCTTTCCCTCGAATCACCCAGCTTTTGGGTTTGCCAACATATCAATACTATGTGCTTTTGGGTCTTTCAGTGTCTGTTGGTGGATTAACGGAGACAACGGTAAGAAAGTAGGGTGACTTTTCTGTCTGGTTGGAGAATGCATTACTATTAAAATCCCAGTGTTAAAAATCTTATTCTTCTTTTTTCTTTTAAAGGATACTTTATGTTAATTATTAGTTGTCAGTATGTGTTTACAGTATGGTTAGAAATTTCTTGATTTTTGTGTTGATACGTTTTCTTTAAAAGTGCCAGAGATACTGAAAGTTACATTACAAAAAACTATCATTCAAATGTCTGTCTGAACCCTCTGCTCTTTACAATCTCTATTTCATTCTTCTGCCCATGGACAGCACCTTATCACTGTTTCTGATAGTCTGTTAAGCTGCCAAAATCTTCAGGACTTCAATATTTAATGTATCTGTCTGTCTCTGTCTTCTATTACAGCTTGTGGTAGTTTCTGTATTCTTGGTTTCAAGATACTTGACTTCAAACATTTTTGCTACTTGGTGCAGCCAAAGATGTAACACACACAAAAGCAATATATTCGTGTAAGGACACAGTTCAGCAGGACACTGCAGAGAAATACCAAACAGCAACAGAACACTTAGGACTGTCAGTAAAATCTTTAAATTGCAGTGGCTCCGTAAGAGAAGATAGTGGTCTAAAACATGAGGCAGCACCCCAACAGCGTTTAAGAGTATTTCTAAATAACATTGCTGTCTGTAATTAAGAATGCTGGAAGAAGAGTGGTAGGTGTCAGTAAAGTTTTTGTTGAGAGGGAACAAAACAGCTCCTGCTGTTCAAAAAAGGAAGGAGGTAATTATTCAGTTTGTCTCCCATGGCTTGCACTTTTCAGTCTTACCACATGATATTTAAGAATACATCCAAATGATAGGTTTTGCCTGATGCCATAGGTTTTGCACTTGTAATCCAAAGATTTCCATAACCCTTTGGGTTTCATGTAGCTGAGGATTTGGTGTCTGCAAGTCTCATGTATTTAAACCAATTTTGAAAAATTTAATGTTTCTAAACTGGCAACTAATTACATAGCAACGGCTATTTTAAAAGTTTGAAAACATGTGTTTATTGGTTTGTGACAGTAATTAGTGGATAGACAATGTAACTCTTAACAGATTTTTTAATAGCACATGTGCACATGAAATTCGGCTTTTAGTCAAACAGTTAATTATAGGAGGCTCCACCAAAACCGAAGTTATTCTTATAAGCATAAAAGGGGAGGAAAGTTGTGGAGGAACAGACAGACATTCTGACTACTAAACAAGGTCAAATGAAAATTCTTATTCAACATTTTAATTTCTTTCTTTCTTTCTTCCTTTCTCTTTTTCTCTCCCTCTCTCCCTTTCTTTTCCTTTCTTTCTAGTTCTGGTTGTGCTTGGTTTTGCAAAGTGTAAACAGTTCAGTTACTTGTAGCTGCCTCGCCTCTTACCATCTGCCAGTATATTTAAGGAAAGCCTTCTGTAGCGTTTTCAAAATATGATTTTGAAATGTTAACTTTCTGTGACCCCACATTTTTCTTTAACACTAAAGGCTTGTTCCGGCTAAAATATTCTCAAGGGGTTTGACTTTGGAAAGAAAGTGACCTAAGTCTCCTTCAAGCCAGATAGAAGTGCAAGAGAGGCTCGAACTGTATAGTATTTACACTTGGGGTTAAACAGTATGTGGTGAATTACATTTAGTATTTAAAATGTGTTATATAATTTAGAATTGATGTCTTTTGTAATGACTTACGTTTGAAACTATTCCATCAAAGCCTGTAGTGATCTTTGCTGAATATCCAGGGACTCATTTAAAACGTAAATTGAACAGTTTTAAGAGTTGGCCCTATTAAATCCATATGAAAGAAGCAAACTTTTAAAATGTTGAGTAAAGGAAAAGGGTTATTCAAGTATGTGTTTTGCAGTAACGTGCGTGTTTTATGATAACTTTTCTTCCTTTTCTCACTGAAAAAATATGTACACAAATATACACACGGACGTAGAAGTTTAGGCTTTCTTGTATACTGCAAAACAATGTGAGTTCAAATGTTGGTTTATTTTTAAATCTTCTCAGGGTCTTAGTAGGAGAAAGGCTATATTGTAATTCAGTGGTCAGTGGCTTTTCTTCCATAGTTAAAATCGCTCAGCAGTATATTTAGCAAGTACAGTTCTTTATTTTGCTTTTTAGAGAGATTTGCTGAAAAGGGCTATAATGGAGTATCTCAAAAACATTGTGGTGGCAGAGTGGTTGCTGAAAGAATTCTAGTTTGAGCATTCAAAGTAATCTGAAAAAAGGGAAGATGTCATTCCCTTTGGGATTTGGCATTCAGCAGCATTGCCTTGGTTCAAAGGGCACTTTCTCTGTGTAAAAGAATCTTCTAATTATATATCTGGCCTGCAATGGTGCATATTTCTTATGGCTGCGTAAAAAGTCCTCCCAGTATACAAAGATCAGAACTGAACAATGCTGTTCTTTCTGTGCCTCACAAACCCTATAGTTTCAGGGGTCGGGATTTAATTTCATGACTGTTAACTACATTACGTATAAAATCTTGCTAAAGCACAGAATGTACTGTGATTCCCCCCCCCACCCACCCACCAAGGAGTGAAAATTACGGAAAAATTATATAACATTTTTTAAAATCCTAAAACCCTTAAAAAAATCTATTTTGAATTTTACACATTTTGTCCTTGTACTGGAATCCAGTACAAGGATTCCACCAGGAGACACCAAAAATCTGTAACAACTATAGTAGCCAGTTCCAAAAGTATCCAATGAATTAATGTGTGTGTTAAATCACCTGACAAAAATTAAAGCCCATCTGTCTCATACTGTTGTTAATATATTCTATGTGCCAAATAGATTATACATTTTATGTTTATTTTTTTGTTTGTTTGTTTTTCCTTAAAACTGACTTGTTTGCCTGTTATATTTATGATTTTTTTGTATGGCTTGGAGAAAATATTGGGCTTTGAACAGATGAGTGAGTTGTTACAAAGGAAAATGTTGGGACATTTGTAGATGATGTGAAAAATCAGAACAAACAGTCCTGAAATGTCTGGTTACTGTTACTAATTATATGCAAATCAGTGCATATTTGGTTTGAAGGAACAGGCTCCAAATACAGTTTTCTTGAATGACAGTTCTCCAGCAAAATACATTTGAGAATTATTTCTGGCGTTCTTTTATCAAGTGGGAAAACAAAAAGTGTGAATTATTATATTGCTGCTTTTCTTAAAATATCACTGACTTGAGCTTTAGAGTTACTGCTCTCCAAAGAGTTGATGAATTAAAAGGAATGCTGCAAGTAGAATGAGGGAGACGTGGTTTCACTTGTGCTAAAATTTGAATGATATGCAGGGTTTGTTTTTTTTCAAGTTACTGAGAAAATAGGCTACTGCCACTTCAGTGCTGTAAATTTGTCAAGACTAGAAATGATCCAAAACCAGTGTAATTTATTGAGTGTAACTTAGTTTCTTCCACACGTGTTACAGGAATGTTCTGACCCTGAGTAGGTCTTCCTCTGTTTCAATACTTCAGTGAAAACTGGAACATTTAGTAGTTATCTGTACATAAAAATGCTGATTTTGTTCAAGCTCTTCCAGTAGTTATTCACTTGACTTCCATCTGTGATGAGTTAGGTGCAGAGCACTAAATTCTTTTTGACCTGCAGTGTTTCTGTCAGCCCCCAGCTCCAGGCATGAAGGGGGGAGTAGATGAATTCCTCTGAGCTTTCCATGGCAGCGAGAGGGAACCCTGAGCATCTGCAGTCTTTTCTGAAAAATTCTTTGATTTCACTGAGATCACTTCAGAAAGTGATCGATGTAATGTTAAAATCTCGTTCCTGATGTAGGCCTTATAACGGGAAAAAACTGTCCACTTTCTCCCGTGCAGAGCATAGACCCCAGAGGGGTAGTGATAGTTCCCAGGTCAGTAGCAGACAGCTATTCCGCCACTAGCAGGGCTTCTGTTCCTCCTCTTCATGTTCTTGCTTTTGACTTCTTGAGAAATGCTTTTTTTCTTTCTCTGCATTCTGGAGTTGATGTGTATTTCTATTATGGTATCAGATACCTGTCAAGATACCAGGGCCTTTAGGAAGTCTGTGGTTAAAAGAAAGACTGATGACCATTAGGAGAGTATGTCAGTCTACAGAACATCTTCGGTGCAGTCTGTTCCTTACCCATCGTGTCCTGCTGGCTGTTTTATCAGCTCTGTCCAAGATAGGACTGCTACGTAAGAATCAGAGCCCATGTGTGGATGGGGCATATAGCTGAACGATAGCTGAGATTCAAATGCTCTGTTACATACCAGGTGTCTAAACTAATTTTCTTTTGGACAAATCCATCCTGGTTGTTGCCTTAAGACTCTTTTCAAAACTGTTGCACTTCAATTTTGCAACAAGTTGACCAGGAAATGATTTCATGAAAGTTTGTTTAGACACCTTATTTATACGCAGTGTGCCTATCGAGAGATGTATTTGCCTTCTCCCCTTGCTGCAGCTACACTTTTTAAGGGTCTCAATCATACTTTTCCCCTGGTTAAGGAGATAAAATCTACAGGACATCAATTTTATCGTCATATGAATGGTCTCTATGAACACCATTTGCCTTATCAGATATTTGCCTGTTACTGAAGTACCTACTATTGGCTTAAATGATGGCAGTCAAGCCTTGACAAATGCCGTTTTTACTATGTTTCATAAGAACAAGGTCATTCTCAGGCTTCCTCTTAAATTCTTATCCAAAGCTGTCTGAGTTCCAACCCATTAACCTCCTAATTTCCTTTCGCAGTCCTCGTGCGGCCACCCCAGGGTAAGGCTGATGTCACACATCTGATATAGTGTGAATTCTGAGTTCTTGTGTAGATGAGGAAAAATTTTGGAAATATTCTTCTCAGCAAGTACATATGAGCAGTTAACATTATGGCTCAGATACTGTCCTGAGGGGTTATCAGGGGAAAAAAAAAAAAAGAGTCTTCATCTGAGGAGGAAATACGAATTTAACTTGCTGATAAAATGTTAGCTGGTTATGTTGAAGTTTGTATGGTCTGCTCTGCCTATTTGAAAAATGTCCCGTTTTTAAGTGTGCAGAGCAACCAAGTGATGTCCATACCCATATTTTCATATAGTTTACTTTCTTGCTAATGAAGAAACACCACCTTCCTTACAGTTTTTCTGATCATCCTGCTACTATGTCTTGGTTTTGCACAGCCTATGTGTAGATCTGCTTGCCCTTTTCTTTTGTGCTGGTACACTCCTGGAATGTTACGGATATAAGGTTAAATTAGGTAAAATATTAAAACTTAGATTCCCGTTTATTCATCTGGAGGAAGACATTTGTGACACTTGTCTTTACCAATCCATTTTTTTTTATTTTCTTGATAAAAGTGCTGATCTTCTGAGGAAAGTGATTGCACCTTTGAATGAGCCATCAAAAAGGTTATATGTGAACTTCAGACAGAATATCTTTGCTGACAGTATAGGCTTGCTTATTGCTTATAGCCCCCTCTCATGCAACAGAAAACTGTTTAGTGCTTGCAACCAAAGCTGAAAGAATTTCATGCCTCAGAACTGATTTGCCCCACCTACCCTTCTGCCTTTGCTGTAAGCCAGTTTCTTATGGGGGAACCCGTCCTTCCCTGAGCGATTTGACCACAACCCAGGGGGACTGACAGTCCTGCACAACAGTCATGAAAATTTAGAAATCTGAGTATCTTTATCCTCAATGATACAGTTTCCTTTGAGATAGTTTCTGTGAGGATGTTTGATAAATAGGATAGGCAGAACAATTGCTGTATACCAAAGTGAAAGCCCAGAAGTCACTGATGAAGAGAGGTGGAAACCTTTTTGGGTGCCTCACTGGAAACCTTTTTGGGTGCCTCAAAACCCCCAGCAAACACACAAAAAACCTGAAACCTCTCATTTCAGCCATAAACCTCAAGGGAGGTCTGTATATTAACATATGACCCTGAAAACTAAAATCCCTAACTTGCTCTGGAGTGGAAAATCACAGTGTTAGTAGAGGCGTTCGTACAGCCTGTGGCAGCTCTCGAAAGTGTCCTGCTCGCTGCTGGGGCCATGGCCGAGCTGTGGGGCTAGCAGGCTGGGCCTGCTCCCTGACACCACAGGTATGGCTGAGCTGTTTGGTTGCTGGGGGATTTGAAGTACCCAAAAAGGTTTCCAGTGATAGGGGGGTACCACCTCTCTTCATCAGTGACTTCTGGGCCGGCAGGCTGGGCTCCCTGGCAGCACGGCCATGGCTGAGCTGTGGGGCCTACAGGCTGGGCCTGCTCCCCGGCAGCATGGTGACATGGCCGAGCTGGGGGGCCGACAGGCTGGGCCTGCTCCCCGGCCAGGAGGAAGAGAAGGAGCTGGCCTGGCCCTTGCGTGCACTGTGGTTGCTTGAAAGAAAGCTGGGACCATAACAGCAGAGCAGTCATTGAGTGAAGGCTGTAGCCTGTGATATTTAACAGCTGGTCTGACCTAAATGGACTGCTTCCAGCTGAACCTTAAACATAAGCACTGAAACCTCCTCCTGCTGTTTTTCTGAACTAGCTGATTAGCATAGTGAAGTTAAACCAAGAGTCATTATTTCTGAGGTGTTTTTAATTTTTAACTGGAGTTTACTGCTGGTTTGTGTGGCCTGGTGGAAAACACCATGTGCCCAAAAGCTTGCTGCATTACATCAGCTTGTTTAATAAATATTACCTCTTGAACTTCTTGTATGCTCTTTAAGAGCCATAACAATATTATTATTTAAAGTAAAGTAGGATAATCGTAGTGGTTTAGGGATGTTTTATTTTGAAAGACAGAAAATAATGAATCTTTAATGTGGTCTTTTTTGCTACAATGGCAGACCTTAAAAAGGATTTTAAAAGGATTTAAAAAACCCACCTTGAGCAAGGATTAATGAAAGAAAAATAGCCATCTTCCTGTCAAATGTTGATACTGAATTTATACACTCAGCTGCTGTTGGAAGAGTCTTCCAGCAGCGCAGGTGTACACCTCAGGTAGTAAGGGCTAAGTGTAATTCTGTGTAGTCTGTGTTTTTGTGTATTGCAGCGGGGTTTATTGCCTGAGCCTTCGTTTTTGAGGTTTCTTCTGTTGTAGCTCAGGTACTCTGCCCAGAGCCTTTTCGAGTACATGAAGAAAATCCAGAATGATTCCAGTGATATGGAGAGTTTTTGTGAAACATTACTCAAGGTCTTTGAGGACAACCTGCAGAATGACCGGTAAAGTTTGTTTGTTTTAATTGATTTATTTTTAATCTTTCTTTGAGGAAGACATTCTTGACACTTGTCTTACCAATCTTTTTTTTTTTTTCTTTTCTTGATAAAAATTGTATGCATAGATCATCTTTTTCACTGTGCCTAAATGAAACATGCTTGAACCATGTAAATTTGTTTGAATATAGTTATCTGGTACAGCATACCTTTGGTAAAGTTTGTAGCAAAAAACTGATGCTAGAATATTTTGTGTTTACTGTAGTTCAATATGGGGCACAATATGATAAGCATCAATTTTTTACATAATGCAGTATTGGGGATGGTATATTGCTACACACTTTTCAGCGTAAGTCCTGTCTGTATTTTACTTAAGTAATGATTTTTCATGAATACTTGAAGTACAATTCTCATGTGAAGGTTATTCCTTAAAGGTGACTTATTCTGCGTAATGAAATTTATTTCTCTAAGCCTTACCTACCAAACACGTATAAGAGAAAATCTTCCATAGAAGAAAAACCCACAGCTGTTAACAGAACTTTAGATTTTACTTTATTTTGTTTCTTTTCTCAGATGTTGGAATGGAAAACATGACTAGATTTTTTTTTTCACCTGACACATTGTGTGTTGGTTCACTTGGTAGTTACCTGCACTGAGAAGGTCTTGTAACTTCTGTTACATGTTGTAGACTATGTTGTTTAGATACTAGAAAAAACATACGTTCTACTACTTTTAATTTTGTTTTCAGGACCCTGCAAGTTTAAACCAAGCATGTTGTTAATTAGTGTTTTTTTTTTCCTTTTGGCTGCAACAGAACGGCCCCTTCTCAGCCAAGGAGGATGATTTAGCCAACGTACAGAAGTTACTGAGCAACCCTCTTCTGTGTAAATTAGAGTTCTAATTTAAATGTATGTAGGTAGATAGGAAGTTTCTTTCTTTGCTTCTAATTAAAAATAGTGTATATGTGTATGCCAGGAAGTTTATTTACATTGTTAAATTGTTTTCTTTCATCAGGGTGTCTGTACCTCTCCTGACAATGCTGGACCAAATGCTGGCAAACGGCTGTTTCGATATATTTACCATGCAAGGGAAGTAAGTTGCTGAAAGTCTTTTTTGTTTATTTTTCACTGTGCAACAGGCCTCTTAAATCTTATGCTGACTGCTGCTGAATGCTGCTGTAGATGTGAGTGCATGGAAGTCTAAATGTTTGTGTATATGGATAAAATAATTTTTCCGAAGTATGACAGTTGTGATAAAAGTTGGACCAGATAGCCTTGAAAGGGTCTTGTTAAAATCTGTGACTCTCAAATCAGTGTAGAAGTTAGTTATTGGTTCACTGTTTAATGACCAGTAAATTAATCAAATTCAATTTGTCTGTTTCACCTGGCAGACTTGGGCCAGTATCAGATCTATTTAGCTTCGTTCCTTTACCAGCTTCCTAAATATGTGCTTTTTGGAGTAACATTCTTCATTGTACTGTGAGTTTTTAGCAATGGCAATATTGTGTTGTGATGCTGCAAAATAGCATGCCTACAAGCTATTCCTTCCAAAATCCTACTGCTTTTGTTAATGTGAATATCTCCAAAGAAGTTAATTAAGATTCTAATAAGAATAATAAAAAAGGCATGTCCCAGCTTTTCCACACCAAGTCTTCTGGAAATCATTTAGATTAGGAATGGATAAATATGAATAAGGTACTCCAATGTGAAACTGTGTTTTTTTTGCAGATGTTTCAGAAGAGAATGATTTTAATTTCAGTAATATTAAAATGTATTCTACAAGCTCTCATAAGCAGCATCTTGGCACAACTACAGATATTTGCAGTACAATGTGTATCCTACCAGCATGTATACTCGATTTGGAATCTGTTGATTCGAGAATTAGTCACAGCAGATACATTTGAAAAGATTTTATCATTCCAAAGATTTTAGTTGAGTCTACTTTTGTTTTCAAGTGTGTATTTAGATAATGAATCCTCTTTTTAATAAAGCAGTCCATTTTTCAATAACAATTTAAAATTCATCAAAGAGAGAATGAGCGTTTCTTTTTGGTTTGGTAATCATGGCAGTGATCCGGAACACGTCAGCTCCAGTCTTCCCCACTGAGGAAGATGACAGGTTGTGGGTGTAAATCGCAGGTAACGTCTGTCTCCCAGATGGGTCACTAAACAGAAAGCGTGTGGTAGCATTACTGCATATCCATTTGCTGTGTAAGTGAGTCTCAAATTCAGTCCTGTGGTGCCATTGTAATGCTTTATTAAAAAGGTCTGAAATAAAATCCAGGGGGATTATGGGGGGCAGGGGGTGGTTTTGAAGTTGATCCAAATGAATTTGATTCCAGTTTGATGATGAAACCAAAAAAGAAAAGTAAAAAATTATTTATTACAGCCCAGTGGATCATTCTCATGGAAAGGGAATGAAATACTGTAATGGAGGGTATGAAGTGGAGGAACTAATTATCATACTAAAGCTCTGGAAGGCCGACTGTAGAAAATTTGGAGATAGTAAGACAGTAAGAAAGAGAATTTGGTTCTTGCATCTGGCAGTTTTTGGTAATATCTAGGTTACCTTGTGGTTGAGAGGGTGTAATCGTGCTCTGTGTGTACTCCACTGAGAGCCAAGCATGCCTGGGTTTTGCTGTGCTCTAAGAGCCTGCATGCAGATCAGCTCTGTGGTACGTTATTTAGCTGGGTGAGCCCAAAATTGTCTTCAATGCAACGTCTGCATTTTCTTACTTAGGCATATGGCATTTGGCTATAGTTAAGGGATGGATCCTGGCTCTGAGGCCTGCCTGCACTGTTGGCTGACACCTAATTCTCTTTGCATAGAAGAATATGGACAAGCGTTGACTCTTGGGTCTGGTTTCTTGAGTGGGACCAGTTACCCCCTTTTCCTAAGAACCATGTCATAAAAATGTAGAAGTAGAATGCAAAATGAGCCTGAAACTGTTCCGTGGCATGAAAGGCCATGTGTACGTGCAGTTTCAAATACTTTCATATAAAGTGTGCCTGTAGGAAGAGGGATTGAGTGCGTGGCTGTTTCTCAAAGAGTCTGTCTGCTGGTGAGCAAATTTCACCCTGCTTCAGTTCTGCAGTACGCTTCTTGCCTGTCATGCAGCAAATGAAAAACTTCTCTGAGAAGCTGGGAATGAAACATTAGCAGTCCTTGGGGTGTTTGGCTCCCATTTTTTTCCTCCCCCTCATGTTTTCCCACACTGCACTGAGTATACGTTTAGCAAGGGAACTTAGGTTGTAGGATGTCCGGCACCAGCACTATGCCTGTACCCAGCTGCTTCATAGTTAGCTGTCACTTCATAAAAAGAAGTATTTGCAAATGCATTTTGAAGTTAAAAATAGATATTGTGCAGTATACTGGGCCTTTTTTTTTAATATAATAAAACATTAGCAATCCAGAACAAGTAATACCCTACACGGCTTAATTGCAACAGGATTAATGGCTGTTGGCTGAATTAGTTTGACGTTAATTAGGAGCTCAGTGCTCCTGTTAGAGCAAAGTGCCACATGGTGTCACTCCCGCCTCACAGAGGTGCAACTTGCGGTGCAGTTTCCTGCCCCTTCAAGCTGTAGCTGATGGAAGTTTCGAATGTACAGCGTTACGTTTCTGACGTAGTTCTGTAGGTGAATTTTGGTGTTTGTGAAGCTCACAGTGTTGAGGCTCTTGCAGCAGTCTGTGTACAGCGGGGCAGGCGGAGCACTCGGTGTTGCTCTTCTGTTTCGAGTTCTTGTGTTTAAAGTGATCTGCAGTTGTCATGCTGGGCTCATTGCTCTGTCAGGGCCCTGCTGAACCTGCCAGCAGGGAAGCAAAGTGTGGAGTAAATACCTATCACCCAGGTAATCAAAAGGCTATCAGAAGCAGCCTTTGTTGTGCTTGGCTTAGTTTCAGGCTGTACTAGGAAAAGTTCTGCCTGCCATTTTTCAGGCTGTTACTTCCCACTCATCCTTACCTGGCATAAACCTGCCCGTCCAGCCTCGGAGTTTCCCTCTCCCTGGAACTAGCAGCAGTGTTTTGTGTTGCTGCATGATGAGTGGCGTTAGGGAGCTGCTCCAGGTTAAAAATGCCCTTCCTCCAGTAAATTTCAGCTTGCAGTAGTTCCTCGATCTGTTCTGCTGCGTGCTCACAAATTGTGCCAAAATTAGGAAAGTGGTGAGGGGGAGGGAAACCATTTCTTTTGGCAGCAGTGCAGGTGTATATAGCCTTACGACGTTTGTGAAACTGCAGGCATTCACCTGCTACTCCTCCTTGCCCAGTGTGCCCTCCCCTCCCAGACAGAGCAGTAGTTTTCAGTTGAAAAACAATTTCTTCAGTAACTATGTTTCAGTTGAAATAAAATTGTCTTGTGATACTACATTTCAACATTCCCAGGTTTCTTCTCTGTGATTGCACAACCTGAAAACTCATGATTTCATCTCAGTGTGCACTGCGAATTTGGGAAGCCGTGCTCATAGTAGTGTGGGCAGCGTTAGCTGCTTGCAGCGACCGCTGCAGGCACAGGGCAGCATACGTGAACCACAGCTGTCATCAACAGAGCAGCGCGTACTGGGCTTCCGTAAACTCACCTGTGGCCACTCTGAAAATACAGTGGTAACTGTCAGCTCCCTGCTGGTGGTAGGACAAGGGATAGGGAGAGTAAATGGGGGCAAACTGAAGCCACTTGCAAAACTGGAACTGAAGTGTTATTTTCTGGTTATGGCTCCGGTAGCTGCAGGAGACATTCTGCTGGCCTCAGCAGCGAATGATCACCAGAGAAGTTCAGTCTGCCAAGAGCCTGGATATATTGCAGGTTCCTTAGAAAGTACTGTAAGATCAGTGTCATACTCATTACCCTGTAAATGTGAACAGAATAGCCTTTGAATGATAACTCAGGACCTGATGCTCTCCGGAATAAGTACAAGTGGCGTTTCTCACCCGTATGTAATCTGTGCATTCCGCAGCAGAGGTCATGCATTGTGGACGCAGTGTTTTTCTGGTGGTCTTACAAAGCATTGTAAGATGGGATGTCCCCACTGATCTCAGACTAATGATTTATATGTGTTATATGCTTCTGTGGATTTTTTTTTTTTAGTTACACTCCTATTGCCTAAACTGTAGCATAAAAGAGCATCGCAGTGGCTGTCCTCTGGTTTCACGGCCACCCAGGTGATGTCAGCTGAACTGTTCAAACTGAGTTCACCTCCAGGAGGAAAAAAAACCCATACGTTTTTGCAGTACCACGTGTGCCCAATTTACATAATGTAAAGACTTCAGACTGATCCCCTTTTCCCCAGATGCTGACTCTGTTTCTGCTGGCACTGTGCCCACACAGGAGAAGGAATTTTCTCAATTTCCTTTAAAGAGGCCAAGCTATTTGAGTCATTTGAGATCACACGTAGGTTAGGTTTAGTTATTACAAATGTGAAATTGGCAAATGACAGAAAGGAAAGTGCATCTGTTTTAAACACAAAATGCTGCACTTAAGGTTATGTGTACTAAATTTATTCCAGATGCTCTTTTCCAATTGGCCTCTTTGTTGCTATTCTCCTCAGCGATGTCTGTGTTGTTGAACCAATTTAAAATCTCACCTAATTCACTGTGTCGCTATTGTCCTGTGCTGAAAGGCAGGCACGTATTACAGGTATTGTAATTAGTTGTCTACAAAATGTCTTTGTGTAATCGTGGGGGAGTGGAAGGAAGGGAAATGTCACCAAGGTGAGAAAAAAACAGACCTTCCCTTCAGAAAAGGGACACTCTCCATCATCCACCTGGACAAACCACGTCCTCAGACACACGCAGGCTCATTCATGTATATGTCTTTCTCATAATGTGTCGCATATGCACGTGCTTTCTGCACTTCTCATACTCTAAAATCTGGAAACAGTGCTGACATGGCTGCAGGCAGTGGATGGCAAGGAATTTGCTCTTTCAGCATCTGATGGGAGTATTTTAAATCAGCCCTCCCCTCCTGAGACTCTGCTTCTGAAAGCCACAATCAGCTCTGATACCTCATCATCAACTTTGAAAGTGTGGCAACTTTACTTCTTTAGTGTGTTTTTTCAGTGATACTGAGACAGCAGTAGAGACAGCATTCTTTAGCTTAATGGATCGATGACTTGGTTAAAAAACAGAACAACAAACCAGTATTTGCCAGGATATGCCAGTATTTTGGTAAGATTTTTTTTTAGTGTAGTAAAAACAAAACAAAACCCTCTTGTCTGGAAAACTATGTATAATAAGGTGCATTAACTTGACAAAACATTTTGTTGCTCCTGTAACCATCTTAATTTCTTGTCTTAAATGCTCTGTTTTTCAACAGATTACGTGACAGTTTTTTTTCAAGAATTTATATCCACGGTTTTGAATCACAGTAGCAGAAAATAAATGTTAGGGTATTTGCTTTCTCTTTTTCATACACAATACAGTGAAATATCCAAAATACGCAGTCTAGAAGTAATTTTGCTCACTAGACAAATATGAAATAGTTTCTTCTGCATCTATGGCACTTCAGCTTTGAGTGGAATGAGCAAAAGATTAAATAATTTGTTCTGAAATAAACGTAATATTCCCTCTTTACTAGATCCTTGAAATATCATAACCATACTTGTGTTTGTATGAGTGTCTGGGAAAAAGCTGTGAGAATCACATTTCCCAGACTGTAGAAAAAGAATTTGCTCAATATATTTAAAGATGGCTTCATGACTTGTGCACTTAACAGAACTGTAAGCGCTGGGTTTAATTATGTTGTCTGGCATCGCTAAAGAATCCAGGTTGTGAGATGGTAGAGTATGTAAGAACAGTGTTTATCCCCTTTTGTGCAAGGTTTGGTTGAAGGACTTAGGGAACCACCAAGGCACTACAATGTTCCATAGACTAAATAATTTTTATTTGGTTATAGAATGTTCTAATTCCTGGCATTTCGGATTGCACCATGCTTTGTTGTAAATGCAAGCTGTGGCTAGCTGATTACCATGCAGATACTGACTCACTTTGGATAAAGGTAGTTCACTCCTCAGCACACAGGTAGTAGGAGTATAAACAATGAATACTAATTTCTTCACTTCCATAAAAAAATGAAATAATGCTCACGAGTGTGGTGGATGGTAGCCAAAGTAGCCTGTGTTTTTACCAAAAGCCCACCTAAAGCAGTGTGCTGCTCTGGAAAAAGTATACCCAAGCAGCTCTGGGTAGTGTCTTTCCTCTCTTTTGAATGTTAACTTGGCATTTTTATTATCATCATATGTGTTTAAAATTCTGCTTAAATCTATTTCTTACCCTTTTTTTTTCCTTCTCATTTCCAGCCATCCATTTCCAGTGAAGCTATTTACCCTTTGTAAAGAAGAGATCAAAAGATCCAAAGACATCCGGAAACTTCGCTCCAGCATAGGAGTGTGAGTTGATGAAATAAACAAAGAAAGTAATCTTTTGTCTGCTTGTAAGGAGTGAAGAAAATTTAACTACAGAACATACTAAGTCTATTTGATGTGAAACATAAATGAAAAATGCACGCAGATACATGAAATAGAAGGTTGTGTGAGTTTTATGTGTATCTTTTGGGTGGTTGAGGTGAAAACATGTGAATAATCTGAAAAAAATTAACTAATTTTGAACTGTTGTTGACATCCTTAAAGATGCATTCAGTCGTTTGCTTTTTGCTTGCAGAGCTTGACTCACACATAGTGCCAGTAAAAAATATATGTAATTGAGTAAATCTTACCAGTTACACTAGAAATAGTTTAAAACACCAGCAAAAATATTATCTATTTTAGGAAAGAAAAAAAAAAACTAACTCATTTTGGATAGCAGAGAGACCAAACCAAAAATATTTCAGTCAGGAAAAACAATACTGGGTGAGGAGAAGAAAAAAAGACAAAGTATTGCAAAGCTGAATGAATGTTCATTGGCGGAAAGTTGGCAGAATTATTGAGGTATAACTGTTTCAAGTAATGATTTTACTAATTTTAATTTTTTTGGGGGGGCACTATTTTAAGAGTGCAGGAAAGCCTAAAATGAAAAGTAACACATGCCTTCTATTTTTATTTCACTCTTACCTGCATCATACAAGATCCTACCTTCAGCTTTTATTTTCTATGGGAGAGCTTGATCCAGGATGTTTTTTTTAGTGCACAGACTTTGGTGCTGCCGTTAATAGCTTTAAAACCATATTTGTATTTGGCATAAATGTGTGGCATCTCGGTAACCCTTAAGAATTTCAGTACACTTACCCTCAGTGTTTGCTTTCCCACAACACTTAGAATATCAGCTGAGATTTCTCAGGAGCAGCAAAGCTTCCTCCTCTCCCCTGCATCATTTTTTCTAATACACATCTTCATTCTGATCCACAAAATGTACTTTTGCAGTGATAATATCAAGAGATACCACTCAAGACCTATATTTTTGTATGTTTTCTAGGTTTTGTGGCCTGATTCAATTTGAAGGAGACATGAGAGAGAAAGTTCTGTTTCAATTGTTTCTCCTCCTTTGCCATCCGTTTCCCGTAGTAAGTATTTAAGATATTGTATATTATTGACTATCCTATTTAAAATAATGTAAAAAGTTAAAAAACAAGAACAACAAAAAAACTTAAGAATGCTGCTTTAATGCACCTGAAAGAGATATTAATGTATATAATAGGTTTTATTTCTCAAGGGTTTGCTCTCTGCAATGCTGCCACCTTAAACAGGCTACTGGATGCTGGCAGAATGCCTAGCTGGCTATTCTGCATACTGTTTTTTCACCTTCCATCCCTACTTTTATATTAGAAGCAATTTAGATACCTAACTTGTTTATTTCTTTTATGCAATGCCCAGCACTGTGAAGTTGTGTTCACCATTAGGTCCTGAGAGCTCTGATCAAATAAATTACTGCTGGTTTTGCAACATTTCCGACAGTAGCAACACAGTAGTGGTTCTGGTTCAAGAACTAGTTTTGCCCTTTTTGTCAGGCAAGTTTATCAGAAATTTACCTTTTTCATGTAAGTAACACAAAAATGAGTTACTACTTCTGAGTATGTGTAAAAAAAGATCATATATGGGATAGCAATCTTAGGCCTTGGAAATATTTTATTTTTGACTTGGTGAAGTTTTTGAGAGGGGGGTCTATGTTCACTGCACAAGATCTGGTAGCCCAGATCGACGGCTGCTATGGCAGCCAACTACGTTAAGCAGCTTTCTGTGGCTTTGGTGTTCAGGGGTTTCATCTGGGAATGTTTGCGGACCTTCCCGTGAGGAAGCGAGGACTAGCACCTCCACCACGGGCAGCCGCTAAGTGGGTAGTATAGGAGAGAGCAGAGGCTGTCAAAAGGAATTGCAAGGGCACTTTAAAAATGTGAAAACTAATGAGGTATTCAAGAAGTTTGACAACGCATCGAATAGCCTGGTGTGTAGCCAGTACAAATCAACCCTGTTTATTCTAACATTGATTGCTTTAGTGTTAAGGTTAAAATAATACGGTGCTCAGCAAAGTGTGATACTTCAGAGTTTTGGTTCAAATACTTCCATGTTGTGTTCACTTGTTACATGAGAATACTCTGCAGGAGGGGCAATGTAAGAACTGAAGAGAAATATTTTCAGTTTTGTGTTTTATCAGCATCAGTGATATAAAATATAAAATATATTTTATAATATAAATAAATATATAAATATATTTATATAAATATATAAAATAAATATATAATAAAATAAATATATAAATATATAAATATATTTTATATTTACATTTATATTGATATAAAATGCTGATAAAACACAAAACTGAAAATATTTTATCTCTATTTTCTTTCTTACAAAAATGTATTTTATTTTTACAGATGGGTCAATTTAAATTGGCACTGCTGATCCAGAAATAAGCCTATAATTTCTTTGCCTCCCTTTGGGTGTCATCAGGCTTTCTTGAAAAAACAGAATTTGTTTCTATTGCAATTTTGCTGTCTTCCATTTAGTATCTTTCTATGCATTGTATTCCAGGAAGCAGGCTAGCTCTGGTTCCTGAAATACAACCGACATCACAACTAAACAGTGCTCTGGGAAAAATACTTAAAAGTTAACTGCTTCTGGACATTGGAGTCTAAAAAACTAATTTTCATTATCAGCTGACTTCCAACAGGTTTTTTAAGAGTTTTGCTGACACTTACAGTCTGAAGAGTGGAGACCTATCCATTTGTAGGCCTACAGCACCAAAAGTTAGAGCAGACTTTGGCTCAGTGAATCATTTTAAGAAAAGGAATGCTCCAGTTAGGCTGTTCTTAACACTTGCATTTATTCCTTTTGAGGGACAAATCTGAAAAGGAAATATTTTTCAAAAGGTTCTTCTCTGACCCTCATTCCTTCTCCCTCAGCCAGCACAAATATGAATGGAAATGCCCACTGGGCTCTTCTGTACAGGACTCTGGACACTTACTAAAGCTTTTCCCCTGCCTCTTCCACGTAGATACGGAAAACGACAGCCAGTCAGGTTTATGAAATGTTGATAACCTACAGCGATGTAGTGGATCCTGCCATTATGGACGAGGTTATGACCATACTCAGTGATACCAACTGGTAAGTGAATTTGTTCTCAGATAGTAATAAGAGCTGAAATAATTTTTGTCCCACTGAAGTTGAAAAAAGGCATTCATGCCTTTGAAGGCTGGTGGTAAGGAAGCTGCAATGGAACAATACCTTAGTTTTAGCTAGTTATAGCTTTTAGGCCATTGGTGAAAAGAATCACCCTGCTCTAAAGGTCTGTTATATTGTCCCACTGGAAGTGCTATGTATAATACCAACACTAAAGTAAAATATCTGTATTTTTCTACCAACATAGAAAGGGAGGAGATCTTGGAAATTCTCCATGGAACACAGAGACTGAGCTGTGTGAACAGGCAGACTTCAATTGCACAGTTTCTTGGCATTTATGAGCACAGGCAGGATTTTGGGAAGGATCTGTGCAAGCTGAAGAAAAACAGATCAAATCTCCCATGAAATGTTAATTGCTCAAAATGCTGCAATCCTTGTATTCCTGCAAATGGGAATTGGAAGCAGTTTAGACATTTACTTTTTTATATAATGTAATTTATTTATTTATTTATTTACCTGCTGTTACCTGTAATATTAGCTTCTTACAAGGGCGAGGAGAAAGAATCCCATTCTTCCTGAGCAGAATTCAACAAAGCAGCAAGGTTATCCTTTACTGTCAGGAGGAGCTCATTCTGCCAGCAGCTTTGGAGTGCTGACACTGGTTTTTGTTTTGTTTTTTAGCAGACTTCTTGCATCAAAGAAACTAAACGAATAGATCCATAAGGTGACAGGAGGAGGCCTACTTTTGGCTTTTTTGTTTGTCTGCTTGTTTTCTGCAGTCACTGGAAGTGTTTATGTAAGGCTGCATGCCCTGGATGTTTGAGGAAAATACGGAGCTTTAAGATAATTAGTTTAGCTTCCATTTTAAATATTTTTTAAACATTTTTCCTTGTTACAGATGACTGGGTCATGGGTCCACTAGCCCAACACCCAGTCTCAAACAGTAGTCGAAGTTAATACATGAAAAAGTGTTTTTAAGACTAGCCAGATATCAAAAATATATATCCTACTAATCGTTATATTAAATGGCTTTTTCCTTCATTGACATTTCATGGAAATTAACTGAGACGTGTTCAAAGAACAAGTATACTGTAAGGTTGTGGTTTACATATTTTCAGACTGCATGCTTACATCATTTAACTTTTATTTAATTTCCAGTTTATTTCAGTGTTTGAGCGTTAATAACTTTATATTTGGGAAACAAAATTAAGGTTTGTCATTGTAAGGGGTGCCTGCTTCACATTTTTCTGAAATTTTCAGAACAAAATTAGAAAAACAGTTTCAGATTTGAAAGAACTGGTTATCCACAATTCTGCTTACTTGCTTAAGTGTGCATTGATGGTTAGTGTTCTGTCCAGTGTGACTCAGTGCTTGCTTGTGGAATCTGAACTAAGAGCAGGCTTGCTCAGAAGTTAAAAGTGTCTTTGCTACAGAAAAAAAAAATATTAACAGAAATAATTGAGAAGGATTAGGTTGCTGCTGTCACAAAGGGATGTTTACAATACCAAAATTAGAAGTGGAACACACCAAATTGCTAGAGTAGGTGGGTTCTACTCATATATGAGTTACTCACGAAAACAAGGCAATTTACTTCCTATAAGCCATTTCAGACAAAAATAAATACTCTCTTTTCACCTTGCAATTTTTAAGGTGTGACTGGCTGCCTGTTTTATTCCCTTGCTTGTTTCATTCTCTTTTAGTTCAGGGCTTGCTCTAAGTTCCCAGTTGCAACATATCCATTGCACTGAGATTAAAGGTGAAGAGCCAGTTTACTTAAATCTTGTTTTATCATACTAGATTTGAACTGTTTACAAAAGAAGGTATTTGAAGTCATTGCTGAGTGTCATAGAGAGCTGCTTATTATTTTCAAGTGCTCTCAGTGCTAAAGCAATCACGGTAATTTCAGAATTAAAATAAGCATTAACATCAGGAAGCTCAATGAGCATTAGATACTTGGGGAAGGCAGTCATTTCTAGAATATGCATATTTGAAACGTTCTTTTTGTTGGAACTACGAAGAAGTTTATCATACGATTGTGTAATTCAAAGTTTAAAGAAATTAAATAATAATTTTTGTTTAGCTTAGGAAGGTTTCCAAAATTAAATTGTGACAAATGACATGATTTAGTGATGGGACTCGGTAGGTCAGATTGATGGTTGGACTTGACGATCTTGAAGATCTTTTCCAACCTAGATGATTCTAGGACTAAATTGTCCCAGGTGTCCAAATAGAAATATATGTATATTCAAGTTTATTTTTAATTAATTTGTACTTTATGCTTTTTCTCTATAGTTTTGGAATCAGTTTATGTGCTAAGAGTTAATTTTTTAATAGCTCATTTACACTCACTACTTAAGAAGAACATATCTACTGAATTAGTGAGCAATATTAGCAGGATCACAGAATTTCAGTTAGCGATCGATACTTGCAACATGGAAGAGAAGTGTGTTTGGATTTTCATCATTTTGGAGCTTTTTGTAACTGGCTGTTGTTTAGGAAATTGTCTTGTAAATACCACGTTATTTCAGTAACTTTTTAAAAATACTCTCTAGCATTCGGTCTGATCCTTTCTACTTCAAGAGAAAGCTTTCCTGGATAGCAGAATGTTTTCCAAATCCAGTGACATTTAGTTAAATTCTTGATGTGATATTTTCTAAATCAAAAAAAGAAGCTATAAATTTAGAGAACAAGTTTGTGAACTTCTAATCAAGAAGCTTCTGTGAAAAAATGGTGTTTTTCTTTTTTTTTTTTTTTTTTTACTATAAAAGAATAGTCTTACTAGTTTTACTAGCGACTGGTATATCTGGCTTCAAATGCTGTGAAAAGGCTACATTATTCTTAAAATAACAACACAACAAGAACTTGTAGTTTGAAATGTACTTGAAAGAACAGACAACTGCATAGTGATATAATAGCAAACGGGTAGCTTAAGCAGTTGTATGTATGCAGCCAACTTCGTGCTTTTGTTTTTGAATTAACGGGAAGGTATTTCCTCACGCAGGGAAGCTGAACTACCAGTAGTAAGAGAGAAACGTAACCACCTCTGTGATCTCATGAAAGTGCCCAAACCACAGCTAGTATCCAAGGTAAAGTATGGAAATGTGCTCCTGAGCTTTTTTCTTTGTAATGATCAGTTGTGCTACTAATACAGTGTGTATCTTCTGTGCAACAAATGTAGTTCTTCACAGGTTCATGAATATATAAAATGCACACCTAGCAATGTCCTCACAGCTAACTACAGCATATATGGAATTGCTGAAGACTGTTCTCTTAAGCCATTCCAGTTTCATTTCTTGAAAGCATTCCAGACTTATAGTGTGACATCTTACTCAGACAAAATTGAAGAATGAAATAATACAGCACAGATGTTTCAAAAACTGTTTGTCTGCCCTTTCTGGAGAAAAAAAAAAAAAAAGGATAAAAGCTTCCCAGTCAATTTAAGCAGCAGAATTATAACATGAAATGTGCAAGTCTCACAGTTGTAACACTGTGCAAGAGGGAGAATATGTTCTAGAGTTAACATGTTCATAACAAGAAAGATGATATGTCTGTGTAGATCCTTTTTCATTTCAATGCAGATGGTTTGGAACTGCCCATCTGCTCAGTACTTCAAGAAGTACAGAACGTTCTGCTTTGATAGGAGTCTGGGAGATGTTCCATTCTGGGAGAAGTTCAAAGATGAGGAGGCTCAGTTAGCAAGATAACACTGAAGGAAAGTAGTTAGGTCTTGCCATGTTCCTCTCTTAAACACTTAATTATGGATAACTGCAGGAAATATTTCAGTTGTAGGTGATAAAATTCAAGAGGACAAACTCCTTTCTCCTTTATGAGATTTCCCGTTGCTGGGGTAAAGAGGGAATTTCCTTATAAGAAGAACTGCAGGCAGAATATAAATAGCATTCTTAGAGCAGATTTCAGAGTTTCTTTAGCAGCACATATTCAATCTAGCAAGCAAATGCTCATTTACCTGCAAGAAAGCCTCAGTACTTGAAGAATATGTACAGCCTCACAGTATTGCACATAACCTGTCCTGTGAACTGTTGGAGTTCACGCAGAGCGATATTTGCTCAACTTGAAGGACTTCTCACAGCTCTCCAATGTCCCTACTAGCAGCCAGTTAGTGCCCAACCAAGTGTACATAACGCTCTGCTCTTCTTCGAGAGCTCACGTATCCTGAGAACAGAGAAACAGCAACAGAGAAAGCCAAGCATAACATTAAGAAAAGGTGAATTAATTTAATTTCAGCTGAAATCAACAGTTACTCCTGTAAAAAAATGTACAAATAATACTTACTGATGGATGATTAAAAACGTAAGGTGGTAAAAAGGAGTGTAAAAAATTTAACTTTACATTTCCACATTTTCTTCTCCATTTAGTTTACTTAATTACATATTGTGCTGGTAAAATACATGCTACTCCACATGACCTCTTTTTTTCTTTCTCTCTTGTAGAGTTCAGCACAGTAAAGTTGCAGGCACTGACTGCTGCTTTGCAAACTGAAGCTCTTGGTTCAGGTGCCCTTAGGACTGAAAGAGTTTGTGCTGCGGCATCTTGACAAACTGGATTCTCAGCATGAGCTGCAAAGTACACTGTTTAACAAAAATAAGAGGCAGAGATTATGTCTTACAGCATTGTGCAGATATGCCATAGGAAGGCAACAAAGATTCATTATGTTCTCCGTTTTTTAAATTCATTATCTGTAGCCACCAGATGGCAGTTTGTCTTCATACTTCTGTCGCAATTGACCTGTTGGGTTTTAGTGTTGGTTTGTTTTTTGTTTTTTTTTTTGGTGTTGTGTTTTTTTTTTTTGCTGTCAATGATTTACACTTCTACAGTTCTGAATGGAGCCATTCAACCTGTGCTTGCTGTACACACATCAAGTATTAAACCTGACTTGGCTGCACTCCTCTCTTAATTTTTTTTTTTTTTCTTGAGATAAGAATGGCCATGCTTATTGATACGTTACCTTCAGGAAAATTTCATTATAGCTGTAGATAAATATGGCATTCTTACACCAAAGTCAAACAAAAAATCCAGGTTTTGCTTCAGCTAACGTCAAAGCATCATCTAATAGCTCTTCCTGTAACTAAATAAAGCAAATGTAGTAAAGTAGCTCTAGGGACTGAAACTTCATTTTTTTCCTTGAAGAATACAGAGGTGAATCAGTACTTCAGGGAACTGCTAGGAATTCAGAATATTCCTTATTGACTACAAAATGAAATGGCTGTAACATTTATCTTTAAGACTACTGTGATTGTAGGGCAAATGCACAGGTAACATGATATTGTAATTACATCTTGGTTTTTGTGGTTTTAGTTAATCCTGCTATCTCAGCCCTTCAAGTAGAATAGCAATTTATATATATACACATCTATGAACGTTTGAAAGTTAAAATTCAGGAGGAAGAGCTAAAACCAAACCACTTTTTCTGTGAAGTACCTGCTACAAACAGCAGCAATCATTTAATGTGTCTCACTGTCTCGCTCTACGATTTTTTATTATTGAAGAAGATGATAATGTAATTTCTCATGTATAATTTAACACTTTC
The DNA here is from genome assembly GCF_040182565.1 of Anser cygnoides. Taxonomy (NCBI): domain Eukaryota; kingdom Metazoa; phylum Chordata; class Aves; order Anseriformes; family Anatidae; genus Anser; species Anser cygnoides. The sequence continues at coordinate 3,610,917 of NC_089891.1, read as the reverse complement.
TGCGTATACATGCAACCTGCGCTGGCAGATGAAATTCAGGGCAGATGGGTGTTGTTCTCTGACTAACTATTAACAAACGCACACTCAGTGGCTGCATGCACTGAAGGAGCCACTTGCAGGCAGTACTGCAGAAGTACTCACGATCCCCTAGCCTATGGTGTTAGGCAGTGTCATTACTTTCCTTATAGAATGTACTAGAAATGATGATACGTGTGCTACTTTTCAAAGTCCTGAACCACAGGCTGCCACGCTTTAGTCTCAGTACTAGCAGCAGGCAGAGCTTTACCTCGCAATGCACCAGCTGTTGCTCTCTGTAGCAGGGAATAAGCCAATAGCAGGGAACGGTTGAGGGCCCCAAACAGTGTTTGACAGAACACTCTTTACATGTCCGTTGGTTATAGGCTTTGCTTGGTGCATTTTTAAGCCTTCCCTATGGTAACAGTCCTCTTGTAGTCTTATGGCCTGTATTTGATGATTACTTGAATTAGAAATACAATTTAAGAATCAAACTCAGTTTGGTAGACAAGTGTTGTGCAATAGTAAAATGAGTAAATACCATTATCAATGGCATAACTAGGAGGTCCCTTAAAAGGGAGTTACTCAGAGCAAGGCTTAAATTAATGAGGCACAAATTACCAAAAAAGAGCTAAACCTCTGAACACTTTGGTCTTCCTACACACACATATATACAGAATAACACACAGAGCTTCAATGTCACTGCCTTACCTTGGTTTTTAGTTAAAATGATAATAATCCACACCTTCCTTCAAGTTCAGCATATTCAAGTTTGTTTCGAATGCTCCTCCTGTCAAATCCTACGGGGGGGGAAAAAAAAAATCAACCAGACAAATTTATTTCAGGTTGTAACAGCTTTTGGTAATTTGTTTTTTTTTTTTAGCCCACAGACAGAAAGTCCAATTTGCAGAGCTAAACATAAATAAAACAAGGCTTAGAAATGTTTCCATTCAAAAATTAAGTTTACGGTGAGAAATTAGCGTTCATGTTAGTATCTTTGGGTGTGTGTAGGGCGATGTTAGACAACTCATTCCAATGCAGTCAAGAACACAGGGAACTACACTGAGAGAGCACTGGAGATAAACATCTGCAACTCTGGCGCATTTTGTTTTCCAATTTGCAGAGAATGGACCAAGGGAATGAGGTTGCCAAAACAGTGATTTTGTAGATTTTGAACAATGATTAGCCTGTCTGATGAAACAGACCTTTCATCAAGCGACTGAAATACTTTGCGTAGGTAAAGGTATTTCCTTTTAAGCTGCTGTTGCATTAGCTGAACAGGAGCCTGGTAGGTTTGCTCCATGAGTCATTTTTGAAGGCAGTGAAACAGACCCTAACACAAATGTGATGTCATTATAAAACATGTCGACGTCAGCATTTCTGAGTATTTCTACATTGGCCTCCTCTACTGGCTTCCTCTTTAAGTCTACTCCAGGAATGTCACAAAAAATGAATTAACTATAGATGTAGGTAAACAAATTTAGTGTTCTTTTGGTTGGTTCAGAGCTGCCATATTGAAGTTGTAACAAGGCACACCAGGAAGTTATGAAAACAGAACCCAACCCAAACTGGAATTAAAGGAGCTGGAATGCTGGACTTTGGCATTCTGGAATAACTGGATTCAAAAGAAATTGCTCAGGGGTCTTTTATAAACCTGAGATCAGAAACGAAGGGTTCTAATGTACACAGAGGACTTCTTGCATATCCAGCTTCCCAGCTTGGCCCCATCAGCTGAACTGCTTGTAAACATACTCACGTAGTAGCTGGGTGTTTGTTCCTTGGAAGCCTTCCATTCAAGGAACAAGGCTATCTCACCAGTCAGTCCAACTACAAAACAAGCTGACCTGTCCCCTCCAAACTGCTTCGTTGTTTCTTCTGCTTGAATTTATACATGAAAGGAAATGCTGCATGAGTATATTTCAGATCTCTTGCTTAATCCAGCATGCCATGCCTCAAGAGCAGAGATTACCTCCCCTCTCTGCTATGCCATTCTCATCTACCTGCCACAATCTTCTTTTTGCACTAGTAATGCCAAAATATATGAAGACAACATTATCTGATCCAGAACATCAACAAAAACCACCACAGTCATAAAATTACTTGAGCTCTGATGTTTAGTAACAATTAAAAGAACAGTGATACTAGCTAATGAATTGTTGAAGAGCAGCGAGGGCCCACAGGAGTAGACTTTTTAAGCAAGGGCCTCACCTAGGTAACGTGGCTCTTATCTGATTGATAAGGCCCTGAGTGGGAAAGATGTTGAGTACTTTTTTTCTACTTCTTGAAATAATTAAGAATACTTGACAGTATTTAAGTTCTCTGAAGCACCGGGTCTGGGTTTTGCAATTCAGTTCAACTCTCAAACTGCCATTGGTCCATGTGCAAAACTCATGTCAACAGGGAATTCTAGTTAGAAATGCAGGCATTGATCATGACCTTTAGTCTCCACTAATGATTTCATAAACCCAAGATTACCCAAGTTAGGACATAGGGTATGGAACAGTTCTGATTGGCTTGCTGAACAATCAACCTGCTCTAAAGAAGGGTTAAAAATAAAAATGAGCCCAGATGCGATATCAAGCAGAAGAGTTAAAAACAAATCTTCCATTCCCAGTGCGCAAGACTGAGTTGACAGAACAAGGCAGGGTTTTACAATGACTGGTCTAACAGTGAATTTACTGAAAACTTTCCACAATCCAACTAGTTTAATTACTGAGACAGACTACTAGAAAATCCCTTTCATTTCAAGCACTTGGAATTCATGCCAAAACAGGGTACAATAAGTGATTTCTAAGCATTTTGCTTTTACCTCAAAGCAAGAGAAAATACACGGTGCAAACCCTTAGATGAAGTGGTACTGCAGGCTGCTACACAATTCTGACAAGCCAAAGCCACGATTTTATGCTCCTGAGCAAAAACTTCAAAACACACACACAGTGCACAGACTTCCAGCTTACAGCCTTTGTGAAGCCATTTTAAAAGCTTTTTTTTCTAAACTGAGCAAAAATCAAATAGAACGACTGCTTTTTCAAAAATGATTTTATGTGGCAACGAAGTAATGCCAGTGCTAGCAAAGGACTGCCAGAAAAAATAAATAAGCAAACACTGCTTCAAGTACATGGCCATCAGAGTCATTTCTTGCAAACAACCCACTTAATTAATAAACATATCTAATCTTCGAAATTACCCTCTTAGCACTGCTTATAAACAGGCAGGTTTTTGTCTGTACCAAAACTAAAAATGTGAATGGCAAAACAAAAAACAATAAGGCCCCAGAACACTTTCTTCCTCAGAAGGATGTTGACAAATTTATATTGGTAAATAATAATAACTTCAGAAGTCTGCGATGTTTAGGAACTTGTTAATGACTTCTGTTTAAGAAATTGCCTAAGAGGCTGTGCAGCCAGTTCTGCATTACAGAAACGTCCAACTGTTCCACGCAACATCGACCCAGTTCCAAGGGGAGCCTCCAGCTAGGCTGCATGGGTTGCGCTGGCATCTGCACAAGAAGTGTCATTTCACTTTTTTTTTTTTTTTGGTATGCTTGCTGCATGACCTGAAACAGAGCTGGGTAAACTTACTTGCCCTAGATAGTTTGAAAATACAGACAAATCTGTAACCTCGCAAACACATAGATTGTTTTTCCCCACGTGGTACACACAAGGATAGCAGCCTTTTTGCAGAGGAATTTTACGTTTCTAATTGTGGTAATGTCTTTCACATCATCTTGGGACTTCAACTCATAACAGCAACTTTTTTTTTTTGCACAGTTCCATTTGATAAATCTCAGTGAATAGCACCAGAGGGGCAGAAACAGCTATCACAAAGTATAAAACATTTTTCATTTTATGCAGTCTTAATATTTATGTACATATCCCCTATCCTACTTTTTTCTGTGCTCCCAATTAGAAAAAAGCATGCTGGAAGGGGAAGTGTAGGACTGGTGATTAAAGAAAAGAACTGGAAGTTTTGGTTTTAGCTGTTCCTTCAGAAGTGGGCTGCACAGAAAGCAAGGCAAGTTCAGTCTATAAACACAGCAAGGACTAACCCGCAGCATTATACTTGGCCTGCACAATAGCAATGCAGATGAATGAAAGTTCAATACTCTGCTCTTCTCAGCCCGTTTAGAAACCATTTCCTTTAGTGGTCAGACCTAGAAGTTTGAAAGCTGCTACAGACAGGATATCTGAATATTTTAAACCACAGACATTTATCAGCATGTTTTGTTTTGGTAGAAGACTATTTTCCATGACAAAACTAGAACTGAAAAGTGTGGCAATTTCAATCCAGGCACAACCTTGCAAGTACTAAGAATAGGGTTTTGGGGATTCTGCCTGCCTCCGCGAAGACTCATAATAGTAATAAAATACAGCAAGTATGACAGTGGCTGAAAGAGGTTGCCAGAGCTCTTCATCAAGATCAACTGCACAGCCCAATGGTAGCAATAGGGAGGGTTCAGCAAACTTGATTCTGGAGGGGGGGCTCAGAACAGTGCTGCTTGCTTCATTAGACCCTGTAAGTCCTTTTCTCTCTTTACTGGGTTTTACACTTCCTACACTTTGTTGCAGATATCTATTTTTTTTTTATTTCTTTCTAACATTGTGGTTTCTCATGTGATAACAGTCAAAGAAATACCTGGTTTCAGCTCTTTGTTTTGTTAATAAAGTCTTTGTCCTTCTAATAACCTGATTCTTTGTCTTTATAACATTCAAAAAATAATATGGTATGATGACGTAGGTGTGTACTCTGAGGTCATACTATTAACAGCTATGTTTAAAATCTGTAGAGAGGTAAGCTCTGTAGTGGACTTCCGCTATGCTATTACGCAAGTTTATTCTCATTACTGTTCTTGTCCACTTGGCCATTCTTACTTTCCCAATGTACAATGCTGCTGGAAGTCCATGTGCACTGAGCTTTATCTACCTCTGCACTAGGGTATTTTTGCCATCAGTTTTTATGGTACCAACTTCAGTAGCAGCTGACTGCGTAATTCAGTCACGAAGTGAGAAGAGTAAGGACATAACCTGCCTGCAGTTTCTGGAGCTGCCCCCATACGAATGGCTATTGGCTTTATTACATGTGAGCTAAAAGGGAGCTGCTTCAAAGGCACGTTTTAAAAGTAATTTCAGAAATTCTGAAAATATTTCAAGCAGGTCAAATTCTATTTCCAATAAAATTTACTTAAAAGATACTATGGCTTACAGTGTTCATTGATCAGCAAGTAGGAAATGTTCAGTGGCACAAAGCAGAAAATACACTGAAATCACAACTGAGTCATGGACTAGAGTTTTCAGGCAAGATGTTGTATAATGGTCTCATTGTAAGGACTTCACAAATTAAATGTGCTTTATAACAGGTTGCACAGATGTTTTGTCTAGGGACTTCCACCCACCATTATATGTAGTATGAAAAATTAAATTAGTTGTAATATTACTAGCTTATCCAACAATTTATCAACCAACAGCACATGATAATGCCCTAAGGTACCTTCAGTCTGGCTTTACAACTGCAAGTTACGATCTCAGAGCTGATCGTAAAGTTGGGAGGGCTCAGTTAAGAAGGAACTGGACAAGATGAGAGTCGGCTAATCTATCTTTGAACAGATCTAGTGCAGTTTTAGAGTATCTGTGTTTATACACAACTACAAGTTTTAGTTACTTTTAGAGACCTTTTAACTGATGTTTACAACTACAGTGTATTTGCTATTTTGCTTTATATCTTCTGTGTTATAACACTGTGCTGTGGTATTTTAAATATAACAGCAAAATTGCTGCCGGTTATCATCTTCTAGTTATGTTATTCAGCCAATTAAACCATTTGAAATCAGAAGGTTAGCACAGTCAAGCCATGGAAGAGGCTTCAGAATTGGCAGTGCCAAACAAAATGGCTTTCAAGGTCTGATTTAAAAAACAAAGCCTTTGCCATACATTGGACTGCAGTATTTTAGGAATAAATGAGGCAAGGTGGCCGACTGTACATCCTCATTTGTGCATATAATGTTGCTGGGCAAGAAGGTAAAACAGACCCAAGCTCCTTTACAGAAGTTTTAGCCTTCATTATTCTTAACACTACTTCTCTTAATACTGATGCTTTAACCTCCTGAAATACTCTGCACAATCAATTTCATAGAAGGACCATTCAATTAGTAAAAGCTTGGAAAAGATAGTTCCAGTAAATAGAAATTAATTTTCATAAGGAGCAATTACTGATTTTGTACATACAGCTCAGGCTACTCACCAGCTTCACACAGATAATGAAAGGTGGAGTTGCTTCTCTGAAGTGACATATTGGAGTTTTTGGTTTTGGTCTCTCCTGCAAGAACAGTCAAACTCAGAAGCATACAGGGTTACTTGTTAGCTTAATTTTAGGAGCTACTGAAAGCTGATTCTGAGACCTCACTTTAGATAGTCCAGCTTGTCACATGCTTGCACTCATTATTTTCCCATTCATTTCAATACCCATTACTTTCTTACCACAACCTTTCAATACAGCTGCTTTTTCTCCAAAGGAAGTTATACACTATACCAGATCTAAATTAACAGCTTTCTGCTGTTGAAAGAAGATCTCACTCCTCTCTTACAGGTTATCTATCTTTTAGCCCTTTCCCCAAACAGTTCCCTCTTTTATCTGATTGCAAGTTATGCTCTTATAATAGCTTACCACATTGAAATATATATACATACACATTTACATACACATACATATAGATATTATTTTTGGCTGGTTAATGTTCTGCCCCTTTAATGAGCTGAATCAGCTTACTGAGCTTACAGTGCCACCAGAGAAGCATCAGAGGAGGCACAAGGCAAAAAGCAGATACAAAAGCAGAATCTTTCCCTTTCAGGGGGAGCTGTTAAATGGCTTATGCCCAAGCGGGTCTTCACCACGGATCCAAGCTGTAGAATATTCTAAGGATTCACAACAGGTTGCAGTACAATCTCCTTTATGACTGATCTGAGTGGATGGCTATGTGTTGGGAAGACATAAGCACAGGATCTGTAACAATTATGCTGACAGTATTACTGCAGCAGTAGTTAGTGAGTCAGTATTCCCAGTCAAAATTCTCAACTCCATTGCTTTCATGCAGTTGAAAGCACTCATTAGCTTCCCAGTATAGAATTTGACTTTACAATTACTCTAGTCTAATCAGAAGCTGCATCTGAGGAGATGCCCCTCCTTTCCCCCTACCCTTCCTACAGGCCTACTCCCATCAGATACAAGGATCGTGCAACCTCAGGGTAATTTGATTCACAAGATAACTTGCTGGAAAACTTCTTATTTCAGGGTTTCTTTTCTGCCAGATCAGCTAACTGAATCAACTTATCCTTTAGCCACAAAATTGCTAGACCCAGTATAAACAAAGCAGTGGGAGTGTGTGGCTGAGGCCAGCGAGCAAAGTCAGACCACCCCTGCAGTCAGACTGGCTAAGCTACAACGTCAAATTGCGCTCTCAGAAGACTGCGCTCCCAGGACCTGACCCAATGCCCACTGAAACAGAACTGTCTTTTCACCGACTTTTTTAGGGACTGAATCTGGGTGAAACTTTACTCCAGATCTGGGAGCTAATTGCTACTATGAAATTACTACTGCAACAAGACAACGTTTTTTTCCTTCTTCTATATGGTTTGTTTATTGCTATCTAAATAACATTCTTCCTTCTCCACGGAATAAAACACTTCCTATAATTTTACGCTACAAAGGAGCCTGTCAGTTAATGTCTTATTCAGGCACAGTATGACTACAATATACAGATAGGTTACAATTAGCCACTGAAACTTTATTTTAGTTAGTCATTAGACTTTAGTCCATCACAAGTCAAGTTCTACTCCCACCTAGAAGACAAACTGTCAGAGAAGGCCATGCTTTACCCCATCATCAGAACACTTTCAGAGTATATATGCACATGTCCTTCTGAGCTGACTTCAGTTAACGTGAGGTACTCCTGCCTGTCTGCTTAGACCTGAAAGCTGACCTCTTTTGAAGAGACTTGCTGCCATAATGCTTTTTATTAACATAATTTGTTAACAGTAGAACATGGAGATCTGCGAAATGGTATTTCTTCCTTCTATTTTCGTCTTCAATAGGATAAGAAATTTGCTTCAGTAACTCCTCTAACCCATGCCTACTTGTTCTTTCCTGTGGGGTCTAGAGGCATCTGTATAAAACATATTCCTGAATAATCACACTTCATGCTGGTTTAATATCTTATCTGAAACAACAGTACTCAGTGAGAGTTCTTCTGTCCCCCTGCCAGATGAGGCGGTGGTATTATTCCTGTGACTAACAGGCTCTGGCTCCACAGCTCGCACTCCAGTATTAATCCCCAGCTATCTAGTCTCCTAGGCAGTCAAAGCCTCCTCACCTCTAACCTCTAGTCCTGGCCTCCTTACCAAAATGAGTTATTATAATATTTAAAGTTTGTGATATATTCTTTCCATCACATTTCCCAGAACGATTTCAGATCACAGTAATGAATGCAAAAGTACTTGTAACTAACCTCAGATTCTTCAAAAGTATAGAATCCTCTTGTTATTTTCTTTTCATCAACATCACAAAATGCAGTTACCTGGCAAAAGAGAAGCAGAACACTTTAATACCATTCTTTGCTGCCAGCAGTTATTTCGCCTGTAGCACATCCATGTACTGCTAAGGGCACGTGAATAAACACCACGAACAGAGCAATGCACCATGGTCCTCCTATGGAGCTTAAAAATACATTAAGTCCTTTCCGTGTATATTTTAATGAGATAGGCAGTGTCTGCAGTTGGCTACAAGCACATTATGGTTTTGTGAACATGAAAACAGGTGGTGTAAGTTATTGTGTAAGAGAAAATATCTATGAGATCGTTTACTTCATCCTCAGTGACATGCTGAGTAAATACAAACAAACATAGACTGGTCTCCTCACTCCTAAGATTAGATAAAACAAACGTTCCTCTTTCTGTCCCGTCCCAGCACGTAACCTCCAAGGGATGCCTCCCGCACAGCAGTGCTGCACTATTGCTACAGATCTTCTGGTGATACCAGCCTCCGTTCTAGGCCATAACACACCAAGTCTGGGAATTCCTATTTTACCTCTGGAACAGCAGAATTCTCTAAATGCGAATGGGTACTTCACACAGATACACTTAGATCGTTGTCAACATCCTTAATCGTGCGCATGGTTTGGGAGTTTGCATTTTTCAACTGAAAATTTTGGCAAATTTCTTGCTTAAATAATTAATATACTTGCTGCTGTGTTTTGGTTATTCTTACTGTAGCTATGGAAGCATTATTTATAGCCTTAGTTGCCAAATATTTCAGATTTTTTAATTTTCGTTCCTCATAAATATGCAGGCATAGTAAATGTCTGCAATCCAAAATACACAGTGTCCCCATTTTTGAACCATTAAGTTGTCAGTAACATTTCGGAAGACTTTTTAAAATAAATGTAGCTACGTTTTCCTCTGGCTAATGTTGGATCTATTTCTATTGTCTACACAGAACTTTTACACTGAAGCAGAACAGTTAAGGTATTTAAGGTCTTGCAGAAATCAATTATTCTGGAGATAGCTGGAGTGCAGTTTTTCTATGTTTTTAATTGCTGCATTAAAAATTGATTAACAACACTTAACGTTGAGAAAATTTGAAAAGCCCAACAGCTGTTTATTAATTTATTAAATTAGAGAAAGCTGCAAAAGGCTGGCTTGCTTTCAGTATCTACGTACATCTCTCTCCCATTTTCCTCCTTTGATTAAGACAATTTTTGTTTACCTAAAGTGACTTCATTCTGTTTGAACAGAGGGGAACACTGACACAAGAGCATTAGTGTCACAATGCTGAACTTTTGCATTCGTCATTGGTATTTCACTCCCAACAGAGAGAACCATCTGTACAGCCCAGTGGCAAAGCTGAAGAGGAACAAAACTGGGTTCCACGTGTCTTCAGTGTGGAAAACAGAGCTAACAAACTAGAGAGCGGAGAGTGGGCAAGAACAGTCCCTGGAACTACCAGGGAATACTCCCTTAGAGGTAGACATTCATACTTGGAAAGTACACTGCTTGAAAACAGGCACCACAAGAAATAAAGAAGGGAACATTAAGGAAATATTAAATTTTCACTTTGGGGCTGTATGAGTAAATGAAGAAACAAAAGGGAATTCAGGGAAGTACCAGAATTTCAGAGACATTGTACAAGGTCTCTGACTGATGCAGGCTAGGTTAGGCAGGAATAATCACAAACAACTCCTTCATGCACAAAGACAAAGAACTGAGATCTTTCTTATGTTTTTTTTTTTTTTCCCCTGTGCTTGGGCCAGTTAATACACTCCACGTTCCTCATTCTGTTTTCCCTGACCAACATTATAGTTTATTGTAGTTTAAAAATCAGATGGTATGGACTGTAGATGAGCAAGAACTGAGCATAATAAATTACATTCCAAGATTTCGTCTTCATGTCTTTTTTATATATACACATACACACACATCTACATGTATATAGATACTTAGGTATATGAAGGCCAGCAGGTGGAAAACCTGGTATAAAGAGTGTTACTTAGCTGTTTTGTTAGTTACACCTCTCAGTCTGTTAACCGCCTTGACAATCCTCTAGTACTCTGCCAAACTCAGTTCCACCAGTAATGTCTTACTGTCCTAGAAGCTGTAATAATTCTAAACAAAATTTAGCAGTTCTAAAAGGATGTGTTTTCAGTGACAACTGAGCAAAGTTTGGGGTATAAATACTGTCTGATGATAATCTTCCAATAACTGAGCCTGTATTTTCAGCTGCTTATACTCCTATAGATCATTTAAAAAAGGAAAACAACTTTTGATATAAGGTAAAGTGAAATGCTACCTACACTTTAATGTCAGTAACTGGGAATTCAGCTCTAAGATCTGTGCTGGAAAGTATCGCACTCCACACCTTCAGGATGTTATTATACACTTAACATGAAACCTTCATTGGTAGGCAGATTTCTTCTTAGCATGAATGGTGCTAGAGAACCAAAAACAGATATTAACTGCAGTATTAATCTCATGCTGTGCCATCACTCATACTATTATGTGTAGAAAATTACGCACTCTGTCTTGGCATGCTGAGCACCCAGCCCCACACGAAACTCCTGCTGACAGCAACCGAGTGGAAAAAAAGGCTCAGACAGGTAAGTCTGTGACAAACATCCCTTGGAAGACAGAACTGACTCAAACCTTTTTTGGAGTTACTACTAAGATATCTCCGCATATAATTTTCAGTGGATTCAGCCAGCTTAAATCTGATATCTACAGAACTATAAAAACAGGTCTGACTTGAATGGGCAATTTTTCTGCCAGACTACACCATGTGGGTGGCCAAAATGCTAGATGACTGTTTTTCTGCCACACACTATTTATTTTCCAATTAAAGAAAATCTATGTCTGGAGATAAATACAGGACTTGCACATAGTTGTTTATCCAATACGGAAAACTCAAGGCATCAGGCTTATATGAGCTATTTACGTTGAATTATTAGGCTTAGCCCAGAGTTGCGTATTTATTTTCTAGCATTAATGGGCTCCTATCTTGCATCTTTTATGAAGACCATCTATCCATACATGAGCTACTGTCTCCTAGGGAGGAAACTATGAATTAGAAAGCTATAAAGCAGTCTCAAGCTGTTTTCTTTTTCCTCCTCCTAGCAAAACAGCTCTTTTGCAATGCAGCTGACAATGTGACACCACTGAAGCTTGCCGAATCCTCAGATCACACTTCAGTTTTAAGGAAATATTCATATGTTTACATACTTTTGCTTTAAACATCACTTTAATGACAATCTGTACAATTCCAAAACAACAACAAAAAAAAGCCTACAATTTCTCTCAGCTGAAAACTGGAAGACGGCGCTATCTATGTTATACACAAGCTACATAATGGAGTAAGGGAAAAGGAGAAATAGTTTTCTCCCTCATAAGAGAAAGTTTGTATGGCCCAAAAGATAAGATATTTACTCAAATCCCTGCCAGGGGAAGACACAGTTGAGGAAGATAAAAGCCTGTCTCTGGCTGGTTCTTTTTAATAAACACAGCAGCTGTGTGCAGGGACACACAGGCTTGGACTATCAGACCTCCCTGTGGTAAAGGGAGATTAGTGGGCAGGAGATTAATCCTACTCCAAATGTACAACCTAAGAAGTCACTAAGAGTGGGCTTAGAGTGCGTCTGTAATTAGCTAGCTGTTTGAACTGTGTTACTATCATACAAGATTTAATTGTTTCACACTTGGTTTGTTTACTTCCCTGTTGTCTACTGAAGGAATGTTTCCTTAAAATTCCCATTGAATTCAGATTTTCTAATGGAAAAACTGTAAGATTTTAATCAGCCTAATAATGTCATCTTTTGGTAAATGATCTTCACAGGATTTTACTCCCTCATCTTATTTTTACCCGTGATACACCTTTAAGTCTATACTGATCATTTACAGAGAGCAAGAAAACCTAATCACAGCAAATTCTGAAGATGTGTCACAGCTGTAGGTGGAAGGGTACGAGAGGCAAGTTCTACAAGGAAGAGTGAGCATCTTAGTAGACCATGTTAGAAAAACTCTTGATACATGGTCATTTGCACATAGTATCTTCTCCTTCCTGATTGCATCAGATGGTCTCATAAAATTTATCTTTAAAGAAGACAGTCTGAAAGCTCTCTAGCAAATCTTATATGAGCAGATCTTCCCGACAGCATTCTCTTCATGTCTCCTACTGCTCACGCGGTCTTTCATGCATTTTAAACTTATAATGACCCTCCCAATTCTACTATTTATAATTCTTTCATTCATACTTGTGTAAAGCCTCGGAAGTGCATTAATATACATTCTGCAACAGTTAAATCAATTTTGGCCATTCATGTCAAAACAAAGTACTGGAAAGCATTATAATGTAAGTTTAAATAGATACAACTAATGACAAACAGAATAAGGGACACGCAGAGCCTGGAACATCTTCATCATGCCACAAGGGGAACCACAAAGCTAGCAAGCAGCTCTCAGACACAGTCTGAGTGATTTTCAGTATCGGGGGCTGATATGCACTGAAGCTGTGCATCTCTCTAAATTACAAGCATGCATTTCATGATTCCATTTAAAAACACTACGCCATCAAAGATAGCATTATCTTCTGTCTTTACACATGTACCTACCAAAGTTACTGAAGAGAATATTCATGCCAGACTCCAACATGCAAAATTAGCCTCCAAGTATTGTATGTACAAAATTTCCCTTACTATAGACAACATACAACTGCCTTTAAACATAAGCGTGGGAACCACTTGCAAGTCTCTAATTTCTCTAGGACAGATAACTGAGTAATACCAGTAGGTTTTCAGGTATGCACGCCTCACAATCCATACTGACAAAAGAGAAAGTCCAAAAAATGCACCTTCTAGCATGGAAGCGGCAGAGAGATTTCCCTGCCATATTTCAGCATGAGGAATTATCTGTAGTCCAAAATGACAATCAAGGCTGCACTTTAGGATGCCTTATACCTAGACTAAACTGAAACTTTTAAATTTCATTTCTCCCCTTTTCTTCTGAGTGCTCTCTTAACTGGCTTTTACACTGTCAATCTATTTTTTGCTCCACAGTAAAGGTGAGTGTGATATTCTTCCCATTTGTTTCTTTGCTTTTGCATGTCCCCACTTCAGTCTCTCATACTGCCATTCATATTCTTCAGTCAGAATGTCACCAAACTTAAAACATTTCTTGTTTTGTGGGTTAGCATCAAGTACGTGGCTTAGTGATGCTCTGGATAAACTAGAAAAAGGTAAAGAGAAACTAACATGCAAGAATACAGATGGTTTTAAATGGTTAATGAGCTAGGAAAAAGGGCGAACAAAACACTTTCTTGAAGCTTTCAAGTTTGCCACTGGCACATAGGGTTGTCATAGAGAAACTTCATGGGCTGGATGTGTACCAGTACTGTTTCCATGCCACTAATTAGCTGATGCTTATTTTGCCCTTTTCCCCTCCTTTTCTGTTAGCTACTTGAGCACTATTTTCAGCTATCGGAAATGACACAAAATGTTAATGCTGAAGTTCTCCTTTTAGCTGAAGTTTGATGGAGAATAAAAGAGCAGACAAGACAGCTCAGAAACCCTCCAGGCATATGTAGCATCCCAAAAACATTTGGTTTCCATCTTCAGCTGCAAATTATAGACAAGACGGATGTGTTTTAAACAAAAAAAGGTCTGTTTGACTTCAGTCTTGCAGAAATGCTAATACTGAACCACTGTCAACTGTGTGAATCAAGAAGGGGACAGCCAGGAAACAGAATTTCCCTAAGAATACTGAGATCCTGGTAATTAATTCATAATAAAACGCTAGTAGTTGAGTAATTTTTTTCCCTGTTTTACTGTTTAGCAAAAATACTGAGCGTTGGATATTTGCCTGAACTCTTTGGAGACAAAGCATTATTTTTACTATTCACCATACAGATGTCTAAAGGAAGAGACAGAATACAACTTAGGTGTTCTTTTCTATTCTAACATAGTCATAATTCAAATTCAGACTGTTTTCCAAACAGACTGAAGTAATAAGTTGTTAGTGAGTATGAACAAACAAAGACTGCTGCTTCCCAGAATTACCAAAATTTTGTTTTCTTAGAAACAATGTTGTCCGGCATGCAACATGTTCATACTTTTCCAACAGCCCACAAAAACCCAGTCAGAATAAGAAATATAATTGCTTTGTTTATGGGAATGTAAAAATACTAGAAATGTATGTTCTCTTTGTTTTATTTTTTAGGAATATGTGTCCCATACTTTATATAGGTACTTACTGACAATTTAGGAAAAAATCCTACAGCAGTTCCACATTCCCACTGAAATCAGTCTTTTGATCTTCTAATGAGATTCTGAATCTCAGTAAAAGGATGTACTAACAGTGAAACAGAGCAAAAGTGAAATTTTCAAGAGTCTAAACTGGCTTAAATTATAAAACCAACTGAAATGAAATAGGACACCTTGTCACGTCACTACACTCCCTGACAAAGAGTCCCTCCCTTTCAGCTTTCCTGTAGCCCCCTTTAGGTACTAGCTATTATAAGGTCTCCCTAGAACCTTCTCTTCTCTAGGCTAAATAACCCCAGCTTTCTCAGCTTTTCTTCACAGGAGAGGTGCTCCAGCCCATTGAGCATCCTCATGGCCTTCCTCTGGCCCTGCTGAATGCCTTGGAGCCCCAGAGCTGAATGCAGGGCTCCAGGTGGGGTCTCAACAAGAGTGGAGTACAGGGGGAAAATCACCTCCCTCAACCTGCTAGCTAGGTTTTGAAACTCTATTATTCTCATAATTAGCAGAGTATCTGAAAGCTTAACTCTTGTTTTTAAATCTTTAAAGATTTAACTCTTTAATGGTTGAGACAGGAAAAGCATGTCATTGTTTTTTTTAGGGCTGGAAAGGATGAAGCAACAACTATTTACCAGCTTTACTCATACAGGATTTTAGAGTCCTTGGCAAGAGTTGAGGATTAGTCCCAAAAAACCTGAAGGATTTTTGAGAAAAAGTATAACATGGAGTTTAACTAACCTCTTTCTACCGTTATTAATTTAAAATAAAAACTTCTATGAATTAATTACCTGCTGCAAATTTATGAATTTATCTCCTGAAACTGCAGCAGCATAATCCTTTGAGTAGCATTTGGAGAAGTGAGATGTTGGAATGTCTTTATACAGTCTTCTGCCAGTGACTTACAATGAAACCTCAGGGTATCATTTAATCTTTATTTCTGTCTGAGGTGTATAGGCTTGGGATTTCACTTTCAGAAAAGTTAGGAAGTTACAATGGCAATATTATAATTATAACAAGCCTGAACACTAACATAAAACAAATTAAAAGTGTTTTCATTGCTACAGACAATACTCATTTCATCAGAAGTTAGCTATCCAAAGGATAGAACCCTAATCACTTTTACGATGATTTGAGTCACTTTCTGAAGCTATTTATCTTTGTTGGTTGTCAAGAAAACCTTTGAATACTTCAGATAACGTGCCAGACTTACTGCATAGAGTTTAATTACTCTATACAAGTTATTAAGGGTCAGGCCATGACTACGTTTAAGCAGCAGTTTTTTGCAGCACATTGACAAAATGAGTCATATTTGGCATGTGTAACTGCAACTGGCATGTAAGCTTGCTAAACATATCTGGTGTAATATCCAGTAATTAATGAGTTAATGTTCAACGCAATATTACGATATCAAACTAAAGCATTCTGGAATATGTGTAATTATAACCTTGACAGAAGCAAAATAGTATCATGGCCTGCAACACTGCCAAAGCAAACGTTATCTAAAGGTCAGCTGGAAAGAATGTCAAATTCATTTAATTAGAACCACACTGTCAGTTCTAGCAAACTGGGGAATTAAGGTTGTTCCTCACTGAAGGAGAGGTAAGTTTGGTTCTTCAGCAGCTAAACAGCACACAAAAAAAATATTTTTCTCTTGCCCTTTTAATCATCTCTCTATCTTCAAATTATCGTTGTGTTTGCTGAACAGGATGTGAGGTCCTAAATGAGTCATCTACTAAAGTAGGTGGCAAAAGTAACCCAAAGCTAGAGAGTTGTTCTATCTTAATGTCAATCTCTGTTTTGGCTTGGCACAAAAAAACAATACATAAGACAGTGAGACACTGCTACAAAAACAATCTAGTCTGTTTTCTCCTTAACATCTCATAAATCACTACTTGCACAGCATTAGCAGATAGGCTACCATCTCTTCCCATAGAATTTATTTCCTAATTCTTATAATTTAATAGACAGAAAAGTGCAACGGTTGTTAGTAAATCAGAAGAGTTCACAAAGTGCTCTGCAAGCTAATAGCAAAATAGAATGTTTTGATAAACACACCACCACCACCCCCTGTCATGTACACATTGCACTGCATGACCAAGATAACTCAAAACATATAATGGACAGTTCTGTTCTGTTTGAATAAAGTAACTAATTGGAGACCACATAGCATTTCATCTTACTTCCTACAGTTCGTCATAAAACAGCTCGGGTTGGAAGGGACCTTAAAGATCACCCAGTTCCAACCCCCTGCTGTGGGCAGGGATGCCACCCACTAGTTCAGGTTGCTCAGGGCTTCATCTAACCTGGTCCTGAACACCTCTGGGGATGGGGCATCCACGGCTTCTCTGGGCAACCAGCTCCAGTGCCTCACCCCCCTCTGAGTGGAGAATTTCCTCCTAACCTCTCATCTAAACCTCCCTTCTCTTAGTTTAAAACCATTCCCCCTCATCCTGTCATTATCTGACTGAACAAAGAGTTGCTCTCCATCTTTTTTATAAGCCCCCCTTAGGTACTGAAAAGAACTTAAGTACAGTTCACCCACTCCCACATGATGGCAATGAAAAAAGGATGGCACTGGAATATCAAGCTGGAAATTCACATTCAATTCCTGTGTTGTATGTTTCCTGTGCAAGTGTTTCCCATTTTTATTCAATAATTTCAACTATGGGTATACAAATTTTCTCTATTTTCGTTTTACATGTGTGTGGTCTGTCTGCAAGCATATAAATCAAGTTTTTATATATATATATTTGTCATTCTGTCCTCCCATCCATATTTTTAAGAAAGGAAAACACATTTGGTAATAAAATTGATGTTCTGTGGCTCTTTATAAGAAACAGCCATTTGACATTAGCCCTAATGCCTTTATCTAACAAAAAAGCTATCGCACAAAAGAAAATGCTATAAAAATTAAGGTATTTAAACTCTCAGACAAACCTCTCCTGAGAAATATCCCCCATCACCAACTCTAAGTGACCTCCACGTTTTCAATTGATTGTAAACTGGATTACTCATGTACAACAGTCTACTCGCCTGTTCCCCCTCTACCCCACCCCTATTTTTAAACAATCAAGCTTTTCAAAAGTGAGTTAAAGTCTAATGCTCATCATAATACAAACCAGATTGCTCAGCATCTGACAGGGACCTATGCAGTATCCACTCAGGAACCGGGCCAATATAATACATGTATGAATAATCCTAGACAAAGTAGTCTAGTATTATACCATCCAAATAAATAGTTACTCAATTCACCTGGGGTACTTGGCTACTGCAATGGTTAATTACACAACAGCAGCCATAAGCAGTGCTATACTGTGTCTAAGCTATTACTGCACTTAGTCACCAGCAAGCAGGAACAAGAGCGCTTATGCTGCACTACATAGACACCATCCACTCTGGATAATGTAGTACAGCATTTTAAAAGAAGAGTATTGTGTGTGGTGTTTTTTTTCCAATTTATATTTATCATCATCTAGTACTTTGGATCTGTAATATTTTATGACAATGTTGCTACATTATGTTGGAAGAAGCAAGGAGGCATATGAGGGAGAAGAAAACAATTTTGTACAAATTTTACCTACCCTTAATGGCTTACCTTTTTCCGATTAGCTGGTGACAAGCTTCTGTAGAGCTTCTTGCCTTGCTTGCCAGCATTCCAAATGGTGAAAGATGTCCAGGAGCTCAGGACCCTGTCTTCAAGAAACCTGACTCGGTGATTCCAGATGGTTTCCCTAAAGAATTAGAAAAAGGGTTGGGTTAGACCCTTTAAAACTTTTATCGTATACATACATACATACTCATACACACATAAACCTGACCAAAACGATTCACACGATACAAAAATCATACCAAAAACATTATACTAGCACTTTCCCAGGGCGATGTCTAACTGTTGTCAGAAAAAGAGAAGTTCTGTGCAAGTTCTTAAACAAAAATCATCATGATAGATCTGAAGTCATAGCTAAACAAGTGTTATTTTCAAGAATCTTAATAGAAAATTACAAGATGAAAAACTGTGGCTATGGTAATCAAATTTAACACTGACAATTTCGACTGCCCACCAGTACAGTGTTTGCCCATAACCCGTCACCGCATGAACTGCTCTATAACCTGCAGTAGTGCATACAGGGCAAGACATCTCCTAAACCCAAGACGAACTCTTCATGTTCCACCTGCCCACACATTCATTCTTCTTTGTTACTGCAAAGTTCAAATCTCACAAAGTCAGTACTCGAGTACCCAAATATACATCCCAATAGTGCAAGTAAAGTCCATTTACATTGTGGCATTCAGGCCAAGTCTCCAAAAAGTCAGTTTTCAAAGCCCAGGCAGACACTGGAACGACAACAAATAATTATGGAACTGCAAAGTCGCACACAGCAGTGAAACTATCAGCTGTAACACACAATTCAACACTTGTGTGTGCACACACTTGACCAAATAAGAGTGATTTCATTTTGAAATCTCCAAAGTATTATTCATCAATGATACGAATAACTGACTCTGCCTTCTTCTGGAGATCACCTTTATAAGAATCAAAAAGCAGTGGATTTTTTTTTAATTTCTTTTTTAAAGTGCTATGCCTCATGAAATGCCTTAAGATATGCTTTAGAAAAGAGCAAGCTGGCAAACATCTGTGTCCAATTACACCGTTACATCTTCATATTTGTAATAAGTTCCACAATATAACTTAAGCCAAGTGGTTGAGGTAGACAACAGTGAGACTAACGCCAACTGATGAACCACATGGCATTGCAACCAGTAATAAGGGAACAGGTAACATCCTTAAATAAAAGACTGGCTGAGATCTTCAACAGGTTCAAGATACCTTCTCGACAAGAGAAGACAACTTCAAGGGAAGCACTTCATCCCAACTGATTGAATTAGGACAGTTTGACAACTGTAACATTTTTCTTTCTTTTGTGCACACATCCTATCACTTTTAAACCTGTATGTATTTGAAAACCTATCCCCACCATATAACGTAATATTTAAGACTACATAATTTACAGTTGTTTAAAGAAAGCCACCTGCTGTTAAGAACTTCTGTTTAATGTTCAGGGTTCACAAAATATTCATTAACTAAGAACCTATCTGATACTTAATAAACAGCATTCTAGATACACTGATTTCCTCAATTTATGGCTTGACAGATAAATCTCTCTAATCTACACCTCTTGAACAAGACATATTGAGTTGAAAATTTCTTTTGTACGAAATTCAGAAAGCCATCTTAATCTCCTGTCCCTTCTGAAAACATTTCTTCAGATAGGTTTTTCCACTTACTTTATCAAGGCAGAACACAGTACACTTTATAACAATTGTTAAGAGTTGTTCTACAAATTGTAATGCATCCTGTGGAAAATGTACGCTGTTTAAAAAAATCAATCCTGCTAGATTATGCTTTTATGAATGGTTTTTCTTTGAAATTAATTAAAGCATTAAGAGAAAAATGCTAGCAATTTTCCTGTAAGACCCTAAAGCTGCCTATGGTTTTATTTGCCTTGGGATACACATATTTTTCCCACCAATATACCTTCTTCACAATTTAACTTTGAGCCCCGCAGTCTTCCAACAATATTAAGTTTGTATAGAATTTACACATCAAAATTCTCCACATTCTTCTGCTTTAAATAGGGCTTCTGATTTGTGGGTCAGCACAGGTTATCACAGGGCAGCTACAGTAAGCTGTAACCCCAGCTGTCTGCCTGACCAGGGGTATCTCTGGTCTCCAAAAGCACCTCATCACATGGAAAACCAAACTCCACTCACAATTCTTTGCTAGTAAGGATTTAAACTGTCCAAGTGGGCAAAGAGTCAGGAAGAGGAGCTGCACAGCTCTGCAGTCATTCTCACCGGTGGATCAGACTTCTCCCTTAGCTGCAGTCCTGATTATCCTTAATCCTGTGTGCATTACACTCATTTTGGTTCTTTTACAAACCTGTGCATACATTAGTATGATCTCTAGAGATGTATGATGATCTGACATTATAGTAACATCTGACTTTTATGAAACATTTTCAATTTTTTTCCTTTTTGTAGTGGATTATCAAATTCCAGAAAACCTGTAATAGATATGAATTTATTGTTCCAAATCATTCCTATGAAGTATACATCTGAGGTATAAAATTTGAGGTTATTGAGGTTACTAGGTAGCCTAATTTGTTCCCAGAAGTTGGTTAGCAAACTTTTCTAATATTTTAACAACAGGAATTTTGTGTTTTCATTTGTGTCGTTCCTGCACAGCCCTGAGTTATGGTTTGAAAAACATTAAACCCTCATAGCACTGAGACATACGGACTCTTTCTGGGATTCAGAGTTAGCTCCGGAGAGCCCAGTTCACCTCAGCATGAGATTTTGAGCACAGCCAAATCCTTACATGGTTGCTTAGCACTTCATCACTGATTGTGGTGTGATAACTTGGAAAGAACATCACACACAAACAGATGAACCCAAGAAGAATTAGCTACTCCATATAAATTTTCTGCACTGTTTTGAAGACTACGGCTGTGCACCAGCACTTCCACTAATGGAAGAAAAAAAAAATTGGATTTGATTGCAAATCTCTTCTAATGCAACCACAAGCTGCATTCCTGCTGCAAAACTTTAGCTGCTGCTGGCATCCTCTGACACTTGCCTTTTTCCATGTTCATTAGAGCATACTATATTCCCAGAAGGAAAATTCAAGGAAAGAAATATGAAGGTCAAGTATTTTTCCACAATCACATTACTGAAAATCCTAGAGCTTCTGCTAGCTTCTAAAAAGTAAGATTATTGCTTTACAAGGAAATGGAAAGGTTTTAATACTGAAACATGCCTTCAGAAGAAGAGCACTATTATATTCCAGAGGTACTTCAGAGTCTGTCCTGTTGACTTGAGTGACAGTCAAGTTTCTTTCCCTCCTGAGCTTAACAAAGTCAAGAAAGTTGAGGAAAAAATAGGCAACCTTACAAGGCATAAAAAACACTATCAAGTGACTTTCAGTTGTGGGCCAAACCTTCTACAGATAGAGCTACTGCAGAGAAGCTACAAAGGGCAACAGAGAACTCAGAAAGCCACCAGCAACAGAGCAAGGTCAGGAAGAACCCAGCAAGACTCAACCTACTAAGCACTGTGTGGCTACAGGCTAGGAAAAATAAATGAAATTAAGTCAATTAAAATATTGAATTAAATAGGTGTTACTGCCCGAGAGACGACTAATGACTGCATTGACCGCATTTTCAAAGGCTCTACGGTCTGCAAGGTTGCTGTGAAGAAGCCTACAGTCAGATGTTTCTGTGCATTGACTCTCACCAGCCTATCGCATTCCAGCTGAAAAGCAAGAACATTTATGATCATAATACACCAAGGTATCTTTTAAAATATCAAAAACTGGACAAACTAATTTTTGGGGTTTAAAGATTTCACAGATCAGAAATAAGTCATGCTCTGATGTGATACTCACACGTCAACTATTTTACCATCTTGGAAGCAAAATAGAATATATACAACTGAATAAAATAATAAAAAAATCAATAATTATAAAGCAGCCTATATATTAAATACCAGTTTAGTTTAATACACAGAAAACTGTATTGTACTCTTTAATTTTCAGCGCAGAAACAGCAGAGTTCCCCAAAAAAGTCTCCAGAATAGGGAGCCTGAGATCCACAGCAATCTATATCCAGGCACACAGAAAATATTACTATTTCTCATGGAGATGTCCCAGCACATTCAGAACTGGTCGCTTCCAGACAATGAATTTGCTTTCTATGTGATGGGTGCCTCTATTCCACAGAGGTTCCTACAGAGGTAAAATTCAAGCAGTCCACATCTCGCTGTTGGTGAGCGCCCACAAATTTCAGCCTGAAGCCGACTTACTGACCCCATCTTATATATGAATGTACACTGAGTTATTGCAAGTGTGGGGCGTAAACAACCAAGGGAAATGCACTCGGAAATAAAAAGATGTGAAACTCATTAAACTCAAAATAAACTGGATCTCCATTTGAATACAAGAATATTGTTAGACAGTTTCATTTAATTGCAAAAAAATGGATTTCTTACATGAGTATTTTGGGTTGTGTAAATGAAGCCAATATATACAGCAATTGTGAATTTTTCTAGCACCATTTATGAGACATTCTTATGAAGACACATCATTGAAGAATGTCTACTATAATCCTAAACAGAAAATGCTCACAAAAAAAAATAAAAATCACATCCCCATATTCTGTGTGTCCTTTTAATGAAAATGTTAGGATATATCAAATGCTTTGCGATCTTGAGTTACAACCTTGAAATTCTTTACAACACTGCAAGCCCAGATGGTCATACAGATATGGAATTGAGGCATTTGTATTTGAGCTTTAATTGCAGCGACAACTACAGACTTAATCTTTGTGAAAACTTGCGCTGCCTGAACAGTACAGCTCACATGTTGAAGCAAAAGGTAGCTTATGGAGTGTCATAAGAGAGAGTTTCAGTTATCCCCTTTAGGTTTCTGGTTCACCCACTTTGCCACATTTTTGGATGCTTCCAGAATAGATAACTGGGATTCCTGCCTCGAGGGGTAAGGGAATGCCATTTTCCCATCATTTCAGAGGCAGTGCAGGTGCAGCAGACAGGAACTGTAGCAACGTGCAAAGGATGATTAAAGAAAATGCCTGAAACAATCTAGAAGTTGTACAAACCACTTCTCAGAGATGATTCTCACAGCTTTCAGATTTTGCATTATTACGTATTCATAGCCAACAGCAAAAACTAGAAGGTATTATTATTCTGCACCATCCCAAAACAAGGCTCCTTTTTCCTACCACATCAGAAAGCATTAAAGGTAATACTTCGCCTTTAGTATCATTTCCTGGCCTGTATTCAGTTAACTAAGATTTTCCTCACCCAGAAGGTGTGACACAAACTCTTCTGATTACAGAAGTGGGTACCCATATCCTAATACTCTTCCTTGACCCAAATGCTTGAAGTACACTGTTTTTTACCCATTTCTTGAATTTTCTTTTCACTTTTTTTTTTCCTTCACAAAAGAAAGGTTAGAAGTACACATTTTTCAAACTTGGAAAGCCATTCTTGAGTCTTCACATTTGCCATGGCCCCTCAACCCTCCTCAGTTATGCGGTCTGGAAGGAAGAAGAGGAGCCAAAATTCTGCAGGAGCAAACTGCGGGTATTCATGCCGTGGGTGAGAACGACTACGAAGTATGCTCCTCAGTCCCAAGCAGTTATTACCATACCATCCACCCAAGTAATATAACAATGGAGCTCTGTTAAAATGTGTGCTGACCTACTGACTGAATACAGGAGTCAAGAAACATCTGCTCTATTCCTATTTTGAAATGAAAGATAATGTGACAATAAAAGCTATATGATTTAATGTCTGAGCTCTGTTAAACCTCGCCATAATGCTCGACTCCCTCTCCCTCCTTCCCCCCAGTGAGGCTACATAAGTGAATCAGCAGAACAAAGACAGATGTACAAGTACTTGTGAAATATAAAAATACAAACCCAATATCCTAAGCAGTACTGAAATTTTAGGCATTGATTACCATCCAAAGTGATACTATAAATCAGACTTTTCCTACATACATTGCTCCCACACGCTACTCAGGTAACACTAGATAGGAAGAACTATTCAAGTGACCAGCCTCTTCCAGTGGGTTTCTATTCATGGCAGGATAATAGAGTTTTATACTATAGGTGAATCTCACCTGATAGATAATCCAGAGGTGGAAGAACAATGAACTTTCCAATCACAGTGAGAGCTGAAAGAACAGATTCTTTATAGCTAGCTTTTTTCAGCTAGCTTCGCATGCAAAATTCATGGTCCTTATAATCCACAAGAAATTCAGAAATGAATCTCATTTGAACCTTGACCACACTGGTGAATAAACTGATTTTTTTTGTAGTTGTTGTTCTGTTGAACTTCACGTGAACTTATTAATTGCTGGACTATATCGTCCCACTGAGTTATTACATTTACACTGTTAATAGGTTCTATTAATGTCTGAGTTCATCTTCAGGTCGTGGGTCATTAACTGAGGCATGGTTTGCATTGTGGCCTATTTTTCATGAAAGGCTTATTAAGAAAGACGGAGACTATCAATGTTAATGCCATTTGCTTTTCAAGAATCTAATGAGGTCATTAGTTTCTATGTTTAATTGAAGTGCCAAATGCAGACATAGATGATAAAAATGCAGTTGACCTCATCTTTACTGCAGTTGTACAGGAATATGTTATGCTATTCCTCACTCCTGCCTATTCTGGGATGCATATGTTTTTGCAGGAAATGAAGCAGGCATTCCTATGCTCATCAGTGATACAAGACCCATGCCTCCGAGTACCTCTAAAACAACCAAATGTGTGTCTCATACTAAGTGCCTGTTCTCTTTCGCTTAAATGACACTGGAAGCTTCTTGTGCCTGAAACCAGATGGTTTTAATAGATTACGTAATTTGGGGTATTTCTGCAGAATGAGCTTTTACAATATTATACTCATTCCGAATACACAGCATATGAAATTACTGTAAATCATTTAAGCATGCTTCATAGTTTCTGCATAAAAGAGAATCTCTTCAATCTCAGTGGGAATGTACAAACCTTATTTTCTGCATATATTAAATTTCTGTTGACCAAAAGTTTGTAAATTGCTACAAAGATTGTTACCTGCCCCAACTGTCCGTCTTCATGAGAAACAGCACCTAAAGACAAGCACAGTATTTTATTGCTCCTCTTCCACCACACTGATTTTTATCTTGCAATGAGGTGCGCTGTCTTATATACAGTTTTCTCCCTTTTTGCAAGATAAAAATTATGAATTTTATGATGTTTTTATTATACAACAAACTTTCTTACTACGGTATTTCTCACTATTAACAGCATCTCTGATATTCTATCAGATCAATGTAATGCAGCTATGTAGCACAAAGTACACACAGCCCTAGGATACGAGCCACAATGTGAAATAAACCGATTTAGATCCAAGAGATACAATATGTGGGATTTTTTGTTGTAATTCCTGGCTGAAGCGAAGTTTCTCAAAAGCTGTATAGCTCTTCACATTTAGTAAGCATCCATCATAGACTTTAGACAAAATTGAAATGAGAAAGTTTATATTTCTGTACGTACTTAAAGAAATCTAAATATAGACTGTACTTCATTCAGATTCTGTCACACACCCACAATATTTAATATTTCAGTCTGATGCCTCCAGGGTAAGGGAGAATGCAAATAAGTTTTTGTTTCCTGCTTCACAGATACTTTCACCTCTAGATATTTGTTCCAGAAGGATACTAATCATAGGAAATGACCTAAAAATCATTAGTGTTTACAATTATGCTTACTAAATGAAGAAATTTTGCTTGCCAAATAGCTTGATATATGCTTTAGCAAGACTGAAAATGCAGGATCAGGCATTTGTCCCTTCAACAGTAATGAAAGACACTTGTATAAACTGAAATGAGTCCATAATAGGCTGCAAGTGACTGCAGTCTTTGCTGAAAGCCTGAATTATGCACATTTTTATAAACAAGTCCTATTAACTACCTCCAAACTATTTAATTTTTTTTTTTTTAAGACCAAAACTAGACATAAACTGTTATAAGTATCAGCTTTCCCATACGCATCATTTTGCTCTCAGACAAGATATTAATCTGGTTCTTGGTTTACTACTCCCAAATAACCCAGGTCTAGTCTAACTCTGAAAATGCGAAGGCAACAGGTCAATGACAAAAGGCAAAACGTCACAGAAAACTGCTCAAACAAAACACAGAAAAATACTTCCAAAAAAAAGACGTCTAGAAAAAGCTAGAACATGCATTAAATAAACTGAGGTGAGGAAAAGGCAAATTAGGAAAGCCCCAATTTAAATGATACACTTTTGTGTTGAGTCCCACAACAACAATGCACACTGAAGTCTTCAGACACAAACACTGGCCAGTCCTTTACAACCGAGGCAATAAACAGGGGAACGTGCCAATAAGAAGAGATATTACACAACTTCATATTTGAAAGTTCACACAAAATATTATTAACAATATGACCAAGAAAAAGCCAACAGGAAGAATGGCTCGCCTGACTTCTTAGAATGAGACAAGAAAGGCGCCAATTTGGACCTGCAAGCTGCACATCTGAAACAGTTTACAGTATTTCCACATTCTCACAGTGTGTTGTAATTCAGGGTGCTTGTGCCACACAAACTTGTAGATCTGAATAAGCAACAGCTTGCAGTAAATTCAGACCAAACTCATTTCCAAGAATAAGATGTTTTCCCACAGACACAAGCAACAGTCTTCCAAGAGCTCTAGCATCCCATGATGCATGGCTGAAAATTTTGTAACCAACTGCCAAAATGATCACACACAAAAAGAAACAAAAAACGACCCAACTTATATTTAAATACTAATAGAAAGGAAAACAACATATTTCACCTTTGTTTACAAAATCCAAAAAGTATCTTCTATTTGCTTGGAATGACTGTTTCAGAGCTGAATGATTTTTACACATATGTACATATAAAGATCTACAGTGACACTGACCATGATATGATACATACACTACTGTACCGAAGTATTTACAGTAATACAATAATATAGTGATATGTAACTAAAACGCATATAAAAATATGTTTAGTTTTACTAGACAATGCCATACACAGGTCTGACTGAAAAGTGTGTCTATGTCATTAATTGGTAAGAAAACAGTTTACTTAATTACTGCTGTGTTTTTGTTGTGGGACCCCCAAAGGGTAGTAAAACTCACATAACCTTTTATTAATGTCAATATATAAGAGAAGGAATTTTTTTGTTGTTGTTATAACTTTGGCTCAGCTTGCAGTACTTCTGCTCAGGAAGAGCACCTTTGATAGATAAAGCAAGCATGTAGAAGAATCAGCATCAACAGCTTAACATCTTCAAAGGTAGAACAGCAGTGTAAAAGCAGCAGACAGCAGCTTACAAGGAAGCATCTGAGATAATTACTCCTACACATCCTCAGAGGTATTTCTCAAACATCATTACCCGATTTAGATGCTTTAGACCTTATAAAATATGAAGATAATATATGTAACTGCTCCAAATCACCAGATGAAAGGTTTAGTTTTTATTATATTTTGTACGGAAGGCTTTTGTTGGTATTACAATAGGTTCTGGTTACTTCTTAAAACTAGCAGTTCTTTTTGAAATCAAGATTTAAAATAAAAAAAAATTTCTTAGATTATGATTCATATGGCAAAAAAAAATGAGAAGCAAAACCTCAGATATTAAAAAAATAGTAAAATTTTACCATGAAGGGACCATTCACCATTGAAATAATTGGAGATGTTATTCAGGCGGCTTACAAGATCTCATATGATCAGTTACAGTCTCAGCTGAAGGGATGGTAACTGGAAGCTGAGAAAACACTACTGTTGTAATGCAGTCCCCAAAACCCTTGATTGCTCTTACAGTACCTATTGTGAAATTATTTCAAGAACAGCTGCAAAGGCTGAACAATTTCTTGGAATATTTTTCCAATGCTAAAACACCCTCAACCCTCCACACTAAATCTTTCACATAGGTACACCAAGTGTTGGGCACCAGCATTGGAATCAAGGATTGCAGTTCATAATTTCAATGCCAGCATTACAGTACGTTCCTCAAAAACAGGTTATGGCAACAAAACAAAGAAAACTAACCTTCCATCGACACAGAAAGGATACTAGTAGCATATTGTTATAGTTGCTGCTTTAAAAAAAAAAAAGACAACAATACAACAATAAACCATTAGAGATTATGCATCAATCATCCAAAATCATCCAAGATGAAGCTAATTTTTATATTCTACAAAAAAAAACCCTCAACTTACTCTAGGACGGAATGAGTTGCAGCCTGTGGATGGTAACGGTACAGCAGAAGGCAGTGGTTTACTCGAACAACTTCACCACCCTTTTGGATGTGTTTGTAAAAAAATAACAAATCTTCTGGAACACCCTGGAAGAGAAGCAGTTATTTCAAACCAAGAAGTGACCAGTGTTCATAGTTACATCTGAATATATAGTTACATTCTGCCAAATGAATAATGTTTAACAACATTTTATTCAAATTCTTTCTGTGCATCTCCATGAACTTACCTGAACATCTGTAGAAAAGATAAAACTATTAAAAAAGCAAGCAGTGTTGTTTGAAAACGAACTGCAGCTGACCACAAGGGCATAGGTGGAAAAATAAACATCATCAACATCATCTCATTTTGAGAGGGAAAAGCTTCATACATGTCAGTCCCGTAAAGAGAGAAACGCAGCTGCTTACAGTTCACAAAGCCTGAAGTGCCAAGTAACCAAGTAATTTACTGAAAGGGATCAGTAACTTCAGGGAGTGGGGTTTTTGTTTTCATAGAACTGGTGTTCTTTCTTCAGTTGCCATACAAATATATATTCTGGTCTCTACTTAGGAAAGGTGAATCAGGCCCCATAATGAGAGACGTGAACTTCCATTTTAAAAAAAAATTGGAATAAGGCAACATCCAAAAAACTAACAACCTTTTTTCTTCCAACATGTTCCCACGCCATGTTCTTCAAAAAGGAATTACAAACTATAGTGCTGAAACACAGGAAAAAAAATCTTCTAGAACTATGGATCTATCAGGCTCCAGAAAATACTAGAAATATCATGATTATATGCAACATTTCCCACCTAAAATCAGAAGATCTTCATGTCAGAGGCAGTGTGTCAGAAAGGCAATCATACGGCACACAGTATTCAGTTACATGTTACACATACCAAAGCATAAAACCACCTTTAAAGCTACAGCCCTGCTCTGAAGATAAAAACGTAGCATCTATTTACATTGTGCAATGGTGCAACTTCTTGAAAAAATGAAATATGGCTAGAACATCCATTTTTCTATGTTTATATACAGATTTTTCTTTCCTCTAACCTAGTATTTAAAGGGTCACATGGCTTTATCAAAATAAAAAAAGAACAACTGTGCCAAATAAGTGTAGAATCAATAAAAAGCTGAAAGATAACATGACAAAGTTTTAACTAAATATTCACTTGAGAAGGAAAAATAAATGAAAGATAAATACATTTGTTCCTTATTCTTACTTGTATTCACATGCGTGAGTAAGGGGGGCATAAACCTCAACCTCAACTGTAGGTATTCTATTTCAATAGAAAAAAATAATAAAAGCCCTAGTTTAAAAAAAAAAAAAAAGTTGAATATTTTTCCCCATTACCACATCTGCTGAGTTTCTTCCATAATTAAGAAAAGGAGATTCTCTAAATTAGAGTTCTGGACACAAAATCCCCCTGTGGTTTCTTCTGGCCGTCTAGTTACAACAGCAGAAGGGTTCAGTGTCTGTTTTTCATACCCACCATGCTGAGTGCTCATGTCAGACATGGTCTGGACTGAGCAGTCATAGGGGGAGGAGGGGAATGAGACAAAAAAGCTTTGAACCCTGGAAAACAAATCCAAAATACTCAGCTGAACATATGTATCTTGGGAGAAATCAGAAGGCAATCAAGCTCTGCACTTCACAGCTCCAGCCATCACTACATAATAGATTGATTTAAGGTGCTGGACTGGACCACACTCCCCGATTCAGAAATGCAATGGATTCTGATCGGCTTACTTGGTAAGGGCAGCTGATCTGTAAGTTCATCTTTGTAAATTCTTGTCTGACTTCTACCTTGAGTTCAGATACAGAAGAAAACTTTTAGAGAACTTTGTGCAATTAATACTTTACATGAACCTACTGTGAAAGTCCCAAAAGAAACCTGGGGGAGGTTGGAGGAGCGGACAGCAACCACAGGCATCAGTACAGAAGAAAAACACAAACTCAAGACTCTTTGCATTTATCTCATAGCCCTTTCTATCTTTTTCTTATTCTGAACTTTCATGAAATTACTGAGAGTTAGCAGCAAGGTTTAAACCTTCTCTAAACCTTTTTCCAGCCACACAACAGACTGTGTCATGCAGGGCACAAACGTTGCAGCACGTACCAGTTTGCTGCAGCAGTCGTATTTTGATTCGGAGATTTCATTACATCACATACATAACTGCAACTCTTTTCCTTTTGGATATGCATTTACATCGTTCAACTTAACCACTGGCATATTAAAAAATGAGAGTTACTGCCGAAGTAAAAGGATCTTTCAAAATGCTGTTTGGTTCTGGAGTGCTCTTTTGCTTTAGCTAGCAGAAATACTTTGAAATAAAGTACACTCACCCCTAGGAATGAGCAGGTGCCTTGTATTGCTCAGCAGTGGCCTCTCACATTACAAAGGAGAAGCACTGACATACATTTTTCAGGGGAGGAAAGATGTTGACTGTGTTATAGATCCTGCAGGGATGGGACTTCCTATGGCTCTTGAGCGTGTAAGTTTGGTGCAATACAAGAGTTTCTTGCCAATTGAGACACATTATTGGATCCAGATGGCATTTTAAACACCAGGAATCTTTGTCAAACAATACAACCTTCAAAGAAAAGGCTGCTTAATTCTTAAAGGGATATTTTAGTATATTTTTGGAAAATGAATACCCATAGCTAAAAGTATCAATTAACAATCTAGCATTTCAGCAATAGGCTACCACATAAATAGCTTTCAGCATTAATAAATATAATTGAATTGCACAGTTTACATGTTACTGAACTACAAACGGGATTTTCCACATTACAGGCAAAACCCAACCCTTTCTGTCCTGCTGCACGAAGGGAAAAACTCATCGGCCTGCTTCACTCAAGGTGCTGATCAGCTGCTGATTACAGCTCCTAGGGAAAAATGCAGTTTGCACTTGCTCAGTTCTAAGCAGCGTGCACCAGCCACATTCAGATAAATAGTTTGCTTTGACATGTTGCTACTAAAGAGGTGAAGGTTTTGTGTTTACCCAGTTTTTTGGACAGGTATCACTTGACTGTGTTAACACTTGTCTGTATGGATGAGGGGACTGATTTTGTACGCATAGTGGGATGTCAGGCAGACCTTAAGTTGAACTGAAGTAATTCCTTGCTCAGGGACCAAACTAATCATTCCATGATTCTTCTTTTCTTATCTCCTCACAGCTCTTCATTTCGTACTCCTTGCAGATGCCTGCGCATGAAACTGAATTCCAGCTACAGTGTCCTCAACAATGTACTTGGCAAGGAGCTGCAAGCCAGCTACCACTACAACAAGCAATTCTGGCTACAAATTTTGCAGCTCCACATCAGTGGTCGGTATCTTATGCCCAGCCTACACAGTTCCTAAAATGAGAACACGAATCTGGAGGATGAGGACACTTATCAACAATTTCTGGGGGGCTTTTAATGAAAAAGTTGCCCTCTGTGCAATGCTGTTCCTCAGCTCTTGTAACTGAGCTGCTGAGTAAAAACCAAACTACTTATTCTTTCAAAGTACTTAAGCCAACAGCTGTCCAAGAGTATTTCCTCAAAGTCTTGAGCTAAGTCTTGGATTTACAGAACTAACACATGCAGAGGGGTCAGTAGCACGAAGGTGAACACAAAGCACACCCTCTATTAAATGAAGGATTTTTCCTTAGAAACAAATGCTGTTCTGCCAGGCACTAAAATCTGTTGCTCAGCTTCAGCTGGTGTTCAAAGTGCACTGCTCACAGGAAGAGCTATTAAGCTGCTGGAAGCTATAATTAAATAAGAAATTGCAGCTCTTCTCTAATTTAAATTGAAAAATGAAATGAATTCACAACTAAAGCGATTTATCAAGAATTATCTATCTTTCAGTATTTTCAGGAACTTGTAGTTGAAATTACTTATTTCAAAGAGAAATTCTGATTAATAAAAATATTCCCTACATTCACTTTCTTCAGGATAGTCAACGAAGGTGTGAAAGCAGACTAACCACAAGCTAACTCCATATTAAATTGCTATTAATAGCTTCTCTTCAGGATTATCCAAGATACACTTATGTCTCTCTGCAAATCTGTCACACCCTCTTTTGGTTCCCATCCAAACATGGTTTTAAATCATTTTGCCTTAGTTATAAGGCCTGAAGCCTGTAATAATGTTAAATTTGCTTCATTGTTTGGAAAATAACACGTTAGAGGAAACTAAAAAAAATTCCTTCATCCAATTGTATTGGCACAGAGAAGTTCAGTTAACAAAGGTGATGAGGGTGTCAAATGGAAAGGATGCAGTAAATTCTAAATCGTATTTAATAATAGACTAGCACAAATGTCATTAGGCATGGAGCATGGGTTAATTTTCAAACAGCTTATAAAGCATAATTTATCGTTGGCTCCATCACTTTCATTTGTTTTTAGATCAAATACTGATCTCTGTTCAGCCTTAACTATACCAAGCCAAGAACATTAGTGCCTGTGCTTTATCCAGATTTTTTTTCTCCAGAGCATTTTGATAGGTTATTTGACAGACTGACTGTATTTTAATTCATGTTCTGAAAAAACAAATTCCTACTTAGCCTTTTACCTTTCATGCCTTATTGTAACTGCCTGCTCTTCTGGAGGGAATATTGGAGTGCTCTGGCAGAGAAAAATGGAAAAATGTACTAGTTACCTCCTTACAGACTACAAAGTTACCTTAGAGCTTTGCAGCATGTGCTACAGCCTCCTTTGCACCAAAGCATACTTTGACACCTCCTCAATTCCTGGTTTTTGTGACCCTTTATCAAAACCGAGCTTCTGACACTTTGTTCTGAACCACAGTTGCATTCAGAAAGGCCAATGGCTTATAACATGCTACTCCTTCTGGGGCTCATTAAGAATAATTTCCCCGTTTACACATTAAGATTAGTTTAGAACTTTAAGTCAACCATTCTATTTTTACTTTTCATACACTTAAAAAGGAAGGTTAAATGCAGAGGTGACAGGCTGCAGTTCAAAGAGAAGCATTTCTATGTTGAAATTTGAGACCAATTAAAACTCTAGAGAAAGAAACAAGCATGGCATGGTATTGTCAGGATGTCAAGAACAATACTCCTTGAATATAGCCAAGACTACACAATTTGCCACGTTTGCATGCAGAGGAGCCTACAGGTAAGAAACGCTCAATTACACTGTTACTATTGTACCCTAGATTTCTTACTGCATTTACCTAAAGCAACAAACCAGTTTTTTTTAGCGTAGTGCCATTACTGACAAACAACTAGAACAGAAGAATGACTTGCTAAAAGACAAATAACTTGCCTTCCCTGTGATCTTCACCTGGCCATTAACAACAAACAAAATCTGAAGTTCCATCTGAAAAATACATTTTGGTAGAAGCAGGGCCAGGTAGCCACGACTACAAAATACTGGTTTTATATGCAACGGAAGTGCAGTATCAAATATACAAACCAGTAATTTTGCTTAGGAAGAAGCAGACAACACGTCTACCAATGTGAATGACCTTTTATGTTCCTTACTTTAACAGATTATATAGCTTCAAAATCTGCTGTTCATATTGTATAAGACCCTGTAGATTTGTTCTCAGCATAGCTTTTAGTCACAGTTATGACTTTTCACCCAGGATGCTAGCTGTTAGAAGACACCAAAAAGTATACAGGCAAAAACAATCATGCGGCTAATGTCACACCCTAATTTTCAAGTGTAATTTCTGATGGGTTTAGTAAAGTCCTGCTACTTCTTTCAATAAGTACATATTGCATTCCTTATCTAAATTGGTTGGGTAACATGAAGATTATTTCCCTTTATTTTCCTGAAAAGGTAAGTCAGAAATATGGTTCACATAACTCTTCTCCTAGCAGCAGATGTTAGTTAAAAAGTTATTTTCTAGGCTTGTGGCCATTTCTATTGCGTTACCTTAGTCTCAGCACATAATTAGAGTTTGCTATAAAATCAGATACCTTCAAGTAGTTCTTTAATTGTCATATCTCAGAGGCTGCATAAAAAAACATCTCAACAATTTTATTTAATTAGCAATTGGTGCATAAAGCAAACCTGTCAGGGTTCTTAGTCACCATTTCTGAAAATACTGCTTGGCGTTATACTTGGACATTGACACAGAGATTACACAAAAGGAATATATTCCCAACATCTGCAGATCTTGACCAGAAAGAATTTTATTTCTAAATACATTTTGTAAACATTTAGAAAAATCTGTTTCGCATAAAGCCTGGATAGACAGAAAGATACATGCATACCTACCTCTAATAAAGAAGATTACATCACAGCTTACATATTTATATTCTATCAGTCCACCCATACTATTAACATAAACATCAAATCACCATTTCTTCCATGGAAGAACTATATTCCATTTGTACTAAGCACTGAAATATGAAGAACAGGTGTTTGGATTTAATTCCAAATGAGAAATGCAGCTTTTTGGCATGCAAACAGTTTAGCAAATGGAGAAGGCTGAAATGTGGACATTTCTTGGCCTGCTTCTGTGTTTATTTGCAGCGATATGACACTTAAGAGGTCATACTGTTAAATAGTAACTCAAAATGGAGATGGAAGTGATCGGGTTAATATAATCAGATGATGGGTCAGGTCAGAACATACACACACATGAAAAAGATTGTTAAAAGTATTCATTACTGGGTTCATAACAGCACCACTTTATAACAAACTATTGATATATACAGAAAATCTTTGCCTCAAATTATTTTCAAATGGAAAAGAGTTAGACCAATGCTAAATACTTACAGTGCTAAATGTTAAACAATTGAGGACCTGATTTTCCTCTAAACCTTCATATGACAAAGGTTTGATTTAACTGCTTATGACCTGTTGCAACCCGTGTTAGAAGGGTATTTTTGTTGAAGGTCCTCCATATGAGCCAGAGTCTGAATTTTGACATGTTGGACAGTTCATGATGAGGAAAAACAAAATTTTTAACTTATCACTGCTAATTTTTAAGACTGGAAGGCCATATCTTACATGGCTGCTGAAAAATCATTAGGATTAATATTGTTGACTTATTACATCTAAATAACTGGTGGCACAGCCCCTACATGATTACATATAAAGCAAAAACAATCACGAAAGAAGCAGAAAAAAAGAAACACACACACACAAAAACCAGAACAAAGTAAAGAAAATCAAAAGTAAAAACAAAGAGAACAGAACAATGGCCTATTCAATCTAACCTTGATCTTTATCATTAGGCTTGCTGTTGTCCTTATTGTGTTTTAGCTTTCTTTCTTTTTTGAGCTTACTTACAATGCCCCAGAAGTTAAGTCAAATGTATTCTTCAGAGAATGAAAATATAATGATAAGGAATTATATTAAAAAAGAAATTAAGAGCATGAGTCAGCAAACGTAGGTTGTATTGGGAGGCAGGCACTGTTCCCAGTTCTGCCACTCACCCGTCACATAAGTAAGAGCAAATCTTTTCACCACTCTAAACACTTCTCTTCCATCTGCCATATCTTTAAATTACTTTTTTTTTTTTTGGCAGACCAAAGGATAATATTTGTATATCCTCATACACACACATGTATATGTGTGTATATATTTATGTAATATACATATATATAATATATAAACACACTGCATAGCACAGGAGAGCTCCATTTAGAGCCCTATAAAAAGAATAACAATGTTAAGTTGTGGTTTAAATAATAAAATACTAAATAGCTGTAGCAGATTTCTCTACAGTACTAATAAATGAAGGCTTTCAGAAGAATAAAAAAAATCAGAACTACCCATTCTACCCCTAAAACCTCACTCAAACCAGTAGAAACAAAACCCCTAAGCTCCAAAACACACAGAATGGATCCAAATGGCTCTGAATTAGATTATTACTCACTTTTCCACCCTCATCAAATTTTCCCACATGATAAAACCATTCTCGAGAACAGAACCAGGTTGGCATGATCACAGTAGGTCCATGGGAGGTAAACACCTAGAAAAAAGGTGAAAAAAGTCTTAATTAAGAGAATGTCAAAGTAGCACCTGTTGGGGAACAACATAAAGCTTACGCATTCACATAAAATCTTAAAAATACTTATGCTTATACTTAATATCCAGCAATTTTTATCACTAATTCAAGTGCTTAGAATTAAGCATATGCTTCGTGCCTAAGATGTAGTGTATACCAGCATCTTTGAGCTGTCACAGCCAAATTAATCTAATTCCTACTTCGTATTTCTTAACTTTATATTCTATCATAAGTTGCAACACATGCAGAGGACTATATTCCAAATTTTGAGAAATACACTGGAAATGACTGTTCTACTAAAAGTGCCACTGCTGATATTGAAGGGAAGGAATTGAGAAGAATCTTGAAAGTTAAAGTTCTTAAACTCTAGAATCTTACATTGATTTTTCCATTTTGTATTCCTTATACATACATTAAGTAAGAACTTTTATTGATCTTTTATTTCTGCCAAAGACATTTAAAGCTTAATCAAGCTTGGACAGGTAAGATACAATTTATTTTAATCATTACCAGAGCTCTATGGATTTGCTACCCAGTGGTACCTACCTTAAAAGGTTGTTGAAAAAGAAAATGCTTTAGGGACTGAAAAGGGAGTGGCTATTAATTTCATCCTCTTGCACAGTGACAGCCAAGAACTACACAGATCAGTCCCTGAAGCTTTAAACAAACTTGCTGTAAACAAAACCATGAAATAAACCAGAATCTGGATTATGGAAGGTAAACTGATTCTTTCTTTTATTACAAGATGAATTATCTGGCCAAACAAGAGACTGAACTTGTCAAACAGAACGTGCAAAGTTAAGACAAGATAATATGCCTGCTTCCAAGAACTGCAGGAAATAGGGAGCACAGCCTCGTTTACAAAGGCAGAAGGAAAGAAACCTCATGATTACTGCCAATCTCCAAACACTAATGAAAATGCTGATCTTATGAGCAGATGATTCCGTAGCATGCTATATAGTGGCAATACTAATATTCCTGTAGAGTTGAAAGTCTTGAGCACTAGTGCACAAATGCAAATTTTGTCATGTGCATCTAAGCATTTACATCCTATCAGTGTTCCTCCTGACTTCAACCTTGGATGGAGCTCCTCAAACTCTGTTATCTGTCAATTTCCAATTCCACACATAAACACGAACTTAAGACCCAAATCTTACACCCCCAGTTCTATACAGACACTTAAATCGGGTCTCCAAGCAAAGCAGAGAAGTCTAATCAAAAGTCAACAGGTAATTTATTCCCACTTTTCTTATGGCACAAATCATCTGATCAAACGCAGGCATCCACTTTGCAAGGAAACACACTGCCTTCTTCCTCCACAACCAGAATGGTAGAACCTCATTGTCTATGAGGGATCCTAGGGTGACTCACTTGGACAAAGATACTCAGTTTTTAGGCTGTCATATTTAGTCAGAATAATACTGTCACTTAATGGCTACGATTTAACAGATTAACAGCTTGTTCATAACTGAAGTACACTGTTTGCAGAGGTGCTAAACGTCAAAAACTCCCCACAAAAGCCAGTTGGAGCTGAAAGAGTCAAAACAATCCCAGAAAATCAGAGCAGACATGATTAGTCAGTACATGGTTATTAGCTCCACACTAATTACAAGGGCAATTGAGTATGGCCTGAACTGAACAATGGCCAAACAGTAATCCCAAAAGAAAACAACAGTAGGGAGAAAAGCTAGGCTAGAATGCATTGCATTCAATCTCATTTCTGAATGAAAGAAAATCTTCAAAGACAGTCTTGAGCCTATTGGAATACAAGAAGTGTGTTTGGAGAGGCTAGAATGCCATTTCCTCAGCACAGCCAGGTTCATCAGGGAACACAGATGTGCTTAATCTTAAGGATGTAGCTCACTGTAATTAGTCATGCTCATGTGCAGAGCATACATCCCAAATATCTTAGCCAATCTGTGTTCAAATGAAGTATAATACTAAAGTAAAAGCAAATAGGACAAAGCTGAAACACTGAGAACTGAGAAAAGCAAAAACATCATCACACGCTGCAAACACTGACGTCTTTCCTACATCCATGTCTCACTGTCCCTCTCAGAAACGATACCATAGTGCTTGGAATCACACAAAGCTTGGACTGATGATGAGGTGGCTGGACTGCCACATGTCATTTCAGGATTTTATCCTTCAAGCAAGTCTTTGAACCCGGAACAATACACCAGTTAAGGGCCCATGAAATGGTAAAGAAAGCTGCTTCTAGATCAACATTCACAAGGTGATGTCAAAACAAACTGAAGGAAATTGAAATCTGTGCTACTGCTGCCACAATGGACATACTTGTCCTCGTGCTTTGCTATGCTGAAAATGTTGTTTGTGAAGCTGAGATTCTTCTTTTTGCTATGTTAGTTGTCAGCTGAATCTGCTCCCTGATCCAACTAACCCCATGAACACTAGGGTTAGCACAAAGGAGGATGCAGGAAAACACGGCAGGAAACGGAGGACAAGACCATTATTTTCAGCAGCACTACAGATAATCTCTAAGTAATCATTAAGCTGATAGGGGGAACTTTCTGTCTAGCTTTGTCTAGCTTTACAGTACATCTATATTAATTTAAGTGCTTTTCCACTTTTTTTTTTTTTTTTTAAGTGTTCATTTTCTGTAGCTTTAGTTCTCTAAATTCATTCACTGTTAGGGGTCAGCCTAGCAATACTGCTGAGACAGTGGAGGGGGAAGGCACAAGTTTTAGAAAAGAAAACAAGACCTGCCTTTCTGGTCAGTGCCCGCAGTTAATCAGTCCAGCTGTGATATACGGCTACACCCTCTGTCTGTGAGTACTTACAGCGAAGGGAGGACCTGGCTCAGGAAGAACACTGAGCTCCTAACATGGGTTCCATGATATTGAAATGCTGCAGTGTCTGCCAAACTTTTGAAAGCCAACTTTAAAAAAGTTTTGAAAGTTCATCTTCAAGAGGAAAAAAAGTAACCTCAACTTTCTGCATTTTGGAAATTCTAGATTTCTGCTTAGTTTTGTTGGATGGAAAAATCTCCTCGGGATTTCCTTTTTGCCTATTCTATTATCATACACACTTGCTAAGCTGTTAAAAAAGGGTCAGATTGGCTGACTCTGTGATGGAAACTGCAACCTCTCACTTTGTGAGATTGCCACTTAAGATTCACACAAGACAAACAAACAGAACATGCCAGCCTTAGTCTGAAAATCAACCAAAAGTAGAATTTGAATTATGATGCAGCTCTGTAACTGCTATGTTTAGTTTTCTTGGAAACATTCTCCAGCTCTACCCACCAAATATCCAGCATCACCCTGGGATCTTAATGTTTTTTTCAGTTCTCATCTTTCATTAGTTACTGAATCCTGTACACCTGTATGAGATCAACTGGAGGAGTTACTTCAGTGTATTGGAAAGCAATTCAGACCCGTGAACCTCTCACACACGGCTGTGTTGGAAAATGAATGCTCACTAACAGTCATTGCTGTACATCCTATGCTGTAAGGATTACAGGAGAATGAAATTAGCTTGTCAAAAATGATGATAGAGCTTGTAGATGAAGGAATAAATCTGTTCAGATTTAGAATTCCCAAAGAACATGGTGTTGTCATAATTAACTTGGAATCCACCTTCATCATTTTCAAGGTGACTTGGACAGGCTGCTATTCTAGCACTGCATTTCTTAAATTGTTTAGAACTTTTATTGTCATCTAGTTTTATTCCAAGGATCAAGTAGATATATTAATAACAACAATAATACTAAATGATAACACCTAAAAATGTTTGCTTTCATATCTAGACTGTTTTCCTGAAAGCCTAGAAGCTTTTAAGAGAGATATAGCATTACATTAAAAGAAATATCACTAAAACATTTGTGGTATATTTTAACACTTTCTAAAGTGTACCTAAATCTCGAGGGACACAGTGCATGAATCCCTCGCACAAATCCCTGCTCACTTCCGCCTCTCATGATGCAAGCAGAGCTGCCAGGAAGGCAGTAGTACTGGGAAGAAAGGGCAAATTTGTTTAAAGCAGTGTTTGTTTGACCAAACACCCTTATCCCTCACACTTTATTACATTCCTAGTGCTTTTCACCAGGCCATTCTCTTAAGAAACACAGGATAGCCCTTTTCATAGCTATTTGATCAGTATATCAAAACATAAAATTCTGTATGAACAGAATTTCCTGTGTTATAGGAAATGTTAATATCAAGTCTAAGTCTGTAAGCTGCTGGATGTGAAACCACTATCTGAGATGAGTAAGAGGATGTGTATTAACATGGCCACGCTTCCTCCTGACATCTCTAGCTACTACAGAGTGCCACAAAGAATGAAATGCAGGATAAATGCTTCTTGTATCAGGCTGCGCTCTACCTACCTTTTTTTTTTTTAATCTGCTTCTGAAAGAAAATTTGTTTACAATTTCTCCAGAGGTAAATATATTAAATATGGTTTTATACTCTAATACATATGTATTGAATTGTGTTTTTGCTTTATGTGAGCTATGCCAGCCTTATTGTGCTGGATAATTGAGAGCTGCCTTTACTGCTGAGTATCTCTTTTTCTTAGTTGAATACTCCTAGTAAAACCCAATAGCAAATGCCATTCTTCTAGTCTTTTTCAGACCTTTTATCTACTAATGACGATAACTTAACCTACTGCTGAAATCAAAAGAATAGATGCATGCAAAAGGAATAGCCTGTATGATTTTAGCATGCCTTACATCTTTTTTTCTTGTCTGTAAGCTGCTAAAAGTGGTCTTTGTAACATCCATGCCTTAACAAGTCTCTAATTCTTGGAAAGTTTCCAGTATTTAAAGAGTCAAGTACGTACAATGGAAGAATGACTCCATCCAATAAAATGAAGCACTCTGTACCAAGAGGTTGTCTACTTGGCTTGCTGTTTATGCTGAACTTTTACCATGAAAGAAGGAAAACAAGCTGCTTAAAGTCGCATTAGCAGATGGTATGTTGTGATCAGAACAAACAAGAAATCTGCTAGAACACTGACCAATGCTCACATAATAAATCTTTAACGTGACCCTTCCGTCTGACTTTTGACACGTCAGTTGGTATTTTGCAAGATGAAGACTCAATAGGTCTTTCAGATTTGGAAACAGTACCCAAATGAAGGTAAGATATAACTGAAATATTCCAAGTTATAACAAAATCCATACTTACGCTGCAATTTTCATCTCAGAGATGTATGAAAATCCTTTTCACAATACTACGATAATTCCACTCAGGAACTCAGGAAAAGGACATGAGATCTTTAGTGCTCAGAATGTGATTTGAAATTAATTATTACTAATCTCCTGCTTATAAAAACATCAACTATGTTTATAAATTATTATTTAATGTTTTGTGTATAGAAAAAACATATACAGAATGATGATAATCACACTAGCCCTGCAAAGGTCTGGAAAAATTTGTTTCCTTTGCATGCATACTGTTTCCTCCCAGGAATGTCTACTGCTCCACTAACAAGGAGTGCCTACTCTGGTGAGTATATACTGCTGTTAGTCAAGCATTTGCAAACATCTTTTACTTCCCTATCTTCCAGACTTTTTTCCCCTCCAATTTCATCTCCCCACACGTTGTGCAGTAAAGATAATAAGACAATGTGCCTTTTAAAGTGAGTGATGCCATGGCCACAATTAACAGAGTAGTCAGTTGTTTGCTTCTCTAAAACATACTAGTAAAGATAGTAAAGATGAAAGCAAATGCGCATAGAAAGCAGTACGTTCACACAGAAAGCAGTATGTGAAACTTTTCCACACACCACCTTCAAAAACTCATGTTGAATTGACACAAGAGCAAATCTCCTGGGAAATCTTAATTTCAATGAATTTTAAGATATAAGTATTTTGAGAGAGAAACAGGATAATGCTTAAATATTTTTGAGTATTCAGGTTTATGCAAAAGCATAACATCGCCTACTAATGCTCACTCAAATTGATGTTAACATACTAGAAGTTGCAAGCATCTTGGGAGTGGAGGGAGATAGAAGCCTCAGTTAAATGAATGAAAAACAAGCATCTTCTAAATGAACACAGCATTGTAGGTAAAGAGATTTAGATTTACAGTTCAGCTGTGTCTTAATGTATATGCAAAAGATCCACAGGATAAATTCTAGATATTCATGCAGACTTGCTATGTTTTCTTTCAATACAAATAGGATTTCTTTTGTGTTCCTCACCCCGTCCCCCTGCCATAGGCTTTTAACATTTAGAGAAG
This sequence comes from Anser cygnoides, assembly GCF_040182565.1. Classification (NCBI taxonomy): domain Eukaryota; kingdom Metazoa; phylum Chordata; class Aves; order Anseriformes; family Anatidae; genus Anser; species Anser cygnoides. Next base: position 3,568,079 of record NC_089891.1, on the reverse strand, counting down.
GTAAAGAGAAAAAAAAAAAAAAAACCTACAGACTCTCAGTATTTGATTAACAACTACAATAGCAGAATGTTTTCTTTAGGAAATCAAAGCTAACTTTACCCTAAATCCCTCCCTCATGTCTTCCATCATAACACAAGTCTTTGCGGGGTATCAAAGTACTGAATGCATTCCAGTGTCGCAAGAATTGCATTCTGTATCACTTCAAAATTGTGAATGGGAGAACAAAAGAAAAGACAGAAAATAAAAGTCAGTTATTCAATTATTTTAGAAAAAGAAATTTCACCGCTAGTGAAAAAGAAAAAAGCAACATATTTCATGGGAGGGAAATGAAACTATTATCAGAGTTTTGTTTTATATAAATGGCCTAATACCAGCGTATTGCACTTTGTTTAAAATTTTTTATCCCACAATACACTTTCTTATATATATTAACCAGGAAAAAAAAATTTACAGTACGTCAGCAAAAGATTTCATACACACGTACATTTCTCATAATGAAAGGGACCTAATACATGTCAAGAATCCAGTGTCCTGTTAGAAGAGTTTGTTTTTCCACAGTTCAGAAGATAAAACTGGAAAGACCTCAACAAATTCTGAGAATACGCAGAAATAAAAATTAAGTGCCCATTAATTTGGAAAAGTCTGAGAAAAAACAGAGCTGAGAGCACTACAAAGCTTTTCCCTTCTATCCACATTCTCTTGTTTCAGCCTCCCTAATAACTTGTTGATGGGTTTATATGTGGGATTTGATTTCGTAGGTTCTCTCACTGCCTCCCGGCCAACTATCTGACTAACATTTCCTTTCGTTTGGGACTGCTTGCTCTACACCCCAAATTCTCATAGCATAGGTAGTTTGAAGGTCGCACCGTAACTCTGCAATTGGGCTCTAAGTATGCATCACTCCTGCCATTTACTCCTGCTTCCAGTTCTGCCTGCACTTGGCATGCCCTGGTACTGTTTTGAATTAGTTACTACTCAGTCAGTCATTCCATCAAAGCAGCATGTTAAAACATTTTAAGTCTCAAGAATTTAATGATAAGAAAGAAGGTCATAAGTAGTTAAGATCTTGCAAATGAAGGCTGGTATCAACTAGCTTCAGGGCACCTGTGCTCCATATCGAACACCACAAATCAATAAAACAGAGCAAGGACTAGGGCCCAGATTCATCCTACCTAAATCAGAGTTGTGTATGCAAGCAGCCTCTCCCTACCATAAACAACAACTGCTGCGGGACAAAGCTCATGCAAGATCTCTGCTGCCATCGCTAATGAATCCAATGGAGCTCCTGGAAGGAGGCTTCTCCTTCCCTGAGTGCAGGTAAGCACTTTTCAGTGGGTGAGCGTCTGCCCATGCCTGATGTATCCACACATTCATATTATTAGAGTATGATAATCATCCTCAATTTCATCAGAAGAATTTCTGTAGTGTGAAATCATCTCTCACATCATGCTATGTGAAGCTGATAATAAGTGCAGTTAAAACATGCAAAGAATTAAGAGGAAGTCAATTCTGCTACACACATGAAAAAGATTTTTTACATTCTTTTTTAATACCTCTGTCTTACCCTGTCCTGCAGAAATATCTACACCTATAAGACCAGTAAATAGGTACCATCTGGCACTCAGCATCTATCACTAGGAAATAGGAATGGCATCATGTAACATGACAGTAAAAAGGGTATAGCTATGTAATTTCAATCACAAAGAAAAAAAAAAGCATTTACAACTATCTAAAAGAAACTAACTTAATCAGAAAACACTGATTTCTTAGTTGCCAAAAAGCTCAAAATGAGTAGAAGAAACATATGCTAGAATTGTACTTAACCATGTAACTTAAAATTTGAGAACAGAATAGCAGTCCTGGCTACACTGAAAACCAAACACAGTTTTAGCACCAGCTGGGAAAGATCTACTAAGAAGCTCTTGAGACTTACACCTTTGAAAGTTTCATGGGTCACTCAACATAAACACCTTGGTTTGTCGCACACATCCTGCTAAAAATGATTAAGATTTAAATGAAGTTTTAAATCTCTGAATGAAAAATTCTGAAAACAGCAGTGTAAGAAAAACAAAAGCACAATAACAATGTATCTCAGAAATAGCATGTTTTAAGATTATTTAATAATCCTAATTTCCCCATGATTACTTTGTAAAATTTAGATAAATCTTCATTTACCCCAAACTCTATGAAAATGGTAATAAGAACTTTTTGTACGTGTTATTTGTAAAAAACAAAGTAAGATAAATTGTCAATCCAAGAAGAACTTTCAGCAAGGCTTTCTCTGCTGTTTTTTTTTTCTAACAGTGGCTGATGCAAATTATTTTGAAGTTTGGTCCAATCCTTTCTATATTAAGGGAAGATATCAGTTTGGACACTCCTATGGGAAACAGCAAATCTCTCTGCCAGCATGGATGAACCTTCCAGCGTTACAAACTAAGTAAATTAGGAGTTCTACTGCAAGAAACAAGTCATGGCAACAAAGACTATAACATCGAAGTTCAAATACAACACCAACATAACAAAAATTAAAGACAGCAACCATTAAACCATTAAAGACATTAACCAGATCCTCCCACTGGGACTTCATCTAGCTTAGCTTTACATTAAGCACAATCAATATATTAGCAGTATTTATTCATGTTTCTTATGAAATATTTGCTATTGCTCATCTTTGTTGCTTTAAGACATTATGATTTCCAAGTACTATTTTGAATCTAGATATCCACTGAAATCTATGAGAAATGATGCTTCTAATTAACATCATATATGATTTCTAAATCTGAAGCTTAGAGTCCCTGTGCAAGATCCCAGAAAAGCACATTTCTAGAATGAAGGCACCTCTGTCCTGCAGTATCCCTGAGCACATTCACTTCGAGTTCCTCTTGGCCAGCACAGGCAATTCTGGCTGTTCTGAATCCAGCCCAGAAACACCTGCATCCTTCCCTGCATTGCATTGGAAACTCAGCAAATCTAATGCTCTGGGAATTAGACTGCAACGTTTGGTTTAATAATACCCAACATAAGCACTACAACTTCCTTATGGTAGTGGGGATCTCTGCCTTTTTCAGAAGTGTGCCACTTCACAGGGAAATCCTACATAAAACATATTATAGAACCAGAAGGACCCACGTACTGCAGTAATGAAGCCTACATTCCAAAACCAGCATCACCTCAGATGTAATCTGTTAAATTCTGATTCAGGAAGCCATTGCTTTAGTAGTATATACGTAGGCAAACTGTATATGCTTAAATATTTAGTTAGGTTGAGACACTTATGAACAGTAATTTTTCACATATACACGTTATTCTGCCTCAACGAAACTCTATGGAATCCAGAAGTAGAGAAAGGCAACTTGATAAAGAAAAAATGGATTTTCGAAAATATGGCAATTCATCTATAAATCTACACTTATGTTTCAATATTTACTATTTATTCAGTATTTACGTACTTTCTATAAACACATCATCTTTGCTAATTTGAATTTAGAAAGACAACTGCAAGTTGCAATCTTCCAAAAGCAGCTGAAGCATTTTAGCCATACATCCAGCTCCACGATAATAAACATGTTCTTCCCCTTAAAAAATCTTCAAATACTGCCAAAATGACCATAAAACTAATGAGGTATAATACCTTCAGGACTTGTTATTCTGGCATACTTCAACCGACACCCTATGAAAAATGACAGCCAATGCTGGACCTATGAAATACAGCCTGTGGTTGTGCAATAACTGGTCACTGAGGCACCAGTCAAAGAAGAAAGAGGAAAGTCAAAGAGCAGTTCTCTAGACTCAAACCTTCAAACTCTGCAACATCTTTTCACAATATGTAAAAAACACTGCCTGGCTCATGAAAATGAATGGAAGACATCAGCTCTTTAAAGATCGTGGAACACAAAAAGATGGATGTCCTATTCAGTCAAAATTCCAATTTATTTTTCTACTTCATTGAAATGTGAGAACTCTTAAATCTAAGAAGTAGAGAACATGGTTCTGCATGTTCTTGCTCTTATTTGTACTGTACAATTGCCATGGACGATGAGGAAGGAAAATATCCTCCCAGCTGAGAGAAAAAACACCCTTTAGAAGAAGTGCCAGAGGAAATCAGAGAAGTACGCTTACTTTTTAATCCATACACATGCTTTAGCTGCTTCCCTTCACCAGGTGTGCCAGCTTTTTAGCACCGAAGCAAGTGTGACACTTCAGGCACTTTAATTTGAATTAGGTTGTTTCTAATAACCTCTTCCCTTCATTTCGAAGGGGAACTTCTCACATATTTCATTCTATACAATGATACTATGTTTACACCAACTGCCACTTAGAAAAGACATAGACCAGGTTTATATATAATATCTGCAAAATGTAAAGTTAAAAAATTACACCAAGCTGCTGTACAGTGTTTTAAGTTACATGGAAGATGTTTCTGTTTCCACTTACATCAGTGAAAATATAGACTACCTTCACTGGCTTCAGCAGAATTACTGCATCCAGAGCGTAACTGGATGTAACGTTTGTCTCTTCTGTTCTGTAATACATCGCTGAGATGTCTGCAAGATCCTTCGCAGAGAGGAGGTATGTTAGTTCAGGCAAAGAGCTGTGCCAAGCCCGGACACATGGCTTCCAGTCAGATCCGTGAGTCAGCAGAAGTAATTCGTCTCTGCTTCAACCTGGGATAAAAGTCTACAGCATTCACAAGGATGCGTCAACATACCCAGAACTGAAGGCACTGCCACTGACTTACGAGACCTTCTAAAATGGCCTCAGAGCAGCAGGCCATTTGGACATCACAAGTGTATCTGAAAGATTTTAGGAAAGTATAACTGCAATTAAAAACCTCCCATTTTCACATGCACAGAGCAAGGCAGCAGACCCTTTTATCACCACCAGAAGATGAGCAGACAAGTTTTGCTCAGCCTTATCACTTTACTGTTGATATTGCTCTGACAGGCTGGGTTAATCCCTAATTGCCAAGTTGTAGAGCCTCCAACTTCTGAACTCCCAGCCCAGACGAAGTGCCCTCCTTTCCGGCAGCATCAGCCCCGCTGCTCACCCCGTCCCCCACCGCAGCCCCGCAGCAGCAGTCTGCCTTTCCTGGAACGCTCTGATTTAAATAGTCCATCCCCTGCTTGAAACTTTGCTGACATGAAGGAAGGGTGTGTCTTTCCGTTTTACTGTAGAGAATACAAAATAAACAAGCCATCCTTTGAAGGAAAAGGATAGGGAAATAACAAGGTCTTCAAAACAAAAAGAAGGAGAAAACGCGAAACTTCCTTCGCTGTCCCAGCTGTTTGGTTCTTGCATTCTGTTTAAATATTTTTCAGTCTCACAGTCAAACAGTTCACACTGACATAAGCAAGGTGCTCTACAACAACTACCAGACCTGGACTATCTCACCGCTGCTGCAGCATGAGACCTGCTCGGTTCTGCCACCTTATCGCGTGCACAGAGATAAATAAATAAAGGGAAACGCCTCTAAGATCAACGCTGTGACAGTGACTGAAACTCCATCCTTTCCTTTGCTAAATGGTAAAAAATTAATTATATCTTCTGATAACACAATGTTCATTGTGGCTCCCGGAAGATTTACGTATTTAGGATCTAAATGTTTTTGGCAGAAGCGTACTAACACAAACTACAATGCCGTGGAATTAGTTAACAAGTTTTTATTTCAAATAAAAAGATTCATATCTTGAGGGATTGTTTTATCTTGTGGGCTGCACAAAACATTGTGTTGATGGCTATCAGTGATTCAAATCAACTTACGGAAGTTAAAAAGCACCATGCTTTCTTCCTACAAACCACACATTCTCTAATGAAATAATTTCCTTTACAGAAATGGCAAATTACTCTAGCTTAAGTAGCCATTTACTAAAAATGAATCCCAATATTTACTGTGCTAACCTAAATATCGTAAGTCAAAAGCACGATGAAAGAAGAATGGATGCACAGAAACATATTCCTCCGTGACTGCCCTGTTTTAAAAGATACTGTTTCCATGGGATGGCAACTTTTAAAATCTCAAATGAATTTCTTCAGTGATGAACACCAATGCAAAGGTTTGCTTTCTAATATATTTCAAGCATTTCATCCCTTCTCTTTATGAAAAAAAAAAAGATTGGGTCAATGTTCTTTTTGTTTAAATCAAACTATGAATAACGTTGACAGAAGCTGAGTGTTTCACTGACTTTTTCAGTCTTATCACCTGATGTCACAAAAGTCTTATCACTCTAAATAGTTCTAGACACAAGTTTTCTTAACTTATCAGCAATAATAAGTAATTAGTGTTCTCCAGTTCAACATACTTTCCCATTAGCCAGCTGCAATCAGAAAATATCCTTAGCATTGCAGCTGCTTAGCAAATCCAACAATTTTAAGCATAAATATTTAAAATAGTAACAGAAGTTACCATCCGAAATCCGTCCTGTAATATGAACTGCAATCCTGTCAGCGATGTCGGTTACATTCTAAATATTTCTGTTTAGTTAAAATAAATGATTCTCTTGACACGATTGTGAAAACAAGGCTTTTTCTAATAGAGGATAAAATTAAGAATTCCTTTGCTTTACACTTGAAGCTCTTCCCAAGCGCATAGCTTCACAACTGGCTTCACCCAATCCAATTAAGACTGCACTGCTCCTAATTGTGCACTCAGCCTGCAAATGATCCCTGCAGGTTTCAAGTAATTGCAGAAGCCTACAAACACATCATTTGCTACTACGGAGGCCTGTGCTGTAATTTATTTTCAGAAATTGGAAAAGTATGAGATTTTTACAGCATTTTACTTTGCTGTTGTTGCTTTTCATAAACAAGGTATGTCCTATAACAAATTGGCCTGTCCTACAAATCACAGTCAATCCAGACCTCGATTTGTATATTAAAAAAAAGGCTTGTGCATTTTGTCCATACAATCTGGCTATCTCATTAGCCACTGTGCTCCCGTCCTTCTGAACATTTGCAAACATTTGAAGTTATTCTGCTAGTAGTTGACACAAGTGAGCAAAACCATCAGGATTTTAAATATTTATCTAAAAATTAAAAGCTTGGCTACATAAATAGCTTCCCCTAAATGCAGTGAAAGGCAAAATGTGGTGCTTAAATCTCAAATAAGTAACTCAAGATCTGATGACAGATCACAAGTTTCAATCCTGTAAGGAGAAAATTCTTTACTTAAAAGGCTCTTGGAACTATAGATGATTTATGTCACCCTTGGGCATTCCTCTCTTGGTCTTGAAGTAAAAAAAAGAGATTGTTAACACAATCTTCTGATCAAAGAGTGTCACTAGGAAACAGAAAGTAAAATTTTTCTTTTTGTGTTTGAAAAGGTAGAACATCAGTGTCCTCTGAAAAAAAATAACCATAACAAGCAGAATTATGAAAGAAAGATTCAGAGATAAAGACGAAAATGCAGTACTGCTGCTAGATATGCTGTCAGCCCTCTCTGCAGATGTTCCACACTAAAAATGCCCATTTACTGGTCAGGTTCAGACTGTTGGAAGCTCTCTCAGGATAAGAATTATAGTATCAGACTTGTATGCAGCAAAAACTTAAACTATACTTAAAGTTTCAGTACGAAATAGATAACTGAGACAACAGGGAGAGAGAGAGGGAAAGAAATGGAGTTGGGCAGGGTGATGGAAGTAAAAGCATCCTGCAGAAGAACCTCTGACAGAACACAAAAGCTCCAGGAAGACTGCAAGAACCTGGAGGAAAACCTGCAAGGCTTGAAACAGTGAGCAAAGAGATTGGTTACTCGTTTCCTTTAGACTTTATTCAGGGGAAAAAAAAAAAAAAGAAAAAAAAAAGCAGCAAAAAAACAGATTTTGCATACATTCTTGACAGAGAAACTAGACTATGACACGAGATATCTGCTTCTTTCATCAGTTTCTCCTGTAACAGAAACAACTCGCAAGCCCTCAAAGCCTGCCTCAGCTTAGGCGAGGTGATGTTGTGTATAAGGCTAACACCTTTCAGCACATTCCAATGCATCTCCTAACACTGCACTTGACTCTAATTCACATGAAGTCATCTTAAAGAAAAACAAAAGTAACATGATATACCAATTTGTTTTATAAATGTCTGCTTTTACAGACTAAAACATGTGGATTTGATTTTAATCTACATAGTTTTATTGATGAGCTTCCTAAATCCATCCCAAAACACCAGACATCAAATAAGTTAGTGTAATTTTAATACATTTTCTCACTCTTCACTGATCTGTAAAGGCTATTAGAATATATCATAAAATACCTCTAAAAGATTTTCTATAATACATGGAACATGGAGAGAATCATTTGAAATACTTCTCAAAAATTAATTCCTCACCATTAACATTGACTTTTTTCTCTGAATGTCTATGACTATGTCAACAGTTCCAAATCTATTCTAAGACAGCACTGGAAGAAACATAATGGGCCAGATTCATATACATTATTATATTTACTATGATATAGCACATCTTCTAATGCAATTCTTCCTCCTTTCACTCATACTTGACTTGTATATGGCTATTTTCTGACTATGTGTCCCTTAGGATATTTTCCCCCACATTTTATGGCACTTTTCTTCTCTTTGACTCTTTCTAGACTTCCCCCCAAACTGCACAACTATTTTCTTGTCACCCACTATTTTTTCTCTCTGCACTAAGCTTTTCCTCATGTTTCTCCTTTAATGTATTATTGTTTTTCCTACCAAGTTTCCCATAAATGTTCACCTTTCATCCTCTTACTGAATGATTCAAGTTATTGCAATCTGCGGCCCTCTACTCTAAATGCACATCACATGCTAATACAATACCAGTGTATGCTTTTTATTGCAGAACTAGTTTTTCTTACATTTGCCTTCTTACACTTATTTGCCAGCAGATTTCTAAGTTGTCACTGTTTAAATACCATATAACCATACATCTACGTCTATAAAAAATCACCACCAAGATTATATATATATATATATATGTATATATGTATATATATCTATGAGAAAAGGCATACATCTGTAATTACATCAGTATTAGCTACAGTTTACTCTAGCATTTTAAGTCTCCTGCTTAGCCCAAGGAACAGGAGTACTTAAAGGCAGTTACTACGGGAATTTTTCCCAAATGTACCATATATGTGTTTGCCTTGACGCAGAGCATATGTGTATTCAAGCTAGCAGTTCTGGCTGAATTCACACGCTCTGCAGTTAATACTCTGAAAATAGTTGCATTACACAGATGCCTGGCCTCCTCCACAAACACCTACCTCCGTTTCAACTCCGAAGAGGAGCAATCCCAACACAGACAACTGCTGGAACAGCAACACATCCCAACATAGACAGAACTTATCTATTCAAAACCACTTTCCCGTGACTACCCCACTTGACTTATTTAACCAAACGAGGACAATTGCAGTCTGGGTATTGAGCCTGGTAATCAAAACAAAACTGATCCTAGATCTTCTCCAGAAATGCAACCCCCAGATCAGTATGTCCGACCATTCCAGATACAACAGAAATTTGTGTAACACGATGCCCATCAGGGAGGATCGAAAATCCTTCAACTGGAGTTAGAGAGACAATGATGACATAGAGATAGCTTTCCAGAAGAGTGTATTACACAGAAGTTTTTAATAAATTTCCTTCCAGAACTGAGACTGAGATCTGATTCACAGAAAGCAGAAACAATATATGACTAAGGGAAACAGTCATTCCATTAAAAATGCCCCTCAGTGGAACACACTTGAAGCTTAAGGTTTGGCCCAGTACACAACACACTCCTAATTGAGATATTGGTCTGATAAAAGGGTCACAGTAGCAACTTACTGCAAGAACCCAGGCGACACGCTAGCATAGAATATATATTTGGCATACACCAAAATAAATCCAACCAAACATAAAGCTTGTTCACAGTTACGCCTCATTTCATATTTGAATATGGACCACATGTTTGAGGATTAAGCTGGTGAAGCCAATTTGTCTCTTCCAGGAAGCAGTAATGTAACAATTGGGCTATAGAACTGTCAATTATTTCATACAGACCAGCTGTGCATGAAGCATTTTGTGCTCCAAAACACCAACCTTTATGACAAGATCTGTAACAAGAGCTCATACATACACTCAATACATACACTCATGGAACGGAGCCGACAGTCTTTCCACAGGAGAAAAAATTCCACATGCATTAATAGTGCGAGGAGGACATGCTAAATTTCAGAGTTCTCCCAGTCTAAGGTGGACTCCGAATGTCCCTTTTTTCAGTTAACAGTTCCATACTGTGAGTTGTTTTTTTTATCATTTTGTATAGGAAAAACTAAAAGAAGGGAAATTGTACTTCTACATTCTTCACCTGCTTTGTTGTTATTGCTGCGCAACAAATGATGTTTCACCAGACAGCAAGCAGACCTCGACAGAGAAAATAGCCTGCCAAACTCTAGAATTACAGGTTAAAAAACAGACAAAAGCCAAGTGAGCAGCACAGGACCCATAAATCTCAGGCAACTCTAGATTGAACTGAAGCTCATTTTTCCTTTTGATCTCACTAAGCAGACTAACCAGGCTTCTCCAGCTATCAGCATCAAATACTTTGAAAAAAGCCACATGGAAAAGCAGACAGTTTTTATAGTTAATTTCCAACACTTAAGCTTTTATGCAACTCTTTTCAGGAGTCGATACTTGCAAGTGACTTCAGAGAGATGCAGAAGAGATGGGTTGTAAATCGTGATGAGGAAAAAGCCCCCTATTGCTTCTTGCCTTGCACGTCTATGAAAGTGAATGTTAACATTCTGGGTTGTGTTAATGACTTCTGTTATTAAGCCATGTTTAATCATATATTTTTGTAAAATGCTTTCAGACAAGAACTGCTGAAGCAAAGGCCACAGCCTCACTTAAATGGGTGCCTCTTTTTCCTTTGGAAAACAAACTGATAGATAAGTAAATCAGGTCGCTAACTGAACTATAGGAATAAGTGAATGAAGCCTCAGCCAGGAATCAGAATGAAGTGGAAGAAATAACCCCCGGCACAACTCAGAGAGGCAGAACAGCCTCATGCAAAACATAACCCACATGAAGTTACTCATAAATCCACATAAAGCTACTCAAAAACGTCTCTTTAAACGATCAAAACCTCCTTATTTCTGGATGCACACTGATTTTCATTATTTGAAGAGTTTCCCCATAGAAACTTCCCTTATGTCACACTACAGCAACAGGGTGCAGTTCTTTCAATCTTTTTTATAAAATTACACAAGAAAAATCTGCACAAGAATTCAGTTTTGTCCTTCGAACCCCACCTGACCAACTTATCAATACAAACATGTTTGTGATACAAGGGTAAGGCCTAAAAAGAGACTTTGAATACTTTAATGAAGTAGGAGACATAACTTTCATGTCATGAAATGAGGTGAATATTTCACTTCTTTACTGAACACTGATAAAAATGTTTCAAATGCAATTCCCTGCAGGTCAGAAGTAGGACTTGTCAGTAATCTATACAGTCTGATTGTAGGCTGTAGCCTTGGGCAGTTCCCTGTGTCACACTGGTGCAAGCATGACCTGAAAACTCTGACCATAATTCAGTATTGAGACAGCAAAAGAGATTAGAAATGAAAATCTTGTTCAAAGTTGATACTTATGCCAGACCCACCAAGTTGCTTAGAGAAAGCTTTATACAGCGAGTTAAGGCTCTTTGTTAGGCAGCTTCAGAAACATTTTGAGCTGTGGGAATTTCTCCCCAGTTCTCTCTCTCCCCTCCCTTTTTTAAATACGAACTTTTATGAACCAGTATTCATCTCCCAACTTCAGAAAGCACACAGGGACATCGGGTCATCTGCATTACAATGCCTGATTCACCATGCATTTATATCATAAATTATGTTTCGCTCTATAAGAGAAAAATTATTTCCTGACAAAATGAAAATGCTCAGTTTTGGCAGTTATTTAAATCCGAGACCAAAAAACAGGCTTCAACCAAAATGTCTCATTAACCTAATTTTATCTAATGCATACCCACATGGAGGCAGAAAGAACAATTGCAAACTCATAGTTTTATTAGCTGGATCAGAAGATTATTGTAGAATGTGAGAAAAATGATCTCAGAGAGCTATAGATATATAAATTGTACGGATAGCTGACTACTCGCTAAATCTCTGTTGGTTGCATCCATAATTTAGTAAACTTATTTTTTTCCGTATGAAATGTAGAATACTTATTGTAGTATTTGAGTATTCCCACTCAAGTATTCGAGCTTCCAGTGATCTCTATTTTTCTCTTAGAAAATTTTTGTCTGGGAGAAAAATATTGTAGAATTTTATTGCTCCCTTCCCAATTAATAGGAGATTTCTGGTTTCACTGTTTCTCCAAAGGAGAAAAAAATGTAAGGTGTGAATAAACCAAGCTTTATTTGTAATATATCTATGAATGCAAGTTCTGGAAATGCCACTCAGCAAGTGGCCAAGGAATACACTTGGTCAGAAATCCCAGCTCAGCACAGACCCTATCTGTGGAGCAGCCCTGCTGCAACACCAGCTCTAAGCAGGCACAAAGGAACACACTTTACTCACGATCCCATACAGAGCCCTCCCACAACAGAACACTCTTACTGTGCTTCTTCCTCACAAAGTTGAATGTTATGTTCCACACTAAAAAGGAAGAAATGAAGGGCATATGAATGGCAGCATTTTTAGTATGTGTTGAATGCCATTCTGCTGAAGCCATACACACTGAGAACTCGAACTAACAGCACACCACCCAAACCCAAATGTTGCCCTTTCTCACAGGAATGGCATGGTTCAGTAGGGCTCCCAAGTACATGGGATTTGCCTTCTTAGGGAGTTAACTACAGAGATCCTATCTGGTGAAAGTCCAAATTATTATCTATAATTAAAATGTCAGCTTCTCACAGATTTCTTCACTGTTTCAAAAATTACTGCATGTCATTTTAAAACAAACACAAAAATAACAGAAGTATGGCCCTATACAAGAGGATTTCACTAAAGTCAAACTGAAAAAAAAAAGAGTTGCAAATGTACGCTATTTCTAAATCAAAATTTTCATCCTGAAAATGCAGGAAGTAGTTCCCTAACAGAGGGCCTCAGCCCAAAGTTCAAATAAATCACTTCAATATGCTTTTCTCTTTGACACGGAGATAATTGCTTGTTAGTGCTGGATCGCTCAAAAGATTAGAGTGGCAAAGATTTAAGAAAAAGTAAATAGTAGGATAATACTTAAATAATCAATCAAAATGAAAAGAAAAAGAAGCTATTATATCATCAGATGGAAGATATTCCAAACGCTGGAAAGAAAAAGACAAATATAGGACACTTGAACCAGTTTTACAGCAAATGCTATGCAGAAAAAAGAAAGCTGTTACTGATCAAGAGAGAAAAAAGAGTAAATAGAAAAGAGGAGAAAAAGTATGAAATTAAACTGATTTGCAGATAAGTTATCTCCATGACTTCATTATTATTTAGAAGCTAATTCTGTCACTTTTTGGACATGGACAATCTGCTGCATATCTATGTGGGACACTTGAAAAATGGATCAAGCTAACAATTAGTCAGCTCTCTGAAGGGCATGGAACATTGTCGTGACATCCAAGACACTTTCTAAACACTATCTTTAATGCACTTAGTCACACTGAAGACTCCAAGGCTCCCAGTTTCTTAAAAATACATTGATAAAGTTCACGTTGCCTTCTCCCTGAAATTTTCCTGCAGCTACTAGTGGAAAACCCCTAACAAAAATCTCACTAGAGTAACAATTAAATGAAACATCCATCACCTATGACAAAGATTAGTGCTGTCTTGTAATGACTGGATGGGAATTATAAAATGGCAAAGATGCCTTCCTCAATTCTAATTGAGAATCATTGAAAAAAATCAAATCAGTGCTGTTTGTTTCATTCAGTATCTATGGAACACAGAGAGAACTTTCAAAAATGCCCTTTTCCTAATGCAAATTATTTCTTAGCAAAGAGTTTATACAATTCTACAATCTAATCACACTGGAAAGCATCTGAATTTGAGACATCCATTTCTACATATAATTGCCCTCTTTTTTTCCTGTCGGTGATCTTTGGCTTGAAACTTCAGTATCTGGTAAGACAGCCTGTCTTGTCCCTAAGAAAAAGGGCACGGGGAAACTGCTCTTGGAGGACACTGCCTTTTGTCAGCAGGATCATCAGAATGGTGGAAAGCAAACATCAAACATCACACCGGAGCTTTGTTTCTAATAACCAGGCTGGAACATTAGGAGCTTACTTACAGAAATCTGTTTTCTAAAGTGAGAAATTTCTTCCTTCAGCTTCTACTGGCATCCACTTCACTGTTTTCATTGGAAGAACTGCTACAAAGATCAATCTCCTCCAGGAACAGTTAAGCCATTTCATAAGTCAGATTGTTGCACGCCTCTGTTAGTAGAAACCGCCTGTGAAGTGCACAACACACCATCAGCAGAAGCTGCCAATACTTTGGGGCATTGCTGAACGTGTTTCATTTCTCTGTAGCATAGTAGGAAAACCTCCTCATAAAATTACACATCTGTTCAGATGTTTGCCATCCTTCTTGTTTCAAAATAAAACACAAAACATCCACATCAATGTTTCCCCTTCCTTTCACCTGCAAAACAATTAATAACTCTGGATGCAAATCCACAACGAACACGAAGCACAGCATGAGGGCAGGAAACCAGCATTTGACCATAACACCACACCTACCTAGAAGTGCCAAATAAGCCTTTGTCACTTTCAAACTTGTGCTATTCCACATTCATTCCCCTGGAATATACACATCTGTATTAATACATTAATACATCATTGATACAGAGCACATCATGTAAACCAGACCTTGACTAACTGTTGAAACAAAGATTAATATTATTAGTTTTCCACTTTTTTTCAAGAATACTTTCTGACTTCTACAGATTTTAACTTGGGCCTTAGATGCACACAATAGAGCTTCAGAATACCAGCACTTCCACAGAGCTTGAAATACAAGTGTCACTGACAGATTTCATTCAATGAAAATGACATTAACTGTCAACAAACCAAATACTATGAATGAATCAGAATTCCTTTTCTTCATTAAACTCTCCTAATCACACAATTACTGCTTGTTAGGACAAGTTCCCAACACAGTCCTTCTGTCAACAACAAATAATCAGCTTCACCCACCTGAAAATTTGGATAAACTATTTGAAATAATAATGGGGTGCCTGCATAAGTCCACTCTTTGTCTTCATTCAAGCCATGCTCAAGCAAACAAAAAGCATAGAGCAGACGCAATGTGATCAAGCAGTGCACTCGTCTGTTATGTGTCTCACCAGCAGGTAGTTGGGGTTCATCTAGGCAGCTCTGCAAAACACTGCCAGCTGAAAACATGATCCATTTCCATCCAACAAACTTTTGAACTTGTCACAGAAATGTTAGCATTGTTACATCCAGTTTTATCAGTAGGCAGAGACATGGCTCCCTGATCAGGGGCCTGAGAGAGAGCCTAAATCAATCCCAGATCCAACAGCAACCTACCAGCACTGCCAACATACCAAAGGCATTTTTTCCCTTGACCACCTATTGAAGTTCACCACATGTGCTGATAGGTGAAGTCCTTTGACCTAGGATTCACATACGGTGAATCCTTATGTTTCTCACATGGAATCTGGAGCCCTGGGTCTTGCCTTCATTCACCCGTAATTTTCTCTGTAGTTCCCTCCAGGAAGGGAACCCTGAAGAACAAGGAAATGCTCTGTTCAATTTGTCTTTCATAGTTTACTGGAAGAAAATCAGATTTGGCTCCACTCTCTTACCAAAAACGAAACTGAAGAAGTCAGTTCAAATTAAAAATTTCATGCATAGAGCAGAATAAAACATTTTCAGGAAGTTATTAATGTTTTTAATACAGGATTACTGAACGAGGCACTGCAAGCTATGATTATGTTAAAATAAATGAATGCACCCAGTAAGAAAAGAGCTTTGCTGGAAATCTTATGTAAGGATAAATTCCCTAGATTAAAGGACACAAACAATGAGCTGTCAAACAAGATTTCTAAGGGTGTTTAAAAGATGAATTATGATTTCAAAATCCATTCAGAACTTCCCTATAGAGCCCAGTAAAAGCCAATATAGCCACCCATTGCAGCAGTCAAAAGCAACATCACATTAACAACTGCATCATTTACAGACAACAAACCAGGAGGTATCCTACTTCTTATGGGTATGAAACACTCTACACGGCTACAACCACAGCAGCAACAACCACCGGCATAAGTAAAATCAAGGAGAAAATAAATTTACAGGAACAACCTGAAGTTGCTCTAGCAGAATAAACATATCTGGTAATTTTGGTACTCTGCTGCCTGTGCAAAATAACCAGAAGGATTTAATGTTGATTGAAAGACAGTAAACAAGAACCATATATGAGCACACTCATTTTTGTCTTCTGCTCTAAACACACAGCATATACACAAAAGGAATTTTGTGTATTATTTCACATACTACCAAAAATACCATTAATATACTAAAAAAAAAAAAAAAAAGAAAAAGGCTAATTACCACTAACCAGTGCTCAAGATGACATACAGAGTGTCAATGTTTAAAGCTTCTATAATAGAAATTGCTAATTGAAATTTCTCTCTCATCAGTATTTGGATTCAGGGCTTTAATATCATCACATCACCGCATATACTGCATAGTTTCCTGTTATGTTCTTTCTAACTTTCATACCATTCTATCCAAATGAGAACATATGAATACTTATTTTCCTAGTGCTAGTTATAAATCCGTTGGCATTCCATATCTTTCTTATGAGACTCATACGCTGCATATATATGTACATAGGCACATGTCAAGATCTGAAAAATACCCAGAGCTGGCAGGTGCAAAACTGCATCTGCTGCAGCTAGTTTTTATTTTTTATCTTAACACAGAGCTCACTGCTGCCCTGGATACAAGTAGAAATGGAATTCGATTTTGATTTTTGAAGAACTTTAGTAAAGTTAGATGTACACCACTGCTTAAATTTGAGCGGCTATGTCCAACTCCTGCCAGAGCCTCTGAAGCTTAAAGCAACGTTTAATTGATACATTTCCATCCAGTCCAGTAATTCAGAGGTTAAAGGGGAGAAAATGGAGCAAGGAGAGAAGCTTCAGCAAAGTCTTGTCAGTACTGAATTGTAAATAAAGGTTTAAGCCACTCAAAATTCTATCTTTTGTGCAGATTTCATAAAGTCTTCACAGATATCAATTAGTATTATTCAGGGCCTACAGGTGTCTCAAATTCCTTAGATGCCCTGGTGATTTTAAAGTGCTTTTAAATGCATGCTTCTATAAACCCTGTTATGCTTGCTAAACAAGCAAATTAAAATTCCATAGGCTAGCAAGGCATGGATTTTTTTCCATTCATTAGAGTTTGATCCCGAGTTCTATTTTCTGATAATGTGTTTTCTTAGATAAGATTCAGTTTATATTGCATAAAATACTTCTCTTCATTTTTCCAAATACTTACCTCAAATCAGCTTTAGAAGCTCCCCAAGAAGCATGTTAAAATTGCATGCTCTTCTGTTTATATCAAAGGATGCTAGACTAACGGATAACACGTTGAACATACAATGTTCTACACTTCCTAACAAAACTAAAGCTGAACTGCAACTTATTTTCTTCAGGGAAAAATCACAGTAATTGCTTGATTTTCCAGACATTACTACTGGTTCCCTCAGAAAAAGCAGCTTAAATCTGCCATGCAAAATGATCGCGAGGGTTAGGAACTTGTAACAACTAAAGAGATTAGATTGAAACCAATGTTAAGAGAATGCATTTGGATGATCTGTGAATGAAATGACTACAGATGACATCTAGCAAAATTTAGTAACATGGAATAAATTAAAATAAATAAAATAAATTTATGTTCTGAAAAAAAAAAAAGTATACTGCCACTGCCTCAGCAGTGCTACAAACTGTACCTTTGCTAAAAACTAATACAGTAAGACACCTGTCATTTTAGAGGTGTTTTCTTTATGCTTTATGCTTTATGTTTGTTAAAGATGAGCAGAACGAAAAATGAAACCCAAGGGAAAATTTCTGAGTTACAGCTACCATCAATCTAGGATCAGCTCAAACCAAAAGAGGAAAAAAGGGAAAGCATTTGCCTGGGTAGTTCCTTTAAACTTTTGCAAAAGCCAAGTGTTCAACTTACAATGCAAGAATATTGTAAACTCAGATGCAATTGCAACTGTCAACTGAATTTGCCCAGCTACATCTGAAATAGGGCTGATATCGACACACACCATTGTTAAAAGGCTTTATTAAACGACTACTTTAGCTAACACAATGTGAAAAAGCCATAAATTATCCTGCTGCTAACATGCAAGTGGCTATTTGCCTGATGGTGATTCTGTGCATATATTGCACACACTGCTTCTCTTGCTAATGCATTATGAAACAGATGCTCACATCTTCCTGGTAGGACTTTTTAGAAACATGATTATGAAGGCAAAACTAGAGAAAAACAGCTGGCATTGCAGAAAAATCTCTTAACTAAGCAGAGGCTCAGCTAAGATTTTTGTAACGTAACAGGCTTTGATCACCTACAAGATACCTACGCTACCTAAAAAGACACAAAAACATGATCAGATACTGTTTATACAAGGCTGGCTATACAAGACCTATTCCCTTATGTTCCTCTGAAATACATACGTACGCAATTGCCAGAAATTTTTGGTCTGGTACTTTACTTTATTCTATAAAGTCTGTGAGAAAAGTCACCATCAACAGCAGTGCTCCTCCTCAGCTAGATACCTGTCTCAGCTTTGCCAGACTGTCTTTTTCAACAGGAAGCTGAAACATAAAGGTTTTGTTTTCTCTTTTCATCTTTTTTTTTTCCAAGCAGGATTCCACCTAGATTTAAACTTTGTTTTATAACTCCTTACCCTTCACCTGAAAATGCTTGAGATGTTGAGATTATCCTTCACTCAACTCCTCTGCACATCATCTCCCACGTCAGTCACAATGCTAGAAGAAAAGCACAACTATCCATACGCTCATATACTAAGTCTATAAATCAAATACTTAAATTTCTTAGTCATTTGCTTAAAAGTATTGCATATAGACAATACTTGATATAAACTATGGGAATCAAGTGGAATTGTAAGAGCAAACATGTTTTATTTATTTCTTGATGTACATCTAAGGCAAGTGTTAAGATCTTCTGAAAACCACGTTAGAAGGGCGAGAGCGACTGAACTGGTGTCACTAGAAAGGAAGACAACGTGTTAAGGAAATGAAAAGATGTTAAAACAGTTTGATGAGTCATCAAGAAAAAGGGGAATTTTAAATAACATTTTACCAAATTTGGATAAATAAACAACTTCTGTCAGATTGTTTCCACGCTCCTGTTTGACTGAAAGCACTGCACCATGAGTTCGGCTGCACTGACCCACAGTCCAAAGCAGAAGGTGGCCCCAGAAGGTGGCCCCATTTTGCCGTGCCCACCTGGCCACCTCTTCCTGGCCTTAAATGTCCATCTCCTCCCTTACATGGGTTCTGGCACTCACTCAGATAGATGAGAAGCTGATTCAGCTTGCTCAACGGGTAAAAATGGATACCACCAAATGAGAGGAAAAGGAAGCAAGGGGGAGAGAGAGAGGCAGGAGCTTGGCTGATGGTTTTGGTGGCAGTCATGAGAAGTCATGAGATCAGCTCTGCTGCATTCCCTAAATGCAAAGCTCTGCAAGACCGGCTCCAGTGATGTAACTAATCACCACTGCAGTTACGCAAAGGATCTGCTGCTCTTTCCCTCCTGGCCACACATTCCCCACTACTTATTTCCCTTGCTACAGTCCTGCCGTTCATCTGAACCCTCAGCAAGCCAATTCGGCTTGCTAACCCAGAAAAAAAAGATTTATTTCCTCTTTATTTCCTACCTGACGTGCAAGCTAAATTTGCTCACTGAGGAGCTGACGAGCACTAGAAATGGCTCAAGACTACTGGCAGTCGTCTTTTTTGGTTGACAACATGTTCTTAGACAAGTTCAGCAGCTCTTAGGGATCCTTCAGCTGCCACCCTTACAGCCACCTCAGTGAGTAACGGCCACGGCCGTGCCCCTGCCTTCTCCCACCATGGTGCCAGTACAGGTGCTCCTCCACGCCTTGATGGAGTAGCTCATACATTAAAAAAGCAGAAGTTTTGTTTTCATTTTTTCTTTTTTCTTTCTTGTTTCTTTGTAAAGAGCTGAATTGACTCATTAAGAGGTCAAACTCTTGTTTCGGTGGGATTTTTCTTGGGCGGGATCACGAAGAAAGGGGAGAGAGAAGGTAGGACTTAAGTAAACTCAAACAGCCAAAGAACCACCGCTTAAAAATGGCAGCAAAGTGCATTGAAATGCAGGAGCCAAGATTTTACTGAATGCAATCTGAAATGTATATGCTGCACATACATTAGACAGATGTATGTCTAATGCAGCTGTATTACAATCAGTAAAGATCAAGTACAAAATGACCTGGAGAAGACAATGCCATTTGCTCTGTACAGTAAATGTACAAAAGTAACAGCCACTTCTTTAGAGGTAACATGAAGTATTGCTTTCCACGAGCCATGACATCTCAGATAGTAGAAGAACACCAATCATTCACTTCACGAGAAACAGTCAGAAGAGAGGACCACTTCCCTGTCCCCTAGAATCCACCACCTCTTCAGATTTGTCTTAAGTCCATGTAGCTGGCAGAATTAGGAAAAAACATTACTATATGCAAAATGCTGACACAAGTACTAAGCCGTACAGCAGCTGATCTTAGGCACGTGCATAATAATGAACTCCCTGATGTAGTTTTCAACTTGGAAAACCCTATGTGTCTTCTATTTTAGATTCCTTTCAACAGTTAACGACTAAAGCCCTTATTCACGAGGTAAATTTATCTTGGGAAATGCCCTGAAAGCACAGACTGTAGTCTTCCTATGTACAGTAGCTTACTATTTTCTGAAGATTTATCACATACATTTCTCACTAAGAGATTACATTTCATTATTTCCCAAACTGAATATACATATCTTATACAGCATTTTATTAAAAAGTAAAGGAATTTTAAATGATCCTTCTGTTCTAACAGACTGATTATATAAGTCTTGTAATTCAGGGCTTTAGGCCCAATCATTTTATCCTTGTTTTTATCGTCTTGTGTTCATTTATTGTCACAGCAGCAGCTGAAAGAAGCATTTGGAAAGATCTCACAAGGAAAAATTCTTGTTGGCTTTTCCCACTACAAGTGTCCAGCCAGCTTCTGTACAATCACACAATAGCTAGTGAATTATAGAGTGTGGTTTTTAATTTATTGCAAGATTTCTTTTTTCTTATTTTTTTTTTGGCAACATGGATCTCCAATCTGAGAACCACGTCCAAAGTCTAGATGGCACTGGGTTCTGACTTCGATTCATTCTTTACTTTGGCCGTGATATGAAACATAAATCACCCATACAATAGAATGTAGCTGATGTTTGCTAACATTTCTTTGACAATGAAATGCAGGGATGTGACATGAGAAAGCCAAAGAACAAGAATATAAAGATGCGCGAATATTTATATAACTATTAAATTGTACGCACTATTCTTCTCTTATTTTGCTAAAGGGTATGACTCCATCTCCTGAGAGCATCATCCCCTGCTTAACTATATAACGGTCAGATGGATGAAAGATATATACATTTTAGTGAATTATTAATGTAGGTTGTATTTTAATCTACAAGATTGTAGAGTAGCAAATGTCCCAGCGGACAAAAAACGTGATCAAATATAGGTAAGGATACAAACCCTTCCCTGCCAAAATGACCTATTCCAGGCTATTTTCTAAAAAGGATAAAAATGCAAGTAAGCCTTACTCAAAGTAGTCAAAGGGTATCTTAAATTTTACTCGTTCATGTAATAAGAAACTTAGATTTGTCTGAACACAGGGAAGTCCATTTACTTTCTGCCTCATGGAACTCAAGGAAACATCAATTCAGAGACTTAAAAGGAACAAAAACACACACAAAGGGAAGGCTATGAAGCCAAATACGTAAGTATGACAACACAGCTATTCTGTATAAGCATCTCCTTCTTCCAGCTGGACATAATACTCCTATTTTCAAAAAGTTCACTTTCTTGTCAATGTTTTCAATATTGTTCATCCTTTATCCCATCTGCTGGATGCTGGTACAACACTTTAAAATGCTTCTTTTACTGTTGCAACCCTTCTATCTTGAGAATCTTTAAGAAATTCAAGGAAGAACAGTATAAGTGGTGGATCTGTTTGTGTTTTGTGTAGCTTGTGGCTTCCTGATGGGTAAAATACTGATGCTAGAGAATGCATAGATTTCACATGTATCAGCAGTTATAAGTCAAAAGTAATGTAGCATCAGTCGGCATTGCTAAGATGCTCATACAGCATCTCATTCATACATTCAGAGGGAAAAAAAAAAGTCTTGTAGAAAGGGACAGGACAGCATTTGGCAGTGAGAGGATTATCTACAACCAGAAAGATGAGGTGCAGCCTATGCAAACAAGAAAGATGGTGAAGAGCACACAGTTTTTGTGTACTAAAGCGACATGTAGCAGCCTGGACAAAGAACAGGTTTCATTCCTGTAAACAACCTTAATGCATGCAAATAGATACTGTATTCCTAAATAGAACCCGAACAATGATTAATGAGATTTCTGCGTTAGCTCTTGCAATAAAATGACCTTTCAATATAAACAAACATTAGGCCATATAGACAAAGTGTGTGCAAGCAGCGGACAGAAAGAACAGTTGTGCCACATGCCTCTGTAGGTGGTATTTGTTTGGCCAGCTCAGTGACAGTCACACGGAGGGAGTGATGGTACACTGGAGATAGTGGCAATACCAACAACCTGTACGAGTTTAAACTTCCACAGACCTGACTTTTTGGCGTCCTTTTTCCTACAGATTTCCAAAGCATCTCCTGGGTTTTAGTTTCCACATTGCTCAGCTCAGTTTGCTCCAACTGATAATGCTGAGCCTCCAAGCTCTGATTGCTCTGTTTTTGAACCTAGAGACTACTCATGGACCATCTTTTCTTTTTTTTTTTTTCCCCCCTTATGCTTCACTTAAAAATGTTGCAGATTAATTTTTGTCTTGTTTAGCTCTCCTCTTGTTTAATAATCTCTTCATGGGGTGGAAAGAGATTACATAAACACAGCCATCTCCTTTACTACGGTTTGCCACTGTATCTATACACCCAGTACAGTAGCAGCATGGATTTTAACTTTGATTTTAACTGAACATAGAGTATATGACCTATGCGCTTTTTTGTTTATTGCTTTTTTTTTTCTTTCTTCCCCCCCCCCCCCCCCCTTTTTTTCCTTTTTGTATTTTTTGTAACTATTCCCAATATCAACTTTTGCAGTTTGTAACATCAGCCAGTGACAGGTGGTCTGCTTTTTGTTGTTGGTTTTTTTCAACTTAAATTTTGTGGTGGTAACAGTCTCAGTTTCAAGTTGTCTGCTGTAATTCAGTAATACCTGGCAGAGGTCTGAGTTTAGGTTTCTTTTAAGCTGTACTTAGCCGTTTCTGATATCACACTTCACAAGACTATTATATGACAGACACCCTTAAGCATGAGGTGTAAAATCATACCATTCTGGAAACGGTTCAACTCGCAACAATCAAATAGTGATATGCTGTCACTTTTTAGAAGCTGTAAGCCATAAAAATGAAATACAGCTTTTACACACGTGATTTTACACCTTCTCCAATACTTCTACTTCTCTAAACCAAAAGCCATTTATCATTTTTCATTTGATGGCCGTATCAAATTATTCAGGAGCAATATAAATTATTTGTGCCACCTTTCACAGCACAAAACGTTTCCTTCAGGCACATTTGTATGACTGAAATATTGCTTTCTTGTGATGATGCCTAACTTTCTCTCAGTAAAGCTTCTTACAACATCCCCCAAAATTTTACGTTGACTGACATTATCAACTCATTGGAAATTTAGTTTTTCTTTTACCGTAGTTACATTTTCAGTTCTGCTTTTTCTTTATATCATCCTAGGTCCTTAATTTTCTACACCAAAATCTCTCCCAGCGACCAACAGCATTAGTTCATAGTGTCTGTTTCCTCACTCTTCTTGTTTTCTGATTTGACTATGTCTGAAAATTTTGACTTTTACACACACACACACATATTTAAGCTCAGGTCTTTCAGTCGTATTTTCTCTCATTTTTAAGTCTCTTCTCTGCACTTAAGTTTACTTTAATTTGAATTCTATGCTATCAAAAATTCGGCATCTGAATTGGAAAAAAAAATTGTCAACAACTGGATCACATGTTACTCCAACCTCTTACCTTTTACAAGAAAGTTAAAGAAAAATGAAATCAAAAGGCAGGAAAGAGCGAGAATGCTCCAGGCCCCTCAAACTGCTGTGACAACTGATCTGACCAAAAAAAATCTGCTTAAATAAAACGACTTGGAATCATAGAATTATAGAATCATTAAGGTTGGAAAAGACCTTCAAGATCATCTGGTCCAACCATCACCCTACTACCAATGTCACCCGCTAAACCATGTCCCTAAGCAGCATGTCCAGCCTTTCCTTGAACACCCCCAGGGATGGTAACTCCATTACCTCTCTGGGCAACCCGTCCCAATGCCTGACCACTCTTTCTGAGAGGACATGTCTCCTAATTTCTAACCTAAACCTCCCCTGGTGCAACTTGAGGCTGTTCCCTCTAGTCCTATCACCATTTACCTGTGAGAAGAAGCCGACCCCCAGCTCCTCACACCTTCCTTTCAGGTAGTTGTAGAGAGCAATAAGGTCTCCTCTGAGCCTCCTCTTCTCCACACTAAACACTCCCAGTTCCCTCAGCCGCTCCTCACAGGACTTGTGTCTCAGGCCCTTCACCAGCTTCAAAGCCCTTCTCTGGACACACTCCCGGGCCTCGATGTCCTTCTTGTAGTGAGGGGCCCAAAGCTGAACACAGTACTCGAGGTGTGGCCTCACCAGAGCAGAGTACAGGGGGATGATCACCTCCCTGGGCCTGCTAGCTACACTATTCCTGATACAAGCCAAGATGCCGTTGGCCTTCTTGGCCACCTGGGCACACTGCCTGGTCATGTTCAGGCAAGCATCAATTAACACCCCCAGATCCTTGTCCTCTGCACAGCTTTCCAGTAACTCTGCCCCAAGCCTGTAGTGCTGCATGGGGTTGTTGTGGCCAAAGTGTAGGACCCGGCACTTAGCCATGTTGAAACTCATCCCACTGGCCTCTGCCCATCGACCCATCCTGCCCAGGGCCTTCCTACCCTCCGGCAGATTGACATTTCCCCCCAACTTGGTGTCATCTGCAAACTTACTGAGGGTGCACTCAATTCCTTCAAAAGGAGTACTTCCCTGACCGGGAATCGAACCCGGGCCGCGGCGGTGAGAGCGCCGAATCCTGACCACTAGACCACCAGGGACCCCTACTTAAGGATTTTACACCAAACTTGGAGAGCCACATACGACACGCACAGTGCAAGCTGCAACTCACCCATAACCCACCCCCGTGAAGAGGCAGAAAAATACAAGTGTTCTTATTTTGCCATTATTGCTTACAGATAATAGAGTTGACAAAAAAGCCCAGTTATAAAAAGGGAGAAAAGCATTTGCTTGTGGTTGCCTCATCCCCTTGCACTCTGCCTCTCACTCTCACACCCAATTCTTCTGGAAATACACATTGTGCTGCTTTATAAACATCGTTTTCATTTCCTTTTCAGGGAGTTGTCTATTAACAGGCATTATTATAGTGCACTAACTATGTCAATGTCACATAAAAGTTTCAGCCTTCTATCCAAACATCGCTCAGCTTCTCTCTCAAAGGCTTATAAGGAAACAGAAGGAAACACAATGTGGAAGCACTGGAGCATATGTCTATACACCTCCATCACCAAAACAGAAAAACCACTGACCCAGAAATACCCTGAACTGTGTATGGATCTCTAAAGACCACAAGCAATCAACAGAATGCATCTTGACTCTCTACAAATCATTGTTTTTAAAAAAAACTGTTTCTTCTTAAACAGAAATAATTGTAACCTCTCAAAGCATGTGATGACGTCTGTGATGAGAAGGCTAGAAGTAAAATCAAGGTGCCCCTGAGTCTGTGGAAATATAGACATTGACTTAAATGAAAGCAGAACACTACCCCAAGAGAAAAAAAACATTGGCTTAAGTACATTTCTCAATGAGAAACCTTCTAACAGCTCTGGTAAGTGTGGCATCCAACTGACTGTAGCAGAACATGTCTTTTTCTCCAAAACATAGCACCCTGTGTTTTTGCCACAGGCAGACAGATACAAGTACAAGGAATTCTAACAGTAGCAGCTGACGGCATTACCTGGCCTTCCTAGCAAAAGTAACATTTTATTTTTTCTATTCTCTGCTATATGTTGAATTTGTTGAACTCTTACTAACTTATTATTTATACAGCATGCACTTACTTGCAACACAACCTCAAGGACTCTGTTTTTCTCTGTCTGCTTAGACAATACTGTACTTTTTGGTAGGTTTTTAGGACCTCACCATATTAAACAAGTCAAAAAGTAACGCTTTGATTATTTTATAGCATACCACCAGGGAAACCTGCTGTCATATCATGACCACCTTAAACTGTGGAATGTCTTCTCTGAAAGTCTCTCAACTAACTGACAGAACTGTTACATCTGCGTAGCATTACGCATTTTCTCTGATTTTGATAGACAAAAAGATCTGCGTTACAGCCAGTCCTATACTGGATCTGAAAGATGCAAGAAAGCATGTTTCTTTTCAAATGTTTACCTTAAAGATGCTCCAGCTTGTTTAAATTAAGACTAAATTAGCAAGCAGTAAGACAGCATTTCCTAAAACGTCTAACATATGAAATACAACTGAACTGCTAACACTGCCTTGTCAGCAAAGAACACGTCAAATAAAAGCTAAAACTATTGGCTTCTAGTTCAAGAAATTAAGCAGCATAATAATCGTGTCTTGTGTAATTATACCGCATACTGAAGTGCATGTTTTAAAACACAAACAAAAAACCTAATTCTTTCACGATGTCAGTCACACTGATCCTGCAACGAGGACAAAGACAACGCTAATTTGTAACTTCGAGGAAGAAAAGCCTAGGAAGTAGGCAAAACCATGAATATTTATCTTTATATGTTTGCATTCATTTAAAATGCCATCACAACTCACAAAGCTTTGGTTCAGATTCAGAAAAAAAATCCTCTGTGCAAAGTCAATAAGAAGTTAATAACAGTGTTGCATATACTGAATTCTAAGCCGCCTTCATCCACAAACTGCTCTAGTGACAGTAAGTCAGTGTGTCTTTCATATATCTGTCCCTTTGATCCAAACATGTAAGAGGCTCATGCCCAAACACACTCACTGAATCTTCATGCTTCAGTTCACAAAGGACACAACAGCAGTTTCAGTGTCAGCCTTGTTAAGCAAGAGCAGGAAGGTAACAGAAAATATAGAAATAGTCACACGGTTTGTTATTTTGTTCCAATAATAGTGCGCATTTTTGATCAATGAATTGAGATCATCACGTGCAATTTTTGGCAATTCAGTTTCGAAGGCAGACAAACCAGTATTGTTAATGTTGCCTTCTCATCTGTCTTTCATACAAATTACTTTTCTTGATCTCCCTTCTCTCACTTCAGATTCTTTCCTCCCATAGCTCTCAAGACAAGGTTCAAAATTACAGTCCCCAGCAAGCTTCCCAACCCTTTCCTTTCCACTGATGCTCTGAAAAGAACTCATGCACAGCATTTCTTAGCCCTTTCCTGGCATCTAGTAGTCTTGCTGTCCAGTGGACATAGCAAACCATTCTATTAAATTGTGATATGCTCTGAGGGATTCACAGAAAGCATCTGTGAATGCTCTGTGTGTCTATGGAGAGCACTTGTGAATTAGATTTGAAACAACACGCTGCGTTGGGCAAAAAGATTGCTGGACCTTGCAACTGCATAAAAAAGCTGTCAGGGAGAGGGAAAGCCATTCATGTCTGCTGAGAAAGGTACAAGTATGTAGGTTTAAAACTCTTCTGTTCTGATTGAAAACAATTGAAAGCTGAGGAAAAGGAGACATTTTATTGTCTAATTCTATTCCAAATTATGCCTTTATTGATGGAACACAGCATTCTGGCAGGGAGGATGGTTGACGCAGGTGTGAACTGGCCAAACCCAGTGGATACAAAGAAATCTTCCGCTAGAGGAGGAAAAAACACAGACAAAACTGACCGCAAATCATAGAGAAAGAGGCAGCAGCAGAGGCCTCGATATCAAGAAAATGAAGGGCACTGACTAATGGCAGGAGATCCCTGGGCATCACAGGTCTAAGAGCACCAGCGGCACAGTGCCTGCTAAAGCAATGCACATTACTTAAGTTGTTTGTATTTGTAGGTGTGAAGGTCAGCTACTTAACGTCAGGTGACACTAACAAGGACAAAACAGGATCCTACAATAAAACTGACAGTTTGTTTTTACTGACTTGTAAAGAGACCTCAGCTGAAGGGCTTAATGAGGGACTGACAGCAGAAAGAATTATTTACTAACCTAAGGATAAAGCTAAATGCAATTAGGAGCGGAGGGAAAGGGTTACAAAAATCAGTTTCATGCTAAGGCAAACAAACAAAATCTTTTTTCAGTTCAGGCTTAAAGGTTCTCACTTCTTCCACAGCAGAACACAGATGATTCACAGCTGTTTGGCATCTGGTGTGCTTCTACCTAGTAAATGCATTCTCTTTTTGTCATTCGATATTTCCAAACACATGAACTGGCGCACTCGCATCCAGTCCATTGCAGCACGAGGATCCTACGTGGTTTTGAGTGTTCCTCATATGTTTCTGACAGTGGAAATCAAGAACTAGAGATCTACAGGCATGGTAAAACAAAAGCTGTTTCTGCTTAGCAATGCCTAAGAAAATACATTTTCACTTAGCACCACTAATCAATTTGTGAACCTTTCAATTCAAAGGTTTTTATGATGGACACTGTTAGTAATTAAAAAAATTACATGCTACTGGAAAGGCAGCGAAGTGTTGGTACTTCTGATTTACGATCAGAGAAGTCTCATGTTTACTGGGCGACTCAGGAAACTTTGCTGCAGTATTTTGCAAATGCAAGATGAGCCAAACTATTGGTTATTTTGTTTTGAAAAGCAGAAGCTTTTGACCATACGAAACCAATTTTACGTATGCCACAAATTCAAAATAAAAACTACATTTATGTATTACTTCTGGCATCAAATTATTATATAGTATCACATGGATAAAATATCTCAGCTGAAACAGCTGTGCAAAGTACTCAAGCTAGCTTGCTTTCTTCCTCGTTGATAAACCTCTGGTTTGCTTGGAAAATCCTATTTTTTCCAGATCTCAGTTTGGTAGGCTTATTAGGCAGTCCTTCATCTTTCACAGGCACATTCTCTCTATCTTTTTCTAGCAGACACATACATATAAATTTCCATTAAAATTTACATGTGTTCAGTTAAAAGATCAGATTCAGAAGCTTCAAACCTGCAAAAGCAGAAAGAACAAGGGCAAAGTGCAAGCAGCAGTGCTTGAGATAAATTACAAAAATAAGGCTTAAAAGTGACATTTACCAATTTTCTAAAGTTAAAAAAAAAAATCAAGTTTTCACAATGCTACAAGCATAGCTATCAGGATGTATTTGAAATTAATGTGTGCTAGGCCTGCAAGAGTACTCAAAAACATTAAAATACTGCATTTAGCATGCATGTTTGTTATTAAAATGAATGAACAAGAATGAATAAAAAGGAAATAAAATGAATGAAAGTAAGCTTCTAGTCAAAATGTATAAAATCATGTTTTATATTTGTATATATAAATATATAAAATCGTGTTGTATATATGTATATGTATGTAAAAACACCTTACTGACCTGGCATAAGATTTGCACACAAAGACTATCTCTGGACACATATGTATGTAACCCAGATCTCTCCTCATTTGTACTTTCATGACAATCGGTAGCTCTGAAATAAAAGTGTTTAATTCTATATAGTAGAAATACACATTGGCCTATCATAGCACATAAGGCAATTCCATGGCCTATTCATGATTATGGCTAAGGCCACAACATCCTTGCTTTTAGCAGAAGTGGAAGCATTTTTTCAGCATTGTTAGAATGATTCCCTCACCCTCCTCCCGCCACAAAGGTCTGCACTAACATTATTGAAGTAGTTCATGCCTTTCAGAGGAAAGCTGCAATAATGACTACATATTCTTCATTTTCAGACTTGTCTGTACAACTCATAAAACTCAGATTCTGATAAAATTACATTGCTCTATTTCTCAAAGAGCTACATACCTCTAACACTATCTTGTTAACATTCTTATTTTCTCAGATGATTACTAGGGGACGAGTGGCATAACTCCTTGAAGAAAATACCTCAAATTCAGACAGACACAATGAAAATACATTCTAGAAGACAATTATGGAAAATGGTCCTGAGTAGGGCAGACAACCTACTTTTGTTTCCCAACTATTCACACATAATAACTCATAGTTAGTGAAGCAAACCTTGAGTTTTCACATAGGCAATGTATAAACATCTTTTTTGTCTTAAGAAGAGGTTTGACAAAAGTTACAAAAATCAAAAACTTATTTTTATTATCTCTACAATCAGACAGTAAACAAACTAAGAAACATTTGGTTTGCTGCTATTGGTGACAGGTAACATTTCTACAATCACCCTTCAAGTCACCAGTAAAAAATTAACTAAATATCTCAAGCAAATAATGAATGGAAATGCAAACAACCTTGAGAATATGTGAAGCAGTAGCAGAAATATGCAGTGGTTTTAGAAATAATAATAATTTCCCTGTAAAATTTATTATTTGCGTTTAGAAAGCTCTCTCAAAAGGTGAAAACTGAGAAAAGATGGAACTTCAGGCTGGTCATCAGGCTTGTTCTGCAAACAAGTCCCACTGTCACAAAGCCTGAATATCAGTCTGCCTTCCACAAAATAACTATTTAGCTTGTCATTTTGTCTATAACTTCAGGCTTCAGACGTGACCAAATATACAACCCTGAGTCAATATTACCCTCCTTCCCCAACTAAACACACACAGCCCAAAAACAGAACCACCCCTCAAACACAACTTTTTTCTCTTCCTACAATCTTCAAACATAGTCACGTAAATCAATAACCAGCAGTCCTAGTACCTTGACAGTTCTACTATTTAAGTTCTAGAAAGTGTAACCATTCACCACTACATACAAACAAAATTTTTTGGGCAATCTTTATTTTAAAACTTCTCGGCTGGCAAAAATAAAAGCTAAGTAACTTTTAAATGTTCACCTTCCTCCAGGATTTTAATATCCTTAATAGTATCACCTCAATTACAAAATATGTGATTCAATACTGCCATTTAGTTTACCAACTGTAACCTATTCTGAGATATGGGAAAAAAAATGGTGTATAATTTTCTATCCAAAATCACAAACTGTGTAATTCAAAGAAAGCTTATCCCAGCTAAACAGCGACACTCAAATGTGTGTGTTAAGTCAAAGTCCAAAAATTGCTGTCAATTAAAAAAATAAAACAAAAAAACAACAAACAAACAAAAAAACAATAGCCTGAATTAAAAGACCTTGGTCTCTATTTTTAAACACTCCTGGCCTTAGCAGAAAAACAAAAAACAACCTCATTCAACTTCCCCTATTAATACTCCCCCCATGCTACTATTGTCTGTCAATATAATATCCTATATGGCATAGTCTAGAAATTAATCTAGAGAAAGTAGACGACATTGTAATCTGATAATGTATGCTGTAGTGAGAAAAGCAACAGCTATTGTCCTCAACAAGTTTCTAACTAAATACTGCCTTCATTTCCATATTCACCAGAGCACTTACCTTTTGGGTGTTATACTACACAATTTGACCTAACATTTGGCTATCTATACCTTATCCATATGAAACAATGCACAGATAATTCGCAGGTGAATACCTCAGCATGACAAATTCTAAATATGTGGCCTGGTGTAGATTTGTGTTTATACAGTGGAGTTATGGGAAACTCACTCCTAATACAGAAGTGTCCTGCCTTCAGAGGGCCAGGAATGGCACTGCCCTGTCCCACGTGGACTGACAAGCTCCCCTGGCACCGATGAGCTCCTCCAGCACCGGTGTGTGGCCCAGCCACAGCCATGTGGCTGCACGGCGCTTATATTCACGCAGCAGATGCATCTGCCTCTGTCAGCCTACAGAGTTTTATGTTTCAGCATTGCTTATTCTTAACAAATTCGTACAAGCCCTATAACAACAGCAGTTTGCCATTAAGACTTCAGGCTATACTATCATTTTCCTTCAAGGAACGTTGACTTCCATGCTACGTATAGCTGCTTGCACCTGGAATCCTGCTAAAAAGGAGACTTGGGACTTCACCTACCTGCAATACAGAACTTGAAACTAAAGTATTAGAGAAAACATCCTTGCTACTGAGGCATGTAATTTCTTCCTTCCTCTTCATTCTAAAATTACTCGTGTTGCCTAGTTGATGAAAAAAGCCCAAGCAACCCAGGATTTGAGTCACATAGAACATGGTAGATCCTTATCAGAGGTGCTCTTCTTGCTAAACGTGGAAAAACGTGCTGTGCTCTGTAGGACAGAGAATAGATAATTTCATATTGTTATTCAGAATGGTTCTGAATAACAACCCGTATTTACTATAGATATGGTTTCAGCTATTTAAGAAGTATTTCTGTGATATGTTTTTGTCAGTTTTTGATGTTCTGTTTGTTTCCAGAATCATCCTCTACTGCACAAATGGCAAGGTGACAGACCTAATTATTAGAACTTGACATCAACATGCCCACATTCCCTGGCAAGGACTTTATTATAAAAGCCACAAAAGAGTGAATTTTAAATATGACAGGACACCAGAAAATTGTTTCCATTTCCAGTTGTCTTTCTGAGCCTGAATAACCACCACGTCTACAAGGTTATCTCCTTCCTTCACTAAGCTGTACTTCTGCTCATTGCCCTCTTCCCTCTACCCAAAAGGGTAAGGGGTGCTTCCTCCATCTCTCCCTATAGTTGTTAAACTTGAAGATCAAAATGATTTATTTGCAGAAGAATAAATTAATTTTTCCCCACTGACACGTTTATTTATACAGCTCTACCAACTAAGAGGAAAATGAGAATTCATTTGACATAGCATCTGCATTATCATTACTTCAACAAACCCATTCTGTTTGAGACAAAATGAGCTACAGTTAAAATTCTTTTAATTACTGGGAAATTCCTGTTTATATTAGCATGCCAAACAGTGCCATCAACAGAGGAGGTGCCCTGGGCCACCTGCAGCCCCAACAATTTTAAAGAAAATTGCCCTGAAAGCAAAATGGTATTAATTCATCACTATTCATCTGCAGGAACTAGCTACTACTTAAGTTTATCAATAAAAATACATTAAAATTTTGGGAGGCTGTGCTTTAACTATGGTTCAAGCTCAAACAATTAAGATGTGAAGCATGCCACTGGTGATTACTGCAGTAAAAGAAAGGGTCAGCTGTTCTGCACTGAGAGAATGAGGCAAGCATCTAACAGAAAACCATAAAATCCATAACAAGTTTTAAACTTGCAATTTTATATCAATAGACCTCACAAAACCAAATGCTGAGCCCTCTACTGCCATTATTCTTTCAGCAGAGAGGCCGAAGCAATGCCTCACAAAAGTGACTTTGTATAATTTAACTGGGCTAGAGCCCACAAAAACTGCTATCGCTGACGCCCAGCGTGCTGACAGGAAATAGTTGCTGTCTTGAGCCTTGATCTACCCACGTGAAATGGAGCTTGCTGGCTGACCACAGACCGGCCTCTGTTCTCTTTGTAATCGTCAACATCTGCTCTGCAGATCTATGAATAATTTTATGACACACAAAAAATTGCTCTCCTACTGACTCCAAAGGTTTTGTTGTTGTTGTTGTTGGGTTTTTTTTAAACATATGTGTAATCGGACACTGAGATGAAGAGAGAGCCTGTTCTGTTCGCAGGTTAAGAGTTACATTCTCCTGAAAGATGCCATTGAAACGCGATTCAGAGTAGGTAGGGAACACTAACATTGCTGGCTGCCGGCTTTTAAAATCATGTGGCCAGATAAATGTTGGCAGTTGAGATCATACATCATGGTCAAATACTGCACAAAGTGGAGCAGCAGCCGACTGCAGTGGGCTCCACAATTGCCACCTCCAGGAGAAGCAGCTGTGATTTCTCTGTTTACCTGATCAATTCGTGCCAAGTACAACAAACCTTAACTCAATGTATCACTGCTCTAGAAGTGAGGATTTAGATGTATCAGTGAGGATGTTCAACACAATTTGAGTTTTAGTTAAGACATTTGAGAACAGCTTAACAGCACTGTCACTTGAAAACTTAATTTTCCTCCTCTTTCAAGCAAGCCATCAGGGGTTCTAAGAACATCAAGTGTTTGAATCTAACAGTTTCTATTCTGTTTTCATTCCATAATCACAGGTTTTTATTTATTTATTTAGGAGAAGTGCCATTAGGAAAGGCATGGAAAAGGCCCAGGTAAAAAGGAAGAGAACTGAAGAAAAACAGAGGTGCACAGTTGCATTGCCGGCTTGCACGCAATGCTTGCGAGCAAAACTACTCTTCGTGATCAGTAAAAACAGAAGAATGGAAACAGCACAAAATAACAGGTCACAAGGCGAGTGAGAACTTGCCAGTACATTTCTCAGACTTTTCCAGGACTGGAAAATAACGAGACGTGCTTTCTTGACTGACTCCTGTGCACAACATAGGTAGACTACTGGCTGCATATGGGACAAAACAAGAAAATAGAAATCCCTTCTCCTTTAGTTTAAATACCCAGGAAACACAGAGAAGGAAAAGAACGATGAGAAGCATAAAGCTAAATATGGTCCTTGAAGAGTCCTGCTTGAAGCACACACTGTATTCAGGTCCACCCTAATGAATTCTTTACCTCCTTTTCTTGTTTCCTATCATAATAAAGCTGAGAATCTCCCTGCAACTTCCAGGATGTAAATGCTGTGACAGTAAGATCATTTCTTGCTAGCTTGGGTTCAGTATTGCCTTTCTGGCCTGGCAGCACACTAAATGAAGTATGTCAACGTGTACGAGCACATGTTAGTTTAGCACTGCTCAGCACGGATCTGTCCACTACATGGAAAGACTTGTAGAGTCTAGTTTCTCTCAGAAGCATTAAATCCTGTTTAAATGCAGTTACCAACTCGATGACCAATTCACCTTTTTTTCCCTGAGACTCTGACATACCTATGGAAACTGAAAAAATGGAGTGATTCATGGACACAGTACTTTTTTCTCCTGAATGTGAATAACATTATTAAATCTGCAACTTTCTTGCACTCATGGGTGGTTATATTTATGATTTATTTATTAGGAATTACAGTTATTTGCTTCTTGCAAAATGAATGGGCAATTAAGCATGTAGTGAACTTGTAACTATTTTGTACAGCATCCAAGAAAGACAAAATCCTTTGAGGGAAGAGCCGAAACTGAGAATGAAGTGGGAGAGTGGAAGCTGCTGAATGCTGTCACAG
The DNA here is from genome assembly GCF_040182565.1 of Anser cygnoides. NCBI lineage: Eukaryota > Metazoa > Chordata > Aves > Anseriformes > Anatidae > Anser > Anser cygnoides. Next base: position 3,532,534 of record NC_089891.1, on the reverse strand, counting down.
CCATAACAACCAATTACAAAAGCCTGCATTGGAAAACAGTGAACAGCTTCAGAACACACAAAAGAAAACAGAGGATGAGACCCGGTCAAACAGCCCAGAAGTCTCCCAGAATTACAGAAACTCAGCTGCTTGCAGCAAATGAAAGTCTGGAATGTATGTAAATTTCAATTAAGGAGTAAAAAAAAGTCAGGTTTTAAATTAATTAAGATATTGCCCACTGTTCACCTTCATAAAGGCAGAAAAATAATAGGTATTGCTATTACATGATAACAGCACAAATTCAGACACTATTCTGCTAGCTTTTAACATAGAACGAGGAGATGGCTTTTGCCCTAGAAAGTTTACAGTTTTGTTATACAAGGTGCTTAAGAAGGACAGGGAATGACAGAGGGAGAAAATAACGAACATGAACATGAGATAAGGTAAAAAATGAAAAGAGGCACACAATGCAAATCTAGTACAGAAAGCTGTTTGCACTAAGTGGCTGCAGAAGGAACTTTACTGTAACACGTTGCAGTGTTAAATAAGGGTATGCACATTAACAGTCACTCTGCTCTGTTTAGGACTTGAATTCCCAGAAATCACTATTTTGTCTTGTTATATAATTATACAGTAAGATACAAACTAGATATGGAGATTAAAAAAATTAGGAATACATTAAAACAACAATTTAAAGCTCTTGCACTATAGCATCAATCCAACAGGCTACATGAGGCAGAAATATATTCACATAACAAATAACTACACTACAGTGCCTTCTTGTACTTATTTTAGTATAACTGTATCAGTGCAACTCTCTACTAGAGATGGGGTTACATTTGTATATGGGTACTATTTCACACAGGTCCTAGGTAATCAAGATGGTACTATGAGCTATGCTGATACAAATTGCTTTTATATAAGTGAACCCACCTAACAGCTTTTAGTAGTATACTCTGGTATCAAATCCCTACTTAGATAGATCTAACATTAAAATCTCTACAAGCTAACAAGTTTAAGAAACTATATGCGTAGATAGCACACTTATTTTGTCTTGAATGGTAGAATAAACTCTCCAAAATGATAACGATTAAAAAAAATGTTTTAAGTAAAATTTCCATCGTTATTTAAACAGCAAGGGCTTGTCTTAATTTGACTCCAACCATGTGTAAAATTATCATAATCCTGAAACATATACGTTCATCACTACATTTATTTGATTCTGACATTATTAGAGTACATGTATGCAAAGAATTACCCCAAATAAATGTTGTTCTCCTGGCATGTTAAAAAATTATACTCCTGGAAATAATAATTCCTTTTACTGTACAAACTTTCTGAACACCTATCCTTTATGTTGGCAGGTATATATAATATGTATTCTGAAAGAATTCAACAATAGGCTTAAGAGCATAAAGGCATGGACAATATTGGAAAATACTTCAAATTCATCTAATTAAAAAAGTCTGGCAACATTTTGCTTTTTCTAATTTGGTAGCTCTGAAAATCACTATAGTTTGCACTACTACGACATGACAGCTTGTTTAGCAAAAGCATTGGATTTCCTAATTTCATTAAGGTGTGATGCTTTTAACACGAAAGGTATAAAGCTGCCAGGTATATGTTTTTCCTCTACTGCCTCTTTCTGTGCTGTAAGAACAGTCATTGCGAGTGATGCAAAAGGTTAAATCCGCCCACATCACAGAAACCAACACATCCAGAGAGGTGGCAAAGGACCAACAGTTACACTAGAAGCCAGATGCAAGACCATTTCCTTCCTTGTTATACACCCCATGCACTGCAACCGCTCAGATTTCCGTTCGGGCCAGCGCTTGACTATCCTTCTGCTAACCACAAAGCACATGCCTGCTCCACCTCCTTTACATGTGATCATTCTAGTTCTCAAAATGTGAGCTGCATACACAACTCCCGTACTTCTTGAGGAACTAGATATATGCTAATCATCCCTAAGATCATGTAATTGGCACAAATGAATAGACGAGTATCTATTCTGTATGACAAAGGACATATTGTTCGGTTATGGTTGATCTAAGCTAACACCCTGAAAAGCTGCCTATTATTTTTTTTATTTGAATAACTTCAACCTCAAGAACTTCTAATCACAGCCCATTTGGCCAAGGCTGTACAAACAAAATAAAAATCCCTTGTCCCAGTCAAGGGTCATGCTTGTGCTAACAAAAAAAAAAAGTACAGAAATTGAACAGATCATTAAATCTGGATCCTTATACTCAAAAGCTGTTAGACCGGAAGAAAATATGTTTTCTTAGTGACATAGGAAGATAAAACCCCAAACATAAGTGCAACATGTATCATTAATGGAAAAGGATATGATGGATTATATTTCTTTTTAAATTCAACTTCCTTTATTAGTCAAAAAAAAAAAAAAGCAAGAACTACTATAGAGACAAATGTTAAACATGGCAGAGTGAAGCCAGTATAATTAGTATTAAGAAGCAGAATCTTGACTGTGATAGGTCAAACCAGCCATTTGATCTACCATCCAACACGGGAAGTGATGCTTTCACACCCCCACCCACTCCAGTTACTCCAAATACTACCAAGCTCTGCTGAAAATCCAGCCCAATACTTTTAGCACTGAAAGCTGAGACCAAAAACAGCACGTTATTTTCTAGTAATAAGTGCTCTTAAGTCGTGCTCAGTCACAGTTTTTGAAAGGTGAGAAACCATTCAGTGCCTGGTTGCAAGAGAAAAAAATAAATATTTTTTTTCCTATATATATAAGGCTGTAAGAGGGAGCTGCATTACAATAAAAATATATGCTTGGAATCAATTATTTTTATTACTCTAAAAGCCATACTAAAAATGTTTCCCTTTTTGTGGAATCAGCACTTTGATTTTCCAACTCAAAGAACCAAAATCACAGGAAGTTAAGGGTGTATCTGCTCTGCGTTCTCACATACGGAGGACTAATTGAAAAATAAACAACACTAAATTAGTTGGAAACTTTTGTATTTGGAGTAGACTTTTTGTTTTGAAATTAAAAAAAAAAAAGATTAGTCATTTCAAACTTTTAACTATCATGTTAAAACAACTGTTTTTTGTCTCTCATCTGTTAGTCAAAAGTAAAGATCCCTTAAACTAAAAAAGGCAATGACATAAAAGCCCAAAGTGAAGCTTAAAGACTATTTATTTGTAATCTAACATATCAACAGGATAAATATGGAAGATCAAACAAGAATAAATGGAGCATTCAGAAGCTGGTAGCTATTAGTTGGTTTCATCCACATCCCTAAGTGCAGACCTACATTAATAAACAAGCCTTAATATTATTTTAACTCGTTGCACTATTTATCAAATTAATTTTCAGAAGCATGGAGGAGACATGAGGATGTCAATTATAGCTTTGAAAAGAAATTATACATTTCCAAAAAGTTAATCCTTGACAGCTTTCCTTTACATTTGGCATTACATGTCCATCAAGCATTTTATAAAAACTGTTTTTTAGGATGCAAACATGCCACATTACATATTCGTAAAATTACTTAAAATACAGGGAAAGATCATCACTGGGTACTAATTATAGCTCAAATCAGTGGTAAACTCTTTTTTTACCTTCTTAACCTGAACATCCAAAGGCAAGTCATGCTTTTTTTGTCATACAAGTATCCACCATGCTGTAAGACTGTACTGCAAGTTGCTTTTATATTATAATGCTTCTATTGCATTCATATATTGCCATATATTATAAACCACAATCATGCATGCAAAACATCAAACAAAACACGAGAAGAAAAATACAAGTATTTTAACACTATCCTCTGCAGTATGCCTTTAAACTCATGCAAAATTGCTAATGCAATGCAAAATCTGTATAGTTTTGAACTACTGCAAACCTGTTTCTGGAAGTTCAGAAATATTTGACCCTGAGATGCCTTTACATAAAGCCTCACTGGGAAGTTCTAATTGTGCTTTGAGTTCACAGATGTGGGTAAGCCACTTCTCATTAAACTTTCTAAAACTCCATGAACCCCTTTGACATGCATTTTCTAACACAAATATAAACATTGACTAGCTTGTGCAACTTTGTTTTGTTCTCCTTTAGAGGGGAAAAAGGATCAACCACAAAAGGAAGCAGCCATTTTTTTTTCTTATATGGTATATGCTTAATCCCATAGAAACTAATGCATTCTACTGTATTTAACCAGTTTGTAATTTTGGTTTTATCACTCAGTAGAAAAACATCAGGGACTTTGCTATTTTTAGATAAAACAGATGAAGGAAGAGGAAACTGTGACCAAAAAAAAAAAAAAGCCCAAGAAAGCATTGAGTGTCTTTTGATCAAAAGACAACAAATACAAATGAGCTATACAAATGCAAAGGGGGGTGGGGGAATCAATCAGCCTTTTCATGTTTTATTCATTCTTCAGAGTAGGAAAGTCTTACTCTCTGTCCGCCTCCAGCCTTTACCAATGTCAGTGGACAACAAGCATTGCATACACCCACTTTCAGACTGCAATCTCAATTGGTATTTCAGTTCTGACATACTGACAACCAAGCCCAGCACTTACAAAGTCAGAATTTTCTGGTCGGCAGGTGAAGAAAACGAGCCAGTGACGTTCAATCTGTGGCCTGCCTGGAAAATGCATCCTGCTTGCAATCTACTCCGACCAGCTTTGTCTGCCTCTTTGGGACTGTGCAGCAGACCAAGAGAGCTGGTCTGGTTAGTGCCAGCTTCCATTTGGCTGCAGAACCTTATCAGGGCAGTGCAGCTCCCTCCCATCACTTTGGGCTTTCTGCCCGTGCAGCACACAGCACACCTACTCACCTGTCTGCTTCCTGAGAATGACAGCAACCACATAACCTGCTCCCACCAGCTCTCTTTTCCAGGCAGACAGGGAGCAAGGTGCACGAGTTTCTTCTGCCAGCCACAACCCACCCCAACAGCCCACTCTCCTTGGAAATTGTAAGAAGCTGCTTGCTGAGATGTACTAAGACAATGCAATATTGAGTGTATGGAATTTATGGAAAACGTCTGCCGTGTGATCAGGAAAAGCTCCTGATATATGGTCCTTTAGAACATACTACGTGATCCACTCAGCCAAAAAGCTGAGTATATCTGTAGTAAATCCTGATTTGTAGTGTGAACTTTTATTTAACGTTAATTAAAATTCTAAAATAGGAACACTTCGTAAGTAGGGAAGCATAGCTTTTAAGCCTATTAGCTAAATGTCACAACCACCTGTAATAGCATAGGAAAGTGATCATTATGGAACTCGAATAGGTTAAATGTTATTCTTCTATCAGGTGGCCTAGAGAGATTATTGGTAAGAGCTGCAAATCAGCTGTGAAAACTTCCAGACCTATTCTATACAAAGAGCTCTAAGACAATGTGCAAAGTGCCTATGGGTCAAGAAGCAACACAGACGACGTTACAGTGGACAACAGCCACACAGAATCACGTTTTGTTCTGTTACCTTTCTAAATTACGACAGTCCAATCTATCAGCCAGGGAGCCCACTCCGATTTGCAAGTTTCCTCACATATCAAACAAAGCTCATGGACTGCTTCTAAGTAAACAACAACCATAAGAAAACAGAGGTTTCTTGTCTTCAGGGATAGGAAGAAGAAGAAAAAAAAAAGGCAGGTCAGATGGAATTATGCTTCAGGCTGAACACAATACTTCACAGGCTGCCTGTGAGATTAACCTAACCTAAATAGTGACTTAACGGACATGGATGTGAACTTGGCTACGTTACTTACAGTCAGCAACAAACCTTAAAAACTACTTGTAAAAATATTTGTGCAATTAATCCAACCTTAAAGCCATTTAGACATTTTTACTTACACAGTACAGTAAAATTTCCAGTGTACAAGAGCATGATCAAACTTCAAGCACAATTCAAGAACAACTCAGACTCTAACATCCTGTAGGATTAGATTTAATCTGTATTTTTTCCACTTACTTCAACATCCAATCAGTCATTTATCTATATTTGTTTGCTTATTTTCTTTCTGTACCTGTCACTATACAATTACCAAACAATTAAACCATCTTTTTTTTTTTTTTTCGGGGGTGTAGGGGGTGCCTATAGGCCAGAAAACCAGAAAAATATCAAGTCAATCAATATATGTATCTGTGTATTTTAAGGCTTATATTAATATATGTGTAAAAGTATGTTTTAATTGCTCATAGTTCATGCAGAAGATAACCTTAAAAAGCAAATATTAATCTTTTAAAAAGTAGCCTTCACATTAGCATGCTCTCTTTGTACTCTTTCATTCGCCCCCGCACTCTCTGGGGTATATATTCTGAAATTTCACGCATACCATAAAGTATCTTTGGAATGTTACAGTATAATTGTTTAGAGAAACATTTAATGGATGAGTAAGCATCAAGAGGCCATGGCTAAGGGAAGAGAAAAGTTAAAATGCTAGAAGCATTTTGCATTGAATGATCTCAGCGTGAGGACAGGGTATAGACATTCGATCCAAAAATCTGGTATTGACTCAAGCAATATAAAACCAACAGCCAGCACCACAGCATACGAAGCCATTCAACCACCTAACAAAACATCTGTTGCCACCCACCTCTTTCAAACTGGACTTTAGTCACTGCCTAGTAAAGCAATCAAATGCTACATGATATTATTAATAACATAAATATTATGATAGCCGATTACATGATCTTGACAGCTGCTTTTTTTTCTTAATGGTCACTGTTTCCCAATTTACAGCACAAATAATTTGTACGTACATGATATAGAAATGCAACAGAAGTAACTGGAAAAAAAAGCTGGGCACTGAGTACAGAGACAGCTAAAAAAAGCTGAACATTCTTTCACTACAGGAAACTGCTGGAGACAATATGCTGTAAATTAAAGCCAATTTTCCCAAATTCCCTGAAGGACTGCTCCTCCCATAGATTCTACAAATCCCTCAGCAGAGGCCCATCATGAGAGTTTTCTCGGGACTTATTTCCTGAAAAAAGGTTTTAAAAGTACACCCAAAATTAAATGTATGGTTTATCACGATGAAGAGAGCAACCCCCTCACAGGCCTAACCTTACACAGTTGTTTCATATCCTGATCATTAGAGAACAGCTGAAATAGTTTTTACTCCCAGTTCCTCCGCCTACCTATACTTATAGTCAAGAAAAAGCAAAATAATTACATCCCTACCTGAATTTTTGATCAGAATAATGGATACTGCGGCAGGAGAAGAGAGAGAAGAGACATATGCCAACACGTAGTGCTCTGGAAATCAAGCAGTCCTTTTAGCACCAGAATTAGGAAAGCCAAGCTTCATATAGACTTGCATCACAGTTGATCATGGGTTGCAGCTGAAGCTTGTCTTATAACTGAGCACCTAAATTCTCTGTCCAAGTGGATCCTGTGGTTCTTAACATATGAATTCTAGCTGCTGCAGTACAGTCTCATCTATTTAGCTTTGAGAAAAATTTTGAGAAACCTACAGGCTTTGAGGAACTACTATTTCTATGTTAAATCTGATGGAGAACAGGTAACAGGTTCAAATACAAAACAGGAATACATAAAGAGAGTGATTGTATAAATCTCATCTTGTTTAGAAACCCATCAATAAGTAGCATGTTCTGTTATGCAGCCTTCTAGTTCCTGTCCCAATATATTTTCCAAAATTCCTTATCTAGTTGTAAAATGTGTGAATCTAAATCATACATAAAAGTAATGGATTTCACATGCTGTTTGATTAAATCTTCAAGAGATATTTGTAGGCACATAAGACTGCATGGGACTTCCCATGTCACTGAATTTGTACCTTACTATCAGAAGCAGCACACCAGAAAATTTCTTCCAGAAAACTTGCAGCCCCATCCTAAAACTGGTTTTCATTTTGCACCCCTCAACTGATTGGACTCTTAAAATTAGGGTACTTTTTAAAATTTCTGGCTTAACTCATTAAAGGCTCTATCCAGTGGCCATTTCAAGATAGATAAGCATATCAAATCGTGTAGGACAAGCTTCTACACTGCATACTCTAGTTTTTGTCTTCCCTTCAACAACATAGTGATGTGCTATTACTGTGTATCCAGATACCACTGTCAGATAAATTCATGGTTTTAAACCTATAATTTTTTCTAATGCCATACTCAAAGGCAATTCCAAATATTCCACTGGGTAAGATTTCCTGTAACTACTTTCATTTGGTGAATTATAGAGAACCATAATACCACTGCTGATTTTAAAACAAAGTCTACAGATTACTTCTTGTGTTACAACAACCATACCAGAGCCTTTGAGTATGTCTTTGGGGGCTATGGTAATGGGGAACACAACACAGTTTACAATGAAGTCTAACAAACATGGATACGTTAATCTTTTCAGCCACTTAAATCCAGGAAAATCAAAAGCAAATGTCTTCCTACTATAGCATCACAAAACCCAATCCCAAATACTTGAATCATAATGCCTGCTGGGATGTTTTCTGCTAACCATCCATTAGATTTCTTATAATACTCAGTACACACATTCCTCCACAAGCTGGATTGATTTCTTCAGTTTAACTTGTTTTTGCCAAAGTCTCTTTTAGTTCAGCATTGGCTGCCTGCCTAACGAAACAACCTTTCTTTATGCCAAAACTGTCATCTTCGGTCGTACAAGACGCATCTCACTTAGAAGCATGTACAATGAGCACTATGTTTAATGCCTGAAGAACCGCTATTTTGAAATGATCTCTAGCAACACTTAAACAGATAAAGAAGTAGTCAGTACCTAAACCCCATGGAGAAAAAAAGTCTTCTAAAGAAAGATTTTTTTCTTTTTGTATTGAAATATATTTTAAAATGAAAACCCTAAACTGATGATTAGAACATGAGTATATATGTTTAGCCACAGACAGCAGTGTGAAAAGTTAGGCTCCCTCTGAACCTCCAGTTGAAAGCTTCAGTCTCACTCAGTGTGAAGTCATCATTACATAATGATCATATGTACCAGTAACATTTCTCTTACTCAATACTCTAGCATTTAAATTATAAAAACCTGATAATCTTGGTAAATTATCAAGTGTTGCTAATGAACGACAAAAAATAAATAACAAAATAAACCTCTCACTGTATTTTTCTGCCATAATTTCAGTCACAGCTAAAACATGAATACCTGTGTATGAAGCTGTTCTTCAGTCAGATTATTGATCCAACGAGTGTACCGTTCAGTAGACATTGGTGGCTCTCTTCTGACTTGGCAACCAACAATCTAAGGCAAAATGAAATGAACATTGTGTGAACTGCTCTGCACCCACATGGCAGCAAAACAAGATCACAAAATCTGCATTCAAAACACGGGAAATACAAGAATTAAGATCATCGTCTGAAAATTAAGAATACAGAATCTTAAGAATTAAGATTATAAATCTGAAAACCTCCATTCTGTAATCACCAAAGCTAGAAGCAAGAGAAACTATGATCTAATCCAATATCAACAAACCTTAAAAAGGTGGAACTGTAAAACCAATGCTGAGAATTAATGTGAGAAAGAAAAGCTGGTTGATGGAAAATATGAAGACAATTCAAAACGTAATTTAGAAACAAAAATTTCTGAGACTCTACATGCTTACTAATATCCTCATTTCTCTGTTTCTTTAGTAGTACATCATATTTACACACACACACAATACCTTTGGCTTTTCTTACTCTTTTCTAGTTTGAGCTTTGGAAGGCAGGTATTATAGATGAATGAAACACCTCCGATGTAGTTACTATAAAGATGAAGTTAAGATTTCACTCTAATATCTCCTCCCTTACATACTGGATAGTATCATTATCTAGATAATGATATCATTATACATATGTAGCAGTCCTATACTTGAATCATATATGGAATTAGAGGAACACAGAGGAAGAGAGGGATTAATATGCTTAAAACTCAAGTAAAATGTTCTCCAAAATGTTCTCCATAGTAGTATCTTTAAGTTCACTTTTTCTTAAAATTACCTAAATATGCTCTCTATACACATACACATTTTTATTTCCACAAGGCTTTCTAATTATTTTTAAAACCTGTACTTTCACAAGCACATGAAAAAAAATAATCCTTCTCCAAAGAAAACAAATGACAATTCCTTTCTTAAAAGCAAAGGAACAAAACAGCCACAGTTGGTGCTCCTAGTGACCTCTCGTAAGACTTCCACGGCTGTACCAAACCTATAAGCAGTGCACATAAAAGCCAGCATCTCCCTCCTGCAGAAGACAGTACTGTAAAGCATCATTTATCCACATTCTTCAATTATAATGACTTTGCAGCAAAATATACTTAACAGTATAAATGCATATTATTGAGAACAGCTGCATTTTGATCTTGCAACACAGCAGGAAAATAAATATAAATGCCTAACAAAGCTAGCACTTTGTAAGAAGTGAGGAAAATAACTATAAATGCCTAACAAAGCTGGCACTTTGTAAGAAGTGAAATGTTCACACTTCCCTCTACCCTACCATAACAGTGAAATGTTATGCACAGCACAAAGACTTCCTGCTTTCTTTTCATTTTTTAGAACCAAGATCACTCAAGACTGCTTTTAGCATCATCTTAAGAGGTATGTTTTACAGACAGATCTTAAAATTGTCACTATGTAATCAAACTTATTCCTGGATCCTCAGCCAAAAAAAATCCAACTTTTTCCCTCTTTAGTGGTACTATTCCTCTCTCAATGGGACTCTGACTCGTGGCTAGCATTCTTGCCTTACACGGCTGCAAGATAAGTATCACCCACACAGAGCAACACATCCTGACCCTTCGGTACGGCTCCTGTACAGCACAGCTCACTTAACTAGCTTCTTTCATCCAACCAGAAGCGGGTTTATTTCGAGTACAAATGGCTTCCTCTGGTTCCCCGGTGTAAGGTGTGGCATCAGAAGCAACGCACACCGGTTCCCATTTCCTCCATGTCTCACAGAGCTCTTTTATATTCACTTCACTGAATATTTCCTTTTAAATTCAAGTGAAAGGTTTTTCACTGTTGCTTCTTTCACAAATTTTAAAATACATCAGTGAAATCCCTGCTGGCCTATTTTACATCCATTCAGACTCAGAAAGTAAAAGAAACTCTCCATATTAGAAATTTTCTTTTCAATATTTTGAGTATCCACTTCCATACAAAAATTGAGTTCATCCAAGAATCAACTTTTTGATCTAATTAGGCAAATTTATTTTTACTATTACAAATGCTAACTATATACCTGTACCTAGATAGAACTACGTTATACAAGATATGCAGCACATATCAGATTCCAAGTAGGAACATGCTGTGATGCAGTATTAATACGCCTTGTATAGTAAATAGTAACATGAACTGCAAAAAAATATTTTTTTGGCTCGTGGCAAAGGACTATGGCTCTTCATGGAACAATAAAACTCTAATCAGGACAGAAAAACATGACAATCCTTTCTGCTAGCACATTAGATAATTCATTTTCTAGACAGACAATGCCTTTGTATCATATATTAAATATGGCTTACAGCTTATTGAGCAGTTTACTTAAATAGGCACTAGCCTCTCTGCAAGGAAATACCAAATAATTTATAATTTATCACAGCAAGAAATGGTGATGGATAAGAAATATTAAGATCATAAAATAGTTTTCTGGTTTTACCTTAACTACCAACAAATACATATTCTGAAAAGCCATACAAGTAACTTTAAAAATTATAAAGGTCTAGGTGGTCTCAGATAGAATGCTACTTTGACATCTTAGGATACATCTATGGTTAGGCATATGAATCTCTCCTCTCTATTAACTGTCACTTCAATGATTAGGAGTGAAGTTAATAAAGCATATCTAACTAAGATTATTAGAATCAGTCATGGATATGTACTTTATGCCACTAAATTTAAACATTTTAGGAGTTAGAGCACTGTAAAACTAATAAAACCAGCACAAAATAACTATAATTAAAACGGTCAAATTAATAAAATAAAACTAGAATAATTGGGTTCTCCATGAAACAGATTCTCTAAATTGGTCACAGCATGCTGGGTTAGCCATAATGTGCAAACTATAAATCTAATGAGCATGTTCAACTACTTGTTGATCAATACAAAATTCAGGGTTCTGATGACATTCAGAGGAACTAGATTATTACATACATTACAAAACTGTACTACGAGCACATGCACTGTTCTGTGAGTTACAAAATTGTTCCACTGAAATACAAGAGTATTGCTTGCATATCTGATACGTGTATAAATCAAGTGTTCTATACCCAGCAGCAACAACAGCCATCAAATTACATGCCAGAACTTGTTCCAACTTTTCACTAGTGTTTGCTTTTAAATGCAACGTCCAGAAAGAGAGCTTTCTTACTTTCATCGTTTTAGAGTTTTGTGTTTCCCTCGCACATATAAATGGAAAAAGAAGTGGGTGACAGGAAGCACAAATTAAATGAGTTGACAGTAATTAAAAACAACACATTTTCTGCAGATGTGGCTTTTTTTTTTTTTTTTTTTACATCACTACAATTTCCTCTAACACAAAGAATCTCTCTTATTCGGGAGACAGCCTATGGGATCAGAACCCTCCTGTCATACTAAAGAGGAAATAAGGATGAAAAACTAATTGGTCTCCAGTTTTATCCATCCAATTTTTTCCATCTTAGTTTTATTAAAAGGGGAACTGAACAAAGAGAAGCAAAAGCATAAATTCTCTATAAGGTATTAGGCACCTAGTGTCTGCTATATACATATATAAATAAAACATAGGTAAATATATATATGCTTGTACACATACATACAAACAACATATTCTATGATTCTATGAACATACAAACTGACAATCAAGGACTTAATATTCATAGAAACATAGAGTGGATTGGGTTGGAAGGGACCTTAAAGAACATCTAATTCCAACCCCCCTGCCATGGGCAGGGACACCTCCCACTAGACCAGGTTGCTCAAAGCCCCATCCAGTCTGGCCATAAACACTTCCAGGGGCATCCAAAACTTCTCTAGGCAAAATTCATTTTCCGTAAAATCTGAAACAGCAATCTGGAGATATCCCTTTTGTTCATACAAGGAGCTTAGAACGACTGGACTCCTAATCAGACTTCTTCAATTACAAGTCTAAAATTACATGGGTGAACCCAGGTTTTCTAAAAGTCACAGAACCCATACTGGAGCAGGGACCATGTACTGGTACCATATGCCGTGTAGTCCACTCTAGTAGTCTAACCACCAACAGCTAACCACCTTCACAGCTTGGAAATTCTGAAGCCCAAAAATCCTACCAGAGCCATTTCATAAATCCTTCTGTGCATCTTAGTTTTGTCACTGCACAGTTCACTGAACAACCTGCCAGACTAAAAAAGGAACATGCTACTCATACCAGAGGGTTTCTAGGCTCTGCTCATTTACACCCAAATCTCTCCTTTAGTTAACGCAGGGCTTTATGAAGTCTCACCAAAGTTTTCAGCATTCTATTCAACCATCCCTTCATTAAATTAATTTGAATTGTTATGTAGAGATCTACTATGGAAAGAGAAATCCTATACTGTCTCAGTCTTTTTTTTTTTTTTTTTTTAATTTTTAAGTAGTCTTATGGAATAGTGCTTATAGAGTAATAGTTACTTGCCCAGGCATGACCCAGCAGAATTCTGTCAGATCACTGATTTCTCACTGGAAACATGATTAACACAATTTTCTACCAGTTCTTTTTTGTAATTTAATCACAATAACTAGGAGTTTCTCATGCTAACTGGAATGATTGTAAAACTAATATTTAACTATTAAAATACCTAAGTATTGAACTATATTTTCGGCCAATGGTAATAAGCAGCTTCACTCATTTAACTAAATATGAACAGATGATTACACTTATTAATTTGTTCCTTCACCCAATTAAAAGATAAAGATTATTAGGAATTATATGCTTAAATCTCTTTCATTTGCAGAATACTGGAGCAAGGAAGCAGGATTGTGTTGAAGAAATTTATCAGCTCCATTTTCAGTTCTGCTTCTTACTATTGTTACCTACAGCAAGTAATTAAAGCTCTAACTCTATCTAAATCCAAAATTTATAGAAATATAATGGGGTGTATATAGTTAGGGTATTATAGGATGATATTCCATCAAATTGCAATGATGCTATAATAAGAACCTGTCAGTAAAATGCTAATCACTATAGAAGTAAAATTGTGTCAATAATAATGCTTGCTCAGGCTTGACTTGAGTGCTGTAGATGAAAGGAGATTTACAAAATACAGGTATTTACCGAGCAGACTTTACATTGAGTTCCCACACGAGTACATGGTCATCACAGTAACTGAAAGGCTACTTTACTGAACAACCTCACATGGCACAGTAACAGCTAAACAGGCTAGATATTTATACCAACCATCAGCATTTTGGATTTTAATCTTAACAGAAACAAGACTTTAAACTGATGTTGTTACAAGTACTAAAAGATCTTATTTAACTTATATTGTGTTTGTCTTGAGGCCCAGGACCTTTTATTTTTTAATGCAGCGGAATCATTAGAGCCAATAGTATCTTCAACCATTTAAAAAGGCTCTTGTGACCATTACTTAGTGTAATCAAAAAGAAAAATAAATGAAAGGAATATTTTTATGTCATTAAAATCTTTCCCATACGATATACTTAGGAAAGAAGGTGTTAAAATATATTTCCTTTTTTTCTATTTTTCTCCAATACATGAAACCTGTGACGTATTTGCATTAGGTATAAAGACACAAAACAAACTACTAGACTATTTAAAGTTCTTTCAGTAAGTATAAAAATGTGTTAATAGTGCTGACTCCCCAGTGAAGTCCCTTAGGTCAGATGCGTATCAATTTCTGCAGATGTTCTTATCTTGTAGCAGTCTTTATTTTATTTTTTTTTCCTTCAGGAGAACACCCGTTAAATTTTCTTTTTAGCACTGGTTCAAGTCCAAAGTCCACAACAGGATGTTACATGTTTATTTTCAGCACATAAAAAAGAGTAATTAAAAACCAAGGAAGTATGAATGTACTTCAGCAAATTCACATAAAACCCAAGAAGTCAAAGCATTGCAATCAGAATGAGTACTGCTGAGCATCACATCATGCATACGTTTCAAAAGAACGTTGTCAAATATACAAAATCATGAAGTAGGAACACAGTATTTTTGGAAAAACTTCAAGTATCACTGAAGAGATACCGCAGCAAGTCTGAACAGGGAAGTGTGATAATTCAGACTGTGTTCAATTATGACAGAACACAAATTTAAGAAGTTTCTTAAACTTTTTTTTTTTTAAAGGTGAAGGAATAAGCCCCTGTGCTTTTGATGACTAGTTTGGCTAGGAAAAAGTACCAGGCCTCAGAAACCCTCATTCAAAATCTTCCATTGAGGGATAAACAAGACCTAAGGGCTCAACCTTTACAGTAAGGCTACTGCACATGCAATCTTAACTTGTTGCATATTAAGTAAACACTCTGGATCCTGACAAAATGTTTAAACAATCAGTTCTTTGCATAAGGCTTAGGAACAATCATTGATAGCAATAATGTTTGTACGACTGCAATTTTAAAACCAAGTTGTGTCTGTAGCTCCACAAAATATGATTGGATTAATAATAGTTATTATCACAGCGAAATATCTAACACGAGGAGTAGGGGATCTTACTTTTCAAATGTTTTGTACTTCAATATAGTTTTTTAAATTAAATATTCTGAAAGTCTACATAATCAGACATTTATCAATATTTAACAACAATCCAGTAACAACAATCATTTGATGGGTTTATTGGCATGTGGAGGCCATATTAAACAAAAATTTAATCACAAAGTGGTGCAAGTTGGGATGTTTCTCATTTGGAATATTTGATAAAACGTAGAAAAGACTTAAACTGATATCATGACTTCGAAAATGCACTGTGGTTTTCCAGAAATACCAGATTAAACAGAATCTTAAGGAAGCTGTCTAATAAAAAGTGAAGACGCAGCTGAACTCCAGCAATCTAGGTGATTTACATGGAAAGGCCCAATTAATGAAAAACACTATAAGAATAATTCTCACATTGTTAAAGAAATTATTCATATTGGATAGTCACATAAACTTTCCACAGACTGGAGAAAAAAATTTAAGACAATGCAGTATACTGGAACTCAGCACACAGTATTGAAATTCTACCGACCAGAATACTTACACTAGTTCATGAAAACATTTATCTGTACACTTTATTCTCCTGGATGAAAATTAAACTGATTTTGGACAATTGAGAATTTTAATCACCCCAGGAATAAAATTTCATTTTCCACTCTGTCTATGCCAAATATGGACCAGAGATTCCTCAGATCTCCTTAAGCCCATTTACTGGGGCAAATTCCTGCTAACAGGTTAACATGAATTTGCTAACATGAATTTGATCTAGCCGCCTATCAAGACATGCCAGTATCCGATTCATTTCTCTTCAATAGATGTTCTGCGAATTAATGCTTATATTAAAACTAAACTCTAGATGCACTGCTTGCTAGGACATGCCTGGGCAACGCACACCGACCTACCTCAAACGTGCTGAGTAAGGGAGACAGGAGAGCTTATGCAAATTAACTAAGGAGAAACAAAGATTACTTAAGCTCTACATGATGAAGATTTTAATCAAGTTCATGCCCAAAATAAAAGCATTTATCAAAGAACAATCTGCTAAGCTATCTGCATGACCTGGAAGATGAAACACCAGCAGGGAGATTGGTAAAACCTGGACTTCAGTAGAAGACACAGAACGAGAGATTACCAACAGCCACCAGCACGTTACACACATAAAGGACAGAATTTAAATGGAGGTACTTTTCTATCACACCAAATGGAGGTAGCATTTCAACATTATGAAATTATGTTTAATGACAGTTTAGTGAAACTTCACATACGCTTATTATCTTTTCACACCTGCAAAATTACATACGTGCTCTCACCTCATTTTGCATACAGACTAAAGCACTGTCTAATTTAAGTAGAGAAAAGGCACTCATCTCTCAGGAATAAAGGCTCTCACTACAGAAAAACGTTGCTAACCCCTTCCTTAAAAAAAGCAGATGAGGAATGGCATAGTACAGAACATATTTCCACTGTGTAATGTCATACTGCTATCCAAATTTGCTGAATAGTTCATGAACACTTCCAGACTTCAGGTCACTTCCCAATGAGTTTACTAAAGACTTGCAACTTCAATGGAGCAGCAAACCAATTCTACATTTTCATGAGTTTTGGTTTAGGGAAAAAATAAGTACCAGGTATAATTGTATGAAAATCCACACAAGATTTAGAGCTTCTCAATTCTGATTAGTACTAGGCAACAAAAGACTATTTTAAGAATAAGATGTAGGTACAGGAGACATGCATTATCTCAGTTTTGCCAGTTCTAGCCATGCAAAGAAGACTATCTTGTCCATTAGAGCAAACCCTTGTCTAAGTGCAAAGTAATTATCAGACTGCATAATAATCATTTTGACTCCCAAGAGAAAGTACACAGATGAGGCACAGCATGCAGTCTGAAGGGCAATCTGTTTTTTCAGGACTACTCCAACATTAGACTAATAAGAAGATACAGCAAACAAAAGGCTTTAAGATCTTTCAGAGGTGACCAAACTCTGTTGGTATGTGGAATGTAATCACTACACACTGACTGCCAATACTCCCAAACTGCTACTGTTGACTGCTAGTTTATAAGGTGGCCTCCGTCTTTATTTTTCTTCCCATTTTTATTTTTTATCCCATTCTCCCCTTTCATCATGAAGCAGCCTGGTCTGGCACGAAATAAATAAAACAATCCCGTCTTTATTCCAGACTTGTGATAATAAGCAGAAACAAAGGAGCCCCATTAATTTGATATATTATGGCACAGCTGCTCAGCAAAATGCTACAGTGAAAAGTTTCTGCTGTACAAGCCAGTGCTCTAAGGAGTGATGCTGCACTCAAATTCTGTCACAAGAGTTTCTACATGTGCAGTTGCATACCTGAGATAAGTTGGATGTGAACACAATGTGTGATGGATGAGAAGGCAATGTGCTCATTATTCAGCAAAGCAAGACACTTAGAACAAACTATTTACATGCACCATTCTATTTGTATACAAAACAATCAGAGCACACTCTCACTTAAAGAGCTGCTCTGCTATGCAGGACTGTGCATGGAAACTGGTCCAGACTACCTAGAAGTACCTCCCTCCCCCCAAGGACAAGAGCTAGATCTGAAATTTGGAACTCACTGACAGATGATATAAAAATGCCTATTAATCTTTTTGCAATCAGAACATTGCAATGCTCAATATTTTTAAGCCATTCCCAGTGTTCCCATGGATTAATATATAAAACCCCAGTCTCATAACAACACAGCAACAATTGAAATATTGTCATCCTTCAGGTATTTTGAAAAAGAATTAAATATCATCATCATGACAGCCACCTAAAAAATCAGAATGTTGTTCTTAAAAGTTCTGTTCCACATTAAAATGAATAGTCTTAGTGGTGCACGAAGTAGACATTATTTATACCTGTAAGAGAGGATCTACTCATTTTATTCTATACTTTCTGTTGCTACTGATAAAATCTTACAATTTCAAATATTGGTTTAAATGAATAAGGTGGAAGCTAAAAGGATTGACATAATCAATTATTATTAGAGTGGAGTCAGATCCATTTAGTTACAGAAAAAGGAAATGAAATGCTAGTTCCTCCAGTAGAGAAAAGAAAAAAAAAAATAGTGACCTCTAACCAGATGCACAGTGCTAAATAAGGAACAGGTAAAGAAAACGGAGAAGAGAAACAACACTGTCTTTCAAACATGTAATAGAAATATACAACAGGTCTAGGCAAGTAGAATGGCAGGGTACAATAACAATACAAAAAACTAATCTACTAGAACGTAACTTTCAATATCAAGAATTGTATGTGTCTGGGACAAAGAAAATAAGAAAAGAAAGTAAGACTTCATTTCTAAGTTTAGTTAATTTTGGATGTTCAGAGGGGGTGGGGAGGAAGACACACTGCTGTGGCCTGAAGTTGTGCCTTAAAGACAGGATCAAGCTCCACTACTTCGTTCATTTGTTCATTTCTCTAATTCATTTGTTGGCTGCGCAATATTTGTTTACCGCTTCCCCAGGGGCAGACGAGCAGGTCTGCGAACTAGCAGCATTACTCCAGTTTGCTCAATCCAATCGACTACCTGAGGGTCACATTAACCAAAGATACGTACAATTTAGTCAGTTGTTTAACAGATTCAGATAATGCAACAGGTTACAATTGCCTTAGGTGTTACAGCTCTTGACCTAAATCCAAGCTACAGCATATGCCAAGTATTTGCTTTAGAGATGCAAAACAGTGAGAATTTCTCACTGAAAAAAATGCAAACAGTATCACAATGTTCTCTCACATGCCTAAATATCCTGTATGTTTGGGAAAGAGACTAGTAATTTTAAAACAAGAGAAAGGTGTTCACTCTGACACTTGTACAAATCCACCTCTTATTCCGCCAGTGAAAAGAAAAGGAAATAACCCAGACTGTGATGCCAGCTGTTGGGAAGACAAGGAATACAGTGAGGAAGAGCTTGTTTATTTTCTAAGCAATTCTACAGAAAGAAAGATATAAAAATTGGACGCTGTATACTGTTCATGTGTAGTCATATTGCGAGGGCACACATATTCTCAAATTCAACACTGATGAGAGGAAGAGTAAAAATTTCACCGTGCCAAGACAACAATGTGGTGTCCAAAAAACATTCAGTATGGCTCTAAGATAGATGAGAAGGTCAATGGATTTTGAGTGTAAACAGTACATCTCCTTTTAGCATCCTTTTTTGTTCCATCCACTATCTGGAATCCTTAGGAAAACTGAAACACTGGAAGAGTACTCGGGGCCACATCATTCTTAGAAGCCTCCACAAGTGGTAGAGTAGTTTGGCAAACTGTGGTCAGGTACCTACAACATGGATGAAGAACTTTCCAGAAAAGTTTTATAACACTGTTCAAGCTCTACAAGAATACATTCAAAGCACATCCACCAATTTCACCCTGGCATGCCCACAGCAGGTCCTGATGCAGACACTCTGCAACAAGACAGCCTGGGAGCAGATGCAGCCAGCAATCTCATCTGTCTTTGAAACAAAAAGCCCTGGGAATTCTTAAAGGGCACTTTGCCCAATACAATACTTTGTCCAAATTCAATAACAGAATGTATGTGGATCACAGGTGTGAAAGAGTGCATCATTCACGTCTGTGTGCGCATGTGGTTTAGGCAACAATACTGGAAGTGTACATTTCCTGGGCTACTCCAAATTCAGAAGCCTTTTTCAATAGAACTCTAGTATATACACAACATCAGACCTTCTCCAGAAGTAAAATAAAATAGGAAGGTCTGAATTTCTCAGAACCAGTGGAAATGTGATTTGAATCTTTTCACTTACTAGCTGCCAAGAAAGCATACATGATTTGTGATGGGTAATCCTGGATAAATGGGATAAGAGCAATAAATAGAATAGATGCTGCTAAAAACCAGAGTGAGAAATTTCAGTAACACAATCATTCATTATCTAGTAACAGTCATTCGTTATCTGATAAGACCATAAGCAACTTGAAGGCACATGCATATGCTGCGTAAGTGCACATCTGCACTAGACAAGGAGAGCCAAAAGGTTGGTAGCTATCATATTATCAATAATCTCAAAAACTTGTATCCTCTGAGGGTGTCCTATTTATAGAATCCCTGTCAACAGGACCTAGACATAATGTAATATGTTTGTATATTCACCAGGAGGTCGGGATGACAGTGGTTCTAGAGAGCTACTAATACATCATGATTTTACTGAATGTAATTTGCATTTTCAGATCCAAAACCCTCTACTGTAAATGTTACCAACAACAGGATATCTCTGTCCTACAGGATTTTTATTTTTATTTTTTTGAAAGTCCTCAAGATAAGAAAAGCTCAAGAGAGTTGAGCGGAACTTTTGTTCTGGCTTTTTCAAAGCTTGATTAAGTAGTCCACAACACAGGAAATGAGACTGATAAAGCTACGGGCTTCTGCAGTGTTACTCCAGTTAACTCCACTACCTGATCTTGGGAGCAAGCCAAGACACCACTTTCTTTGAAGAACACCCAGCTGAGGAGTCATTCCAAAGGCATCCAGAATCTTCGGTGCCACTGTTTATTGACCAGACTTCAAGTCAGGGTAAGGCAGTCTACACTTCATAATAACATGGATGAGGAAGAACCTCAGGGATTAGTTAGGTTCTGGAAGAAATTTCCTCTTGGTGGAGAAAGTTGGAGATTTTTCTTACCTGTAGATCTCTGTTAGTAACAAAAGGTTTCAGTAGACTGAAACCTACAACATTAGAGGCTACTGGGAATACTAGTCTCCAAATCTGGCTCTTGGTAACAACTTGCATGGCTAGGAATAGAAACAAAATTTCTGAAAGTACATTGAGACTACATTAAGTCAAAATTAAACTATAAATCCAGGTCAGGAAAAGTTGCAAAATACTGGAAAGTCCAAGTCTGCAAATTCGAATTTCAGGAACAAACCAAAAAAGCTCACTGCTTCACAGGCATTTCTTAAGCTTCTGCTTTCCACTGCCCCTCCACTACGCTAAAGTCAGAACTTTGAAAACGGAACAGAACCTTATTCAAACCCCCCCATACATCTTCCAAAGCCAGAAAATTGATTGGTGTGATGATTCTGAAGGGAGAAGAGAGATCACTTTGTAAAGAATAGCAGACCACCCTGACATTGGTCTGTGTATTTGTGGATAGGTTCTCACGTATTTTCTTAAGATAGCTGAAGTTGTGTCAGAACTATTGGGGGTCTCCGGACCAAACTGAAGTATTTACTCCTTAGGAGCAGCTGGAGATGTTCCCATTTTTCCTTTCAGGCCTTTGAATTAGAGTTCTGGAATACACAGTATTAACCCAGAAGGGATTCTTCACATAGGCATCTCTTCCTACACGTGCTACATCTATGACATATGAGGAGCACACACGTCTTATCATTTTTGTTAAGATCTCAGGCCTTTTTTTCCATTCATTTGTGAGAATTTTTTACATTTCCCTGAATTGAAGATTTTCTGTATTAATATGTCAGATAACTGAAAAGTGGAAACCCCGATTTCCCATACTAAGTCAGACTGACTCCAGACAATTTTATTTAGAGAAGTGCAAAGCCCAAGTTAAGCTTTGTAAATAGACAAGCAGTACCACCCTAAAACAGGACCACAGCTTTAGATGAGTTTAGAGCCTAGGAAGAACAAGTTTGTGTTGGTTAGAATATATCATGAAGACACCCTTCAGTCTGTTCAGGCACTCATTACTATTTATTTAATTGCCACTTAATGGCTCATACCTAATGCTGTTAGACACTAAATTATAACAGAATATAAACAAAACAGTTGAAGTGTTTTTTAAATAGACTACAAACTGTTTAGTTGAAATTAGTCTAATTAAAAAAGTCTCAATAGACAGATACAGAAGTCATACAAGTAAGAAATACGATAGCTCCTAACACTGGTCTCCACAGAGCAAGCTAACTGGATCAACTTGCCTCTCCGGTTCTTTGGCATTTTACTACAGAATTACATTAACTGATTCATATCAGAACAAAAACAACTTTCCATGTATCTTTTTATTAATGTTCATAATATGAATCAGGTTAACTGCTACTCAGGTGCTACTAAAACTATAATTTCATAAATTACATTGTAAGGATTATCAGATTTCATCAGAGGCCTAGTACAGGTGTTGCGATGAGCAGGTACACATCCCACCACTAAGCAGCAGGTTGTTTGGCAGGGATTCCTTAGCTGAAACAACCACAATAATCTCTACTTTGAAGTCGGTGTTTTGGGAGGAAAAGTTCAAAGTGTTTAATTCCCAGACAGCAATAATCTTCAAACTGTCCATTTTGTTCCAAGAACTGCAGGAAATAGCTTCTTCACAGACCAAGTCAAATACCCTTTCTTTACCAGAAACCTCTGGCGCACAGTTTTAACACCTCTGACATTTTCTCTTGTGAGATTTATTTCATTTATGCCAATTTTTGCCAAACATTGTTGACAGAAGTACAAACTCAGTTTTCGGGTTTATAAAGGAATGTATATGTCAGTAATATTGACAAAAAGTAACTGTCATAGAAAATTATTTTTGTTTATTATTTTCAGGTAAGGAGGATATACACAAATTCTCTCCAAGGGATACTTGACTTAATCACAGAGATTGATTTAACATCACGATCAGACAGGTCATAAAACAACTCTTTCATAGATTGCTTTTGAGAGTTCATGTCACAAGAATAAATAATGGCATCCTACTTAATAATGTTTTCTTTTGCAGACACCAGGGAAAAACATTGATTTAACTGTAGGCCAGTTTATTAATGATGACACATGCATTCCTTACAGTTTCTAAAATATTTCAAACAGTTAAACCATACTTGTAGCTGATCCTTTGTAGCTTTTCACATTACCTTAGAGGGCTATATAAAAAAGACGTTCTCCTTTAAGTTATGTACACTAAGGAAACCTGTATACTTATTTGAAAAAGAGTATCACAGTCATAATGACGTTTGGTTTACTATACAGTGAAAAACAGAGGAAAAGAAGTTCAATCAAAGCTACTATTCAGTGCAAGGATTAAAAATAAAGGAAAAGAATACACTGTGTATTGCTCTGCCTCCACCAGACCTACTGTGAAATTTTCATATCCTTTTAAAGATGTATCCGGCACTCTGTAAAAGAAAAAAAAGAAAAGCACAAACACACACAAGAAAGTACTCACACTGTTTGGGTGTTGAATGGCAGCTTCGTACTGCAGTCTAACCCGCTGTGGCATCATCACATCATCCTGCAATAAATAGCACACTGTTACTGAATATAAAAAGGGTCACAGTACAGTACTCAGATACACATTAGAATATGCTGTTAAGTTAACATCATTTTACTGGCTTGCAGTCAGACGTACAAATGGAACAAATATGAAAGTCACTGTGCCCATTGCTTGTTTCTTTCAAAGAGCCGGAAGTAACACATTTGCATCTAACTTCTTCAATGCCTGTGAGCAAGTGGAGTTAAAAATGAGAAAGAGCATTTTTAAAATGCATTCTTATTTTCATCTGCTACTTTGATTCAACCTCAATAGATTAAAATACATTGAAAACCTTTCCACTAAAGTATATGGCAGGATGATAGTCACCAACAAGAAGTAAAACCATTTATAAAGTACAAAAAGCAATAAAACAGATATAGCTAATAACATTATCAACTCAAAATGTTCTTCATTTAAATGAAGCCCTCATTTCATGTGCAAACTAAGATTCTTGCTTTCTAACATATATTCCCATTCAAAGCACACAAGCTTACTAATCAAGCAGATAGGCTACGAACTTGTGTACATATAGACTGACAGAATAAGGAGACAAGTCTAAAACAGTCTAGGGTATCTGCTAGTAGTGTAAAAGCTGAAGACGCTAAATGATCTTGCTGTTGTCACCTAAAAGCAGACACAATGAGAGATTAAAGTTACGTGTTAACCAGATTCATCAGAATCTTCCAGTCATAGCTGTGTATAGGTTGAGTTCTCAAACTTTAAGCAACATCAAAGAGTAAAAAAAAATCCTACTTTGTAAGTCTCTGATTTCCCAAGTAATACTTGCACATGTGTCTACAAAACCCAGCAAGACACTTAGTTGTACCAGTTTTCCACAATGCAAATCAATCTCCAGTCAGATAAGAATCACTAGCAGCGCAATATATAGAATAAGGCTTTTCTTTCCTAGATTTAGTCTTTCAGTGATTTCTGAGATAGCATTACTTATCAACAATAATCTTATTACTTATCAACAACAATAATCAACAATAATCTTATTACTTAACAATAATCTTATCACCAACAATCCCCAATAGCATTATTTATCAATAGGAGTTAAAAGATCAAATGCATCAGTGATAGAAATACAGACTGACTACAACCAAGCGAAGCATATTCTTGAGCAGTGCGACAACTCTGAGTGCAAACACTGAAGAGGTAACAAAACTTGAAACCTGCAGCACTCAAAACACAGTTTAAAAAAAAAAAAAAACACAAAAAAACAACCCACTGATAATGAGACTTGAGACTTTACACTCTTAGCGGGCTAAACTCAGTCCTGTTCAAATTGGAAATGACCTAACTACTACATGACAGATGTTGCAATCAACACATTTCTTATGGGCACTCATACATTTTACATTTCTAAAGATACCCAACATCTCTTTAACCACAAGGTCTAATAGCCATATACTGGCAGCGGATGTGGATAAGGAACTAACCTTGCTTAAAAGCCTGAGATTCGAGACATGCTGGCAATACGAAGAAACATTGTTTGTGGTCTGGGCTGTACCAAGTCTCTCTTATACACTGGTTAAAGCTAATACAACCTGTTTCTCCTCAGTGTATTTCCAAACATTTCTAGCTTATCAGGCAAACATAATTCGTGGTTGGTTCTTGTTCCTGAGTTCCTGGTCTACATCCATTCTTTCACTGTTCCTCACACTAAAATTATTCAAAGGAGATTCCTGCTACAGCCAAAATACAAGTATTGAATTCCCCAAAACTTTCACATTAAAACTTTCAGTCAAATCAACAGCAACATTAGTGCTTGGATAAGTAGGGCTTGGAGGGTTGAATGACCTTGATATAAAGGTGACACTACAGTCTTATCAAAATCAACAGGAGGATGAAAAGAGTTTTAGAAGTAGCTCCAACTATTTAACACAATTGAAGTTTAAAGATTAAACAATAGAATAATAAAACTGACTCTTGTGGCATGCAAGTTCTTAAAAGAAGAAAGAGATATACTGGCAAAAGCATTTTTCTGTATTCAGGATATGTTTAGTAAAAATATAAGAGATTTTAATCTTTTTCAAAACCAACAGTGGAAAAAAACAGATTTCTCAGCCTTTATTATAAAGGGAGAATAAAGCTCTCTACAACAGCTACTTCAAAACTTACTTCAAAACAATAATATTTGCCAGCTAATCTACTTCATCAATTCATCAAGCAAACATTATAGCAAAACATTTACCCTTGCCCATAAGAACAACAATAATCACATTTCTCTGTACACCACAGAGCTGTTTTTTGTTTTTTTTTTTTTAATTAAAATCTGGTTTTCATACAAAATATAGGAGTTATATTGTAACTGAGCTTTGTTCACACCTTGTTGTCTTCTTGTTAAATCCCTAAAAACCAAGAATGCAGAAAGAAATCCATCCAAAACTGAGGAATGAAAATGCTTAGACCAATGTTACTTTTATCTCTTACAATATACAACGTAAGCTCTTGTGCTAAAAGGTTCCAGTTATGATCCTGCACAAGAGATAAATTTAAACAGAACTCATACATTCACAACGATGAAAAATAATCAACTTGATTTAAATAATCCAAATGAAATCCAATATTCCATTCACCATACAGGTCAACGTTACGTTTTTATAAGCAGACAGCTTGGTCTGTTTCCCCCTAACAAAGCACTATGTCATGTGGACGCTATTGGCAAAGCTAACAAGACTACAGATTTGGGTCTTAGGCTATCACCAAGATCATCAGTATTATGTAAAATCCAGCTTAAGAGGGAGCACTATGACTGCAAAAACTTTAAAATGCTTTTTAAGAAAATAAATACATTTTTGTTCTCTAATATTCTGAAACTATGAACTCTTACCCTGAGTGACCTTTATCCTTTATTTAAAATATTAAATAAAAAAAATCTCTCCATTTATTTATCAGTTATTATTTAAAAGTTTTACACAGATGATGCATTGCTGTTTAGTTCTGTGATTCTTCCTGGGTTTATAGAAGGATGAAAAAAAAAAAACAGTAGTTTAAGACAATCCCAAATAAAATAAAGCAATCAAATGATGAGGAAGAACTTCATCCACCTAGCTTTTTAATACTCAGGCTGGACAGCTATGAAAAAAGAAAGCTAACTGCAAAATCCAACTTCAACACACTTTAAAGATTCTTTACTATGATAAAGCAGAAAAGAGAAAATAATCCTGAAGAAATAGTTTTTAGTAATGAGGTTGCATTCTATGTCAGTGTTAAAAAAAAAGAAAAAAAAAAGAAAGAAAGAAGAAAGAAAGAAGAAATTGAGTTCTAATGAGTAAAAGCAAAAAGACTTTGCCACAAAATCAGAGCACTTTACAAATTTCTCAATTTCACAGGCCAGTGACAGATAGCAGTGAGAACTCAACCACACACTATACTGCTAAGAACTTACGGAGTTTAACCAGTAGTAGATAACTAAGATGTTAAATTTATACAGCTGTACGTTACATAATCACAGATTTCCTATCAAAGATATTGTATTTATGATATTGAATTCAGCAACTGTTGACAGATATTGGTTTCTACAGTCAACAGTTTGGACGTTTTTTGTTTAAAACTGAGAACAAAAGTTGAATAATTAGACCATTTTTCAAAATAATTTTCCCTCATGCCACGTCAGACAAAAAAGCGCACATCTGAATCTAGCTGCAAAAGTATATTTAGTCTGTTTAGAAAAAACATACTACTGTATTTAGAAAAAGATGCTGTTTAGAAAAACAGACTACGTTTAGAAATAGCAAAGTACATTTAGTCCGTTTCTGTCTCCTAGATGTGATTAGGGAAGATAAGGCTAGCAGTAAATTACATTGAATTTTAGTGGAAACTTCTGTTAAACTTCCCTTCTTTTAAAAAAAAATTAAATATTCATTTTTCCCTGTTAACATGAAAGCGTCTAAAGGTCGTCTCTTGGCAGATAGAAGGCAGACAGGATGAAGAGAGATTTCCCCTCACTGAAAGAATGGACAAAAGAACATATTTAAAATAATGTTCAATAAATATGCTTCCACTAAGTATGTACTCACAATAGGATAAGGAAATAAAAATAATTTTTGAGTAAATCTACTTTCAGGTGACTACATTCCCCAAACTTCGGAAAAAAATTAAGAAAAATCTCAGGTAATAGCTGGGTTTACTGCCAGCTAAATACGTACGTATATACAATGCAAACAATGCCAAACAGGTAAATGACAAGCAATAAAGCAATATAAACAAAAGCCTACATTAGGCACTGAAAATAACCCAGATTTTGTAGGAATTCTGTTGATTACAAACATGTTTCCTGTTCTCCAGTGTCCATTCGGAGTAGGGAAACAATTTGCTGAAAGATGGGAGAATGAAAAGGACTTTATTTCACATGAAAAGCCAGCAGGGATTTCTAAACAAGCCCAGATGTGTTTCTGCCAGTGGGAGGCCGTGATCTCCATCACCTTTCAGTCGGGCAGGCATTCTGCCTGCTCGCGGTCCTACCCAATACATCCCTTCTGCAGAAAGCTGCCTTGCTCCTGTCAAGTTCTGCACCACTTACAGATGCTGCAGGACCAGAACAGCTCATTACACAGCTATCAGCTACGTTGTTTTCCTTCCAACCAGAGGCAAGCATTCGTCATAGACACGCCATTTACGCTGAGCTAGTTTTTTTTACTTTCCTCGTATGTTTAGTTGAAGAAAAGGAAATCTAAGTCAATAATCCAAGTTTAAAGATACTTTTCAAAGCTGTTGTTGCTTTATTATTTGTTTCTTAAATCATTCTGGATAAATTTAAATGACAAACATCCACTAGCTTCTTCAACCAGGCAGGCTGTCTGGACCACACTGAACTCCACAGTGATAACGATGATTTTCCCTTGAAAGTGTTTTTTTTTTACTGCAGAAAGTAAAGACAAAACATACAACAGAACGTACAATACATGTTTTCTTTTTAAAAGCTCACATAAATAATACACTAATTAAAGCTCAGTACTGAACTGCTTCCTTAAGCTCATGTTACAGACTCTGCATCAAACACTTTTGCAAACTTCTTCATGTTGCTCAAAAAAACAAAAAAAAGGCTGATACACTCCGTCCTGACAGTAACAGCCTTTTCTTTCCCTTGCAGCTATTGCCCCTAAAATACAACCTGCAGCAGCACCAGAAGGAACATCAGATTCACTAAGAAACGACATGGCATCTCCAAAGTCTTTCAATCCATCAAACGGGCGTTCATTTACCCTGCACCTGCTCAGACTGTAGGTGAAATCCTTCTTTGCTATTGTTCCGTACAACTCCTTGAGCTAGGGAAGTAAAAGGCCTAAAGCCTCCACAAACTGGGCCTGTCGACAGGACTACCAAAGCAAATACGCTCATCATCGGCAGTTTTCCAGAAGCAGTGTTTTTAAAGAAGCCCCACGCTATCAAACCCATTAAAATCACGCACACAAATTCCACGCACGTCTCACCTGAGCAGAACACACACACTGTCAGCACTTGCAATATCACAGGGAAAAAAAAAACGCTTCCCTTCTGTTTCTACTTCTGAACTACCTTGAGAAAGAAAGGGACAACAAAGGAACCACTTCCAAGGTTAAGAAGCTGACTTTATGGTGCACCATTTCTTTCTTGAACATGGCAACAAAGAGCCCTACATCAGAGGACATGTTCAGTGATCTTACGCACCTGACTGACTGGCACATTCCACCAGCATAAAATTATTTAAAGTCTTCCTGTGAAGTCTTTTACTTCAGCATGACTACCAATTGATGGGAAATTTTTGACATCAAGGCAATTCCCACCTTGGTGCGTTTGTGCAGCAAATGCAGACATATGCTGTTCTATACCTAACATTTCTGAAGTCACTGGGGATAAATTTTGGATCTTTCTCACAGTTGGATCACTGAAAAAAAGCATGGGAGTGCTTACAGACAAGGGAAACAAGTCATTCACACTGCAAAGTCGGTAAACTCAGACCAGAGTAAAATCTTCCCCGTCAATTTCAACCACCCCCTTTAACTAATAATCTGATGAAGGAGTGTGTAGGGAGCTTATGACAGCCAAATTCTGAAGGTTTGGTTATTTATGAAACAGACAAGTAACATTTCACATTCCAGACAGGGACATTTAATCCATCTTTAATACTGTTCTGTAAAAACTTATATGTAAGAGGAATGATGCCTTCAAGTACTTCTTGTTTGTTTGTTGTCCCCCCCCCCCTTTTTTTTTTTTTTTTTTAAATTTTTGGTTCTCCTTAGTGATTCAGAAAAACATACAACTCTTCGGGGGAGAGGGAGCTTCTGGTAATGGAGTTCATCACTACATCCATTCACCTGCTGATTGAGTAACACTTTCTCTCAGTTTTTAATTTGGGGATCAAATTTGCAAGGAATATTATGTCACAACAACAATAAAAAAGCAAATACATGAAGTCTGATCACTGCTGCATTTTCTGGCCTATACAAATGGTAATTTCCATGAAAGTATTTCAAAAGGTTATTAATGCCTGCAGAGTAACTTAAAACAGCAACTTCCAAAACCAGCAAGTGAAGGAGCCTATAAAACCAAGCAGCTATTTTAATAACTGAAAACTAGCTTGAAGGCTGGAGGTCCCCGAAACATACCGAGCAGCTAGCTGAGGCCCAACCACCTTCTCCCAAGACCTTTAAGAACACCCCTCCCTGAAGTGTTTTTGAACCTGAAATTCAAGACAAGCTTATGCACTATTTAACAGCAACATTGACATCCTGCAACTGAAATCCTAAAAGCAAATGTCACAAATGGGAACGCACAGGTCGGCAGCCGCCAATTCAAACAGCAGAACGCTGACTCTGATGGTCCACCCTCAGTTTGGTGAATAAAGCTCAGCTGCTTCCCTGTGCGGGGACAGCACGGCACAGTCACAACTCTTAACTGGCTAAGTAAGAATCTTGCAAACAGCAATGTACTGCCGACAGAACCTTTCAAAGGACTAAAACAAATGGGTCAAGGACTCAAGGGAATATGACTGGGCTAGAAATATTGCAGGTCAGAAAAAGGACATGATTTTATAATTCTTTAAAAGTCAGGAAACCTCCAAAAACACCTTGATTAAACCTGAAATAATGGGAAACTACACAGATTCTTAGGATGGAATGAAAGCACGTTCCTTTTTAAAGAAATGCAGTTTTACAGAAGGATAGGTATGTTTGGTAAGCGTCAATGAAAATAGCAGTTCAAAGCAATAAAAAAAAAATCAGTAAATGATTAAAACAAAGATGGTAACCACCCTGGAGAGCTGACAAACTAAAACCACAATAAAATGCAACTGGTAGATAAAGTAAATGCAGACAATTTGAAAAGGAGGAAAGTAACTGTGAAATACATTAGCATAATTAGTGAACTCTGATGTCATTATGACCAAGATTTTTCTGGGAGTACAATAAGAACAATTTGTTAAGTATCTTCACATTTTCTACTTTTGCTGGTGGGAAAAATGCCTCAGTAGCTTAGAGGTGAAATCTGTAACAACAGCTACAGCAAAGAAACTCCATAATAGCTATTAGTCAAACAGCTGCCACTTCATACTAGAATAGGCTGATCAAATTCTGACAGTTCTGAGCTCTGTAACCTTTTTTTTTTCCCCTCCACATTTCTTCCCAATTTGTTGTCCTCGCAAATCTGTGTTGAGAGACATAACACAAGCAGCTTGACTCCAGCTGGAATGGCAAGCAAAACAGTCTCTCTGCGGCTAATACTCCCAAAGACGCGTAAGTGAAATGAACGTACGAGGAGCCACAACGCATTTCTCCACCTATACAAAATGTATACAAGCTATTGACACAGCCCCGTTCCTCTCTCCACCCACCTCTAGCAAAGCTTCAATTATGCCTGCACATCTGAAGGTCAATTCCTTGGCATTACTGCAGCACATTCCAAACGGCTGATATCAGCATTCCTCCCTATAGAGCCTGACACTGGATTGGTGACTGAAATGAAGAAGGTAGGTGGTGTGTAGAAGCAGAGCTATTAAACAGCTGGCAACATCTGTGGTGCAGCTATTATCACACAACATTTACTAACTATGGCCAAAATATTGAGCAATTTTTAGACTTGTAACAGTTTCCACATTCATTTTTATTTCCTCCAATCTGTTTTCAGCAAACAATGGCAGCCACAAGGGGAGATGGTAGAAAATACACTTAAGCAATGCCAATCATTTAGTATTTCTTTGTACCAAGATTAGGCTTCTGCTAGGTCAGAATGACTTCTGTTTTGCAGCATGAAGCTCAATAGCAGGAATAGAAATGTGTAGAACAGAAAGCCTTGTTAGCTTCTTCCGAATTTATCTGTACTGGAAGTCATAAAATTCTCAATCGTATCACTTTGACTAGGTCCTAATTACATGAAGTATCAACTTAAGCTAATAATAATCTTGCAGAAATTCAAAACTTCCACTGATTTCATAGTAGTTGTAATTGTTCTATTTGCTGTGCGGATGAGAAAACAAGTCAGCAAACAGAACACAGCAGCACAAAGAAGCATGGTGCATAAACACCATAAGGCAAATAAATGAAGAATTCTGAAGAGATCTCTACAAAAATATTAACTTGCAAACAACTACATCTGTCTGGATTGAAAGACTGACCTCAGTAAATTATTTTATACAGATTTGAGACAGAAGATATAAAGCTCCAAGGGACAATAGAACAGTATGTTAATTTCTCACTCATGCTTATGTGGACTCCAGCTAACTTCAGTCAATGTAAGTATGTACACAACTTATATCATGTATTTTCTATAATACCCCATGCAATGTAGTATTTATCCAAGCCTGAAACACCTGAACTTTGCAAAATTTTAATATCTATTTTTTTTGTCATTTATCTGCGTAAGTAGCTTCACTGACTCACAATGTAGGAGAGTTAAATCCACAGAATCATTCATGTAAATTAAACTGGCCCCGGGATCTGTGTCTACCTGAAGTAAAACACAAAGAACTGGATCCCAGGTTTATTCGTATTAACAAAACTGCTATCATTTCAACTACTTCATGGCATAATTTGTAATACTCACATGCTCTTACAATCTGATGAATCAGGGGATCAAAAACAGAGCAGTGGATTTCATGCTCATACTTCCTCAAAACAATCTGTTTATGAAACAGACACTGACACTCAGTGCTGAATATGAAATACTTTTCTTTGACATGTAAGAAGCTGACCTGTCCAAACACCCATTAATTTGTATGTGTGATTGTGAGTTCCATGTGTCCAATGAATGCTCAAATTTTGTTTTCTGACATACCATTTTATACATATACGTATCAGACACTGCATTTCAAAGCTTCACCCTCCATAAACTTGTACACAAAGATTTATATAAACATACTCTGTAAAAAAATCACTAACAGGAAGCTAGGATAGATTCAAACATACTCTTTTAAAAAGGCAAAGTGTTGATATATACCGTAATAATTTAATAACAGCAAGAATAAAGGCCAGGAGAGCCAACAGCAAAGCTTAATTTCTTAAATAGTAAGTAAGACAAAAAACTTATGCCAAATTGCCTTGGGTCTTGCAACAGTACACTGTTGGAAAAAAAAATCTGCATAGCTGGTACAACAAATGGAGTTTGCAAACTGAAAGAACATCCAAATTAAAACCTGTGTGATTATAAGGCTGTAGAGTTTACCTCCCTACTCTCATGAAAAAGATCACGCGACTTTCTAATGAGCACAGACAATCATAATGTTAACTTGTACCCTACCTGAAAGCCTACACTTCCTGCAGCCATCTCCTCCTAGTACTACACTAAACCATAGCCAATTCAGGGGAAAGAATCAATCTTCAGGTGAAATTACACGAGATCAGTGAGCCTTAAAGGTCCTGCTCTTTTTGCCTGATCCTAGCCACATGGCACCATTCCTCATATCAGCTATGCACATTTGTGAAACCCTTCACTGCATATTAAGCTGTATAAAGTCAGATAGCTATCTGTCGGTTAGTGAGCTGAATGGGTTCACAGAAGGTATACAACAAAGGATAAGGAAAAAAAAAAGCAAGATGGGAGATGAGACATCTCCTATTTTGCATTAAAAAGCCAGTAGATTAGCTCTCAGTTTCTCATCTATATCATTTTCTGGAGCACGTGGGAAAGCAAAAATCCTAAAAACAGCTAAACAGCAACCCTGCCCAACTCTGCTCACAAAAGCTTGTGAAATGCCATAGGATCAAAGAATGGTGTGAGGCTGTGGACTTGCTACACGTTGGAAGGCAACTTTAGGGCTATAAATAGTAACCACCATGTTTAACACCCAACCACCTTTAAAGAGCTTGTCTTTAAGGCAAACCAACCACGACATCAAAAATGATGAGACAATCTTATCGACAAAACTGAGTCAAACATGATGTATCAACTTACTGAATCCAGAAAGCAGAGATAGGCTCCCGAACTCTGTATTACTGCTTGATTTTTAGCAAATCCAACTGTTGAGAAAATAAAGATAAAATTATATAGTAGCTTTTACCTTTGAATTTTTTTTAAGCTTACTGCAGTCAGGAACAGACCGAAGAAAGTACAAAAATCAGTATCAAGTAAAATACGGATTTTTCCATATTTTAAACCAGGTAACTTTTAAATATTTAAAATGTATGTTAATTTCAGTATTATTCTCTGTGTGGTTAATCAGATGTATATGTCAAAATTCTATCACCAAGCAGAACTGAACTTTTACTACCCCTCCCAAAAGAGATAATACATAATATAAACCTTGAAGAGTCCAGCTATCTAGGCCTCACATCCAGTACACATACAGATGATGAAAAACCTTGGCTGAATATACATATTCATCTCTTTAATCATAACCCTGAAATATAAATTCAGTCAGATGACAATCTAGGCTTTTTTACCATGCCATTTCAGGAAGTTGAACTAGAAGAAAACTTTTTTGTCAGCTTAATTTCTGAAGCAGATGACAGCACTGGAGGCTGGAGGGTCAACCAAGTGGCAAAGCTACAAAAAAATGGAAAAAAAAAAAAAAAAAGAGGGAGCAGGAATGCACAACCAAAGATAAGGAAGGAACTGCAGCAACTAGCAGTGAAATGAATTCAGCAATGGAAACACATCTGCAAGGAAGAAGTGTAAGCTGGTTTACCTGGAATCACTTGAATTCTTGTCACAGACAGCATTACAAGACCATGCTATATTGTATTATTCTGAAAAACCCTATAGAAATTCCATTTGGTAATATATACATATAGCATCTAAGCTTTATTTAAAGTATTTCTGGAACCCACTCAGAGAATCCAGATCAAGATCGCTCTGATACGCTTGCTAACCATGTGATGCAATGATACGTAATACTGTTGCGTTGATTTTTATTTTTCTTTAATGGGAAAACCGGAAAGATAAAGCCATAACATCTCACCATGACATGGAGTCAGGTAGTTTTAAATATTACTATTCCTTAAGTTCCTGATTTGACATTTCAGAAAAGACAAAAGCCTTCTCTACTCTTTTTGTGAGATCCATGTTTAAGTTTGCTCAGGAAACAAATTTAACTGGGCTCAAAGGTTTACTTAGTTTAATGCACTTGCTTCTTGGCTATCTTGCTAAGTTGTCCAAGTAAAGAAAAAGACTTATGACTGCATTTTTTACCGCCTCAAAGGAACATTAGATCAACTGCCAAAGCAACAGTACTGATAAAGGCTCTTCCTTGTAACTGTTTTATTCTTTTGTATTTCAAGTATTTTAATTCTCACTTTGTGGGTGTCTTTGAGTTACCTTAACTTCTCCTCTTCATAGGTTTCTTGGATTTATTACCTTACAGCATATTTACATACAACTTTTTATACATGTATGAATATCTAATCTCATATATACAGTTACTCTCACTCTCTTTTTCTTTTGGCAGTAAAAAAGCAGCTGGCAAAGTCAGTACTTTGCACAACAGCAGAGCTGGATCCTGGCATGAGTGATTTTAGCAGGAAACAACTGATGCAAGTTAGCAGGTCTGAACATGCCAAACAAGAAAAACCCTAATGCTGCAGAGGTCCCTACTAAAGAAAGAGGAAAAAGTACAGGATAGAACAAAATTTGACCCGACATCAATCAAATCAATACTCGGATATACCATTACCAGCTGTAAAGCAGCCTGTATTTACATTTCAATCCTGCCATTAGTATACACTCCAACATTTCAACCATCTTCAGTATAAACTAACAAAGTCTGAGGAATCAATAACGAAGAAAAAAGTGAAGCAGATTCAAAGACAACTACAAGATGACAGTTATATTACTACATGAACTTTCTGAAATACCTCAGATCTTGTTTTCAAATAGACACACTTTAAAAAAACAAAAACGTTATGAAATATTCATTATGAAAAAGAGTTGGAAAATATTTATTAAGATTAAAACAGAAACCATCCTAAAGCTTTTCTTATACTAGCTTTTTTTTTTTTTAAATAGAGAATATGCATATCTAAAAAACTATTAAAATGAGATATAATTCCCTGTAGGAGAAACTAGATATTAAAAAGTTTTCATCACAATGAATCCTATGTTTGGCATGAGTTAAATAATTTCTTTAATATTACTCTACTGAAGAAAATCAAATGTTTGTGCCAGGTCTCTGAGTTTTGTAAGGCCTGCTTACTTGGTGAAAAGAGCCTGTTACCATGGTTACAACCGTAAAAACTTAAGCCTCAGTGAGATATTAACATTCCTTACTCTTGGAAAGAAAAAGGTTTCCTTTTTTTAGGCAAGTGACCCTTTCTTTTTTTCTAGGTCCCCCCCTTTCTTTTACATGTTAGAAAAGAATCAGAAATAAATCCTAATCTTGTGTAAATAGTTGAAGATGTGAAGCCTGACTAGTACATTGTTTCTGTACTAAAGCATCTTCTATTAAAGGAAAGACTCCTTACAGTTGTAACTAGTCCTTAACATAATAAAAGTAAATCACTGAAAGCAAACAAATACTATGGATTTCAAGTAACCTGCTCCTAAAATGTAACAACCATGAAGAAAAGATGTCCTCATTTTAATGGTGACCTGAGAGTGACTTCCACATGAATAAGCTTTTTTTATTTAAAAAAAAAAAAAAAGAACTATGCATTTCATACTATTATTTAAAACAATGCTCACAGCTGTGCCCCCTTCCAACAATTTCTTAAAGATTTGTTCAGGTTTCAGCTACCCTAACACTGGCAAATACATGTTAAAACAAAAATTAATCTGACATCTCTCTTTAATGGCACAAGATACTCATTGTAGTTCACAACTCAAACTTAGTTTCAGTTTCCTAGAGTGCAAAGGTGAACTGACTTCGGAGTATTACCATAAATTATCGTCAAAACGTTGCACCTGTGTTCTTGCAAACTAAAACTAGTTTACACATGCCATTAATACAAGTCTATTTGGAACAAGACTTTATACATAGGAAATATTTTATTAAAATGGAAACTATATAACAAGATGGTATTAACAATAAATCACAACCTCCTTAGCTTTTTAGATCACCAGCTACTAAAAGAGGTAAGATTTTAAAGAAGACAGATCACCCAGTAGTTGAGGTGGAAAAAAAGGAAGATAAATAAGTTTCCTGGAATACAAGCAATTCTTTACATTACTTAACTCCAGCTTTATCAGTTGCCCAAAAGTATTTGCTCTACCAACCTTGTCTCATCACCAGCTCAACAATGCTAATATTACAAGCTGCACTGTCAAAACAACAACAGTTCATGCTAGAAAGATTAAAACACTAAAAATATTTATAGTAACAGTTATGTCGCTATGCTTCAGTATTGCTAGGTCTGACAACTGTTAAAAAAAGAAAAAAAAAAGCATTAAAGAAGTCTATAGTCAAAGGAAATGAAAGCAAATAAAGCCAGGGGCCTACACCAAGTCACAGATGAATTCAGTTCAGAAACTCGTAGTTATTTGTGTTTCAACAATGGGATGAAAATTAAGCCTTCTGAAACAGAACTGGGCTTTTCCATAGTAAGACCAATTTGACTAGTCTATAAATCTGGGTTTCTTTTCAGTTACAAACAGGATATTGTGTTAAAAAAAAAAAACAAACTTACCAGATGTTGTGTTACAGTGTTTCCAAAATGTGTCTCTTAATTGAGATTATCTTGAAAGACACAAATTTGGATGAAATTTTATATTAACTCCTACCTGGCTACTCACTGTCACAAAACCCAGAATGACAGAAATATTGTATCTACAGCTCCCATAAAAATATGAGCAGTGTTCTGTTTGCTTCATCCTCTTACTGATCTTCAGAACACAGCCGTGATTCTCCAACTTTAACGCCACTCAACATCAGCTTCTTCAAAGAGCAACATGCTTTTATTTCTATTTTACATTTTAGCAAGCTTGTCTGCTAAAAAAAAAAAAAAAGCCCAAACATCAAACAAACAAAAAAGAAGAAAAATTTATAGCGAGATTTGTTTGTTATCTCTCCCATTGGCTAAATGTAATTTGCAGTAGCATGTAAATCAATAGGGAATCCCCCTACAGACCTGTCAGGTAGCTCACTGCACATATTGGTTTAGCCTCTTGTGTAAATACCAAGGAGTTTTAGTGCGAGTTTTTAGCTCCCACATCAAAACTTGTTTTAAAGCTCTGTTTTGATCTGATCAAAGTGGTATCAAAAATGCATTTTCCATTTCACCCCAGGCCTCTGCCCCTTTAACAAAAGCAAACACTGGCTTTTCCTCCACTTCTGACAAAAAGAGTGAGATTAAAATTAAAAACACAGAAGTTTTACAGTTCATATCCAACCATTTGTATCTTCATCCAGCAGCAAAGTACTTCATAATTCAACATGACTGTTATTTACAGCCCAATTGCAAAACCCCAGAACCACCTCTTCATTTGGCTTGGACCACAAATTTAACTGTTTTAAATCAGTAGAGTTTTGCAATGGCAGCAGTAAGAAACCTGCAATCTCCACATTATGGAACATGGCCAAGTTTTTCCACAGCCATTAATGAGTAAAAAATAAAAAAAATTAAAAAAATCTATGACTTTCAATTAAATTGCGTTGTTTATAAAGTTGGACTTTACTCCAAGGAATGTATCTTGGGAAAGGGGGAAATTGTTCAAGTGACTAAGAAGCAGGACTGAGATTCAGGAGGAAAATAAACCTTTTCACATAATTTTGCTTGTTACGTCTTTATTTCACATTTTCAGGGTCTGTTCTACAATCCTGACAAGCACTTACTTTTTAAATGATTATGTAAGAAATCTTGTATTTCTTTTTTCTTAAGACCTATCTTCTGAAGATAAATCAGATATCAGAAAGCCACAGTAAAATTGTAAGCATTAACAACATTGTGTACAGTTCAATTAAACAAAATTCTTTTGCTGAGTAGAGCATAAGTATCAAGCCAAGTTCTTCTTTCCTGGCCATATAAACAAATCTTATGGAGCCAAAAACAACAGGGCCAAATTCTAAATTGGAATGAGTTTTTGTTTTCCAGACCTCCGCATCCAATGTGTTTTTTTTCCATTGCAATGCAAGTGGCTACTAAGACACTTCTTAAAGTAAAACAGTGATGTCTATCATAGCAACCTACCTCTTAAAAAAAAAATCACTATTAAGTTACATACCTCCTCGAGGCTGAGAAGAATTATTGCTACCGATGATTACTGGAACACCAGCATCTTCCAACTTGACCTTCCATTTTGTGATGATTTCAGCTGAACTGTCCTAGAAAAATGATGACAGAGGTGCGGCTATTCTAGTTTATGTGGTGAACCAAACAGCCAAAATAAAAATTTCTATCAGAGACGGTATTGACTTGGACAGTATTTTCAATAAGGTCTGAAACATACCTTGCTGGCATCATTAAAAACTGACAGCTCCATGGTTTGTTTAAAATCTTGTTCCCAGACAGACTTCAAGCACTCATCTAACCAGCATTCACTATTGTGAACAGGCACAATGACAGACTACAAAAAAAAAGAAAAAGTCAGTAAGCACTATTTTTGTCCTTACACTACAAGAATATTCATTAAAAAGGAGAAGTGCCAGATCTTTCTGAAACTAACTTTCACCAAAAAGGGATCACAAGAATATGGAAGTAGGCAAGGTACCTTTATTTTTATTTTAAATACATGATTTGCTTTCACCTCTCTCAAACTTCACATTTGCTGAGTTCTACTTTTGGTAGATCTCCAAGGAAACAAGAGACTACTGAACGAAAAATGCTGACAAACCATCTATAGCACGACACTAACTTGCTTCCAGTATTCCTGCATTTCATAAGACACTCTTTACTTCTATCTTCCATTAAGAGATCTTACTCATCAATTTTTCTTCTGACTTATTACCTAACTGGAGATACTATATGTGCAGCCTGAATCCTTGGACTCTAGACAAGTTTTTTATATGGTTTTATCTAAAATTGATATCAAACACATTAGAAGATGACTTATGACATAGTTCCTTAGTCTCTCATTTCAACTACAGGCTTTCCTCCTATAGCCTCTGTTGTTTCAGCCCCATAAGCATGAAGTGTGAAAACTTATCAGAAATATTCATCTTAAAATTGGTTAGAAATCACAGATGAGGGATTTCTCTGTTTAAGTACTCATCAGTATTCTCATTTTTAACCCCCAAAATTGTTTCTATATCTCAAAAAGAATACCTTCCATTCACAGCACGCCAGTCCTAGGAAATTTGCCTGAGTAACAGTACACTGGCAATGTCTGTAAAGGGGGAGGCCAAACCAGTACCTGTTCAGGTGCCTTATAATAGATGGGGAATTTAAGGCAAAGAGCCCAAGTAACTTGTAAGAAGTCTCACAGGACATTTTAAGAAGTTCCTAGAAACAGAACTCAAACTCCTTATCGTGTGGTGTAACCATAAACACGCACTTGGAAGAACCAGACGATCAGTTCCTACTGTGAGCATGTGAGAATCTTGAGAATCTACCAGATGAGCACTGAAAATGGACTTGTTACAGATCTGGTGCACAGCTGAGTACACGCACATCGTGCAAAACACGCACATCGTGCAAACACACACAAATGCGCACATCAGGATGTAGATGTATTTTGTGCACACCAAGTGTTTTTATGGTTTTTTTTCTTTCTTTTTACACAGTACAATATATGTACACTCAGATATCGCAGAGTACAATGTACAGTAACAATGACTAACAAATAAAAAACTTAACAGCACTTCACAGCAAAATAAAAAAAAACTATACTGGTCTGAAATGAATGAACATCCTGATTTTTGGCAGGATGCTGTGACAGGAAAAAGGGTATTT
Source organism: Anser cygnoides (assembly GCF_040182565.1). Lineage (NCBI taxonomy): Eukaryota > Metazoa > Chordata > Aves > Anseriformes > Anatidae > Anser > Anser cygnoides. The sequence goes on along the minus strand of NC_089891.1, from coordinate 3,491,486 downwards.
AAAACTACTAGAGGCAAAGGTATCTACATTTTTAAGCAAAGAAAGTCTTTGACTTCTGTTGTAGAGAGATAAGCAAGTAAAATAAGGACAAGGTAAAAAAAAAAAAAGTCAAGTTGAATACAAAAAAATACAACAGAAAAAAAGATTATTTCAGAAGTATGGCTCATTAGGGTATTTAGACTTCAACAAATAAGCAGGCCTGAGATCGTAAACCAATATATCCAAACTGCTCAGGATTTTAATATCGCTTATGTTTAGATTGCAATTAAAATAAGACCCTAAATGTTCATGCTAATCAGTCTAACATATTCATTCAGAAAGAAGAGTATTCTCCAATTTTTCCAATGCAGTTTTGGACATCCAGAATAGTCAATGATTCTTCATCCTTTTTTTTTTTAATTACCTAACTCAGTACAATTTTGACTATACCGTCACAAACTGGCTTGACATTGGTTTGAAAACTGTAAAACTGGAACTTCTTTGCTTTTTTTCCATAGTGAGCTCCTGTTTTCAGTCAGAGCAGCAGCACAAATCATCATTCAAGGACTTTTCTGCTCAGCTTGAACTGAAAACAGTAAAAGCAGTACTTTAACGGCAGCACAGATAAAAGCAATCCATAAATACCTGAGGTCACCAACTCTGATCTCAACAGAGCCACTAATAACAGATTAGCATGCTCTTGAACATTTTCCTATGAGCAAGTTCTACTTCCACACAACTGTCAGAGCAACGGTAAGCTACATGCCCATCAAAATACGGTACAGCACTGAATTGCTGATGATGCTGCCACGTAAAACTTGAAAAATTAACAAATCCATACAAATAACTGCACGCAGCAATATGATTGAAATGCCTGAGTACTGCTAACACACGATACTAAAGAAATTCCTTGGGTTCTACCATTCTTAATCAGTTTACTGTTTTTCTGCATTTACGTTTTGTTTTGTTTTTAGGCCAAAGAGAAATACACCACAGAGTTTAGCTTTTCACTTCTCTCTACTTCATTTGTACGTTTGTAGCCAGCCTTAAAAGCTGTACTTGGCACTTGCCCCAAGCTCGGTACCTATAAACTGACTTTTACCATTGTGTGACTGTACCAAAGCACTCCAGACACCTTGGTTCATTTAAAGAGAGAAAAACGTGAACTTGGACACAAAATTTCACGTACAGCTGCAGATTTGTAGAAAAACGTCATCTGGTAGTAGACTGAAGAGATCCTGTCTAGATGTTCTGTCCCAGGACAAAACCAACAACAGCTCTGTCACTGCTGACAAACCACAGTCTCCAGTGAGAAACACCAGCCTTGCTAAAGCAATCTCTAAAAGCAGGTCTCTAAGGGAGACCTGGAACACAGTTTTCCTAAAGTCTTAAAGCCTTTTGCTCAGTTGATGCTAACTCTTACTGCCCACTCACAGCACAGGTTATTGTTTGAGTTCTCTTTGCAGCATTTTTATATTTGAAAACTGTCGCCACAACAGAGAACGTAAAATGCGCATAATGCTCTTTTCAATAATTTTGAGTCAACACAGGGACATGAATTGTATATAACTAATGTATTTTTGTCATTACAAGGTTAACTGAGTCAGAATTATTCTTTCATTACCTGAGACTTATTTATAGCAAAATCCAGCAGAGGAGCATTTCATGGCCTAACAGCCAAGCACAACAGTTAAATGATCATCATGAACATTATGAACCTGATCTGGGTTGGAGCATTGTGACATCATCTGATTTCCTCTGGACTTCAAAGTTCTAGAATAAGGCCTGAAGTGATTTTAGGTGGTTTTAGTGAAGTCGTTTTGCCCTGACTAAGCTGAAGATGATTCATGGCTGCTCCGCTAGGTGAGTTTTGATGTATGGCAAAATGACAGAATGCTAACTGATTAGCAGGCAGTTCAATCCTGTTTCTTCTACCAATGTATTACCCAACAACAAAACTTTCCTTCTTCCCTCAGCTACGCTACTGAAAAACAATACATCGATCACAAGGTTGGAGAAATGTGAGTTTTAAAAAAAGTGACAGAAACTGTGCAACTCACTTTTACACCCAAGAAACCTCTTGTTTCTGGTGTTACCTCCTCTACTGAGGGCATATACCATAAACAACCCCAAAGTGAAATGTTAGTTTCAGCTTCGGCAAATTCCAGTTCACATTGGCTCTTACCAATCTCCATATATGAATGTGGAAAATAAATTTTTAAAAAAAATCATTTTAACACCACTGAAAATTTTACAGAAGTCAGAAACCATTACTCTTAAATGATGGCTTTCATATCAGTATTCCAAACCCTTTAAAAACTCAGGGTTGTTGGCAGAAACCAGCTAGTTTTGTCAAACCTCATCCATGGGATACTTTAAATGAACCCAGGAAGACTTTTAGGACACAAGCTTTGACCTGCTTTTAGGCTCTGAGATTCTGTGAAGTTCATCATTTTCACTTGCCTAATAATCTGTGTTATTTTGCTTTTTTTCAGGACAAGTATGTTTGCCTTGCTAAACCCAAACATAAATTGCTGCCAAACTGTATCCACGGTATGTGTATACGTTTGGGTACGTGTATATATTTGCTAAAGAAAGAAAAACTAATTAAAAATAAAACCTTCCAGGGAGAAGAATCACGCTTCGTAAGAAAGTTTTAAGGCTATCTTTTCAAACCCAGGTAACCAAATGTGCCCAGCGCCTCACTCCGTACGGACAACCAGGTCTCGAGGAGCCCCGCTGCCTTCCCTCACAGCCCCTGCACACCCACCCCTCTGCCTTCCCCCACAGCCCCTCCAAACCCTTCCCTCTGCCTTCAGCCCCCTCAAACCCCGACGAACCCCCGCAGCCCCCAGCCCCACGCACCACCTGCACGCCGCAGCCCTGCCCCGCCGGGGGGCTCCCGGCCGCCCCCCCCGCCTCCGCCATGGCCCCTCCGCCCCCGGGGGGAGGCGGGGCTGTTCGGGAGCTCCCGGCCGGAGGCAGTTTCTCTTCAGGACCGGCCCCGCCGCAATGCCCCCCTCCCCTCTCAGGGCCGAGCCCCGGGGCCGCTGCCGAGCCCCCCCCTCCCTCCTCAGGCCCGGTGCAGCCGCCACAGCCCGGAGGACCAACGATAGATGCGGGCGGTTGCAGAGAGGCCGGAAGCGCCGGCGGGGTGGTGCGCGCCGCTCTAGGAGGCGGCGAGCAGCGCGGCGCTGAGGGGAGCAGGGCCTGGCTCAGGCCGTTCCCGGGGCTCGGCCCGCCCGTGAGGGCTGCACTGGCCCAGTCCCGCGGCCGAGCCCGGCCAGTGAGGACTGCCCCGGCCGCCCTCTGTCGCATGTCTTGAAGTTTTCAAGCATGGCTGCTCGCTGCCTGTGTGGGGCTGCCGCAAGCACTCGCCCAGCCCAGGGGTGCGCTGGCCCCGTGGTGGCAGCGCTGAAGGGCCGGTGTGGGGACGTGCTGAAGTCTTAAATAAATGTGCCTGCACTTTCCCACATGCTCTTCAATTCTGTTTGTCTGTGTCCTTAGTACTTCCCTTGGTTAAGACTGGCCTGTTCAGTGCTACCATTGTATTTTTAATAACCTTTTTTTTTAAAAAAAAAAAAGAAAATAGTTGATGGTAATGATATCATTATTGATCATTTACTTACTCCAGCCATGATTGTGCAACCACTTACTCCCTTGAAAGTACTCACAACTAAACGGGATCGCGAGAACAGGCCCTGTACAACAACCTATTCAGAATTTTTAAAATTTGCACAAAGCAATCTTTGTTGAGCAAAATCCTGAGATTATCCCCTGTTTATCTGAAGAGCCTGTTAAACAGCTAGACAATTCAAGGAGCAAACAGAGCAGAGTTATCTTAAAATGTTTGTTGGCACACAAATCTGAGAATTGAGGAGGTGAGGAAGACAGCCAAGCAGTAATTCATCCTTGGAATCTATTTCAAATTATCTACACAGCTTCTTTCCATCCAGCTTTGGTTTAATCTCGCTGTGAACAGCGTTGCTAAATATGATCATTTCTTTTTTTCTGGCGACAAAGACTGCTAGCGCTTTTACATTGCCTACATGCCTTGCTTTATCTAAGAAAGTGTAGAAGAGTATTACTTTACTCATGCTGAACCAAACAAAAGTTCCAGTCAGAGACCAATGCCTCATTATGCAAACCAGCCTACAAAACCCAGAGCAAAAACCCTTGCTTCCTTCCCCAAGGAAAGAGAACCAATGAAAACCACCAGAAATGTTTTCTAAGTTATATTCTGTAGCTGACCACAGAGGGTAACTAAATAAAGTTACTTAAAATGGGATTCTCATGTTGGAGGTTTTTGGACAGAATTTTAAAGGCCCACAAACATGAAAAAATTGTTCCGTGGGACTTCAATGCAACCTAGGCATCTAACTTCCACTGAGAGCCTTTACCTAACTGCCTTTTGAAAACCTACCAGGAATTTCTGTGTTCTTGGGCAACTAAGTTGTTTTTGAAACAACAGTTCATTGTTTCAGTGCCTATTCTTCTTTCATGTGGGTCAGAATGAAAAGAGGTCTCCTAATGCTGCCATGACAGACTTATTTAGAAGCAAGCACAAATGCTTTGAGCCTAGTTTTACTTCCAATTGCTTTACTTTGAAAATTTTCACAGTGGTAGGGAACAGCACGCCAACAGTTGCTTCAGCTAGAAGTGCTGCAGAATCAAAGGCATGTCTCCTTATACTTGTCTTCAGCTTTTATTTCTGATCGTCTCTTTAGGATCATTACTGTGAGCTTGCAAGTTCTGGATGCTTCAGCTATCAAATAATTTTTTTTTCTGATCTTGGTGGAAAGACATAACATCTAGGAAGTTACCTTGTTTTCATTACACTCAACTCCGTCACTTCAAATATGGCACAGACTAATTATAGCATGAACAACTTAGACCTACGGAGTTGTGAGCACAGATCAAATGATTTCACTGGAAGTTTAAAAAAAAAGTGCCCCCCCCCCCCGCCCCAAAAAAACAACAACAACAAAACTGCTCCCGTAGGGTATCACTAGGGTTATTTAGTCTTGGGTTGAGTCTTTTTGCAGAGGACAAGCTAACTGAGAGGGAAAGATTATCTGTACAAAGATATTTGGTATTGTAGAGAATGGCAGCTTTTATATTTGTTGGAAAGACAGAATGAGCAAGTATAGGGGTTTCTTCTAACACATTGTCTCTGAATTTACAAGCCTCAGTAATAGTCCCAAAGCACACCATGTTGAAAGAATCATTCAATAAAGTAGGTAAAATATTCAGCCTAGAGATAGTTTTGAAACCACTTCTATTCAAAGAATGCTTTTAGCCTCCAAAAATGCTGTTATTTTCATAAAGCATCACAGCTGAGTGGCAACAAAAGAGATGCAGTATTCTTGGTTATAGCATTATAGAGCAGAATAGGACTTCAGAAGCTCATTTAGCAGTCCCACTGCCCTGAGATAAGATCAGCTTTAGAACTCCCTCACAGCTACTTACCATCCTATTCTCAAAGTCCTCCCTTCAATAATGGAAGTTTCATAACATCCTCAGAAAATTTATTCTAATCCTTCCTATCTTTACCCTTAAAAAGAATTTCCTGATATCTGACCTAGATCTTGCTGTGATTTCAAAGCCCCCCTGAAGTTTGCCAGGTTAAGATCTTTGTCCCCCAGCAAAAAGATCCTGGAACTCATCACCTCCCCATTTCAGAGCTGGCAAGCCTGAATCTCTTGCCTAACATCTTCCCTTTTATACAGAAACCTCTCGCTAGCCATCTCCATTCCCTGAAAAAGGTCTTCAGCCCCCAATGTGCAGTTCCTCAGCTGAAGTCCTTTGGTAGTAGTAAGAACTGAAATGTTTTCCCTTAGGCAAAAAATCATCCTCATTTTCTTCTCCTTTAGTAGATTCAGCACTCTGATCACATTTTAGACCAGATGTGAAAAGCTTTACTTTTTTTTTTTTTTTTAAGTAAAGCCTTAGCACCTTACACCACTTTTTTTTTTTTGGAGGCCTTTAAAGAATACTCACCGTCATAATCAAACACACCAAATCAATACAAAAGAAGAGGCCAGGCCAGTAACCTGCCAAAGATAAGACTAAACTCTCTTAAACCAACCCAGTAAAAGACACAACCCAATATCCTTCAAGCCTGCACCCCTCCCCCTAAGAGGGCCTGAGGACCCCCTCCTTAAGAGTCCTCTGATAGCCCTCTCCTGAGTGTTTCTCTCCCCTGCAGCTGTGTGCCTTCTCAGCTGCTTTCTCACTAATGCCTCCGTTAACCCCTCCTTTGCCTGCTAGGCCTTGCAAACTCCATCCCAAATCGCTTGTTCCTTGTCCACCATGCACACAGGGAACAAGTCGCTCTCTTCCTCTCTGCAGCCATGATTTATGCGTTTGCAAATTGTTGTTACATTCCCCCCTCTTGTTTAGGTTATGCACATCGGATTCATTAGGTCTTTCCTCGCTGGCGATGTTTTACACCTCTGTTTATTCTCATCTCTCTTCTGGACTCTCTCTGGGCCCTTCGCATCTCGGCTGGAGGAGGACACCCGGGGACAGGCCCCGTGCTCCCGCTGGGGCTGCCGCAGTGCTGAGCAGGGCAGGATTACTGCACGTCTTGCAAGCCATGCTCCTGTTTGCACAGCTTAGTGCAGTGTTTGCCTTTTTCACAATGGCTTGACACTGTTGACTCCTAATCAGCTTGTGATCTATTATATCCCCTAGATCTTTTTTCTGCATGAGGGAAACAGTATTTTAGCAGTTTTATTCCAGGCAGCCACATGAGAAGAAAATGACCGAGGTAGTGTGAGTGAGATTATCTGCTTTGTGCTTCAATGCCAGAATTGTTTACTGGTTTCCAATTAGTTACATGTGTACACCCTGTTAAGGGAGTTGCACAAGTGTTACTAATGCCTTCCTTTGGCCTTCACCTCCTTTGCTACTACCAGTGGGGACCAGTCCCTAGGACTTGTTTGAGCCAATTTCCCTGTGTACTCAAGACTTCAAACGCTCTGGTGAAATTGCAGGGTTAATTGCTTGAAAGAAAACATCTTATAATTTAGACATATTGAGTTTGAATAACCTCTCTGAAAAAAATGCTGTTGCTCTTAGGAGAAGAGCTGTTGTGTGATACATTTCTCTCTTGAAACATTAGCTGTCGTTACAGAGGATATTGCTGCTGCTTGTTTCTTTTTTGTGTATGAGTCAATCTGAAGAAGCCTGTGGTTGTTTTTATGAGTTGGCAAATGTCATAAATATTCTGTTAACCTGAGTACTGGACTTAGGTACCTCTGTGGGGGAACTGGAAAGATCCCGTTCATTTCAGTACCGGTCCACACCCCCAAACCTACACTCTTCTTGACCACTGCCAGTCATCCCACCCGGTGTGCACTTTCATTTCTTGTTCTCTCATCAGCCTGCTGGGCCACGCCGTAGCTTTGTGCAGGTTTTCCCTGTTCTGTTTGAGTGCTTCTCTTAGCTGCTGCAGCTTAGGCAGCCGGGTATACCTTTACGGCTAGCGTGGTTTTATGGCATGGAGGCTGGAGATGCTTTAACTCCTCGCAGGCAGGAGATCAGCAGTGAAAAAGGAGAGGCATGGTTCTTTGACAGAGCAAGTTCTTTGCCTAGTGCTTCAAAAATTGAGCAGTCTTATGCAAAGCTAGACTTTCATTTGGCAGTCTTTTCTGAAATGAATGTTTCTATATGATACCACATTTAAAAAATGCAATAATGAAGCATCTTTGCTTTTTTTGCTTTGGTGAAGCTGTTTCAGAAAGTCCTCTGGTAGGCAACTGCTTGTGGTATAACCACCTCGGTTAATATGGTTTGGTTTTGTTATTAAGTAACCAATCTGAAACCCAGTAAAGTAATAATGGTAATTTCCTTACTTACCGAAAAAGTTTTATAAGTAAGTTATTTGAGGGAAAAATGTTATTTACAAGAGATAACAAGATTCAGATAACGAAGATAGATAAAAGTTAGCCTTGAAATCCCATTTTCCTAATCTTGACAAGTTCCTGTGCACCACAAGTGATAACTCTTGAGAATCAAAGTGTCTACTTGAAGAAGAGTAAACCTTTAGAAAGTTCAGTTTAGGTTCTTTGTTTTTCAAAGCCATACCTCTGTTTGATCTTCTTGATGACTGAAGTGTGAAGCACTTATGAAATAAAGTTACACTAGAGAGCTGAGGTAAAGAGATGGAATTGTATATTTCCCAAGGATTCACCGCTGAATTCATATTGTCCACAGTGAGAATTTTATTGAACTTAATACCTTTGGGAGGCTAAACTTCTTTGTATATAAGGACAGGAAGCATCTGACATTTTAAGATGGGAAAGTGCTTAAAGAAATAAATCATATTCCTACAAAGGAATGTATACATAACAGGAACTGGGACGTGTATAATATGCAGAGATCCACAAGGCAACGTATTGGATGCACATCTTTATATGACATACAGACAGGAAAGGAAATTAATAACATTTTGAATGATGGATTAACCAAAGGCCTCTGAAGAAAAGATTACAAGAATTGTATAGCTCTAGAGAACATGGCAATATTTACTTAATACCTCTACATCAAAAATAGATTTCAATAGGTTATTTAAATCTTTATACTACCCCATAAAAGACATCTTATTATATCATATCTTATTATATTTTTTCTATCATTCTTAAAGTACTAAGCTACTCTGAAAACTGGGTTTTAAAGTACAGTTTATTGTCACTAATTCCACTTCAGTGTTGTTTGATTTTCAAGCAAAGAAGGCTTTTCCATGTTCCTGTAAATGCCAGTTCTTCAGACTCACCCTGGGTTATGAAATTCAAAGTTCTCTGATGTTCATACATCTTCAGTAAAACAGATTTTACAGCTTCAGTTAAGTTAATAATTCTGCTGATAATACAAAGGCTACTTTAGTGAGCAGCTTACGCCCTTACAGCTGTATTGGCTGTGTGTTGTAAAAGAGTAGTAAAGATGCAATTCTTGTCAGAAAATTGACCAGATGTGAGCAGAACAAAGACAGGAAACTGTTCTCTTTCAGTGAAAAGCTGTTACCCCATTTCTGTGTGCTTTCTTTTCTGACTGTAACTAGTCTCAGGGCTAGGAAGGCCTTTGAGCAGCCTGACAAGCACGCTGCTAACCTGGGAACCCCGAGATCTATTGGGATCAAGCCAAAAAGCTGCTTAAGGGGTATCTGTGATGCCTTGTCAGTCTCTTCCCCAGCAGTGCGTGTGGCTCCCGGGCTGTGGGAGTGATGGAGGCACAGCCCAGTGAGCTCATCTGTCCCCTCCAGGCTCATGACCGCGACATTCCTCATGGGCCCTTGTGTCCAACTGGAGGAAGTGGGGGCTGCGGTGGGAGTGGGAGGTGATGATACCCCCAGGCTCTTGGGGCTGCAGCCCTGCAGCTTTTCCCGGGCTTCAGGGGAGCAAAGAAGCTGTGGCCCCATACAGCACTGGGGACGGTGGGAGCTGCCAGCACTGGGATGTGTGAGAAAGGAAAGAAAGGCCTGGAGCCCTTTAGACCTCAACAGATCTGACTACATAATAATCCTCTTAAAAAACATTACCAATTCACAATAATTTTGTGTGAATAAGCTGACAATGGTTTCAAGTATGTATTTATTTTTCAGATAAAGTTATGACATCTTCTGTGACAGAGCACTACAAATGGAATTAGGCTATCACAACTGCTTTAGGACAGGTCTATGGAGACCACATTGTTGTGCTAGCGGGATATAAGAGATGACAGTAAATTATTTCATTGTGTAGAAGCTCCTTGGTAACATCATCCTGATGCCATTAGAGCCTGCAATAAACCACCATACACAAAAGGCTCTGCTTCTCCCTCCCTGCGACAAAATCCTTACTCTACTTCTGCTGAATACTCTTATTCTTCCCATAATCAGCCCAGCTACTTAACTTCTATCTAAACTCTCCCTTCCCAAATAAGGTACTTTTTTTTTTTTTTTTTTTTTTTCCTACTAAGAGAGAAAGAGAGGAGAGAGAGATTTAATTTCATCATCTGGGAAGCCAGGATCCTCATTTTGCCTTCAAGTGAAATCAACTAAAAATAACGTTTTGCTAACATTGCTTCTTGTGCTATGTCTGATACTCTGCCTATTGAGAGAGAGCTCAAGGGTGTTTAGGTGTCCAAATCCAGCAATAGCACTGGCCTAGAAACAGATCCTATGGATATTTAAATACTAGGACATCTGTATATGCACACAAACATTTCATTTTTGTTTTAAAACCTCCAACTGTATAAAGTTATATTTGTTAGTGTCCTCGTCTTGGGTTCTCAAACTATTTATGCACCCAAAAAAACCATGTGTCAGTTGTGGTTATTATGCACGTAAACTTGAACTTTGACATTTCATACTGTTGCAGAACCTTGGTATGTGCATTCCTTTATCTTCCCACCATCCCTGCAGTTGCTCTTCATTATTGTCAGTGCTTATTATTTAGAAAGCGACATTCCGATTTGTTTGGGCCAATTAACTGGTTGGAGGGAGCAGTTCTTGCAGGATCCCTGCTAACTGTGCATCACCAGCCATCACCTACTGATTCATTAAATAAACCTGCACTCAAACGCACTGTTTAAAGAAAAAAATACTTGTTTCTCAGTTGACCAGCTTGCAGAAACTCTTCATAATTTTGGATATTCCACTCTCTAATGACAATTAAAGGGGAAAAGACTATGTGTAACCAATTAAATGAGAACTGTTAAATGAATTATGGCTGTAATTGCTTTATGGGCATTTCCATGCATTTAGGATGCTGCCTTCCTAAATGCAAGGGAAGAAGAATACCAGCAGAGGAAACAGTCCTTGTGCTGCTTCAATATTGTGGCTTGCAGCCTGTCTGAAAGCATAACAAAGGCTTGATTGTGCAAGTGCCCAGCTGATCCAACAAGCAATGAATAAGTGAGCAATGGTCAACAGTGAAGGAGTGGATATCACAGAGGGCAATTCAAAAAGGTTATAGTACTGTGAAGTGAGGGAGGCATGAAATGAAATAGAACTACAGATACAAAGATAATCAACAGTTTGTGTTAGCTCTACTTTTTTTTTTTTTAACTTTTTTTTTCCTCTCTCTTGAAATGATCTGTCCTTTTTGTATAAAACAGATAAAAAAAAGATGTCTGATAACTGATAAGAGATAAATCTTCCAATACGGAAGAGAGTAATCTCCTTCTTGCAGTCTAAAAGAAGGAAAATTTAAAAACAGCGCCTGATCTAAATGATGAGTGAGAACTCTAGAATTCTACTTATAAGACATGTTAACTAGCATGAGCTAGGTCACCACTAGGGAAAAGAAATACAGACTGTCAGATTTTCGTGTCTGTTCAAGCATTTGGGTTCCCATAAGGCCCAACCCAGTCTGGTGAGCATGAGGCTAAGGAAGAGAAAAATGAGAAAGTTTGATACCTAACAAGAAATTTCCTGCAGCTCTTCCTGGGAGTGTGAGTTGTCTAGTAAAATCAACAGGAGAGAGGTTTCCCTTTCCTTCAAAGCTTTACACTGGTGTTTTTTGCTCTTGAATGGATCTGATCAGACTTTAAGCCAGAATCCTGTCTGAGAAAGCAGAAGATACCTATATGTGTATACATATATATATACATTTCCTCTCTGCTGTTTTTATATACTTTGGATGTTCCTATTTGAAATTACCAGGCTAGGAAACTATAGAATTAATATACAAGTACTGCTTCCAAAAGCATTAAAAGAAAGAAAATTTCATTGACCACAACATCCACTAAAAATATGAAAATTTATTCTGGCGTCGTGGTGTTTCTGCGTAAAGATACCTTCTAATTTACACGTCATTGCTTGCCAGTTTTCATTAGAGTTCATGGCTTGCCACTGTCCTTGGGACATGCCGTATTAAAACTTTTAGCCTCAACAAGGCCTGTTACCATACCTTCAGGCTTTCATGTTGTTTTGCCTTTGCCACTGCTCTTACGATGCTAAATAGCCAGGGCAACATGAATTTGTGTCAATTGATTTTCAGAATTTCCCATTGGCTAAATTCAGAATCATAATACAGAGAAACAACTTTCAGAAGGTCTTGCAAAGAACTGAGTAGAGACTTTGACAGAGAACTTAACTTGCCTTGTCCTCAGTCCCCTACTTAATCAGCGTGGCAATTCTGTGGTCGCATTTGTAGGCACCTAAATGACAGTGTAATCTGGCCTAATGAAGCCACTGTAGCCGAAACATGCTTTGATCTAAAGAAAAAGCCTAAATAAATAAATAAAAAACAGAAACTCTTTCAGCAGATATATTGTTTGTTATCTGGAAACTTTGCAAAATAGAAAGACTCTCTTCTGAGCTTTCAGGTCTCTGGAGGTGTGTTTCCTGCTGCTGAGCTCGGTGGTGCTAAAGGGGACCGGGGATGTGTGGCCCTTTGCCCCTTCCTTCAGATCCCTCTGCCCTGCAAATACTGCCACAAAGCAGCACAAAGGACCCTACTTTGTGGAGCAGTGCACATCTGATTCCGTGATTTGATCCACTGTTTTTCCTTAAGCAAATATGTAATAATGTCGGAATTTATGGATTAGTTAGGCAATCCCTGATCTGCTTTAATCAGAATTAGTGGTATGTCTCCCAGAATGTCGCTGATAAGAGCTCTGTGCAGACAGACTGGATATGTACAGAGAGATCTTTTATTTTTTTTTTCTCTGTTAATGCTGCAATACTTCCTAAGAAGTCTTTCATTTAGTGAGTGACTGAGTTTAAAAAGAAATGAAAATACATGTGCTGTTAACAACAATGATGCAAATCTCACTGCCCTTTTTCTAGAAAAACTGCTGCTGTGTTTGGGGGGAAGTTTGTCGTATTAAAACTATCCCATAGGCCAAATGTGGTGCATGGGAGCTTGTCAGCCTTGCTCTAAAAAATTGCTGTCATCAGATCTGAGGTTGGTCCGGGCTCTGAAAAGGTCTGCTATTCAAAATTAAGTGTGAAATTTGCAAATGATTAAGTTGAATTATTTACCTTGTTAGTTCATCATGTCTGCAAAAATATTCTCTTCCCTTCTTGTAACCTAGCAACAAATACACAGTGCACAATTATTTTTTCACAATTTGTCAGAGAGTTGCATTAAAATGCATGTCAGTGTCTTTATTTCATGACAGGCATGTAGCAAACAACACTGCAAATGTTTGTTTATCCTGGCAAGGGCTGGATTTGTTTAGCGTAACTTGCATTAGTTTTGTCTAAGTTTTGAAGCAGAAAGGGAAAAATATTTTTGTCTTCAGACCACTGTTACAAATATTCTCTTTAGCTTTGTTTTTACTATAACTGACTACTATCAGGCTCTCTCACTGCGCATTGGAAACTTGCAAATAGGTTTGAGGTACTTCTGACTGCACAGGCTGAGCCCACAGGTTGCAGAGTGCATGCAGGCTGGAGGAGCTGGAGAAAATGAAAAACTAAGCCAGCCAAGAGGATATGCATCAAGATAAATATCAGCTTCACCAGTGGCATAAATTACGTTTTCTAAAACAGGAAATTAATGTTCATTAGATGGTAGAAACAAACAATTGGTCCTCTTGAAAAGTTCTCAGATTAAACACAGAGTTTCTGAGTACTTTTTGGCAGGCTTTTTGAATACCTAGGTTATTGTGAAATGAAAAGAAAACACTAATTTTTGTGGATGAAATGCACAGGACTATCCCCAAAACAACAATATGCTGAGGCCTCCTTCGAGGTTTTTGTTTTTGACTTCAGCTTTATCCGGTCTCAGGCATGCAAGCATGAGTTAATGCCTGCAACCCAGAGGAGTCTCTAGGCTTAGGCACTAAATCCTCTGCCTGGGTCCCCGGGTCCTGAGACAGCATTGCTGTGTGGGATGGCAAATGATTTGTGTTTCTTAGCCATCTTTTGTGCTTTGTGTTACCTTTTTGATCCTCTCAATAGGCTGCTTGGGTCCAGACATGATTCCCTTCACTGCTTTTCAGTTTGATGTGCACAGGGTAAAACACAAATTCCTGTCTGCCTGGGCCATGTTGCTTAACAGTTCAAGGTGTTTGAAAGGGGGCAAATGGGGAGAGAAAAGCACAGGAACCATTGCTACTGTGATGCTGTGGCCCTTAGTGTGATGAAAACCAAGCTGTGTGTTCTGGGAAAATGGTCCTTGGTGTCCTAAAGCTAGTATTTATTTGCCAGCAACAGGAAGTGTAGAAATTTAGAAAATATAATATCCACACCTACATATTGGCCAAACTACTGATTTGCCTTAAATACCTTTTAAGTGTTCAAGGTAAATGAACTTCACTGCCTGCAGAGGTAGCATCACTGTTTTCGCATTCCCTCATGCGCTGAGAGCCGATAGGTGTGACTTTAGGTACACCTACTGGTTTGGCCACATCACAAGTCTGGGCATCTCCACATTTCATTTATTTATTTTGATGTTAGGTCTTGCAGTTAACATGTCCAAATAATACTTGTTTTCCAGACCTTTTCTGTTTATGGGACAAGTAGACACTAAAAACACCTAAGCCTCACTTTTGTGCTGACAGCAAAATGCATTGATTTGGGTGGGAGCTGCTGGGGATGCTAGCACAAACATCCAGAGGCAGAAGCTCCAGCGGGCTTGCAGCAGGAGCCGCCGGTGCAGTGGGCAGCTGCCTGCTGCCAAGCTGCCTGCGTGGCAGCCTTGCTCCCGGAGCTTCCTGGCCCCCTCTGCCAACACTTCTGCAATGCTGCCTTGCTCTTTAAAATGCAATCTTCGCGTTGACCCTTTTCCATCTGAAATCTCATTGTTCTACAGCTTGATTTTAGGCGTGCAGTTAACACTAGCTTCCTTTAGGAAAATGTTCTTAGTTTCCTTTAAATACCTGTTGTTTTCTGTAATATTCCAAAGTTTTCCATTAGAAAACAAACAAGCAAACCAAAAACAAGAAAAACAAGAGCTGAGTGGCAGTGGTTTAGGAGTAATAGGAACTGTGCTCGGATATTAGTAGTAACAGAAGTAAGCAGGAATGAGCAGGAGGGTGCAATTATGGATGAAAGTATTTTCACTGCTAATTTTAATTTTGTGAGAGCAAGTGGCACTTGTCCTCACTCACCAAATGAAAAGAATTCCCCAAATTTTTCCATTCATTCAGCTGCTGAACCTCTCTGTTTCATTACTCTGCTTACTCCTGCCTGTCCGCTGGATTTACCTTACAATTCTGTTTATTTAGTATTGCTCCTGTATTAATTTTCTCGTCGTCTCTGTGGCTTGTTTGAATCCTTATACCACTCTCTTCTCCCTCCTGCCTTGCCATGCGTGCTGTTTAGCTATGGCTTCGCCTTCCCAGAAAACACCCCCCTGCTCCTCCTTCCCCCTCCTCCTTAAAGTTTCAGATTTCCCTTCGTGCAGGCAGCGAGGGGCTGCCCACCGCGCTGGCGGCCGGCTCTGCTGGGTTGCCACAGGACCTGATTCACCTCCTGCAAGCTGAGTAGCGTGAAAATAAATCAGCTGAGAGGGAGCTGCCTGGGAGTTGCAAAACACGGGGACGCATGTCGAAACCAACACACGGGCTGGGTAATGACCAGCAAGGCTCTCAAGGAGTTTGCAGCTCTCCCGTATATATTCCCTTCGGGACTGCAATGCTGAGTGAGACTTTTCAACAGATTAGCTCTGCCCCACTGTTTAAACCAGCTTTGCGTGTTCATCTGAGATGTGCTTAACCCAAAATCCTGCAACTGAAAGTGCCCTTACACTGTGCCTTCCGGCTGGTTCCCAACTTGGCAGGAGAGTTTTGTCCCTAATACCCAAGATCTAAACAGAGCCGTGCTTTGAAGAAAATGTAAATCCAGACCTGAGCTTGAGCCCATCTCTAATCACCGCTTGATTTTGTTTTCTCCGAATGTGCACATCTGAGTGCTAAAGCAAATTAGCCATCTCTCCTCTAACAGGTTCTCCTCCTGCAGCCTCCTGCTCTCTGAGTCCTTTAAAGTCACCGCTGTTTATGCCTGCTTTTGAAGCTGTGACAAGCAAACACTCAAAGTAGCTTTGGAAGCAAGTGTCCTGAGTGACTGTGTAGATCCTCATCTTTTGAGTTGCTCCTTGAGGAAGGTGAGGGAGCTTTATTGGGGTTCGAGTGTTTGAGTACACAGAGCTGTTTCCAGAACCCATATCTCCAGTCCTGCCACGTTAGGCCAGTGCAGTAACTCAGCAACTGCTGTTTTCAGGGTAGTGTGAAGCCTTCGCTGCGGAGGATTTATGTTTCCTCTTGACATTATACAATATTTTCCTCCCAGATTTCAGTGAAGTTTTGCTCTCTCTGAATTGTAAATGCAAAAAATTACTGTTCCGAATGTTCTCTCTTGAAAAGATGTTTGCTTTTCACAGCTCAAACAGAAAACAGCTCAGTGCATCCAAAAGCTGCCTCACCCTTTGAGCGTGTTCCCAGATCTCAGCCAAGAGCACTACTATGGAATAGCTGTGAGTAGCCGGAAGAGCATTGTGGGGATTGAGATGCAAATGAGCAAACCAAGCAGCCCCTTCGCTGCAGAGGTTCCCTATCTCCTTCTGCCCCTCACTTTTGAACTGGGGGAGGCTTAACCTGGGCACGGCTCCGCAGCCACCAGCCCAGGCTCTGCAGCCACCAGCCTGGGCTCTGCAGCCACAGCCTCTGGCTTTGGTCACTTTTAAGACTCGTCAGCTTTGGTCTGATGAAGAACTGTAGCGGCATCATGAAGGCATGGAGATCAACAGCGCTTTCAGAGCCCCCGTGTTGCCGTTACTGCCCTGGGCCCCCAGCACCAAGGGCCACTCACTGCCTTTTCTGAGAAGGAAAGCCAGAGGCAGCAGCCACTGCAGAACAGCTCGCTCTTTTCCAGCATCTGAAAAGTTCCCAGTTTTCAGGCAGTTTCAAAAGTTCCAGTGTAATGTGAGTGGCTGTCTGGGCACTTGTTTGTTTTAACAAACACAGAGAGTTAGAGTATGGCAAAGGGAATCAGATACAGTAAGTTGGGGGGCATTCAGAGGGTTGCACGTATAAACACACCGAGGAATAAAGCAATATGGTGTTTTCTCTGTATGCTTTTCTTTCCAGAGCTAGGGCAGGAAGCAAAACATTCTAACAAAACCTCCTTCTAAAGAAATAATCAAGGCACTGAGCTCTAAAGCCCGTGTCGCTGCACATGACCAGGAGAATAAGGCATTTTGCATTATTGCATGTTGTCATCGCTTTGCTCAGTGTTGTCCCTGCATGCTAATTACATGTTTACATGCATTGCATCATTTGACATAATTACTGTAATTATGTTAATACTTCATAATCAACAGAACAGTACCTGTAATTTACAAAACAAAAACGACATGAAAAGCTAAACCCACAAATGGAAGGGGATACGCTGCTGAGGATTTAATCCTCGGTGCAGAAGCAGGCAGGAAGCACTCCGAACTGGAATATCCTGGTTCAGCCACCCGAGACACTTCGCAAGGTGTTTTAAAAGGTATTAACGAGGGTAACACCAAACTGTGAACAGGGCATAGATGTTTAATACTCATCCATGAACTCTCACCTAGAAAAAGCCGTGCAGTGCCCTTAACAAAGCTGCGTGACAGACACTTGAAAGAACAACGGGAGACTAAGAAACTCAGTGATCTGGAAATATTTTAACCCCTCTCCTATCTGTGGATGTATGATGTCAATCTCGATCCCCTTCTTGCCTCTCCGAAAGGAATGCACGGGGCCTGGCACACCAGACCGCTGTCTGTGTGCACTGGGATCTTCCCCCCCATCCCCACATCTACTTTTTTTTTTTTTTTCCCTGTTTATCTTGGCCTGGGGTGTTTGGTTTTGGGGCCGATTCCCCCCCTGCAGACCTCACACATCCTGGAAGGCGTTTCTTTACCTCTGCTTTCTTGCGGAAGGGCCTCTGCCATAAAGTTTAAGTATCCAAAGTCAACTATGGATAAAACAGGGATATTAAACCAGGCAAGGGGGTAAGCAGAGTGCTCATTAAGCATCGGAGAGTTTACACATACGATTGAGCCCTGAGTGCTTCCTGTTAAATGGAGACACAAGAAGCTTCCAGCAAAATTATCAGCCAGCACCCACTGAGGGAACATGGCCTGGTGGGGATCCCGCTGCGGGCCGAGCCCCCCGCAGCAGTGCGGTGCCACATCTGTCCCAGAACGGGCCAGGTTGGAAGGGGCCTTGGAGATGATCCAGTCCAACCACCCTGCCAAGCAGGATCACTTAGAGCACATTGTGCAACGTGGCATCCAGGTGGCTTTTGAATATCTCCAAGGAAGGAGACTCCACAACCTCTGTGGACACTCTCCAGAGAGGAAGACTCCACAACCCCTCTGGACAACCCGTCCCAGTGCTGTGTCCCCACTCTGAGTGTCCCTGCTGGCACCCGTGGGCAAGGGGCACCCCGGGGGCTGTGCAGGCCCAAGGGGGTCCTCGAAGCCACCGGGCCCTAAGGGCATCGCCTTTCCCCACAGCCCCACAGCCCCGGCCGGGGCAGGGCAGGAGGAGAGCCCGGCACCTGCCACGGGGGACCTGGCACAGCACGGCCCGGGGAGGCCCGGGGAGACCCGGGGAGGCCTGGGGAGGCAGCGGCCTCCCTCTGCCGGGCAGCACACCCGGGGCTGAGCCGAGCCGAGCCGAGCCGTGCCCACGGGGCAGATGCGGTTCCCGATCCGGCGCCGCGTTTTGCTCGAGCAGCAAGTGCCGGGGGAAGGAGGGAGGAGGAGGAGGAGGAGGAGGAGGAGGAGGAGGAGCCGGCTCGGGGAGGCCGGGCCTCTCCCGCCCCTCAGCTGGGAGCCCGCAGCGAGCCGGGGCAAACTTCAGAGCCGAGGCGGAGCGGAGCGGCGCGGAGCCGGGCATGGGGTAGCCGCTGCGCTCTGCTGCGCTCGCCCCGCCATGTAGGCAGAGCCCCCGGGGGCTGCGCCCGAAGCTCCGCGATCGCACCGGGCCGGGGGGCACCATGCGGGGCGCCCCGGCCGCCGGGCTCCTGCCGCTGCTCCTGGGGCTGCGGCTGCTGCTGGGCGGCGGTGCCGAGGCGCAGTACTCCAGCGACCTGTGCAACTGGAAGGGGAGGTGAGGAGAGACCCCCGCCGGGCTCTGAGGGGAGAAAACCGGGTCCTCCCCTTCTTCCCCCGGGAGGGAAGCCGAAAACAAAAGGGGGCTCGGGGGGGGCGGGCGGCCAGCGGGGGCTGCAGGGACGGAGGGGGCTGGACCCCCTCTGCCTCAGCGGCGAGGAGGAGGAGGAGGAAGAAGAGGAGAAGGAGGAGGAGGAGGAGGAGGAGGGCGGTGCCGTGCCCACCGAGGAGAAGTTTCTCCCCGCGCCCGTCTTCCTCGGGCAGGATCCGGCCGCTCCGCTTTCTGCAGCGGCTTCACTTCGGGGCAGCCCCGGTGCGGCTCCCCCCGGGACCCGGTGCACCTGCGGGGCGCCCCCCCGGATCCCCTCCGCCGTCCCCCGATGCCCCCCGGTGTCACCGCCCCGCTCCCGGTGCGTCCTGCCGGCTGCTGGCGGTGCTTGGTGAAACCTCTCCGCTCCTCGAGTGTTTATCTGGCGAATTATCTCGCCTTTAATTGCTCGTAATAAGTTTAGCGTCTGTGGTTGGGTCTGGGACCTCCTGGGCTGTTGGGAGTTTACAGCGGGTGTTGGGGGATCAGGCGTTCCGTCGGCTCGGAGATGAGTGCTCGGGGAGTCCAAAATGTTGACTCCGATGTTCTGCTTAAACCTCAGTTTCCTTAAAGGCTTGGCCAGCTTGTGTTGGTAAGGTATGTTGGAGCAGGGAGAGTGCAGAGTGGGGAAGCAGCTGGACTGACTCGTAGCGGAACAGTTTCCTAGCTGTTACTGTCTGAAACACGCTGATGCCTGCTATTTACTTTTTCTGAACTTTTTTTTTTTTGTCTCTTGACCATTGAAGCGTAGTTAATCCCAGTGAATCCACTTGAAGGTGAGTCCATTTGATATGGACCAAACCTATTCGTTCTCTGGCAAACTCCTAATTGTATTATTTCACTTTTCCAACCCCCTTTCCTTCCCCCCCACCCAAAAGCTGTTCCTCCTTTCACCCCTAAGCCCTCTAGCTGCATGTAGGTACCTGGACCTTACCACATGGTTACTGCACCATTAAAAAAAAAAAAAGTGACAAACCCTTCTGTTCCTGTCCTGGCTGTTTCTTATTTTTGTACTGTTTTTGCAGAGCGAGCAGTGACCATCCATGTCACTTGAGCAGGGCTGGAATAAGTAAAGCCTTGTGTATCAGCTAAGGGGGTGATGCTTGGAAAAAAAAAAAAAAGAGTGAAATATCATTTCCTGTTACTGAGTTCGGGGCGAACGGGTGACGCAAGCTTGGACTCACTTGCCTGTTGTTGCTCTATTGAGCCAAGCAGGACCTACGATGACAGCTCCATGCCGATGTACGGAGGAGGAAGAGCTGCCTCCCTGCACGCACTGCTTGTCTGGTTCAGCTGGGTGCTTCCACTGGTGGCCACAGTCCAGGCACCCAGGTGGACAGGGGTCTCGGGAGGTGTAAACCAGGCTGGCTCTGGCCTCACTGGTAGCAAACAGGTGTCTTCAGAAGTGCTGGCAGTCCTAAGGGTGTTAAATAGCATCTGCTTTGTCCTGCAGGACTAGCAGTTAAGAAGGAAAGAAAGGTACTTTGATGTACCAATAAATACTGTCTAATTAAGTATTTCAGTGTGGATACTAATAGCTACTTGGGTCAGAAAGGATTTTTATTATGTGGAATATAATGTTTTGAAGTCATGTGATATTTTTTACCTTAACTGTTTGAAAAAAAAACATGACCTTGAATGCCAAAATCAAACCTTTCTTCCCATAGAAAAGTTCTAGGTTGTATTGTGCAGGCAGAATTGAGAGTCTAGTCATCTCCTACAGTAAACCTGAAGGTGTTTTCTCACCTTTACATACATGTCTGCATTAAAAGCAATGCTCTTAGAAGTAGAATATATTGGAAGTGACTTTTTTTTTCCACATTAGCTTGTGGAGAAGTTGACCAGCTAATATCCCTGAGTACTGTGAAGAGCGTTGCTAGGATTCCTATCCATATCCCTCATGCTTCCAGGGGAGTCTGATGCAATGCACAACGCGACACCTGCAATTTAAGTACACTCAGTAGGCCATAGCAGCATCTTAATAAATAGCTTGGTAGAGAACTTGCAGGAGAGCGTCGTCCAAAAGCAAGCAGAAACTTCACTGTGGTGTGCGTCTGGTTATTACTCTCACTGCAACTTCAGGTTTTCGTGTTGCAGTGACTTCACCATGCTGTGGGCAAAACTGCCCCAATGACATGGGAATATGCAAGTCTGGCCTTTTTGATACAGTCTGGAAGAGCAAGAATTCTGCTCTGATGTGGCTGAATCCGTCGGTCTTGCCCTCTGCTCCAGTGGATTCTCTGGGGAAGCCTTGATGGTCCTCTAGATTGTCATCCTTAATTAGATCCCCCAAATTAGGATCTAAAGTTCCTTCCCTGTGTTTGCTGAGGGATACTGGGAGGACATGGGTACTTTAAGGATTCTTCAGAGCATCTAAAATGGAATAAATAAATGGCTAAACTAGATGGTGCAAATATTCCCTCCCTGTGTCATCCTTTTTTTCCTCTGAATAACACCTGTTGCAAGTTGCAGTGTCGCAGCTTACTGCACCAATAGATCTTCCAAGGCAGACACAAGGGCAGGGCTGAAACCAGAAAGAGAAAAGAGTGAAGAGACAAACGCAGTGATTCAGGATGTTCTCATGGATCGGTATGAGGAAGTCGTACTTGTAGATTTAAGTCCCAATAAACTGTACAGGTCTGAAGGAGGTGATGGATGGCTCATCCATCGCTGTAACCATGAGGCTGCTGCCCTATCTCCTTGCTATATAAGTGAAAACAAAAACAAAACTCAAACAAACTTGGGGGGGGGAAAAAAAAGGCTTCTGGACCTCCATTATTATGTGGACGCGCTGTGTCTTATGGCTGGCTACCGAGAGCTAAATATGACATTAAACAAACTCGACGTGGTGACAAGTCATTTTGACAGAAAGCAAAGTGACAGGTTTTACTGGATGATGGTGGTTGCTATTAAGTAACGCCAGTATGTATTTTGAAATCTGCTTAACTTTTGAGTCATCCTTTATTATAAGGCTTAATGCGTACAGGTACTTGTGCTTGATGCATCTGTCTAATGGCATCACTCTTGCCTGTGGGATATAATTGGCTTTTAGAAGATAATTTCAGAGTCCACCCTGTTTTTTGTTGCTGTTTGAACAGCATGAATGTTTGAACAAAATTAATGTTGAGGCTTTTTTCTCTGGCAGAAATTCGCTGCCTCACTCTTGGTAGGATCACTTGCTACAGCAGTTTCACTGCATTAGTTCAGAGTTTTGCCCCTGGTATCTTCCTTCTGTTTAAGCACTAAGGCTTCGGAGTGGAAGTTCCCAGTAGAAAGTCTGCAAAACCTATGCAGCTTGTTTTGATGTCTGGAGTAGGAACAAGTGATGCGTGAGGGTTGTTTTTTTGCCCCTTTGCTGCAGGATAAGCTTTACGCTATTTCACTTTACTTATTTGCTGCTTGTGAGTGAGCAGACTTCTGTGTTTTCTGTTGAGTGGCATCGTGCTCATGCTGCAGTGAAAACTGACTTTGTGGACCAGATGTGGATTTACAGTCAACTTGAAATATCCCATTGAAAGTTAAGTTTCCTGAACATGTCAAGTACTACTGAATTTGAGGGCAAGAGACTAGAGGTCAAAAACTCGTCCCTCATTTCTCCTCATCTGTGTGCTTGATGTGGCTTTCAAGATTATTCAAAAGCACATGTTTGCAGGCACTATTATTATTAAATATGACTTTTTTTCCTGAGCTTCCTCATGTAACCTCTATCAAGTGGGTCACACTGACACTCACAATAATGAGTCACATCAACAGTAAATGCAAACCATATGTTGGCTTGTGTGTGTGGTTTTTTTCCCCCCTTATTTTACACATGGCTTCTTGTTACTTTCTAAATGCTGACTTGAATTTAAACCCCGTTCAGCACCTGAATTTCTCTTTGGGGTGGGGAGCTATGTACTTGGAGGTTTCTGTTGAGAAACCAGAGCTTGATGTCATTGCTTGAACTATGCTAAAATACATTCTGTCTTTGCCACGGATTTCCTGTGTACCCTTAGACAAGTCACTTAATCCTTTTTACGTTTTTCTCCTGTCTTGTTTCATCTGCCTGTAAATGGGAGCATTCTGAAGCTTCTCCAGAGTACTGCAAAGCAGACCAAGGAACTGCGTTGAAGGGTCTCATGTTGGGTGGTGCTCTATGGGCACAGAATAGATGTTTATATTTGGAAACTGGGTATGCAAAGTGTAGGAGGAGAAAGAGGCTTTGTGGTGAAATGATTTGCTTATGCTCACATTCTAGGTTTGTGACAGCTCAGGGACTGGAACTGAAGGCCCTGATTTTTGAGTAATGGCCCCAAAACCTTCACCAATAAACCAGGCTTCCCACAACTTTCTCTTTTAACTGAAGTGTCTACAGCATGTGGCATCATAGAGTAGATTGGGTTGGAAGGGACCTTAAAACCCATCTAATTTCAAGTCCCTGCCATGGGCAGGGACACCTCCCAGCAACCCAGGCTGCTCAAGGCCCATCCAGCCTGGCCTTGGGCACTGCCAGGGGTGGGGCGACCACAGCTTCTCTGGGCAACCTGGTACTTCATCACTTTCATAGCAACAAAATTCTTCCTGATGTCTAACCTAAATCTACCCTTTTTCAGTTTAAAACCATTGCCCCTTGTCTTATTGCCACACTCTGACAAAAAGTCCCTTTGAAACTTTCTTGTAGGCCCCCAAGTAATGGAGCCTCCCTTTAAGTACTGAATATTAGTGCTTTAAGTCACTCTGGGTAAAGAACCTGTGGGGTTGGCCCAGCAGCAGCGACATGCAGCAGGAGTTGTTCAGAGCTGTCCTCAGTTTAGGCCATGGGCAAGCAAAGGCCAATTTTTCCTCACCCTGCCCTGGTGGGCTGTGTTCCTCTCTGATAGCTGGCCTGGGATCCTTGTGTTGCTCTCCTGTCCCATCTCTGTGATCATTGGCACTTAAAATGGCTGCTGGGGTGTTAATTTTTTGTCCTGGTGCTGGGTAAGGACTCAGGAGCAGCAGTAGCCTGGTGTCCCAGCACTCGTAACTGGCCACGTGCTCGCTTTCTTTGCTGAGCACCCAGAGCTGTGTGTCTGCTCGTAGCCCACCACGTAGATCTGCCGGGCTAAGTTTAAACTTCGTACTGGGGAGAAGAGGAGCATGGCACACATACAGGAAAAAAAGGAGCATAAGTCAGTGTCTTCTCACCCCTCCCAGCCTCCCAGTTTGGAGACTGGGGCTGCCCAGCTGGGGGGTGTACCAGTAGCACCCAGAGCATCCCTTTGCTCCAGTTCACAGGGTGAGCTTGGCATCCCTCCCAGTTTCAGATCCATTGGGAATATAGACTTGGAAGGGGAACAAAGTACTTGGAGAAAGGTGGAGTCTGATCTGTGAAGCTGAGACCGTGCTGGTTTAAGCCACCAGGAAGGGAGCTGAAGCGTACGTGTTTTAGTTAGCATGAGCCAAGTCATTTGCCACAGCTCAGCTGATGGGCAGTAACTGAGGCTCTAGTAATTTAATTGCGTTTGATCATGTGCTTATATCCTATTTAATTCTGAAGTCAATTACTAGTGGTTTGACTTTTTCTTTTGGGAGATGATTTTAAATTGTCCCATAACATTAAGCTTGCAGCCTTGCAAGAGATGAACGCTTCTGACGGCTGCTGGCTGGGCTAATACTCAACCCTGCTGCAGATTTCCTGGGTTTGTTGATGTGGCTCTTTGAAGGTTTGAGGTTATGACAGTCACTTTACTGGCTCCGTCATTTGCCTAACTTTCTCTTTCTTTCTTCCCTCAGTGGCTTAACTCACGAGTCTCACAAGAAGGATGTTGAACAGGTCTACCTCCGCTGTTCTGAAGGGTCAATAGAGTGGATGTATCCCACGGGAGCACTCATAGTCAATCTGCGACCCAATACTTCACCTGCCTCGTACAAACATTTGACTGTTTGCATAAAGCCCTTCAAGGACTCTGCAGGAGCAAATATTTATTTGGAAAAAACTGGAGAACTGAAACTCTTGGTCCGAGATGGAGAACGCAGCCCCAGTAAAGTGTACTGCTTTGGCTATGATCAGGGGGGCCTGTTTGTTGAGGCCACTCCTCAGCAGGACATTAGCAGGAAGATTACAGGCTTCCAGTACGAATTGATGAACAAGGGGATTGCATCTGATTTGCACACAGTTTCTGGTGAGTTCTGGGATAATGGTCATATTTTCACGTACTGTATTGAATGCATAACAGATGGTGGAGTGAGTGAGTGGGAAAGTGGTTGGGTCTGAATTTCATGTGCTTTTAAGGACATGTTTTATAAACAGGCTATTGCGGAAGAATTGATTTTTTTTTTTTTTTTTCCTTGTTGTTGTTTTTTGGAAGCTGGTAGCATAGGCTGAATTCCAAATGATTTGTTAAGGGCTACATTGTGAACGGTTCTCCCCTTACAGGCATGGGGTGAATCACAGGAACTGGCTTTACCCTGCAGTGAACTCCAGTGTGAACTGGGCTTCCGAGCCTTGCTGTAACAGTTTTCTAACCACTATTTTACTCAGTTTTTAAGACCCCACTGCATGTTTTGAATAACAAACATTTAAACAAGGAGGAACTCCTTTTCCATGATTTTTTTCCTCTGCAACTACTGCTGCTTGCTGACCTAATTATTGCTTTTTTTTTTTTTAAAAAAAAAAAATTTTTTTTTTTTTTTAAAAAAAAAAAAAAACAAGGAAGATGGTGTGTTCCTTCCTCAGCTCTGGCTGGTACACTCTCTGGAGCATTACTGTGTGATGCTTTAACACGGTGTCTTCTCTCTCACCCATTCTGTAGAGTAAGTTCTGTGGTGTTACACCAGGAAAGTTTGTAGGAGGGGGGTGTGGAAAAATTGAAAGAGTTTACAAGCCTGAAAAGTCTGATACTAAATAATGAGCTAAATATTATTTGAGAACAAAAGCTCTAGGTGTAACCTAATTATGCTAATCAATTAGGCAGTTTGAAAAAGAAGAGTAACTAGCATTTGTGGGGGATGGCAGGGGGAATGGGAAATTCTTTTCAGATAGGCAGTATCTGATCCCTGCTTCTCTTTCGTGCAGAATTGCCCCTAACTTTTACCCTGAAACCTAGGAGGGGAGATTTCCAGTACAGCTGGAGGACCAACAGGCTGAGGACAGTTTGTCCCAAAGGACTAGGAAGGCATCGAGGTTTGGGTGTCCTCAGTGGGGAGCTGTGGTGGCAGCCAGATTTCTCTTTTTGAAGTGGTGTGGAGTGAAGGCAGCCCCACAGCAATGCACGCTTGCAATGTCTTGGCCCAGGGTAAAACCCAGCCTAAAATCAGCCCCAAAAGCAGTATGTAGGCTGCTGAGTTTCGGCGGCATGGATGCCCTGTGCTTTGGCTGAGATGCTACTTGATACGCAGTGGTGTGGCTAATTAGACTGCAGCTGTATTTCTAGGCAGCGCATCTCTCATCCTTTTTTGGGATAAATGATTGCAGAGCTCGAGTCTCATTCTCCCTCCTCCCCTCGCTCCCTTCCACAACAGGACCCTGCATTTATACGGCTGTATATTTGTGCATACTTGCCGCTCTGCTAGCATTTGGATGTTGGCACGCTGATTCAGATGTGGCTTTGTTTTACACAGATCTTAGTTTGACCCTGATAGACGGATTGTAACTTAGCAAGACAGTAGTTGGCTGAGGGCTAATGCAGTAACCCCAGTAACTGATAGATGGCGTGTTTGCCATTAAAACCAAAAAAACATAAACACAAATATTCAAATATTTAAGTTGCCCTCTTTGCTCCTGCCCTGTGTGCAACTTGCAGGGCAGCATCGAGGGTTGTGCATTTAAAACAGACTTCCCTGCCTCTACGTTGTACAAGTGCTGCAAGAGAGGTTGGGTGTCTGCAACTGCAAAACTGCAGAGCTGTTTTCCCAGCAAGATCATTTCTGCAAAGATGAATATACTGTGCAGAATGCTAGCTATGTAGTAAAATTCCATTGCAGAAAACATTAAATACATTGTTTAATCAGTTATTTGGAGAATGTTCCCAGATTCAGTGCTTCTTTCTTTGGCTGTAAGGATGGAGACACGGGCAGGCTAGCCATAAGCAAGTCACTTAAACTTACCAAGGAAAGTCCTAGATGCTTTTTTTCAAAGAAAAGTTGAAATTTCTTTTGCATATAGGTAAAAATATGTGAGAAGTAATGCTCATTACTGCTGTTTTTAATTTGCACGTAGATATGGTTTCTCTTGAGTTTTGCTAAAATCAAGAGGACTCGCTGCTGGCATGCTCGCTATCCCCACTCGACACAAACTGCAGTGTTTTTAGAACTGAGTGCTCCTCATTCCACATAAAATCTTGGAGATTTCTGAAGCTGATGGGAGCTTTCTTCAGAGACTTTCAGAAGTCAAAGTGAGGACTGAATCCAATTACAGCCTTCCTCTTTGATAGGCATATTAAATCACTTTTTCTGTGACTGCTGTATTTTCAGCTGTAACAGACACTGATTGAATTTCAGTGCTGTCTTATAAAACAATGTGGTAGGCTATCTGCTTCACGCTCCAAGTGTCTTGTTTG
Source organism: Anser cygnoides (assembly GCF_040182565.1). Taxonomy (NCBI): domain Eukaryota; kingdom Metazoa; phylum Chordata; class Aves; order Anseriformes; family Anatidae; genus Anser; species Anser cygnoides. The sequence continues at coordinate 3,463,878 of NC_089891.1, read as the reverse complement.
GACAGAAGAAGCTTTTTAATAGTTCATCAGCAGAGCCTTCAGGGTAAACTAGGGATCTCTATTGTATTTTAAATTATTTCTCTTCCCTTTTTTTTGGATCCCCGGGCTCTGGGGAGGGGCGGCGGGGGGTGAAAACACGATGAAAATGCCATACATGACTCTTTCCACTACTCAGTCAGATGAGCACTTTTATTCTCCTATAAATATCTATATGTCTGGGGAAACTGCCAAATAGCTGCCTTGTGAGGCTTCTATGGAGCAATATATTTGGGGCTCTCTGCAGTTCATGGACCTCCTTTCTTCTGTAGCTGCTTCTAGTTTTTCTGTGAAACCTCTGAATAAATGCCCTTTGCCGAGCCGTTCGTTTGGAGAGGAAGTTTATGAGTGACTGACTGAAATCACCGGTGGCCTCTTCATCGGAGGGGAGGCTCGAGCCAGAGGCAAGTGCTGACCTTAAAGGAGCTGAAAACTGGATTTGAGGCTCAGTGTTTGCATCCAAGAATACTTCATACTTGGTCACACAAGTGGCTTGGGGCGCTTTGGTGGCGGATTGAGCCCGACCACCCGTCTGTGGTGGCTTGGTGGCGTGGGAGGTGGGTGTGAAGATGCTGCTGCTGCAGAGCGGGGCAGAGGAAGCTCGCACGCTTCCTGGCCTCGGTTAGCGAAGAGCTGAGGGTATGAAGGGCACGTTGTCGTCTGGGCTCTGCTGTAAAAGCCCCAGGTGTGGGGTGCTCCAGCCCTTTCCTTGAGCAATAACTGCTCCAGCAATCACCAACGATTTCTCTCGACTTTCCTCAAATGGTGTGTTTGTTTCCTGGTGATAATTATTGTACTCTGCCCCTGAGTTTACTCTCTCTTCCTAACCTGGCATCCCCAGCTCTGATTAAAGAGTGTAAGTCATCTGTTTAATACTTTAATGACCTGTTGTGTCCTCGTAGCCCTGACATTGCAGGGTGCATCAACAAATCAGCAATGCTTGGCAGGGTGCCTGTGGTTTAATTAGAAAACCTCAAGTTTTATTAGTTTACAGTCATTCTTTCCCACTTAATCAGAGCCTAGCAAATAATTTAGTAGAAAACACACATAGGTTCTGAATAGGCCTTTCCCTTTTCTCGGGAAGGTTGAATGACACAGCACACCCTTACAATTTTCCAAATCTGGGGGGGTTTACCCCTTTTGCTGGCTGTGAGTTTGCCTCGTCACATTCTCTGAAGGTTTCCCTAGCCATAGGAAATACTTGCTGTGCACCAGTATGTTTTAATCTGGATTGCTGAAGTTTGGTACAGGATAGTTTTTAGTACAGTGGTAGCCAGTGAAATAATGCATTTCACGGTGCAGGGAGTTTGCAGTTTCTTATCCTGGGAACAGCAGCAAAGGCAAGGATGCTACAGAGCTGGTTTTCTGTAACCGAGTGCTCCCACAGGAGGGTCACCTTGACAATTCAGGTGCCTTGGTGGGTATGTTCTCCCCTTGATACCCAGAGATAGGTGACTGAAAATGCTTCTGATTTCAGATTAGGCTTTGGATTGGACGCCTGTATAATTCCCATGCATGCTGATGGTCCATTAACTCCAGCTTATGCTTTCAGTAGGCTCTGGAGCCTCGTGTTTGCCCAAGTGAAGAACTGAGGCAGGGTGACATTTTGGCCTGAGGCCATCCGAGAAGCTGCAGAACTTGTTTAGGTTGTTGACTTCTGTTGATTCTAATCTTTGCTGCTTGGGCTGGAATAAAACACCCCGTGTCTCTCTTATACTGGCAAGGAGATGTAGGTCTTGCCAAAAGAGGCCTTCATCCCTGTAGTTTCTAGCAGTTTTCTGAGGGCCATGACCCACCAGAACTCGGCTGTGGCAGAGTACATGTGTGCCTGGTCTGGGTCTGCCTTGCACCGGGGCTGCATGGGTTAAATTCCTGTGAAAAGTGTGAAGGTCCCTTGAGAGTCATTTACGTTTTCAGTTCTTCAGCTTCTGCTCAAATAATCCGAAATGAGGATCTGCAGGTTTGACCAAGCATTGTGGAGGACTCAAAAGACCTTTCTTTTGTTACCTGAAGTCTGTGTTGAAGCTCTGGATGCAGCTTTGTGCAAGCACAGTTTGCTTTTCCCATTGTACGCTCCCAGGGATGTCTATAATTTGATTGTTGGAGCTCAGGAGGTAAATGGAAAGCAATTTCGTTACCCACCCACTTTTGTGTAGTAAAGAAGTCAAACTTTAACAAAAAATGTCCCTTTATCTTGATGGCATCTACGCACTTAGTGCAGGTTCTCGTAACTGTTTTGTATGTTTTCTTTATTAATGCTGGGCACCTGGCTGAGAACATTAATAGATACGAGGTACAGTGCTCGAGTGGGTAGCTGAAAAACACCACAAAACTGGATAAATCCAGTTAACTAATTAAGAACAGTATTCAGCTATTTCCTGTATGCTGTTAATTCACTGGCCTGAGAAAACAGATTGGAAATTAAGAAAGCTTATAAATATTTGGGCTATGCCAGTGTTTCTCCTAACGGATAGCTTTCTGAAGCACCCTTCTTAACTTCTGATCCTTCCTTTCCTACAGTTTGGGCTTGGCAGAGGTGGGGCACCGATCTGCCTTATCTCGGTGTGTTCTCCCAGAGCTGTTGCCATCACAGCTCAGAGGCTCCTAATCTCACCCATTCCTCTGGTTGCTCCCAAACGTCCAATTCCTTTTACTTCTTGCGGGCTGAATGCGCTGCTAAGCTTTGCAATTTGAAGCAGCAGATGCACTGCTGTGTTTTTCACTTCTCGCTAAAGTCGAAGCAGTTTTGCTTTTCATACGGGAGGCTAATTAACAGGAAGCTGTGGCTGGCATGCCTGCTCTCTGCCAAGGTGCGTGCGGCATGGAAATCGCGGTTCGGCCCCTGGTGTGCTCATCACTGGCAGTAGAAGCAGAAGTGATGGAAAAAGACGCTTGGAACACTCAAACTGAAATTCCCCGCGACCTTTATGCTTAGCACAGGTACTCTTGAGTCACTGTGACCATCCGAGGTGCTGGCACAGAGCTACATGGCAGGGCTGGGAGCACCGTGGTGTGCTTGGGGCAAAAGCATTCCAGTAGTCCCCATGACTTCTGAAAATTTGTTTTCTTGACCTCTTTTTTTCACACCCCCAGTTTTCTGCACTACATAAAACTCACACCTCTTGGGGATAAATTGTGTTATGGAAAAAAAAATAAATAAAAATGTGAGCATGGTGTGGTTTGACTTGCACTTAACAGAATTTAAACAGCACTCCTCCCACCAGGATTCGCTTGTGAAATGCGTAACGAGCAGCAAAGCAGCGTGGTGGGATCTGCTGTTTAAGGCTGAGTTAGTGTTGGGTGGCATGCACGCACGGGACGCTTTCTGGTACAGCTGAAAGTTTGCTGCTGTCTTCTATGCTTTTTTATTTTTTTATTTATTTTTCCTAAGAGGTCAGCAGCAACTCACCAGGAAGCAGCCTATAATGCCATTGCCCCGAATACACCAGCTTCATTTATTGGCTTGCAAGGGACCCTTTTGACACTCCCACTTTAAGATATGTTATTTTCTGAATACTTCTTTGTGTGCTTATCCTCTTTGCAGGCAGGTTTTCTTTAGCAACTATCATGTCTTTTCCCATGGTAAGCGATGATACCACCAAAAACAAAGTAACTCCTAATGGAAGAGAAAATCGGATTTTTGAAAAAGCATTTTTTAAGAAACTAATTTTCGAGGGGATGTTGCTTAACTGGGTGTCGTGGGTCCACATCTGAATAGATCACGCTGTGGCTGTTGTGTAACAAAGTCTGGAATGGGATTAAATTTGAGGAGCTAGAAACCTGCTCTAATTATTCATGTGCCTAAAGGGGCCAGATTCGCAGTGAGTGTCTGACTGGGAGGAGAGTTAAAGAGCAAAGGCTTTGGGGGCTTCTTCCTGTGCGAAACGATTTCAAAGCGCAGTTCTGATGCATGGGTAGCAGAAATGCCCTACTTACATTGTCTTAAATTGAGCAAGGGAGACAATTTTGGGCATCTGAGTCTCAATAAGATCAAAAATATTGAAGCGAGAAGTCTTCAACAGATAAAATGAAAAATAAATAAAATGGAGGAGTGCCCTAATTTAGTCTCTCCTTTCCCCAAGCAAATGAGTTTGACAGCAGTCTCCTGTTGCCCCGCGTGTCCTTTGATGTTGCCAGGACAGTAGCTCGTTCTGCAGTGGGCAGACGAGGTGACAATGGAGCTGCAATGATAAATACACAGCTGCAGGGGAGAGCATGTAAGAAAATAGCTTATTTTTGCTAGACTGGCCACGAATGCCGTTAGCTTATTTCCCAACTCAGTGGGCAGTCAAAACCAATAAGCAGTCAGGTGAATTGTCCGGGCAGCTGGGGCTGCGCTTTGCTCTGACCTTTATGTACTGCAGGAGATAGTCCCCACAAACAGATTTGCAGTCCAGCGGAGTTGCTTGGCAGTCTTTAATAACGGTCTGTGCTTGCTCGGCAAAAGTGTTTAGTTTGCTAATTCCTGAGGCTGTAGTTATAGAGGGGATGGGGGGGCTGCATTCCTCACCCCCTCATCTCCCCCCTTCCAGGAGGAATAAGGAACTTAGGTCAAAATGTGCCTATGTTAGGGGCTTGATTTGCAGGGCAGAAAATCTCTTTAGCTCTAATCTGTCGCAGAAGTCAGAAAATATACACTGTAATATTGCACGGATACTTGGCAGCTACCCTGGACCTAAAGCTGTGATTTTCTAAATCTGACCTTGGGAGGCTTAATACTGGGTCAAAAAAGCCGCAGCCATACGACACACAGCTCTGATCCGGCATTAATTTCTGCTGATGAGTCAAATACGAAAAACGATTATTATTTTTTGTGTACATAGTTTTGTGGGCTTTCTGTCCCCTCGGGTATCCTACACCACCCCAACTCCTACATGGGGTCTGGGCACTGACTCCTGCAGTAGGCATGGGCTCTGCAGTGGGTTTGTGCTACCTGGGCAGAAGAGCAGTTGCCCGCATGCCTTCTGCATCAACGCGGTGCTGCCGGCAGCCTCGCAGTGAGGTTTAGTGCTGGGATGTGCACACGGAGCCTGGCTTAGCTTCCCGATGCCTTAACCCATCCCCAGGATCGTTTCTGTTTGTGCAGGATGGGCTCTGCCCCAGCAGAGCAGTTGGTAGCTTTACACCACCATAGTCTAGGTCTAAGTGGAAGTGAAGAAATGTAAGGCAAAAAAAAGGAAAGGAAGAAGTCCTAGCCTTTGTAGGACAGGTCAATGATGATGTAGAAATGTATGCTGTTAAGGTTTAAAAAAAAAAAAAAAAAAAAGAAAAAAGTGTATCTGTCTTAAAGCTTTTTCTGTTACCAATGAAAAACCTGAAGAAACTTTTAGGGTTAACTGAACAGTGATGTTGCCTGCATGAGACTTAGCCTGTGCACAGTCCTATTCAAGAACAGGCTGATCAAATAAATGTGGTTTTAAAATGAAAACTGGCCTTGTTCCTTCAGAGCTCTCCCACATACCAAAAAGAATTTGATTTCTAGAAACAGGAAGAAGGGCCTGTGTGGATGTGAGTGCAAAAGTGCTTTGCAAAAGTGCTTTTTTTTTTTTTTTTTTTTTTTTTTTTTTTTTTTTTAAGAATCACTTCATCTTTGATCTGTCATTACTCCGCTCTCAGGGTTTAAGTTTAACCAGGCACTTGTTACTTAATTCTATTCCCCTGCTCCATGGGAGGCATTAATGGCCTGAAGAGGAGGGGAGGTCGGGAGGGGAGGCTCCTGGGTCGGCTCCTGCTGGGCTGTAGGTGCTGCTCCAGCTTCTCCTGGGCAGGGGCCCTGGCACCTGAGCTATGCCATGTGCCTGGCCACACAGCTTCCCTGGGACATAGGAGTGAAAACCACTTTCTTTTCCATCTTCTGCCCTGCAAGCGTCGCATGCCGTCTCGGCTGAGTGTTCTGCTAGCTGTCTGTCAGAGGCAAAACCGAACAAGACATCAAAACTTTCTTCATAGCTTTATGTTTTCCTAGATCTCATTAGGGCGTGCTTTTACAAGGCCACGGAATGACATTTTCTTTAGAAGAAAAACATATTTTCAGAGGGAATTTCAGGAGTGGATGAGCCACGCCATAAATCTCTGCTGGGTTTGAGTCAGGAGAAATATTTGCCGGGCAGCACAGGGGCAGCGCGGAGGTGTGATGCTGCAGCTGTGTGTGCTGGTGGGGAGCCAGGTCCTGCCCAGCCCTTCCTCCCCTGCAGGGCAGGGGGAGTCCGGAGCCTTCCCTTGGGCACCCGGAGGCACCGCTGGCTCCCCATGCCCCAGCTGTCCCCGCCTGTCCAGCGCCTCCAGTCCCCTGTCCCTGCTGGGGCAGCAGCGCTAGGTTTGAGGAGGGAGAGAGGCATCTCCTCTGGGATAAACAAATCAACTTTTTTTTTTAGCATTGGTTTTATATTGGTGTCTTATGCACAAGCACCAGGAGAAATTCCTAGCAGTTTCTTGCTGTCTGTTTTTCTCTTTAATTGGAGGAAGAGAGAGAAAGCAAAGAAATGGCAGATGATTGCAAATACTGCTTGCCCAGGAACGTATGTGAGCATAATTGCAGAGAAGCTTCTTGTTTGCTGGGCTCTCTTCTCTGGTGCACTTTGAACAGTGGAAATTCAACTGAAAATTTGGTTTGCTCAGTAGGGCTATTTGGATGGGATACATTTCAGGCCTGACTGTAACTGAGGGTTTTTTTAGGACTGGTGATGCAAGGGGTAAGTGCAGGAGCCTGGCGCTGGCCTTGCTACTGTGGCATCGCTGCCTGTCCCAGCGGGGCTCTGCCACGAGGTTTGCTGCAGCAGCGTCGAGCCCGGAGCCCAGCACTGCCCTGGGGACAAGAGGGGAGGCAGCGATGGAGGGCGAGCAATGGTCACATACAGCAGGAGGGGAGGCAGGGCAGGGAGAAGGTGTTTGGGACATGCAATAAGCAGTCCACAGGAGGTGGGACAGCAGGAAGTGTCTCGAAGGTATAACACTTTGCAGAATTGCTCCTGGGTTGATGCAACTTGTGCCTGGAGGTCAAGTTTAGTGGTGTCTGATGATCCTTGAATAAAAACTGCTCTGTGATTTTTTTGTTCCTTTTTTTTTTTTTTTTTTAACAACAACAAAAAACAAATGGCTGTTTGTGTTTCTAGCTGACCTTTCAGCTCATTTGTTAGAATGGGTGCTGCATCTTGGAACAGCAGAAAGGCATTGACTCTGCAGCCCCAGAGGACCCTTACGTGCTCTGTTGCTGCTGAGCCAAGTTTCATTTTGAAAGCTGTAGCAAAAGGAGCTTGCCTAGTACCAAATCTCTTCCTCAAACTGTTTACATAAATAGTCTTCTTTGGTGCTTAGGATTTTAATACCCTCTTGGAAGACATTTCTGTGAAAAGATAAATTTCTGGTTTATGGCCTCTTGTCTTAACGTTTCTCAGAATGCAAAGGTCATCACATCTCTAATGGTGAGGTTTACAGTATGCTTTTTTTATTCTTTCTATGCAGGAAGGAAGTGGTATTAACTCAATTCTCTTGGCACAATCCATGGCACAGCATGCGAAAGTCTGCATTTCATTAAACTTATTTGCAGGTTTAAATAGTACTCGGTCATGGTCTCTATTTTACAAGTTACTTCTGGAAACTTGTATATACGTGCAAGTTGGACTGAATGTTAGAAAAGAGCTAGGACAAGGAGCTAGTAGAGTAGGTGCTTTCTTTTCCAAAAATGTAAAATCACCAATATCCCTACTTCAGGTAAAGAAGTCAGGAGAAAATCTGCAGTGCCGCAGCATCCTTGTTTTGGTCCAGCTGTTAAATCACTGTCTTGTCCTGTACCAAATAGCGGCTGAGTTGTGGCTGTAGAAGAAGGGAGACTTCGAGTTTTTTATCTTTGCTCATGACTGTTGTTCTGAGCTTCCTTTTCTGCTCAGTACGGGGGCTCAGGTTAACTTCCCAGCAAATGCAGGGATGAATCCTGCCTTCAGAGGAGCACTAAGCTGCCTCAGTACCTGATCCATAGCATTGACTTTCTACTGGTCTTAGAAGTACAATTCCTCTGGACCCTGTGTGCAAAGTATCATCAAGCCAAGGGGCTGGGAACAGCGTGGGTCCAACTGTCAGATTTGCTCCCTGGTTTGGCGTTTTCCTACTGACACGCTAGGAAAAGTGCAGTGCTTGCAGAAAGCCATGTAATCCTATCCGTCCAAAGACAGGAAAGCCCTGTAAAACAAAGGAGTGATGAGAGAGCTCCTCTGTGTGTTGTGACTGGGTGTCAGTAACTTCCAGCCCAGCTGGGGAGATGCTCTGTGTCGTCCGGCCACGTTTTCCCCATCTGTGTGGCTGCAGGTATTTTGTTAAAAGCAGGTGTGCTCTGTTGGCTTGAGCTCCTGGCTAATATCTTCATTTTAAATTTAAGATGTATTGAGCTACAGATGTATTGATATAGTTCTAGGTGGTGTTTCAGTGTGGGGGTAGTGAGTGTTCTGAGGCTCAGTGTTATTTTGGCTTACTCAGGAAGAGCTTTCTGAGGGGTGAGGAAAGTTGAAGGTATATTTAGAAAGGAGATGATTAGTCAGAGCCTGGTAAGCCAGAGAGTTGTCAAATTCTTGTCTACCTCTGCTGCAAAGCAGCAGGTATTTTAGTTTCAGATATGAGCTGTGAGAGGCTGATTTCATGGCAGAAGTGATGCCCCTTCAAAAAGGAAGCCTAGGTAAGAATTAAAAGGATTTATTCAGCTTATTAATTTGTGAAAGCAGGATCAGGGGAAATTTTTTTTTTTTTTGCGCTCGTACGATGTTTGCCCTTAAATCCTTGTGCCCAAGCTAAATCACTGAGCCTGTGATCAGTTGCACCGTAGTCGTTTCTGCTAAGGACTCAGAAAAATGACTGAGAAATGCACCATCATTGGAGAAACCGCATCTGTATTTTTATAATGTGCTCCCGGAAGCCTGCACTCCGTCTTTCCAGGAAGGAGACTCATCCTACGATGCCCTTTTCCAGTATGGTTGTAATTACAGAGCTGCCAGCGAGAATTTAAAGGGTGTGGGTGGGTGTTTTTTTGTTCCATACGAACCAGTGCTGATGTCAGACTGAGAGCTTTCATCCTGGAGACCGAGGTCTCCTGTGGCCCCACACTGAGGTCCTGCAGCACCGGCTGGCGTGGGGTAAATCAGCCTGGCCTGCGACAAGGCCCCTTTGAATGGCTTCTGCTGAGCCTGGCACCAAGAGGAAGAGCCGCCTGTTTTAATCATCAGTTCACACCTAGGGCTGACAGAAAATGCTCCAACCCTGTTTGGATCTCCCCTGTAGCTTTAGGTACTTAAAAATGTCTGATTGCTCTTCAAAGGGTAAATCAGAGATACGAATGTGTGGGCGACGTACGCCAAGGAAAGTGGGAGCACAGAGAAACCAGCCGTGTGCTTCCCTCCCCCATGATCTGCACCTCTACCGCACCGCACGCGTGTACAGGCTGCTTAATAAAACCAGAGGGTATTCCTCGGTAAAGCGGTTTTCTGCAATTACTTTGTGTTAAATGTTTTCACTTCTGCTTAAAGGGTGTCTCTCTTCCTGTGCGCGCTGTCAGGGCGGCGATGTTATTCAGCTACCCGGAGCCGTGGTGCGGATGGGGAAGGCTGTGTGAGCTCAGTAAACGGAGGTTTGGGACGGTGCGTGAGGGCCTGCAGCCCAGTTGTTCCAGGCTTTTTGATAGCTGTGGGGTTGGGGAGCACGCTGAGAACATGCAAGACAGACTGAGTTTTATTATTTGTTGGTTAGAAGCTGGTTTCGGAGTAAGGTAAGGTCGGTCAGAGCCTTGGGGGGCTGTTGAAACGAAGGATACGACACTTGCTGGAAGGAAGACCAGGCCTGTTCTTGTGGGTGCTGTGATATCTACAGCCAGGGCCCGCACAGACCACTTTGAATGTGTCCTGCAGGGAGCTGTTTTCCTAAACCACAACGATGGCCCTTCAGATAACCCCATCTTATGCTTTCACAGCATAGAGGGGTTGCACGCAAGTGCCCCAGACCAAGGGAGAAAGGGCTGGAGATGCATGTGTGTGCCCTGAGAGGACGCCAACACCTACCCGCAGCTCACGAGGTGGTGGGGAGACTCGTGCTACCTTGCAGCACTAAATGTGCCCTTAAATCCATCCCCAACCATAGCAGGAGATTGTCCCTAAACAGCTCTTTGGCACTGACTGGGTTGGGGGCCTTCTGGAGCTCGGGGCACCTCCTCAGTGCACGTCCCCCTCTCTTCCTGAGCATTTCTGCCTCCCTGCGGAGAGGACCAGCACCGTGTTCGACAGAGCTGTTGGCCAACAAGTGCAGTCTATTGTTAGCATCGCCACGTCCTCCTCGGTAACATCAGGTTCAGAGGGCAAATCGCTCAAAGCAGCTGGGACATGACTGCTGGCTTGTGAGGAATGATGTAATTACATCTCCCTCTGCGGGGAGGTGAATAGAGAGGCTTTTGGAGGCGCTGGACGGCGGGGTGGAGGGAGAGGGCTGCCTCAGGTTACTTCAGGTCAGGATACTGTCAAAATCCATCAAAGGCATTCCCAGGAGAGTCGGCAGCCGACGTGCACAATGCAGGCTTTATGCCACAAGCGGTGTGGTTGAGTTATAGGCATCTGGACTTTAGGGGGCTTCAATAAAATGTTGCTTTTCTCTTTTTTTTTTCCCTCTTCCCCTGCTGCTGTATGAATTAAGACTCTTTGGCTTATCGAGTTTAAAGGAATTAGGGCAGCTGATGTTGATGTTGTTGTTGCTGCTGCAAGTTTGGAGACTTGCTTTTGGACACGAGAACCTGGGCAGCCCTCGAGACGTCCCCAGGGAGTTGGTCATCCAGCAAACACAGTCTCTTGTTTAGCAACTGAGCCTGTTTCCTTAGAAAATGAACATCTTCGCCCTCTGTGCATGTGTGATTTCTTTTTTTATTTTTGGTTTTCATATAAATAAGAATGCTTCCTCTTTTAGCTTGAAAGTGTGCACGCTGTTTTGATCTGCTGATGGAGAAAAACACCTGCCACCCAATCTGGACTGAATTAGTCCCGAAGTGCACCCCAAATAACTAAACTGCGGCATAAACACACGGATTCCTTTATGGCTGTAATTCAAAAGAAAGCATAGGCATTCCCTCCTTCTTAGGACTTTGTTTCTTTTGTGAGACTGTATAGGAATGAAGCTTTGGTTGTAGTGGGTGAATGTTATTTGCTTTTTAATGGTCCATTTACCTCGGCAGTAATCCTTCACAACTCGCTTTCCATCTGTGCTTGCATACCTATTTTTTGCCACTTGCATGATGTATTTGATACTCTGTGAATGCAGATGTGGGAGCTGTTCCACAGAAGAGGATTTCTGTTCTTCATATGTCTGGTATTGCAGCGATGGGTGGTGGTAAATGGTTGTTAAATGAGCTTGCATGCCACCAAACTGCTGTGAGTCAGCATGGATCTGAAGTAGGTTTTAAGTAATGATCTAGTGTGAGCAATACTGAGCACTTTTAATTTCCTCCTGCATTTAAAAAGGATGCAGGATTTTGCCTAGAGTCCACAATTAAAATGATTTGGTTCCGTGTATATGTGTGTGCTTGTTCATTTGATATATTACAATGTCAGCCTATTTAAATTGAAGGAACCACTTAAAGTATTTTCTTTTTCATCTTTAATGCAGTTGCTTGTGTTGCACTCCTTCTGAGAACAAAAATGGCTTAGTCATTTTGTTTTTTCAATTTTCTGATGGGGTTGGACGAACTACAGAGATGTCTGGTCTAAACCAAGACTGTTTTCACTCAGACTTAAAAAAGCTGGGATGCCTTTTTATTATTAGATCTTTGCAGAGCAAAATATCTGGAATCTGGCATCAAAAATCCAACTGTGGATTTTGTGGATGTCCATCAGTTGTGCTTTGTTTCAGAACTTCTCTCCGTGTGAAAATGCTGTAGGATTCCCACAGGTTTGCAGGTCACCTCCATTTGGGGGATCTGACCCAGGTCCTGGTTGGGGCAGAGGGAGACTGGGGAAGAGGGGAGTTGGCCCTGGATGGGTTCGGTAGGTGCCATGAGTGAAATGACTCTGCGGTAGGATGTTGTGTGACTGTTACAATTTTCTCTGTTAGATGAAACTTGGATGTTTGGTCTAGCCACTAATCAAAATCTCTTGAGTCTAAAAATTAAAATATCTTTAGACTGACTTTATTGTAGTACTCAATTATGTCCAGGCTTTGGCTGCTTCTGCTTTTTTCTGGATATTAAACATTTTCCGAACTTTTCCAAGAAGGAGATGAAATGGTATGTAGGGCTGTGGGGGAAAGAAGGACTGTAAAGGGTGACTTGTTTCTAAAGGCCGTGGAGGCATTCAGACTCGACTAAATAAAAATGCCCGGAAGATCCAGATGCTTTAGTAAAAGTATTTTGCCTATTCCTAGTCTCTTGTCTTAGAGCTTTTTAACCTTTTTGAATTATTCCTTCAAATATCTCTGCCCAGAAATCTGCGTTTTACATCCTCTTTAATCCTATTAAACAGTGTGTTACACTGTGTATTAATCATCTGACTGGAGCAAATCTGGTGGATTTGGTTCAATAATCCTTCTTTCTGGATCACCGCCTTTCTGGGACCTTGGAAAAAATAAGAGGTTTGCCCTGTCTTACGTTAAAGACTGGCTTGTGCTGACTAACAGAGGAGGGCTGATGGCTGAGCGTCAGAGGCACCGGCTCCGCATTGTTTAGGCTAGCTTAAAAGTACTTCGTAGTGCAATGGATAAACTTCTCCAGAAAGCAGGCGGGGGTGAGAGGAAGGGTGTGACAATTTGGGAATCCGGTAACTAAGTGTTTTCAGATGTTGAGGTTCAAAATCTGCATTTTTTTTGGGGGGGTGGGGAGGAGGGGGGTGACTTCAGCTTCGGGTTTGATCATGGACAGTGTGATGACATGAGCTGTAGCTCCAGTGTAGCTTCATGTGCTAATCCAGGCAGAACAGCTCGATGGGTTTTCATTTTTCTGACTGATGTGCAAGCGAGGCTTTGAGATGACATCAAGTGAAAGACGTGGGCTCTGATCCCTGAGCCTCCAGTGGACAGACTTAATTAGCATCCCTAGGCAGGGCAGACCCTGATAGTAAGCAAATTCCTGAACTCAATGGGGTATTATAGAAACATCTGTACTGCAACTACAGTACCTTCTCCTCAGAAATAGCTGGCTGAGTACAAAGAGGAGCCACATTCTTGCATTGATTAGATTAGTGCAGATATCCAAATGTTTCCAGCAGTACAGGAAATGGTCTTTGTACTGCTTGAGCTCTACCAGATACAGGCTTGAGTTTCCGCTTTGCCTTGACGCCCTCCAACACATGCACTTTTTTTTTTCTCCTCTCTTTGCCTCCCCCTCTCTGTAACCTCCTGGATCTTTGATGTGGTGATAGAGTAAGTGGCTTGTGAAATAGCCCAACAACGCTTGATAGAAATTGTAAAAAAGAAGCTTTGCCATCAGCCTGTAAAAGGCACATGATCTTCAAAGCGTTTTCAAGAGCTTTGAATTTACAGCAGATCACTCTGCAAATGCACCCAGTATCAAAACATATTGTGCATAAGAGCAGTGAGCGTGTGGGGTGTTTGCTAGATAATATATCCCAGCAGGAGCGTTAAAGAGATCCATATTCCAGCTTAATTACAAAAATCTCATGGGGCTAGGGTTAGCCAGCATTTCTCGTAGCATTATTGATGCCTGTCAGGTCTTTGGACCACTTGCTCCCCCCAATGAGATTCTGGTTGATTTAAAACCGGCTATTTCTTGCCTCTCTTCTGGTCCTGTGCTAACTCTGCCCCTTTCTCTCCAGCTCCCTGCCGACCATGCAGTGATACAGAAGTCCTCTTGGCTGTCTGCACTAGTGATTTTGGTGAGTTGTTGCTTTCCCCCTCCCTTTGCTGTCTCTCTTGATGGTGGCATCTGTCACCAAACCTCCACAAACAGCAACAGAAACCTACTCGTGCCTGACAACTCCCACCAGCACTAAATGCTGTCCTAAGGGGCTGTGTGCATGGGAGAGGGAGGAGGACATGGTGTGAAGAACCTAAAAAAAGCTGGCACTTCCCCGGGGTGGACAGAGAATGACCCTGCAACCACGGTGGAAGTAGAAGTTCAAAGGCTTCTTGGGTACATCTACTTGCTGCCCTAAAATGGGCTGCTGACGAAAGACCAAAAGTTTCAATAATTTTCTGTGCTTCCCTTTTAAAAGGGGAAATTAATACTAGCTGGTATCTGTGATGGCTGCAGAACAGAAAGTACGTTGTCAGAGAGCCCTAAGCATGAATCTTGTTGTTATGACTCTTTGCTGGGTTTGATGCTATTTTTCTGATGCAATAATTTTTGTGTTTAAATTTAATATGTGGGTACCCTTTCTGGGCAGGTTACGAATATAAACTGTAACAAACACAAATATGTGCTGGAGGTTACTAATATAAACTCAGTTCTAAAAATAACAAGGGACCAAAACCAGGGCTGCTGTAGTGAAATCACTTCCCCTCGAGCTGCCTGGGTACAGGGGGCTGAGGTTGGACCCTGTCCTTCCAGAGGGGGCTTTGGGAAACCCTTTCTCATGTCCTTTTTATGTTCCCAGTGATCAGAGGCTCCATTCGAGATGTAACGAACGAGGCAGAAGAGCAAGAATCAATAATTCACGTCGGCGTCAACAAACTGTACAGGCAGAAGAGCAAAGTCTTTCAGCTCACAGGGGAGAGTGGGAACTGGCGAGGACAAATAAAGACCCTGCTGGAGTGTGGGGTGAGACCAGGAGATGGAGACTTCCTCTTCACGGGACGCATGCACTTTGGGGAAGCCAGGTTAGGCTGTGCCCCTCGATTTAAAGACTTCCAAAGGATGTACAAAGAGGCGAAAGACAAAGGGCTAAATCCATGTGAAATTGGCCCAGATTGAAATCCCCTGTTTGGCTGAAGATCGCTTTTAGCGTTTGGCCAGGAATATTTCCTGGCCGTGGTGAACACTCTGAATAAAAACGGTAACTGAGAGCATGGCCAGATCTGGATTCAGGCTGAGACCCCGCAGGACACATCTGCAGCCTGCGGTGCTGTTAGACTAATGGAAGCAACAGAGGTACGAGCTCAGAAGGCTGCCAAGCAAGCAAGGCTGGATTTTTAACCAATCTTGTCCTTATGAATTAAGTTATTATATTTTTTTAGTGACTTCCGTAGGAAAACAAACCAAGAAAACTCCCGTGTCTTAATAAAAAACCCAAATGAAAGCCAACATGCCTTTGTATCTTTTTAATACTAATTTTTAAAAATGTCTTAAGCTGATGTAGCATTTGGTATGGCGTATTCTGTATAAATGGCCGAGAATGTGATAGAGCACGGTAAACCATCCTAACATTGATGCTTTGTAAAAAGCTTGGTGTACAATTCACAGTTGTTTCTTACGACAGAAATTTATGGAGCCAAACTCTTGTGTGTGTGTTCTTTTTTTATTTGAAAGAATGTACAATCGCCGCCTGCAATTTTTCGTCCAGGCTGGCAAATTCTTTCCATTCCAGAGAAATAAAGGTCCCTGGATTTGACACATGCTGTTGAAAATCTGTCTTTTTCCTTCTCCGTAAGGCCGATCTCGGCTGCACCAGATGTGCTCATGGATCAATTTCTGGGCTGCTCGCTTATTTTGTGGCTTCTCTGAGCAGAAGCAGAGTTCCTGTGAGGCATTGGGAACCGCAGTTTTTCAAAGGGGAAGCGGGAGCTATTTTTGGAGATTTTTAGACACGTGGCCAGGCAGGGCTCTAAGTGTTCTTCTCTCTGATGCCTATGGGGTTATTTTGGGAATGGCTCCAAGGAACAGGCTGCCCCTTCGTGTTTAGCTCAAGGCCTTTGATCACCCTGGCTGGTAGCTGGGCGCGGGGTGGGTGCCTGTGCCTGCCTACGGGTCCCAGGGCCAGGTCACCTCGTGAAAAATGAGTGCTCTCATCAGGGTCACTCGTGTAGGCAGAGCCCCATGGGAGCTACAGGAGCTTTCCCCTCCCTATTCAGTCCCATAATTCTCTGTAACCTGCAATATATCATTTTAGTAGTACCTTCCCAAGGATTTTTAACCTCTTCCCTGTGCTGCTTCTTCAGCACTTTCTACTGCTCTGACTTTTATTTTAGGCCATCGGCTTCTTTACGTAAAGAATTCCTCTTAGTGAGTCTTTTTGCCTTCTCCCTCAAACCTCCTAAATCTCCTCTATGTGGTTGTTGCTTCTGAGGCTCAGGGAGGAGGTCTGGAGTGACTTGGAGGCTGGTCTTCCCAAGAGGAAGCAGAACGTTCTAAGATGGATGGGACAGGGATGTCCTATGAGACTTACCCGTGGTTAAAATAAAAGGCTGTACCAAAATATTGGTACACTATTGCCTGCCTGAAGTGGAACAGAAATCCATCTGAGGCTATGTCCGGGGACTTCTCCCAGCCAGACTTATTTTGTGGGCTTACAGAGCAAGGGGAGTTTCTTTTGGTCATGCTGAGAAGATCCTAGGAGACCTCAGGAGTCTGCTGCTGCCGTTCAGCACCCGTCTCTGCTGCCCTGCCAGCAAACACCAGCACCAGGTCTGTATGGCTCAAGGTACCTCCAGCCTACTTGGAGTTTTAAGAGAGATGGGTCAGGGCTGGTGGACAGAGAAATGACTCCTTCATTGTCTTCGGCCTGACCCAGCCCGTCCACTGTGGGGTTGCTTTCCCTGGGTGGGATCCTTCCCTGGTTGAGCTCACCACCACTTCCAGGGACCTTAAGCCAAGTCTTAGACCGTTGAAAATGATTCTGTGATTTAGCACTGAGAGGTATCCCAAGTGCATCTAAGGGGGCATTTCGGAAGCCTTGTACCTAACTTCTCCTCCCCTGTTGTGTTTCATGAGTATTTTCCAGCACAGAGTGGCTGCTGGCAGGACGAGGAGGGGAGAACAACATGTTCCTGGAATTGTCTCCAACCTGCCCACTCTCCTCTTCCTATGTGAGGCTGTGGGAATGAGGGGAAGAGGCCAAATTAAATGTTCAGCCAGTATTTGTGAGAGGACCGTGCTAGTAAAATACAGTCAGGGAGGCTTTGCCCACTAGAGCTTCAGCTTTGGCTGCAGTTTGATTTTTTTATGGCAATTTAAGTGGTAGATTTTTTTAGTAAATACCATTTGAACCAAGCTTGGAGCCAAATGTTGACCTGTTGCTTTTCTTTACTCTGCTGTTGTGTTTGGCTCTTCGAGGAGGAGCAGGGCTTTGCCTTCACCCTCCTTCAGAGGTGCTGGCCCCGGGGCGCTCCCTGCTGCCCACGTCCTCTGAGCTCACTGGAAATCCTTGGAAGGAGAAGAGATAGTGCACTGCTTCTTTGTGCTGTGTCCCAGCTCCACACCAAACTGCTGGGGTGCAGTGTTAGTGCTCCGTGTTTGCTGCGTGCCCATCACGCTGCTGGCGTGAGCACGATTACAGAGTGTCGGAGGAGTGGCTGGATGAGCAATCGCGCGGCTCAGAGCCCAGTTCTTTAATCAAAGCGGCATTAAGGTCTTGCTCTGCAACATTTTCTCCCCCCCTCCACCCTTGTCCCTGGCCTGAGCCCTGCTCGCAGCAGCAGGGTTGGCTGATGTGCAGCATCCCCAGCTAGTCATCAGTAATTGCAGGCGTCGCTCCTGGCCGCAGGGCCCGGTGCCACATCTCTCCATAGCGAGGTGTGTGCGCTTTGTGCAGCGGGAGGTTAATGGAGGGGTTCCACCCACAGCCCTTAAATCCACTTCCAAAATGCTCGCCCTGAAGACTTTGAAGCATGATTACAGCTTGACCTATATGGCAGCGGAGCTGTGGGTAGAAAGGATGGATTAAAAATTACCACCTTTGCTCGCATGTGCTGAATCTGCTCTATAATGAGTAGCAAATGACACGTTGATGTAGTGCTAGGCGAGGACATGCTTGCTGCCACGTAATGAAACACCTTGGCTGAAGGTGACCCGGGACAGAGGTGGGGCAGGTGCTTGCACAGCATTGCCTGTCTTGCTGCTGCAGCTCTCTGAAGATGAAGAGCTTCCTCTTGATTCCTAATTAACATAATTAAATTCCTCTTAAAAGCAACAGTCTGACTTATCTGTTCTTAAGAAAGCAGAACTAATGAACTTGAATTGCCTTTGTTAGAGTCCCCTTCGGTTGGGCAATACTACCCTTACATACGCACAAGGCATCGGCTGTGCTTTTGCATCTGAACTCTGGCAAGTGCGTGGTTTGGGTTGTTGGTGAAAACACTCGCCATGGCAACCCTCTACTTCTCTGATTTTTCCGTAAAGCATCGGTAATTAGCCCTCTGGTGAGCACTGTCACCTCTGAAGTAAGAGCCGTGCCAAGCCTACTGCAGTGGCAAATAAGTAGGTTGAGAAACTCATGTGGGTGTCTGTGCTGGTCTGTTTGAGGTCTGTCAGATCCTGCCTGCCTGGGGGAAAGTTTGCTCTCTTTCATCCTGCGGAGAGACGGGATCATCTCTACTCAAAGCACCATGACCTCAGTGCCCAGTGCTGGGAGGAGGAGATTATTGCTTGGTTTGCCTACGGCCTGACCAGGGGATCTTGATGAAAACACCAGTTTGCTTCCCCTTCAGGGAGAACAGGCTGTTTTCCAAGCTACACTGATAGGCTTTGCCTCTTGCATGTGAGCCCTGGCCAGCTGCGGGGCACGCACCTCCCTGCAGCGTGGCCGGGTGACAGCCCCATCACATGCTCAGATTAACTGGTTTTGAAGAGCAGAGCCATTTGCAAGCAGCTTTTCAGCAAGCTTTTCTCTGTTACTGAGTCCTCTCCCAGCTCAGTCCTGTCCTGCTGCTACTGGTGATCCCAGTCCCCATGCTGGAAAGCTCTGGATGCTGCTCAACACCAAGGCACTGCTTCTCTCTTCTCCCAGAGGGAACTGCCACGGTGCTAGGAAGCACCCTGCTATCAGCACAGCTCAGCCCTGATATATCTACCATGTCAGGGCATGCTGTGGTCACGGTGTCGTACAGCTGCTCTGTACTCTAAGGGTGCCTATGGGCTGTGGGGGAGGACACTGCGACCACAGTCAAGGTAGGCAAGCTGTTGGCACCTCGAACACCAGCACTGGTGTCTTCAGCACAGAGGAGACCTGCTTGGTCCTGTGCTGCTCAAAATAAGAGGGGAAGAAAAGTGATCTGAAATGAGTCACCCAGCAGAAGGCAGGAGGGGTGATCTGGCGCTTGCATCAAGCTCCCTTGAGCATCCCGGAGCGTTCACTATGCTCGGGTGTGCTCCCGAGGCCAGGCAACGCCGCAGGTGTTTCCTGTGCATCCTGCCTTTGAAGTGCAGCAGGACTCCTATGAGCTCTGAGCCTGGCCAGCTGACGTGGTGCAATACCTCCGTGGGAGATAGGAGCTCTCCTTTTGCTCGTCATGAGCCTAATTAGAAGATACGTGTTTCTGAAACTGGAAAAGTCTCTTAGTGATGCCCGTCAGAGATGCTGATTGAATGCTAAATGAGGGTAGCAATGTTGGGACCAGCTGTTCCAGGTGATATCAAATTGGGAGCCAGATTGGTTGTCAGGCAACAATTGGCAGCAAGTTTCAGGCCTGGAGGAGTGGAGCTGCCGGGGTGAAGGAGGAGAAATCATGTTTCACCTTTCCAGCTTAACAGCAGCAATTCTCTTTCACCATCAGTCTTCGCCCCAGAGCTTCACTGAGAGCTGCCAAGGGCCAGGCCCTAGGAGGAACCACGAGCGCTCTCCTCCTCCCCTGCTCCTCACTCCCCAGCAGCAAGATGCTGCGGGGCAGCAGAACCACCACAGCCCCATGGATTCACCTCACAGCATCGCATCCACCTCTCAGTATGATCCAAGTGCCTTCATCTTGCCCCAAGCAGCCTTTAGAAATCTGCAGCCAAGGCTGGGCAGAAAATATCACAGGGTAAATATAACCTGTAGCTGCCGCCTTGTGTCCCTCCTGGTCTGTGTGCCGGAGCCGAGCGTGGGTGGTGCGGATGCCCCGGGCAGGCTGGGAGCCACCAGCCTGCAGCGTGCACTGGCACCAGGACATGCTGGCAGGGCTCTGCAGCAGTGTCTGTGTGGACACACTGCTTTTGGCTCTCTGGGATTAGGTGCAGACATAGAGGTATCCAGCTAGATCCAAGGGGGAGCAGTGGGGAAGGCAAAAGAAAGGCTTCTTTCCGGTAGTCCTCACCTAGTCTAAAGAAATACATCTCATATTTTATTACTTTCCCTGGTCCCTGCGGGGAAGGAGATGCAGAACTTCCAAATATAATAATCTGGAGGAAGCTGTGGCAAGCAGCCTTTGCATGCACAGGGATTTGCAAAGCCTCAAAGGGGCCCAGCTCATAGGGAGGCTTTGAAGAGACAGCCGTGGCAGTTCGTAGGATGGATGGCTGAATCTCTGCTTGTTCAGAGCCATGAAGTACAGCAACGAGCACTCAGCTTGCTGTTAGTGACTGCTGCAGAGGGCTGGGGCAGCTGGGACCTCCTCATTTGTCTCCTTTCCCCAGCTGAAGCCCACTGCAACTGAGGCTGCTGTAGGAAACGGGTGCTATATAACCTGGCTCACAGCCCCCTTCCCAAACTCTGCCCTGGGGGGTGGTGGTGCATGCTGCTAGGGGCTTTCCTAGGAGCTGTGTGGATGACCCTGGTCGCTGCATGGTGTCGGCTGGTCCCGAGCTGTGCATGGTGGTGGGTTTCTTGATTGGGGTCTCCAGACTGCGATGCCCTTGGGATGTGCTCCTCACCCCTGTGCTCTCAGTGCAGAGGCTGATGCAGTGCTCCCAGTGCCAAGGGTGAGGCTGCCAAGAGTGCTGATGGGGAGAGAAGCAGCGTGTTGGCTTGTGCTAGCAGCAGGGCTGACTCAGGGCTTTCTCCCCACGGCTGGGAGCTGACTCAGCTGCTTTGCCTTTTTTATTTTTATTTATTTATTTATTTATTTTATTTTTTTTGGTTTCTCTGAAGGCTGGGGGCATCTCCTGGGGCCTGGAGGCCACAGTGCTGCAGCAGGGGCGAGTGGTTAGTCCTTGTTGGGAGAGTCACATCTTGGGTGTTTTGGGGCACGAGCCAAGAAATTTGGTAAACGGTTCAGGGCTGCTTTTGGTCTGTGTTTTATGGTGTTGCTGGTGAGCCTGGACTAATTACTGGGGCAAATGTGTGCTGCAGTAGTGCTGATTTTTACTGTGATGTCCCCCCCCCGTGGGGGATGGTGATGAATCAGGGGTGCAGAGGCTCTGCCTTGCAGAGCATTGCTGGACTGTTTTTTGTGGTATTACTCATGCATATGTCAGAGCAAAGCTGCTCTGGAGGAGGCTGGGTGAGCTGCTGACCAGCTTCTGGGCTAAAAACCACCCTGGAGGTGGTCTCCTGCTGGGAACGGGGGCAGGCTATGATGGGGGGGACACGGTGGGCTAGCTGCCCCTGTGAGAGCTGAGCTTTGGCTGTGCCCTTTGCAGCTCTTGGCCATGTCATATTAAGCTCTGAGCTGCAGTGTGCGGAACATCTTGTGTGCCTAATTAGGACCCACTTGTGCCTCTAATCTGCTGGTGTCATCTCCTGGTGACAGCAGCGCGTGGGGTGCTGGCTGAGGCTCTGCCTCATCCGGGTGCCACCTCCAGGCCCTGTGGCAGCGCAGGCCCTGCAGGCAGCGGTGTGCCACGTGCTGGGCTGCTTCTGCGGCACCGTGCCCCCCTGTGGTGTCAGAGAGCTCCATCTTCGGGGGAGGGGAGTGGGGACCCCCTTGGGGTTACCCCCGCGGTGACCTGCTTCAGGAGGGGAGCGATTTCTTAGCCTGGAGCAAGGGATATGTTAGGTGCCCCCATGGCCAGAGGGGTGCTGGCCTTACCACCTCCACCACTGGGGCCCTCCTGAGGCCTCTGTCCTCCCCAGGGGTCTCCTTTGGGTGGGTGAGGCCATGGGAGTGCCACGGCCACCCCCGTGGGTGCTGTGCTGCTGGGGGAGATGCCCCATCACCAACCGGTTTCTCCAGTTCCTTTGTGCCAAATCCAGTCTGTCAGACTGGTTTGTGCCTGTTTATTTGCCTGGAGAGCAGGAAAAAATAATAAAAGAAGGTCAGCAGTCTGTGGACGGAGGGGTGGGGGCCTCAGGCACCCAGGCTGGGCACCCCAGCTGCACCAGAGCCGTCCTGAGCTGCCTTAAGCTATGGTTTTAGGGAGGACAAGCATGGCCTCAGCCGAGACAAACAAACCCATCTTTCATTCTGCTCTGGGTGCTGGAGCTTCTTGGAGATCTGTCAGCGCCTCGCATGGGAGCTGCGCGTTGGATGGAGAGCACAAGGCACTGGCAACGTGGGATGCCTGCGTGTGGACGCGGTGACACTTGGGGACAGGCATATCCCGGAGGTGGCACGGGCAGGATTTCTGGTCCTGTCACAACAGATGGGATTTCTGGTCCTGTCACAGGCTGGCTTGCAAGCTTCCAGCAGCGAGGTGTTACAGCCCTTGCTTGGGCCCTTGGATTTCTCTGGAACAGGAGCAGACAGTCTGCATGCGTCTGTGCCCTGAGTGCAGGGAGGCCTCATCCATTAAAAATCAGCCCACGGAAGAATGATTTCAAAATCCACCCCAAATGCTCCTACTCTGAAATAGTTTTTCTTTAACTCTCCTAGGAATGTTTTGTTCTGTGGCTGCTTTTTGCTGGCAGTCACAGTCCTGACTCCGTGTCAGTGCCTGGGGAACGGGGACATCTTGGCCCCAAATGCTGGGCACGAGGGGTGGATTTTGGCTGAAGAAGACCTGTGCCAGGCAGGCTGGCTGAAGTACCAGTGACCTCATGGTCACCAGGGAGAGAGACAAGTCCCTGGCTGGCTGGGTTTGTCTGATTTGATCCCTGTCTGCATGGAGAGGACACCAAGTGTCTTCTGCTGACTCATGGACGCCTCCTTACGCAAAGGGTGTAAATGCCACAGAGGCAGCTCCCAGAGATGACTATCATGGTTGCTGGTTGTGCTTAAGAGACCTTTAGAAGTTGTCAAATCTGAAACAAGACCTTAACATTGCTTATTTTTTTTCCACTGTTTCTGAAGACCCTCTGGAGGGAAGGGCTGAGCCCAGCCACATGTGCTCACCTCTGCAGCCTTGCTCTGCCTCCCGCTGCCGTACCCCCCCTTGTGCTGCCGCCTGCCCTCTGCTTCCCCCTTCGTGACACGGGCCCACGAGTGAGCGGGCGATGCTTACGCAGGGGTTGCTAGCAGCAGCCTGGTTTTGGGGAACTGCCGCAGAGGCAGCAGAAGTGAAGCTGCGTGGAAAACCCCTCTGCTTGATGAACTTCCAAAAACAACACAGCCTTAGCTAAGCAGCTGAAATTAAACTTTCCCCCCTCAAAGCCATGGTTATCAGCGTATGTAACATCTGGAGATATTGGGGACAAATTTTAGCTGCTGTGACATTATATACTGGCTGTAGAGATGTTTGGCTGCCATGATTTGCAGAGCTGATGGGCAGCATTCCCTGTTGTTGTCTCGTCTTTTTTTTTCCCTTCTTTCCATGTCTGTAGGCTGGAATCAGTCTGGATCTGAACAGCCACATCTTGGGATGCTGCAGCTTACCCATGGCCTTTTGGGGCTACCTTTGCCTCGTTTTCCCGAACTTGCAGGTTGACTTGGCCACTCTCGGAAGATGAGGCTGGGTTTGGGGGCATGGGGGTGAGAACAACTCAGGGGTTTCACTTTCGCTTATGGGACACCCCCTCCCAGGTCAGGTAATCTGATTCAGAAGCACCAGAGACAGCCTGGGGGGGTCTGCTTCATGGCATCCTGCAGCCTTTGCCTTATGGACATGTTTTGTGACAGGGTCACATCTGCCTTGTCCTCACAGGGCAAGGGAGAATCCTGGAGAATGCTCATGGAAACCAGGAGAGATGGAAAAAGTATGTGAAAAATCCAGGCTTGACTCATTCAGATGTAAGTGGAGCAGGGACAGATGTGGGCACCCCATCACCCTGAGAGCCCTGCTACTGCTTGGGGTTATGGGGAGCAGTGAAGGGCCAGGCTGGTGGGGAGCAGAGCCCACAGCTCCTCAGTGCTGCCCAGGCTCAGAGTTGCTTGCTGGGGGAACAGCACCGTGGTGACTTGGGTCAGCATGGACCAAAATCTGGTGCTTAGGCACAAAATGGAGCCCAGGCTGCCCCTGGATGCCCCCTGAGCTGGAGACCTGCCCTGCCTGGCTTGTGTCCCCGTGCAACATCTCTCCGAGTAAATCATGCGCATTACAAACTGTTGCTGTTGTTCAGATGGATGTGAGATAGTTCAGCCTGGAGCTGGGTTCAGCCCTGTAAGTTTAATGCACACAAATGCTGCTGAAGAGTTAATGGGAAACAGAGTGCAGGAAAATAAAGGAAGACCTTTTGAGGTCTCAGCTGCTGAGGGCAATATTTGGGTTTGGTGACTGTCCGTATCTTAGAGATGGGAATGCAGCAAAGCTCTTTGAGTCCAGAGTATACATGGAGCCCGACAAGATTGTGGGCTAATATCAACAAACCTTTTGGAAAAGCAGATCCTGTCTGCTCCAGCAAAGCTGCAGTGTTATTTTTCTTTCAACAAATGTATTGAGACAATAATAATGCTGTGCAGATTGGTTGTCCCTGGCCTACATGATTTATTAGGAAACAGAAACAATTGCAGTTGCTGAAAAAAACTTTGGACACAGATTTTTTTTTTTTTTCTTCCTTTTATTTCCTCCCCCTTGAATTCCTCATGAACTAAAAAAGGCCACCTACTCTGGTCCCCAGGGAGGGGTTCCCTCCCTGCCTGCATTTCTTACTGGACCACCAACCCTGGGCTTGCAGCTTAAATACTTCAGTGCTGGGGAGGAGAGAGTGAAACCACACTGGGGGACAGGCTGGGAGGAGGTGACACAGCTCAGGACAACAACTCCCAGACAGAAGCAGGGCAGGTCTGGAGGAGAGACCTGCAGTCTGTTTCTAGCTCTCAGGGACAAGTTGCTTCCTCTCCCTGAGCCTTCCTTCTCTATCTATCCTGTTTATTTAGTGCAAAAGGCATTGAGAGTGGTGCTGCTTGCTGCAGGCTGAGCGCTGTGAGGTCCTGAGCCCTGCTTGGTCCTGCAGGTGCAGAAGATCAGGAGCTGGTGGAGATTGCTGTGAGCAAGCCCCTCTGTGCAGGGGACCAGGCTTCCACTCTGCTGTCCTCGGGATGGAAAAGGCTTTTTCAGTGTGGTGTATAGGAGTGCTGGGGGAAGGCTGGACTCGGGGGCTGGCTCTGCTTTACCTCAGAAGCTGCAAAAGCTGTGAGCTACTTGCTTTAGGGTGTGCAGTATCATGTTATTGCAGTTCAGTGCCCCAGGCTGTCCAGCGCTGGCTCTGGCCATGCCTCCCTCACCTTGTTCTCTTGGTCCACCCTTTCGCACCCAGCCTTATTCCATGATGTGGTGGGGGTGGACAATCTCTCCCCAGGTGGATGGGTCTCCTCAGGACCACAGTGCTGGGACAATTCTCCACCTGAAGTCAAAGGGATGCAGCCTTTTCAGAGAGTGGGGCTTCCAGACCTTTTCTGCTGGTGGCTCCAGGAGATGTCCCACGGCCTTGACTGGGGGCTGCGTCTGCCCTCCGTGCCCACAGGCTATGCAGCGTGGTTATAGCAGCATCCTGCTGGGGGATGGACAGCCTGGAGCTGTCTGGGGAGTGGGGAGCTTGAAGGAGGAGGCTGGAGGACAGGACAGGGTGAAGACTGCTCCTTTGCTACCAAAGCCTTGATGCACTTGAGGGATTTTTGCTCAGGGTGGGTGCAAGTAGCTCCCCCAAACACCCCATGGCATGGGCGGTGCATTGAACTCCATCATGCCAGCACACCATGGGGTTCAGCAAGCCTCATGTGGTCCCACTTGCCCCCACAGCCCTGCACACAGCTTTGATAGGTTTTCTAAAAGGAAACCCATGGTTTTGGTTAACAAAGCAAGGGACTGCCTTAAGAGTCTCTGATCACTTTGAGGCAGTGGGACCAGGTGCTCTGGCAGTGAAACACTGAGGAAACTGATACCATCATGGTTTGCTTGGCTTTCAGAAATGAGTGAGCGGATTTTCTCTGGTTTCCAGCTGACCACATGGCTCTGTTGATGATGGGAGCAGGCTGCACAGGTTCGAGTTAATGCAGCCCTGATCAGCCCTGAATGGACACCAAAAACTGGAGATAGATGCTGCAGGTAAAGGGAGGGGGAAAGCTGCATTGCCTGTACCCGGCTCTTGCTGTTATTAAATGTGGGATTTCTGGGAATCATCTCTGATTCATTCTCCAGCTGAAACACAAGTATTTTGCGTTTGCCTGAAAGGATTAAACTTTTAAAGCTCCAGCCCTTCTGGCTGGTCCTCCAAGGGCTTAGTTAGCCACAGCTCCCAGATTTAAAGAAAAAAATGTTGGGGTGGTTTTCCTGTGTGATCTTTCTGTTCCATGCCTGGAGTCAGCACAAGAAGGCTGCTCTGAGTCAGTGCAAATCAGCTCCTCTTGCTTATTGCAGGGGGTTACAGGAGGCCTGGGTAACTGCTGCATTTGGTTCCTTTTCTCTTGGGTTTCACTGACATGTCAGATAGTAAATGAGCAGTTCCTTTCCCCTACAGATGTTTTCTGTTGGTCATAGATGGGAAGAGACCTTGAATGCTAAATCCATATGCTTCACTTGTGGTTTTTCCAGGCTCACTTAAATTGGTGTGGGACACTGGGGAGGATGCTGTGGCAGCACAGCCCTTGTCTCCCTGCTGGCAGGAGAGAGGGAGCACAGATCTTGGTGACCAGGCACATGACATTTGACTCCTGTAGCTGCAGGGTGCTGGGTCTTTGCCCTCCTTGCCCCAGTTCCTGTGGCAGTGGCTGAAGCCCCGAGCACTGGGGATCTGCCTGTGAGCACGCAGCTCACTTTTCACCCCCAGTGTTGGGAGAATTGCAGGCTCAGGACCGCATCATGGGAGTGAAAATGCTCACAGGTGCAAACCCTCCTCTGCTGGGCAGTGGGGATGGATGGGTGCTGGATGGCAGAGCTGCACAGCCCTGCTCCAAGACAGTCTGTTTCCTGCCTTGCTTGCAGGCACCAAATCCTCACATCTTCTGCTGAGACCTGAGGCTCTGCTTCACCTCCTGGGTTGGTGTGGAGTCAGACACCTACCAGCTCCGTGGGGAGGGAAGGGAAACCCAGCTCCTGTGCTGCCCCTGGGGAGCATCTCTCTTAATCGAGGCCTGCACACAAATGTGTGCTCACTTGCTCACAAAGGCAGTGCTTGCCTGTGGTTGCATGTTCACAGTGTGACAGGCCTTTTAGGCCTCAAGCAATGTTATCTGGAAGTGGGAAGTGAACCAAATCAGGCCCTCTGGTGCGGAGCTGCTTTGCCTCTGAGACTGTGTACGCTGCGGCGTGCTCCTGCTGTGGCTGCCTTCCCTGTGCTTCAGAGCAGAACCACCTGTCTATCTGCAGACCACTTCAGCTTCTTACAACATCCTGGAATATTTTCTGGCTCTCAGGCTCTTCCTGAGCTCCTGCAGTGTCTCCACGGAGCATCTGTGTGGAAGGAGATGCACAAGGTCTGAGCATCACTTACATCTTTGGGAGAAGGATTATGTCAAAGTAGTGATGCTGACAGGTTGTTCCTGGCTCCCTGGAGAAGTTGCAGCACCTTCACTGGTGCTCAGCTGGAGACAGGAGCAACCAGAAGAGAGCTACAAAGCACGAATGTCCCGTACATAGTCAAGGTGCTGCTGCAGGGTGGCAGTCGGTCTGGATTCCAGTGCAGGAGAGTAAGGTCTTGTGGATTCTCCTCTTTTGTAACCTTTAAATACCAAAGTCATAAATAAAACCCAGATGCCGTTGAATAACATCTGGATGATGAAGGCTCGCTCTGCCCTTGCTTTGGATGGGTACAGCAGAAATGGGGAGTAGCTGTGAGGTGGCTGCAGTGACTTGGTGGTTTGCAGCCCAGATGCAGAAGCCCTGAGCTGACTGGCGTGCTCAGACCCACTCATACATATTTTTAATGAGAAATAGTAACTTGCAGAGGCACTGCTTGGCTCAGTGACCCCGGGGTTATGGGGGCTGTAGAGTTTTGAGACCCTCAGCCAGACCTGGGGAGTCCTAAACCCCAAACTGTCCAGTGGGGAGACAAGAAGCTTTTGGAGCTCCTCAGCCCATCCAAGCTGCGGAGCAGGGTTGTGAACCTTGTTGTTCTCTGCGAGAATGTTGCTTTTACAATTAAAACCCACGCAAACCCCCGGCCCTTGCTACTGCCTGTGTTACCCCAGTGAGATATCTGACATTTGAGACAGAATGGGAAGTCAAAGAATGTGAGGAATTTGGTGACTCAACATAGGGTTTATTATACCAGTCCTACCGTTTAAGCCCGTGTAATGTAAGATTGTTTTACGGCATGTGGCACAGTTCTGTGGGTTAATTTATAAGCAAACAATTATTCAAATCGGATTTTTTTTTCCATGCCTACATAAACTTGTTATCTGTTTGGCAGCAGGGGATGCTGCAAAGAAATGCACATTTACATTTATGGCATTGAGCTGCTCCAGGAAAAGTAAATAGCATCAATGGTGCATTGACATGGGGACCTTACTACTGAACTTGACCTGGGAGCGGCATGGAGATAAGCCAAAAGTTAAGAGAAAAGGAGCCCTTTGTGTGGAGATGCCAGTATATTAGGTCTCACTTTTAGGTCACACACTTGTTAGGGGTTCCTTCAAAGTGATGGATTCCTCTGCTAAAATTTAATGATGTCCGTTAAATCACAGGGTCATGAACTAGTGCATGTGCTGAAAATGGTTTGCCAAAGGACCATGAAGACAAGGCCTTGTGTCAGGAGGTTTCCAAAGCAAATTGGATTTTCCACACAGCAATGGCTGCGTTTGAAGGTCTGTCAGTGGCCTGTAAAATTCTCCACCAGCGATAACAAGACAGAATTGCCAAGCACTGAAGCAATGCCACAAGCGTTACAGAACAAATCACTCCCTCTCTGTACATAATAGCTTCTTGATCATCAGTCAAAGAAAGAATTATCCTAACCAGCGAGCAGACTGGAGGAGGCTGCTCTCTCTCCTCCAAGAGACTGTCCAAGAGCTCCTGGGCTAAAGCCACTGGGGAGAGCCTGGGGAGCTTCTGGGAGCATCGGTCTGGGGCCGAGCGGCTGGGTAGGTGGATTTTTGGGTTGGATGTGTAGAGAAGGAAGGAACTCAATGTCAAGGCTTGCATCCCTGAGCAGGCCTTTGGGGTCGCCTGACCTGGCTTGAGACCAACCCCAGGACCAGCCACATTCACGTGGAGGGAAATGTGGACTGGTGCAAGGGAAGTTGGGGTCTGTGTGGAGATGTCAGTCTGTTCCCTGCTCTCCTGATGCTAACCTGGTCTGTATTTTTCAGTCTGGGTCCTACAAAAGGTAGGTGTTAGGAATAACTTTATCTGCATGCTCTTTAGCATACTGTGAGATGATATGGGTCACTTGTGTAGTTAGATACTGTTCTGAGGGGAGGAAAACATGAGTTCATCCTGTTTCAGAAAAGAACTGAGTGGAAGAGGCTGAACCTGCTTGCTTTTTCTATGGCAAGAAGAGTCATAGGAGCCTTCCTTCCCTGACTTGTTTTCTATGCCCGCTCTCTGCCTGGACATGAGCTGTGCATCATCTGCTGGGTGGGAAATTCTGCAGCTTGTGTGCAGACCCATAAACAGTTCTTCTACCTTCTGTATTTTGACCCTTGAGAACAGGACTCCAATCATGATATCCTTCCACCCATCTCACATGTATTTATGTAAGGATCACATCTAACAAGCATTTCCGACAGACCGCTAAATTCATTGAAGCAGAATAACCTCTAGCCCAGCTTCATTGGCTGTGCTGGTGTTGCAGGAAGGATGATTTGGCTCATTACATAGCATCCTTAGCTGCAGTGGTTTGCTAAGCATCTGAATGTGGAGCCAGGAGGTCGGGTGTTCAACTGGAGCTCATACCCAGTGCTAACAGATGGGGGAAGTTCCAGTCGTGACGGCAGTATATTTTAATGGTGAGGTAATTTACAATGTCTGTTAAGTTGTCTGCTGTCCTAAGCATGAGAAAATAAAGTGGAAGCTAAAAACCCCAAGGAAGACCTTTCAGAAAACAGCCTAATGGTCTGGTCAGTTCTTCTTTGGCTGTTTTTATTAAGGACTTTTATTTAATGGAGGAGCTAATAAGTGGCTGTATTGTATTTCAGAGCAGATAACACCACTGGACTTCAGATTTGAGACTTGGGTCTCCCGGCAAACCTTATGAAAGGTTGATATAGTCATAATCATTTTCAGTAATGAATGATTGGTTTCTTAAAGCTTGACATAGAAGACCTTTTTGAGCTCTAGAAGGACTCACATTGACTTGCAATGAGGTTGCCCTATGCCCTGGGTCTCCACTCGAGGTTCTGGGAAGCAGAAGGAGCTGGAGCACCCAGGGGACCTGGGCCGTAATCCCCTGCCTGCCCTGCCACCACCTGTGATGTTGGGCCAGCGCTTTAACGTCAGCTTCTTCCCTCATACAGTGGTGTAGTGATGCCTTATGAAGATGAAGAAGAGAGTGTAAGTGTTGAGAACAACTGTGATACTGGTTTGCTTGTTTGGGTTTCCTAATGACCCAAATACATTTGGGGGCTGACATTCTTGTTCCTATCATTCCACCATCTGTGCTGAGCATTTCTTGGTAAAAATAGAAAGTTTATTCACTGCTTAAATCCTTTTTCCAAAGTAGCAAGGCCATTTTCCTTTATTTTGATTACTGTATTCAAAAACCTGGGAAGTTAATTTCTTACTGACTCCCGTTCCTGTGAATTTTGATTTTTACGAGTAAATCAGGCTAGTTGGCGAAGCTGTTGGAGGTGCAGCCTGAATGGTTCCTGCTGGATCAACAAGACACCTGTCCAGACTGCTGCTGCAGCATCAAAATCTTCTTGATACAAACAAGTACCAAAACATTTTGGACCAGTTTGCCTGTGTTGGGTGTGGGAAGCCAGGAGCATCATCCGGAGCTGGCCGCGTGGGTGCTGCTGGCCTCAGGCTGACACCGGACGGGGGAGCACATTGCTCACGCGTACACTGACCATTGGCTTCTCCAGCCTGGGCTTGGACCGAGCGATGGAGAAGGCAGCTCTGGTTCCACCCAGTCTCTAAAGGATTTGATGTATCTTGCTGCCAAAAGCAAACAGCATAAATCATCTCTGAGTGCAGAGCTGTCTGGCTTCCTTGGAGGGAAAGTGCAGTCAGGGTGGGGCAAGAGGACACCAGGGTGCAATGCTGCCTGTAGGCTGGTGTGGTACAAAATCCTCCCCAAGCTTTCAGCTCAGTAAAACTTGGAAGGTGGGTGGCTCTGTCACGGTGATGCCTAGTGGTTTCTTAGAAGCCTGGGGAGTGCTGCTGGGGTGCTCCTGCGCAGAGCTCGGGGTGACCTAGGGGTTTATCCTGTTTTCATTGCAATGTGTGTGCGTGTTTATGAAATCCATCACCCTGGGTGATGTCATGACATGATGAGAAACTGGGTTGTAAATTAAAGGAAGAAGGGAAAAAAAAAAAAGACCCCACTGTGGGTCAGATGCTGGCAATAAATTCAGATAACAGCTCATCAGTGCCTCTTCCCTTGTTCTTGTGTATGTATGCATGTTTTTTTTTCCAGTTGGGAGATGAGCTGGTGAAAAGCAGCTGTTTTTTATTTGTTCTCCATCCACATCTGATTAGATAGCACTGCTTCTGCCCACTGAGATGTGCTCGGGAACTCTCCCAGCCCCTCTGCTCACTCATTTTCTTGGGCACTGAGGAGTTTGGGACTGTTGGGGCTTTGTTTCACAAGCTGACGGCATTTCAGAGGTACAAAGGGCTCCTTCATGATCACAGGGCTCAGGTCCCACTGGGCCAGAGGGCATTGCCAGATCCTGCAGTGGGGCTGTCTGTGAGGTGCTGTGGGTTTAGGCCTGGGAAGGCAGCAGTGGGGATGTTTAAGCCATTACTATCATTTTTTTCAGGCAGTTTTGGGGCTCTGCAGCCCAGGATGGAGTTGTTTCCCTCCAGGTTCTGTGATTGTGCCCACCAGCAAGGCTGGTGGGAAGGGAACCATGCCTCGAGGAGGAAGCAAGCTGTGGTTCTGTACCAGTGGGAGAGGATAACCTAACGGTTAGGTGGGTAGTGTGGGAGAGGAGGAACTGGGGCGAGGGCAGGTTCATGCATAACCCTAAATGTATTGCTTGCTAAAAGCTGAGGAAGGAAAATGGTGAATTTCTAGCTTGTTGAAGCCAGTGTGAAAGATCCCATCGACTCCACTCCAAATCAGTAAGGCTTCTTCACACTGTGCTACTGGAAGACTCTCCCCATAAAGCATTTTCCAGGCAGATGTTGTCTTTCAGGAGACAGGGATGAACATTTTGCTCAGGGCAAGAAGACCCTTCTGGTCCTGCTTCTGCCGTCCCTTCCTCTTGTTATGTGACTAACTGGCGAGATGAATAGGTTTGGCTCTTGTCCCTCCTGCTACAGCTACCATTTGGTGGCTGGATCCTTCGAGCAGGCTAAGCCCGTTCACAAGAGAGGTTAGTCAGGGGCTGGATGGGCTCCCTGGGCTCGTTACTGCAATGAAGCTTTGAACCAGAGCAGCCCTGGTCAGCAGCCCTCCTTGAGCACAAGGAGAAGGGCAGATAAGCTTATCTGAGCCTGAGAACTTTTATTTATTTTTTATTTTTTTTTATTTGGGATGGGGATCTCCCGTGACAAGTCTGAAGCTGCAAGGCTGAGCTCCTGGTGCTGTGTTCAGGCAAGCCCTGACCGCGTTCCCCGTCGTGCGCTGAGAACTGAGCTGCAGCTCACGTAACCCCCACCTGTTTGCTGCCGGGGGCCATGGGCTCTGCGGCTCTGTCCCAGGTTCCCAGGTGAATTTCTGGGAGTCCAGGACTAAGTCCCATGCAGAGGAGGAGTGGGGACTGCAGAGCTCCTGAAACAGTTTCCTGGAGAAGAGCAGGAGGGATGCACCTCTGCTGTCCACCAGATGCAATCATGGAAATAACAAGGTGGGAAACATTACGTGCACTCATCTCAGATACAAGTTTTCATTGGGCCAGCCTAAATTTCTGGCCAAAATTCACAGCTGATCTTATTCCAGACTTGTTTCTCCATTCCCTTTTTATCCATGCTAAAAGCAGCAGAGGCGATTCAACCCCAGGAGACAAATCAACTCTCAGACATGCGTGGAGCCCTGGGGGGGGGGGGTCCCGTGATGTGCGGAGTGCAGCCAAGGCGAGGGCGGTGCACCCTGCGAGGTGCTGGGGCTGAAGCGAAACTTGGCCCCTTCTACAGCCGCCCCGGCCTGCAGTGACCGTGTTGGTGCAAAGCCTCCACCTGACTTTGTACCAACAAGTTCAGTTTCGAAAAAGAAGGATAACTTGTTTTATTTTACCAGAGCTTTGTGAGAGATTGAAGTTTCCGGATAGGATCTACAATGCTCAGGTTCAGGTATCAGTTGCATAATTTCCTGTTATTTCAACACTCCCAGTTTTTTCCCTTTCTTTCTTTCTCTCTCTCTTTTTTTTCCCTTTTTTTCTTATTTTTTTTTCCCTTTTTTTTTTTTTTTTCTTCATGACCTTCTTTGCATACTGGATAAGTCTTATAAAAGCATATGTTGGGTTGGAAATTTTTTTTGAGTATTTTTTTTGGCAGAGAACTCCTGGCACATGATACAGCACTCAGAGCCATCAACCGTAGCTGCGATACAGATGTTCATTGCATGTATAATCTTTCTCATATCAAGCAATTACCCTGAGCCAATTTCTTTATTTTAAGCACCTTGTTGTGGGAACAGAGCTGTAAATGCACGAATTGCCAAGTGCCCTTATACTTTTTACAGCAGACAAACAAAAAAATTCAGCAAAGATCCTCAGTGAAAATCAAACATGCAGGGTGCTTTAGATAAGGAAGGAGAGCCACTAGCAGATAGACTTTTCATACACTATCTCGAAAGAGATACATTGGAGGAGAGCCAAGAGCACATAGCTGTGTGGAGACTAAATAAAACCAGGTGAGTTTCCTGCCATTGTAGAGTATCAAATGTGATTTCCATTTGTGATGGACGTGCTGTTTCTGCCAAGATCATCTGGAGGTTTTCATTTTAGGACTTCTTATTTTTGTTGGCCCAATAGAGAGCTGCAGCCAGAGTGCTAAAAGGGAACGTTGCAGCGCTGATGTTTGCAGCAGATGAGGAGAAATGCCCTGCTCTGAGCGAGAGGCTCTTCCTGGGAGAAGGCTTTTCTTGTATCAGCAGTATAGGTCACAGGATTGCTCCTATGCAAAACAAATGGGAAAACCTAATGAGAGGAAACAACATATGGGCATTGATCCTCACTCCAGAGCCACCAGGTAGCATCCTTCCAAGTTAAGAATCTGGCTTGGTCCCAAACTATCATTCAAATACTAGGTGTGAACCTGAGATCCAGATAAGGCTGTTTTGCACTTTTAGTGGTACAAAAACACTGGCAAGCAGCTTTAATAACAATAATAAAAAATCCGAGAATGTTTCTCTCCCTCCAAGTGAAGTGCATGGGGAGAGCAGGGCTGGAAGGGGCCCTCCTGCAGCTGCTGCTGACTGGGACAGGGGCATCTGCCCTGGTTCTGCCTTGCTGCAAGCTCTGAACTAAGCTGCTGGCCATGGTGGGCACAGGTAATCACGGCAATGCTCAGCTCCTTCCTGCCACGCCGGTGCCCCTGAGGTTCTTCTCCAGCTCAGGCACCTCAGAAACTTGGTACGGTTGGGCTCTGAGCCTGTCAGATGCCCAGTGACCCATGAGGACATGCTCAGGGATGCTCACCGGTCCACTGGGAGTCCAGTAAACGGAAATAAAGTAAAGAAAATGAAGTAAATGGTCAGTAAGCATCGTGCGTACAGGGAAGTTGGGATCAGCCCTTCGCAGCGGTTTGGAGTGCACCGAGTGCACTTGAGCAAATGCTCAAGGGATTGCCTGGAGCGAGGCCTGAAGGGGGATCCGCTTACACGAATAACAAGAATATAAAGTAAAAATAGTTAATGCTAATGATGTTCTGAAAGGGATATTAAACTTGCTGCTTCAGGGCTGAGCAGTCTGCAGCTGTAAGAGGCCAGAGTTAAACTTAACGTGCTGGAAAATGAGTCCAGGTCTGCTACTGGATCAGGCGGTGGGAGCCATGAGCTATTGGTGTCCCGGAATAACAAATTCAGTATTTTTCAGGCTTTTGCAGATGGGTGTGAACTGATTTCTGAGCAGCCATTGTTCGCTTATACAAATGCCAACTAACCGAATGCCATCTTTTCTTGTAAGGGATCCCAGCAAAATCCATACAGATTTCATAAAAGAGTATTGCACTTACACGCCCTGTGTCTCCTGCCAGAGGCAGGAATCTCTCCTCCTAGAGGTAAGTCATTAAATCTCATTTGGGTGGCTTCAGGCTAGAGATGGAGGAGAGAAGGGAGTGAGCTCCTTGTAAGATCAGATATGACAACCCCACACAGAAGTGCCCTCTTGTTGGGAAGTGGTCACAGCAAGGAGTTCCTGGACATGCTGCTGCAGGGGTTACGGGCTGGAGTGGAAAAAGAAAGGGGGGCACTTGTCATTCGCAGGTAGATGAAGTCATTTGTGGTTTGATCCTGTGCCTCATCATGCACATTGAGGCATCTGAGCCAGACCTGGCCATGTTCCCGCTTGGTGCGACTTGTGATGCTTTTGTTTGGATCCAGCCTGTGCCTCCAGAGCATGGTCCTGGGGTGTGCTGTGGGGGGATGTGCCAGGCTCTGCAAAAACACTGGGGCTTTGAACCTGCCTCTGTGGAGCAAAGGGACATGGGCCAGAGTAAGACCAGGATGCAGCCTGGATGTTCTTGTCACCTCACAGCATTTCGGCTGTTCCCAAGGCCATTCCACACAGTGATGGCATCGCCAAAACCCTTCTGCACGGCAGTTTCTTTTCCAGCACTGCCAAGTTCCCCAGATGGTCCATGTCCATGTGCTGGAGCTTGGCTCCAGCAGGAGAAGCTGTGACCAGCCTGTCCCATATGCTCGCCTCTCCGATCCAAGTGTTTTGTTTCATTTCTCCCTAACCCATTCTGGGTAAAACAGTAGGCATTACAAGAAATAGGAGAAGTTAGGAACATGGTTTATATGGTGGGGAATGACGGGATGATGACATGAACGAGGAGAGAGGAGAGGTTAGAGGAGGTGGTGATTTCTGCAGGTGGAGCAGGCTGTGCGGAGCCACTCATATACCTGGTGTCCCAGGAGGACGGATGTGTCCCAAAAGGATGGATGACCCTGGTCTGTGGCCCCAGGTGTTGGCCTGCAAGAGCTCTTTAGCTCCATTCCCACTGCTGTGGCTCAACAGGAGTGAAATCATTTCATCAAAGTCTGAAGCCATCTGAAGACCGCAGAGCAGCTTAGCTCCCTGACCCAGACCCAGCAGAGCGGCTGCTACAGGGGAAAGGGCAGGAGTGGTGACCCTGGCCCTGAGGGCAGAGGAGACCTGGTGGGTACGTTGGCTTTGGGGTTGGTTGAGGGAAAAGGGATCATTCAAGGAGAGCAATGGTTGCAGAGGGGACTGAAACCGTGTGCTCTCCACCTATCACCCATGCGTCTGAGCTCTTGGCATCCTTCTGGCAGCCCCTTGCTGAGCCCAAGATCAAGAGGTATTACTGAGATACTTCCTTGCTATGCTGAAGTTATTCAATTGTTTCTGGAATAGCTGAGTCTGAGCTGGGATTTTGTAAGAGCCTCTGTAATGGACAGAAATTGTTCACTCCTTAGAAATTCTCCAGACCCAGTGGTCTAGGGAAGGTTCATCTGTCAACAATTGCTGACCGTGTTGGTTGGCACCAGCCCTTCCCTTCGACAGATCGTGCTGCTCTCTTCCAGGACTTTCATTTACATGAGACTTCTGGCAGCCTGCTGCTTCCTAGATAGAAAAGCCAACAAACAGTCTGTTCCTTCTCCTCACCAGATTCATAATGTCATTCCTTCAGAGACAGGATCTCATCTGTTGCTCAATCTTTGTGCAACTTTGCTAATTTTTTCTCCACTTCTGCACCAAACCACTCTTCTTCTGTGGGTATTGGTGAGTGATGTGTAAGGGTTCACCATTTTTCCTAAAATGATGGTAGGGAATAGGTGCATTTGGAAACATGGCTCTGATTATGATTTCTCCTTTCATTTCCCCCAAAAGAAGAGAAGCTATGAAGCTGGCTCAAAGTAAGGTGGGCTTTCTGGAAGCCAAAGGTAAAATGTCCACAGTTGTCCCTCAGAGGGCATAAACTGTGTTTTTGGCTGTGTTGTTGCAGCAGGAGCAACTCTTTAGTGTCTCTCAGAGCTTAGTAGCTATTCTGCCATCTTTGCTCTTTGAAACACGAGAGCAAAATTAATTTCGGGAGAGAAATAAATGGATTTAGAGCAAGGATGAATTTGACTTCTTGTGCCACAGGAATGCAAGAAATCACCCAGAGAGAAAAAGAAAGCTAAACAATGCAAACCTCACATAAATCTGGGGAGAGATTTCAATCCAAAGTGCTCACTGACCTTCACTGATGCTCCCCTTCATCTCACCAGTGTTTTATTCCTCTCAAAGCCAGCCCCACCACTGGCAGGCCTTCAGAGAAGTCAGTTCTTGCACAAACAGGAAAGCAGACTCCCTTCCCACTAATTTAGGTGGTGTTTCCAGCCCGTGGCCGGAGGACACAGGGGCAGGGAGGTGTGTTTGCCTCCAGGACCAGGTCTGAGGCCGGTCTGGAAGAGATTAATTTCCCAGGCAGGCAGATCTGGCCCTTCCTGGGGGTCAGCTTCAGAGCCAGCTCAGGGATGAACTCAGCAATTTCATCAGGTTGTCCTGGGGAGAAGTGATTTATGGTCCCAAGTGCTTCACCCCACGCCACGCATCCACAAATGCTGCACCCCACTGCTGACACCCTATGGATGCATTTCTCGAAGACAGTCTGGGAGGAAACTCAATCCCATTTCAATTTAATGAGGTGAAATTCAAAGCGATGCTATCTGGAGCTGCCTTTCCTGGATCTTCTCCTTCCCGCTGCAACTGTCACAAACCCTGCAGCAGCCTCGGGGGTTATTCAGGCACCTGGGGACGCAGGGCTCCGCACGGGTCTCACTGCTGTCTGTGGTCTTGTGTTACCCGACTGACATGTGAACAGGCAGAGGCGGAAGGGAGCAGGGAAAGGTGGACTTGTTCCACCTGTGCAGGCTGAGCGAGCAGGATAAGAGGTGATTTTAGGAAGCAAGCAGCTTGTAAGGGTGGTGAGAGGACAGGGGGTTGAAGGCGGAGTGATCAGGGGATCACTCTGCAAAGCAGCCAAGTGGTGTTCCTGCTGCATCTTGCACAGTGGGGACAAAACAGAGCCAAAGCAGGGCTGGGGGGGTCTGCTGGCCTCAAACAGCTGAGCTGGAAAACTGGGATAGCTGGTGTGAAAGTTGCTGGGGTATTTTGAAGGTCAGTTTTTAGCTAAGTGCTAGGATAGTTGGACCGTGCAATCCCTTTTCTATGCACAGGCAGAAAAGAGAGCTTATGCCTAGGAAGTGGTTTGGAAAAGCTACAAGAGGAACCAGTAGCACAGCCTCATTAGGCTAAGGTGAGCTTAGACACACAGCGGTGAAGAGGCCTGGCACAGGGACCAGAGCCTGGTCATCGAAGGGAACCCTGCAGGTCTGAGTGGGAGCAGGGCTGAGCACACACTAGCAGGGTGCGGTGGGGAGCCCTTTGCAGTGCTTCTGGCCTTGGTCTGGTCGCAGTTCAGTAGGAATGAGTGGTGGAATTAAAACAAAGAAGTTACCCTGATGGGCCAGAAAAGGCTTTGAAATGCTTTTTCCATGGATGGCCAGTCTGATCCTATTAAAACCCATAGTACATCTGCTAGGAGTAGAACTGGCTGGTAATGGGGATATACGTTACTCCTTTAATAAAAGCAAATGACTGCGAGGAATGCAGCCATTTAAACTTCAGCTTGCATAACCTGTGAAAAGGGAAAACAATCAGCTGACCTTCCAGATCAGGAGGTTTTCTCCATGTGGGTCTGGCGCACGCACCCAGCCTGCTCCTGACACGCTTCCAACAATCCCTGTCTGAGTCCCAATAAAAAAACCCCAAACGCTCTTTGTTGAGAGAGGCCCATTCAAGAGCCAGCACACACGGCCTGTGCTGCTCACATTTCCAGATTCTGAATCATTTCCTCCATTCACGCGGCCGTCTCTCTCCGTCTGGGTTTGGACACGTCCAGCTCTCCGCTTTTGCCGCTTCCTGAGCTGTGCAGGCTGTGAGCGCAGCCCTGGCTGGGGATGCACCCTCCACGGCTGCAGCAGAAGCATCCCTCGGTGATGCTGATTTTGGCTGTGGGGGACGTCGTCTGTCTTTGCCGTATGTCTTGGGGCAGGACGGGTGTGAGGTCTCCCTCCGGAGAGCCTCCCTGCACAGCCTCAGTGCAGGATTCATCCCGTGGTGTCCCACCAGCTGGGGTGCCCCTGCCCAGAGCTCCCAGCCCCACGAGGTGGACGCAGCGCTGGGGTTGTGCCGCCTTGGTGGGGGGCAGAGGCATAAGGCAAGGCAGGGAATGTCCCCGGCAGGTGGGGGTCAGCCTGGCTGCGGAAACGGGCGAGGAGGGTTGGGGGCTGCACGCTATCAGCTTCCTTTCAAGTCCTTTCCTCTGCCTACACCCTTGTACTTCCCCCCCAAGCACAGCCAGCCCGATGTGTTGTGGCTGGGTTGTGAAAAAGACAATGTGGAAAGATTAGAAGAACAAATCTTAATTAACTCCTGTGTATCGCTCGGTGTCCTTACAGCGAGGAGAAAATACTTGGGGATTGCAGTGCATGAAAGTATTCAGTGCCTGAAGAATATTCAAACGGAGAGCTGCAAGGGCTGTGCATACACACGTGCTGGGGACCCCAGATTCTCCAGCTGATACTAGAAGAGCTGTCTGTTATAACTGACCAGCTGCCAGAAATCTTCAGCTTCGCTGGCCTCTCTGTGTGTTGGACAGCATACCAGATATGTTTTGGAGCTATTGCATCCGGGTCTCCACCAGGCAGAGATAATCAGGGTTTTGTCTCTTCCTTTGATAGCTGAAGCATCCGAAGAGCCAACCTGTGCTCCTTCAGGAAGAAAATGTTTGCACAGAAAGAAGTGAAAAGAAGGAAAAAGAAATCACTGACTTCCAGGTCATTAAAACCTCTACACTGCGGCCATTAACAGCACAGTATGGCCTCATGGATGATAGGCACTGCTGTGTCAGATGTGGAAAACGATGTGCAACCTGAATCCTGCTCCTTGGAGCAGGGATGTGGGGGACATGGTGCCTGCACCCACCTGGCACCGGCTGGCTGCAGGCCCCTGGGGGGGGAGCGGCCCCGGCCCCCCCTGCAGCTGGGCCAGGGGCTCTGCTGGCTTGGCCAAGACAAATGGCAGTTTCCCCTCGCTCTGCAAGTCTTAAAACATAGGTTGTCATGCGAAGGAAATTGTGCACGGCAGTGATGAATGGTTGTGAAATACCATTTGCCAGAAATATTTTTGGATGCTGCAATTTAGCTGCAAATTACCGAACTCCCAACGTAGCCCCAGGAGAAGGAGGAGGAGGACACCAGCCTCGCCGTGCCAGGCTGGCACCTCGTCCCCTCTTCTCCTCCTGCCACCCACCTCCTTCCACCCCATCATCCCCATTTCTGGGGTGTTTTCAGAAAACACCGTTCCTGGTCCAACAGCTGGGGCCAGGTCCCGGCCTGGGACAATCTGCGAGACCTGGGCTGAAGGCAGAGGAGCTCTGACAGCTCCCATCTGCCAGTGGCCTGGCCCCGCGCCCCTCCGTGGCTATTTCGGGATGAGCAAAATGGAGTGGTTGGAAATTGCGGGTTCGCTCAGCAGTCTTGGCTATCGTGCTGGATGGTGCTGAAGTAGGCATAGCAACAGGAAAGGAATGTTCCCTGTAAAAAGATAACCGTGCTTTGCCGAGGACGTGGAACAGTAAAGTTTGTTAAAGCAATCAGTATGTGTCATAATGTTTATTTAACTGAGAGCAGGGACGATGGAAAAGCATTGCAGCTGTGGAGAAGCCCCAGAGTGCTAAGGAGAGGGAAGGGGAGCATAGATTTAGTAGCTGTCTTCCCTTGAAAAAGAAAACAAGCTGTGCTATCAAGCCATCGATGGGGCAGATAGTGGGAGAGTACACAAGGTAGCTGCCGACTGCTCACTCTTCTGGAGGGCGAGGTTAGAGTTTTATTATCTGAAGTTCACATTCAGGTTAACAGCTCTGAGGATGTGGTTGCAGCTCTAAAGGGAACAAAATTTAATTCTTCTCTAAACATAAGCTATTTCTGTTTGAAGGCAGATAACCTTTTTGGCTGTGCTATTTGCCAGTGGTAGATAGAGAGATTGGAGCAGCAGAGTGATGCTTGAATTCCTCCAGCAAATGAAAGGGGAGAACTTGACACCACCGAGCCAAATTGGGGCCAAATCCTGCTTTAGCTCATTTCCTGGGGAGTCCTAGCAAAGAGCAGCTCCTTCTGCAGGAGGCCAAAGCAAGGCAGGAGCAGGACACTCGATAATTCCTGCAGCAGTAGATGAAACTGAATACTCAGCCCAGTGCTGGCAGTGGGATCTGTGAGGCTGCAGAGCAGTGCCAAGGGATGTGGGAAACGTGCAGGGTCTGCTGCAAGAAGTAGGCTTTTTCCACACATATACAAAAAAACAAATTAACCCTAAAACAAATTTTGCTCCTTTTTTTTTTTTTTTTGAACTGATTAAAACTTTTTTGGTTGAAACTGGAAATGATGTGAGTTTGGGGGTTTGTTTTTCTTACAGAAAATCAAATCTGTTCAGGGGAATGCGAGCCTTTCCTTCTCTCTGCAAATTGGATTTCAGTTGAAGGCAATGTTTTCTATCAATAAGGGGAAAATATTGCCTCAGCTGAACTGGGGCCATCCGACACTTAGCCAGCCAAAGTACGCGCGATGTGCTGAGTAGGGAACACGGCTGCGCTGGCTGCGAGGGCTCCTCTTCCCCTCCCAGGGCTCGGGGTGTGAATGAGACCTTGCAGAGCCCCCTGGTCCCGATGTGGGATGTCGGCTGGACCTGCTCACCTCCTCTGGAAGCCCACGGCCCCTTTGGGAGCAGGGGCAGCTCCATCCTGTGCTGCGCTATTCCCCTGCTCCTCTCCCTGCCCGCTCGGCTGCTATCTCCCTAACAAACTCCAGGCTCCCTGCTCGCCTTGCAGAAAAAAAACCATAAAGCCCATTTCAGAGACCAAATTGCCCATAATTTACATGCCTCTCCTCACTTTGAAACGCAAGACGGCTGATGATAACATCGCGAGTGACAGAAGTGGTATCTGTTGCTAATTACAAGCTGACATTATGGTCAAGCAGAGCCATGGGGCCCATAAAAAGCTTATTCAAAGTTGCTTTTCTCCCACTTCAAACACAGGCTGGACACAATGCCAGGCATTTTCCACCTTCGGACGGAGTGGTTCCTCCCAACCAGCCTGGCGGCTCCTGGTGCAGGAGGAAAATTGCTGCAGGGAGCAGCAGAGGTTACCGCGGCT
This sequence comes from Anser cygnoides, assembly GCF_040182565.1. Taxonomy (NCBI): domain Eukaryota; kingdom Metazoa; phylum Chordata; class Aves; order Anseriformes; family Anatidae; genus Anser; species Anser cygnoides. Next base: position 3,421,340 of record NC_089891.1, on the reverse strand, counting down.
GGCCCAAAGTGACCATGTCATGAAGACATTCGCTCACCTTTCCTGGAGAAAAGCAGTGATCATTTCTATTTCCAAACCCCATTCTCCTTCACAGGCTCACCCTTCCCCCAGAGCACTTGGAAAGGGTTACCAAGCCTCTTCGATGGGGAAACTGAGGCACGAGAGAGAGCAGTGCCATGCCCTCGGGCGTGCTGTGTCAGAGGAGCGCAGCGTGGGTGCTGCAGCCTGCCCTGGTCTCCTCACCCCAGTGACCACCCTGCCCCGGCCCCTGGAGCCGGGGACGTGCTGATGGCTCTGCAGTAACCACCAGACGTTCTCTTCTTAGCACCACCATCCAGAAAAATTGTTTTTTCCATCCCCCTGTGCTATTCAAGTGCCTCTTTCCCCCATATGGTTCTTGCTGCTGCAACCCCACGTGGGGACGTCGCTGCTGGCTGAAACCTGCCCGCTCCCCTGGGGCCACAGCTGGGGATATGTGAGAGCAGCCGAGGTGCATGCACCGAGCTGAGCCACTGCAAGAATCAGCCCACGAGTCCCAGACGTGCTCCATGCTGGGCCTGGCTCATATCGGCTGGCTCCAAGAGCTTGCTCCTAAAAGTCCTGGTATGGGCACGGCAGCGAGCGGTTCGGATGGTGTCCTGGCAGGGAGCTCACGTCTATACCTAAACAATCTGTGTAACCAGGGCGGACGTAGCTTCACCTTTCTGGCTCTGAAACAGGGCGCTTCTCGTGGGAATTTGCTGGTGTTAGGAGAGGGACCATTCCCTGGCCCCGCAGTGAGCTCCATCCAGCACCGGCAGCAGAAGAGCACGTGCAGGGGAGTTGTTCCGCTTGAAGCAAGCGGGTTTCCTAACTGAGGGTACTGGGCTCACTGTGGGAGCCCTGAGGGATCATTTTGCTTTTCCTTGGTGCTGACAGCCCTTGAAGGAGCAGGAGTGAGTCGGGACAGGTTGTGGGGTGTTCCCAGCCCCAGAACAGCCTCTGCAAATGCTGTGCAGGCATCTGTGGAAATTCTTTTGCCTTCCCCATGTGCAGGATTTCCCTGTCATCCCCAGCCCCAGAGCAGATCCTGCTCCTTAGCCTGGAGCAGGGGAAGCTTCCCTTGCTGGAGGGTGGGCATGAAGTGGAGCAGGGAGACCGTACAGGGGGCAGCTGCTCCCACAGCGGGATGCAAACAGGGAGCCGTGGTCCTCCTGCACCCTGTGGGACCTCTCACAAATCCCATTAAAATCAGTGATTAAAGTCCCATTAAATCTCCACAGCATGCGTTCTGGGCTTCACCACAGCCCAGTCTGAATTCCTTCTTTCATCCCAAGGACAAATGCGCGATTGTCCCACCGAGCCCTGTGGCACTCGTGGCTCTGGTACAACCTCCCGCTTCATCCTGCAGCCTTCGCTCTTGGCTGGGCCCTGCTGTGAAGGCAGGAGAACTGATCCAGACCATGTTTTGCCAAAGCCATTACATGGTGCACCCGCTTTGGGACCTTTCTTGGTTGTCTATTGTGGAAAAAAGTGTCTTTCCCCCAGCCTGTGGAAGCGGGACCAGAGGAAGGCAGAGAAGGCATAGCAGTCAGGGAGCAAGTGGCTCCTGCACTGGGAGCCTGGTTCCCGTAAGAGCTGAGGCAGAACATTTCCAAGCAAAATGTGCAAACGCCCCAACAAGATGGAGCTGGGCCAGCACAACGAGCCCTCGGCACCCTGCTTGGTAGGGGCAAATAAAACTCCTTGTAGGCAGGTTGAGTTTTAACGCGTGCATTGTGTTTCTTGGATTCTTGGAGAAAAAACCCCGTGCAGCAGACATCAATGCCTGGCTGGTAGCCCTAAGGGGACATCCCCAGCCCCTGGGCATGGCCCAGCAGTGGTTTGAGCTCTGCTGACCCGTGGCACCCTGTGGAGCTGTGGCTGGCTCAGCACCCCAGGAGCACGCAGCTCTCCGGCACTTCGGAGCTGTGCCGTAGGGGCTGGGGAAGGCGATTGCATCAGGGATTTGGATGCCAAAGCCCTAAAGCCTGGCAGAGGCTTTGCTGTTAAATGCGAGGGTGGGAAAACTCTCCTGTGCTCCGGTGGTGGAAGGGGAGGAGGCCCCTCGGCAAACCCAGGTGGTGTGTGCACCGCTGGAGGTGCCAGTCCGTGATCTCCTGGCAAACAGGGTTTGCTCATCGCTGCAGAGAAGCAGGGCAGGATGGGCTCCCAGCAAGAGCCAAACTCTCCTGGAGGCCCTCTGCAGTTGCAGGGGGGGGTCACTCTGCAGGCACGAGGAAGATCTGTTGTGAGATTTTGTCTGGTTTGTGCAATTCATAATTACCGGCTGGTCGGCTACCCGTAAACCTTGCCTTTCCAGAGAAGGGCAGAGGGAGCTTGCTGTGTCGAGTCACACACGAGCTCTTTATCTCATCACCCTGAAACGTGGAAATGGGCGGCTGGGCGAGCTCCACCCTGGGAGCACTTGCCAGAACAGCAATGCTTGCCGGGGCGCGGCGCCTTGGCTTTCTTTGGTGGTGTTTGCAGAGAGACCAAGAGCTCTGCCAGGCGGCCTCGCTGCAGACACTTAAGCCTTTACTTCCCTCGAGGACCCAGCTCGTCCCACCCCTCCGGGAGGCTGCTGGTGCCCAGCATCAGCCGGAGCAGCCGAGGGGCAGGCACAAGGGCAAATGTCCCCGGTGCAGGAGCGGCTGCGGAGCAGGTGTGTGCAGTTTGTGCCTTAAGTCACTGCAGCTGTTGAGGCAGTACAAACGAGTGAGAGCTGAAATGCTCCAGCTAAACTGTCGCAGAAGACTGCTAGCAGAGTTTGCTCAGTTTGCTGAGTTGGTATAAATTGTGGGTAGGAGGTATAAGAGGGTTTTTTTTTTTTTTGAGAAAATTTCAGCTGAAGTTTATCACAACAATTGGCATTATTCTGTAGGCATCTGTGACCTGCTGGGGAGGTGCTGTTGGTTGGGGAGTGGTGCCATGATCCCCATGCAGATGGGGGGTGGGGGATGAGGTGGGAGCCTGTGCCTGTCCTTCAGCTCTACTACAAGAATTGCACTGCTCATCTGCAAGTACATCCCTGCTGCAGAGGGGGGCTGCAGGTAGGTGCAGGGAGCTCTGTGTGGAGGGACCATGCTGGGGGCTGGGAAAGCGGTGGATATGCAGCTGGGATAGAGAGAAGGCCTACCTTTCCAGGGAGAAATCATACAGCAAACCCTTAACAGGCGTAATCAAAGTTACTTGTTTCAAGAGCAGCTTGGCCCAGGGCTGGAGCCCTGGGGCTGCTCTCTCAGAGGGCAGTGGTTTTCAAAGATGCTGTTTGATCCATGGGAGGGCTACAGAGATGCTGGGGACAAAACTGTGGCATTGCTTCCCTTTGCCTGCAGACTTGCTTCTCTTGAAGCTGTGGGAAAACCTGAGGATTTTCTAGGACGTGGCCAGCACAAAGCAGCTCTTGCTGTCCTGCTCTTCCTCACCCCGAGCCCTGTGAGGGTAATGGGAAGAGGCAGGAGGAGCAAGTGAAGTCCCACAGACGTGGGTGAGGGCAGTCAGCCTTGCGAGGCAGCAGCCTCCTTGTGCTGGCTGCATGGAAATGTTTGTGTGTGTGATTCCCCAAACCCCCGGTGGGATACAGAGCTAACTGTGGAGGCTTGGAGCCCTACAGCCATACCTGAGTGAGAGCAGGAGACAGGTGTTTGCTTGCTTGACAGTGGACAAATTATGTGACTCCTCCGGGTGATCTCTGGGAGAAAATCCTCCCCTTTTCTGCTGCTAAAGCACTCGCAGCAAGTATGAAACTTGTGTTTCCTGTATTACTCCTGCAAACCCGCTTGTGACCTGATGAATCTGCGGTACATGCTGAAGGGAAAGATGGGTGGTGCTGGCTGGGCTGGGCTTCGGGAGCTCCCTCCACAGCCAAAAAGCACCTAGCTGTGTGGGGAGAAGCTGGGGGATGTCTTGGGCTGGAGACTGGCTGCTCCCTGTGCCTGCAGGGATGTTTGTCCCGGGGCGCCTCTGCTGCCCCAGATCCCTTGGGCTCACTTGGCTCTGCTGTAGGCTTCGTGGCAATGTTCCAGTACACGTCTCTGTGTGCCGTTCCCATTTACCACTGTAAAAGCACGCTTCAGCTCTTATCCTCAAAGCAGCAAATACTGATGCACAGCCACGTGTGTACACGCTGCCCTGGGGGAGCGGTGGGAGCTGAGCATGGGCTGCAGAGCCCTGCAGTTGGTCACTGCTCTGCTCAGCACAGGCTGGTCCGGGGCTGAGTTAATTCTGCAGCAGTGCAGAGATGCAACACCCTTGGCAAGATGAGATGTGTCAAACCGTAAAAGCTCGTGACTGCCTGACCACAGGCCTGCAGGAGAAGCTGTTCTGCTTAGGTAGCTTGCTCTCTGAAGCAGGCAATTGGTGCAGGCAGCTGAAAGCTGAGAAAAGCTCTTCTCAGCTCTGTTTTTGGTGTCTGGGCATTGGTTAACTGTTGCTAGATTAATGGAGATGCCGCACAACCAATAAGGCTTCACCAGCCCCTTCCTTGCAGCGTGCAAAGCCGCTGGCTCAGGGCGTTTTGGAGGGTGCAATGTATTTCACTAAGTGTGGAGAGCGGCTGCTGCGGTGCTGGCTGGGGCCCTTCCAGCCCAGGTGACCTGGAAGGCTCCGCTTCTTGTCCTGAAATGTCTCTAGCTGCACTTTATCCTCTCCCTGCTGTAACCCTGTCTGGCCTGTTGGGCTGGGGATTTTGCTCTCTGAACATCTCTGGATGTTGGAGAAAGCTGAAATGTCAGATTGACCTTTTGAGGTTTTTCGTTTCTTGGGGAAGAAGGTTTCCATACAACTCATGCCATGAATCAATCCAAAGGGATGCATTTTTCTGCACCAGTTAAATAAAAGATCATTAAACCTAACAAATGTTTCCAAGCTTGCCTGCACTTTCACACCGTGTTCAGCTATAAATATGATCTGTGCTTGTAAAAACGTAAACAACATGCTACTCAAAAGCAGGAGACTCTATATACCTCCTTTCTTCTTATTTTTTTAAGCTGCCCAAGAAATATATACACACATTCCTAATATGTTTACTTAAGCAGGAAGCAGACGAATAGTTTGAGATAATGTTTCAGCCTATTGTGAGTTATATGCTCTGCAAAGATTGTTTCTTTTATGGGCTAATTTCTCAACCAGAGAGAAAAAGCTGAAAAATCTTGTCAATTCCTTAATTGTAGGAAAGATTTGCAGGAATTTCCACCGTGTTTCCCTCTCAAAAAAAGTGACACTTGAGACCGCTGATAAAAGGAGAAGCAGATTAAGTAGTCCTAATTCATTTTGTATATGACGGGGGCTAATTCCTCCTGCTCTCACTGTGGTGGCCTGCTGGCCGGCGCGTTGCTGCCTTCCCCTGCTCGTGGGGAGATCTGGGGGGTGATACAGGTCTGAAGGCCTGGAGAAGGAGCGGGATGCTGAATTCGTAGGCAGAGCTTGTTCTGGGTTTGGTCACACCCTGTGCTTATGCAGGGTCCCTGACTCCCTCCCCCCATTATCTTTAGGCTGACATCACAGTGAAATGGGACGTCAGAGTAAGTTTTAAGGGACTCAGTTCTTGATTGCTGGCGGTTGATGAAGCCTTGTCTCCAGCAGGGTGACCAGAGGTCTGCGAGGCACAGCCCAGAGGTCAGAGGAAACCTTTTAGTGCCCTGTGAGAAGGGCTGGAAGGGGGTTGTTCATCTGTGGAGACTGCCCCACCTTGGGCAAATGTGCTTTTCTCCTACAGCCTGCCTGTAAGGGAGGGGGGGACCATGTGTGCCTGGCCCTGGTCAGGGTACCCGTTTCTGTCTGGGGCTGTGCAGTGAGGGTCAGGGCAACCCTCCTTCCATCCAGCCCCCAGTACTCCTGTGTTAGGAGCTCCCAAGGGGAAAATGCAGGTTTCTGAGGAGCCTGCTGTGCTCCAGCCCCAGGGACACGGTCCCTAGCCCCACGCCACCCCGCAGCAAGGACTGCATGCCAGAATTGTGAAATGCAAACTGGCTGACGGGCAGCTCGCCGCAGCCAAACCCTGCCCTTGGCCACGCTTGAACACCCACTGTGAATTCTGGTTTGGTCTCCAGGAGGTCGGCCAGGACAATTATTTAAACTTTTTGTGTGCAGCGAGTGCTGTCCCCATGAGTGGGGGAGCCCCCAGGCTCACAGGGTGCTGGGAGCTGGGGAGCTGGGAGGAAAAAAAAGGAGCTGTTTGACTTGCGAGGTGCTTGGATGGGCTGCGAACAGCTTGGCGGGTGTGTATTCTTCCCTTCGGTGCGTGTCTCGCCTGGTGCCATGGGAACCCCAAGGGACATCCGTCTGCCCCCATGGCAACCACGGCGCTCAGTGGCATTGCCACCAGCCTGCCGGGCTGCTGCGGTGGCTGGGGATCACTGAGAAGGTGAAGAGGAGAAGCCTGGGACTCCTGGTGTCAGGAGGAAATGAAAGCTGGGTGAAGGATGAGGATCCGATGGCGGCTTCCCCAGCCTGGGATCCCGTCTCGAGTCAATGGGGACACTCAAAGGCTGAGGAGCAGCTTTGTGGGGTGTCCTAAATCTGACGGACAGCTCTCTGATAGGCAGATAAAAGGCAAGGATGTATAAGGAAATAATTGTGATGGGGCCGGAGTCTAATTAAAACGCGGGGTTATTCGTTAAAAGCAAAAAGAGGAGCGCAGCCTGAGAAACGGCAAGTGGGAGCAAACAGATGGGGCGAACTCTGACCCCTTTTGGGAGGGGAAGGGGGGGGGGGGGGGCTGGTGGCCAGCTCTGTCCTCCCCTGGGTCCTGGTGGCCCAGGGGCAGGGCTGATCACCACCCAGAGCCCAGCCAGCCCCATGGGCTGCAGGTGCCGTGACTGCAGTGAATGGGATTAAAGGGCTGTAGGGTTTGCTTGCCTGGCTCCTTGGGTCAAGTCCTGTTGGGTTGCTGTTCCTATTAAAGCTTCCTTTGGACACATCTAACCTTGGTGTAGGGACATCCTCATGGCACTTGCAAGGGCTGACCCCAGCCCATGGCATCTCCTGGACCTCTCTTCCCACCCGAACGCCATCCCTGATGAGACAACTGCCTTATCTGGGTCCCTGGCATGCCACCACCCTGGGTGTAAAGTTGCACAATGCCATTTAGCCCTCCTTGATGAGGCATAAACATGTGCGATGACCCCAGCTTGGCCACCAGGAGCCATGGCAGGGGCTGTGCCGAGCTCCTGGTACCATCCCCTGGTGCGGGGGGTCCTTGGGCGCTGACCTGCGAGGGGCTGGGGGCTGCTGGTGGGGACGGGGTGACAGCAGGCACAGCAGCTGCCCAGCCACGCTCCTTAGGGCTGTTTGTTTGGCTGCCCAGCCCCTAATGGGCTGTTTGGGTTTTGTGGGGATGTGTGTGTCCTGCTGAAAGCTGACACCCCAGAGAAACCAGTGTCTTTCCTCCCCCCTTCACGAAGGGGCAGCGTGCATTTACTCGGAAAGAGATGTCTGACTTGATGACGTGATAAAGGAGCTGTTAAAGAAAGAAGCCAAAAAAAGAAAAAACCCACCCAAACAGTGAGACTAAATAGAGGTTTGATTCTTGTTATCACACTCTGCTTTGGCTGAGCACAAGCGTAAAGCCAGCAGCAAGGGACATGTCCCTGCTGCGCCCAAAGGGGCTCACGGTGGGGGTGAGGTGTTTGGGGAGGGCAGGCAGGTCACCTACATCGCTCGGCTGCTGACCCACAGCCTCGTGATCCCACGGGCACTGCCACTGGATTCAGACAGGCTGGGAGCCGTGGTTTGGATAAGCACCAAACTTTTTTGGTCCTTATGGGAACGGCAGAGCTGGCAAAGCTGAGACAAATGCCACAAGAAGCAGGCACTGCCCGAAGGCTTGCGGTGCCTCTCACCATTCCTGATCACGGCTGGGGCTGGGAAAGCAGAAACCGCCCATAGCTCTGTTCATGATTCCTTCTCGCCTTGTGACAATGCTGTCAGAGTGTCGCGTGGAGTTCTCCTAAACTCCAACCAATTTGCATAAAACATTGCCAGGGCAGGCAAAAAAAAAAAAAAAAAAGATGAAATTGAACAGAGGACTTGCCTACAGCAAGCTGAAGTGACTTGGTCTGGTGAGCTACACTTTCTTGAGGATAGGTGTCAGCACATGGTGTAACCGGGCAGGACAGCGTTTATACATGCTGTTCTTCTTTCTGTGCTCATTCACACTCCCAACTTGCACCTGAATCTGTTGTTCAGCATCCACCATACTAAGCCATGTAGTCAACAAGAAAACTTGGTGAGCTCTAAGCATTTGCCCTCTGACTTGTTTTGGTGTTGTCTAATTCCCTCCCAAAGGCCGTTCTGGCTGAATTTCCCCCTCCATGCCCTGCCTCCCCTCCTCTGCTGACACTGCCTTGCTCGGGGTGCCGCCAGCGCTATCTCGGGGGGAGCTGCAGTCGGTGCCGCGATAAACCAGCCTTTGTTTGCTCCACGCCCGGCACCGCGCTGTTCCCAGCACTGTTGTTCTTGGCTAAACACTTCCTCAATATTTGCTAATTTGAGCCCAAGCTCTGGTTCCTGGACTGCCACCGTGGTCAGAGGGGGCTCATGCAGAGCGGGAGTTTGGTGCTTGAGCTGCTCGTTACTCTCTGCTTACAGGGCACGGGCACTTGGTGGGGTGGGCAAAGGGCTCTCCAAGGGTGAATGGGATTTTGTTCTGTGGGCTTCCTGCACGGGCACCTTGCCCTGCCTTGCCTGAGATGCCAGGCAAGGTGAGGACAATTACCCTGACCTGTAGGGGCTGTATCTCAGCAGTGCTAGACCCACTGCAAAACTCTCGATTTGTCCCTTTTTCCATTATTTTTGCAAAGTTTTTAATTTTCTACGTGGGTGTGAGAGAGCGCATTTAAACTCTGCAGCTCTGAAAACAAGCTATAAATCCCTAGCTGATGTGGAATCGATAATTTAGTCGTGTCAGCTGGATTTTAAGCTCCTTTTGAAATCTAATAAAGGAATAAGAGTAAAAATGCCAGCCTCAGCAGGCAGCACCTGCTGGGTCAGGGGCTGCGTAGAGCAGTGCTCAGGGTGGAGGGGCTCAGGCAAGGGAGTTTGGTTTCTCACACTTGGTATCTGACCACGATACCCTTGATATGATTCTCCTACCAGCCTTTACAGATGCAGGAATGAGAGCCTAAGTGAGGGAAATGTCTGGAGGGATGAGTTACTTGGGTTGAGCTAGGCAAGGGCAGAACGTGGGGAGAAGGAAGGAAAGAAGGACCATGGTGTGTGATGCAGCCCAGTCTCCCTCCTGGAGGAGGACTAAGAGGTGATTCTAGCACCTGGTTGTTAAAACTCGGGATTTTCCATGGAAATTATTATTTCTGACTGTCCCATTCACAGTTTTACTCATTAGTGTTTCAGGTGAAGCCAGGTTTTCCATAGTAGCTGGCCAGACTGGGTTTTCCAAAAGCTGGTCCAGATGATTTGGTGCGAAGGAAACTGAATTTTTCCCAAGCGAAAGCAAACAGAGTTATGTGTTGATGGAGCAAACCTGCAAAAATGATGAGGATCAGCAGTCACAGCCAGATTCATTAAACCACTTCTACTTGGAAAAACACTCAAAATTACTGAGATTTCAAAGGTGCTCAGATGTTAACTTTATGTTGGATGCAGAGTGGTTCTATTTCTGGAAACTAAATTTAGCTTCCTCAGTGGGGCCAAGTAGTCTTGGGGCACAGGCCAGGCACAGCTTTTAGTGTATTTTATTTAAAAATTTTGAAGAGCTCTTTGTTTATATCCTGGAAATGTGCTTGTCCTCCTCTCACTACAGCAAAACCCTGGAGTGAATCTGCACCCGCTGAGACCTATTGATCTGAGTTGATTAGTTTAGTGCTAAGATGTACAGGGACTGGGGGGGAGTTCAGGTCATTTCTGTAGGACCTACATAAATCAGCATCCTGCATTCTTGGGCTTCTGAAGCTACTGCTAGCGAGCAAAGACTGCTCCCACAGCTACACTGATGCCACTGGTGTTGCATATAGAAGGACATGAGCAAAAAGCCCCATTTCCAGTGAGTTCTACCTGAAGAACAGTGAGAGCAGTGCCTGCTGGCCAGGACGAGGAGGTTGCAGCAGAAATCTTTACTTTCTGACTTCTGCATAGGGTGTCCAAGCTATAGGAGTAAAATTATAGCTGTAACAAGGAAGTGGAAAACCCTAAATGGCACTGGGACTAATCTTTGCTTTTTCCTCCGACTGTTCTCTTTCCCAGCAGAATATGGACAGAATAAACTGTTAAATTAGATTCTCTTTTGGTGGAGACTATGTAAGCCCTACAGACAGCTCTGTTGCTCATTAGGGGTGCATGTATAGCGGGCTGCAGAGGCGCTGGCCCCAGCCCATCAGTACTCCCAAATGTATCTGTGCTATACTCCTCGTGATGGGGAGGTTTCTCAGCTGCTCTGAAGCTCTGCCATCTATGCTGTGGCTTATTAGCCATAAATAAAAGTAATTTTGTGAGTACTGAAACTGCTAGAGCTCAGTTTACTGTTGATTGGTGTCTGGTGGCTCGTTCAAGTTTTATTAATTGTATTAAAACTGCAGCATGAGCTTTTTTTCCTCCTTTGACACTAGAAAATCCAGACTAGTGAGAAGTGTTGCCTGAGTAGGTTCCTCAGTGCAAGACAATCACGACCAAAGCTTTTTATTTCCCCATGGTGGGGGCATCGCTAACCTCTCACCCTTGCCCCACAGGATTTTCCAGATCTCTTTTAATGCTACTGATTTTCTTTCACTGGAAACACTAATCGTGCTCTTTCCCTTCTACCCACTTTCTTTCTTTTGCCAAACTTGAAGTAAGTTAATATCTCTGATCTACATTCCCTGTCAAAAGTGGATAACAGGCTCAAGCGCTGGATATGATGAAACATGCACGTGCATACAGCATGACTCCATAAACCTTGTTTCATTTAGAAAGTAGGATAAAAGACCTCAGTAACAAATCTGAATCCTTGTGATTAATGAGCAGAGCCAAAGAGCCTTCATTTTGCTCATGGCTATACTGTGGGCAAGGGCTGTCTGCATTTGATGATTATATTATTTGCTGCTGTTTATTCTTTCACTTCTAATACGGGAGGCTTCGTCGTTTTTTCCATGGATATCAGGACCAAAAGTGACTTTAAACCATCCAGACTGTGACCTCCTGCACAACACAGGCCAGAGAATTTCAACCCTTATTGAACCCAATAACTTGCATTTGACAAAAGCATCTCTTCCAAAAACCCATCCAGCCTTGATTTAAAAGCAAGAGATGGTGGTAGCTGCCTTGGGAATCTCTAGAAAAACAAGGCCTCTGCAGCTGCCTTGGTGTTTAATGTTATTCTCAGGGGAAGGGAAGAAAAACCAACAACCCTAGTTTGCTTTAAAGGACTTGGCAGCTCTAGCTTATGACCGTGTGCTGTTGGTATTGTCAGCCAGCCTTTAGCAGCATTTGCCTGACCAGCCCTTGCTCTTGCTGATTGCTATTCTGGGTACTTGAATGCTTTGGGAGATGCCAGGCAGGTGGGTCTGGGAGGGGTCTGTAGGTCTGCCTTTTTTTGTCCCACATGGATGCCACAAGAGCTGTATAAGCCTTCTTGTGCTGTGACATTTGCTTTTCTAGAAGGTCTTCGGGTTCCCTGACTTGGTTCCCTCGTTCTCCAGGAAAAATCAAAGCACTGCTTTGTTCCCTGCCCTTGCAGGGCTCTTATCTGCTTGGATCTGAGCTGGGGCCATGACTTCTTCTAGGGAGGTTCCCAAACAACTGCCAGATGGCAATCGCATTCAGTTCCTCCAATCAGCCTGGTTTTGAACCACTGACAACAGGGTAATAACTGCATATTCCTTTTTCTTTAACCAGCCAAATCCTGAGCTGGGCTTTCTTCCTTCCTTGTCCAAATGTTTGAATAAGTGAAGCCAAGTTTTCTGTTTTTGTGAAATAATATTGCCTTGATTCATGTAGATGTTAAATAAACATGTAAAACAAACGGACTGTGAAGTAGGGCTGAATGTGAAGCTGAATTCCCAGGGTCCTTGGCTTTGTGGGTCTGGTCCCCTGACCTCCTCCATGTCAGGGCAGTATGCCTTTTGTTCTCCATGCCTTTCAGAGATGGACAGGCTGCTGCTGCTTTTCCACTTCTGTGACTTTTACAGGGAATGGGTTTAGGACAAGCAAGACTGGAAAAAAACTTCCAGAGACCATTTAGCTCCTCCTGAAGCCAAAAAGTCCTAGGTCATTGATGTTCTCAGACCTCCAGGCCTCACCATCCTTGTGGTGGAAATGCCTTTGTTAGCATCCTCAATGTCCCTTGTGGCAGCCTTTGCATCTACTGCTCATCCCTTCTGGAATATGTCCTTGGCCTCCCATCACAGCTCTGTGTCATTCTCTAGCTTGTTTCCCCTTGGTCTTCTATCAGAAGCCAGGGAACCCAGGGAGTAATGACTTTCTTGAGAAGTGTAGCTGTTAAATGGACAGAGGTTTGGAAATAACCCTCTTGCCTCTACCCCAGACCTTGCCATGGTGACCCTGGGCAAGTTCTTTCATCTTGGTTTGGGTCTTCCAATTTTGTCTCTTCATCAGCAGTTGTTCTCTGGGATTCCCTCTTTGTGCTGGACTCTGCTTTCCAAGTGGGATAATTGGCACATGTGATACTTTCTGGCGCTGCTTCCATCTCTCCCTGGATTCATAAACACCCCCCTCAGAGATGAAAGTGCCTGAGCTGACAGCAAAGCAAAGAGCTACGTCACCTTCCAGTGCTGGCCCATGTCCGCTCCTCCTTCCCTGCCCTCGGCCGGGTTGCATGTGGTGCTCTTCTCTTTCTCCTCCTTGGCGTAAAGTTTGTGTCTCCATGTGCTTCCCAAAGCCTCAGGCTGTGAGGGTGCTTTAGAAATAAATCATCCTATCACCCAATTGCTGTAGTGTTTAATTACCCCTTACTTGATGGAGATGTCTGGAAACATAAACAGAAGGGATTCCAGCAGTTCTCCCAGTGTCTAAATGTTTGAACCACATTGCGTGCTTCGTGCTCCGCTCCTTTACCATGCTTCAAACATCTGCCTGTCTCTCTTCCAGGACAGTATTGCTCTCTGCTGAACGCTCTGTCCTGATGATGATGAGGTCCCAAAATGACTCTAACCAGGGAAGGTGGCTGTGAAGCAGGAGGGAAGAGCATGTGTTTGCTGAGCACCATGTTTTTGAAGAAAGTAGATGGAGCTAATGGATGTGATGTACCCCCTCAAGTGTACAGGAATTTCCAGCTCTCAGATAGCCATTCACATCCTTAACTTTATTCCTAAGTACATTTTAGCCCTGGTTAATGAGCTGCATGAAATACGAATCTTTTTACCTTCACCTGTCTGTCCATGTGTCATGTTCTCTTGCAGCTGACTCTGCTCCAGGGGATGGGCAAGCGTAGGCATGTTGAATTTCATGACCTCACACAAACCAATTACCCCATTTACAAGCAGTGTTATGGTGTCCTGAGTCAAAAGCCAGTTTTACAGCGTTTTGACAACAGGAGTTAATGTTTCTTCTTTTACCTTTCAAGAAAGGAGCTGTCACTCATCCTTTCCTTTCTTTAAACCTGCTAGATAAATCTCTTCTGACTTTTCTGGCGTGCCTCAGTGAACTCCCCTGCAGGTTTAGGCTGGTATATACTGAGAGAATTGAGGTTTCTTTCTTTCCCATCAGTTCAGTAGCAAAGTGTATGTGTTTCCTCTTTGTTTTCTTTAAACCTTAATGAAAATTGCTGCGGTGCAGTTATTAGGATGAAAAGGTGTCACATCCGTGTGCTGTTCCAGGAGCACCTAGCTCTCGGACGCGCCTTTCAAAGTCCCAGGCGCCGTGTTTGATTCTGTTTTCCTGAGGCACTTGAAAGTTCAGAGGATTATCCAGAGTTTATCCAAACTCATTAGAAGCTCTTTGCCTGGACTGAGATCTGGAAAACTCACAAAATTAGAAGCAACTTGTATGAGGCTTCTGTTACTCCTTGGTTTTGCCAGAGTAGAGGCATGGAGGGATCAGCTGCTCTTGTGGAATTACAGCTTCAGGTACATGCCAAAGCCAACAAAGTGCAGAAATGCTAAAATAAAGCATGGCAAAAAAAAAAAAAAAATTAGCTTGATGTTTTCAAACCTCAGTAAAGCATTGGCAGGAGCCTGCCTGGTTCAGCTTTGGACTGGTTGCTTCCTCTGCTCAATCCAAGACGAGAGGCCCCAGCCAGTGCTGGGAACCAAACCCTGCCAGCTGTGGGGCTGCTGCTGGCAGTGCTGCGGCCCCCAAAGCTGTGCTGAGAACCTAGTGTTCCCCTGCGAGGGAGGGACAGGAGATTGCTTGAACTTTGTCCAAGTCATCGGGTCAGACCCAAGCTTGGAGATCTTGTCTGGGTGTTTCTGCTTCCAGTGACGTGTGGGGCTGGGTTCCTCCTCAGCACATGAGGCAGTTTTGTTTTGGTGCTCTGGGGTATTTCATCCCACCTCTGTGGTGGCACACCAGGGCTTGCTTGCTTTGGCCAAAAGAGATGCCTGTCAGGGTGACCTTGGCTTTCCAAAAGCCCTAGCTGTTTCTGTAACTGAGAGGAATGTGTGCTGATGAGAACTTGATCTAATTATCATCTGTTGGCCAGGGGTTGTCATTCCAGTGTTTCTGCTCACTTGTTCTGTTCCCTGTGTGCTTGGCATGATGGTTGCACAGGTTGCAAGGGGAAGGTGAAGGCAGAGGGGCTTTCAATGGCATTGAATCTCCTGGGATCTGCATCGGGCCAAGGAAAGCTTCGCTTCCTTTCTGAGAGCTATGCTGGAGGTAGCACATTAACCCAGGAGCCTTGCTTTTGCTGGTAGCTGCAGGGCTGTCACTTCCTCCCCTCCCCTGTGAGATGAGAAATTCACGAGTCAAGCGTGTGCAGCCAAAAGAGGATGCCATTTGCTGGAGGTGGGGACTGGGCCGTGATCTCTGCTAACCGGGAAGTTATTTTAGACTCTGTCCTGCAATTTGATTCTCTTTCCTAATTGATGGTGGGAGAGGGTTTGGGGTTATGTAATTGTTCTATCTTAGTTCCTTTTTGGGTGGTGGTGAATTGTTCCCAGTCTGGAACAAACTGAGGTTTCTCTCTGCAAAATGGAAAGTGAAGCAGAGGAAGGACCACACCTTGGACCCACCATCTCTACAGTTTTTTCTCTTGTTTTCCATTTGGAGGTTCCCAGAAGACCTTCCACCTACACAGGTCCTGTTTAAAAAAAGCTCAGGGGGAGGGTTGCTGAGGCACAGAAAGGTGAAGCAAATCTGAATGCAAGGCCGAGCATCCATGCAGTGGGTGGTGGAGAAGGCAACTACACTTGGCAGAGCAGAATGACGTGGTGGCAAGGGGCTTGCTACCTTCAATATGAATAAATATTCATATTGTTGAGTTTGTGATTTTAAATCATGGGACTTCTTTAGAAATAAAAACTTCCTTAAAGCAAACAAGAACTCCCTCTCCCCCTGCTCTGTCTCATCTCTTGAGCTCCAGTGAACAGCTCTCAGCCACCTGGGCCCACCTCCCTGCTGCGGCACGGCAAACTCACCCGTCAGCAGCACATTGTTCTTGTTGGCTTTTATTATTCCATGGGCTGAATTACTGTGTGCTTTGATCTCCTGTTGGACTCTCTGCTTAAAAAGGGGGAAAAAGTTGACTTTTTTTTTTTGCATGTGTCTCACTCATGCAGAAAGGTCAGGTTATGGAAGGAGATGAAATGCCAGGGAGAGACTAAGAGGTTTTGAAAGTCTTTGGTAGAGAAAACACTTGAGATACTTTAAGTAGAAGTGTCAAGGATAAACTAGTTGCTGAATAGCTTTTATCTAACCCTGTGCCACAGTCCCACCTGTATCTGGGAATGGGGTACCAGGCTTGGTGCCGGCACGGGTGCTGTCAGTGCTTAGCAGAGAAGGTTTGGAAAGATGGCTTGGAAAAGAACAAAGGCTGTTCTTCAGGAGGCAAAGAAGAGCTCTTGTTTTGCTCTGGCAGATCATTTTGAGCTCTGCTGTTACGGTGTGTCTCACATTTTACCTACCTCCATACCTGGTGGAGGCTGCTCATGGTTTTTTTCCTGAGGTTCCCAGTAGGTGGGAGCCCCTCCTCCTTCTCCCATGTGTAGTGGTACTGGGGCTGGTGCTGGCCCATCCGCCACTGCTGCTGAGCTTAGTGCAAGAATGTAAGTTGGTAGGACTCTGAGGTGACCCTTCATAATGGTACTGGTGGGGTTGGATCTTGCTGCTCTCAATAGAGGTGCCAGCTCCAAGCCTAGGAGATGCTCAGTTGGCAAGGAGAGTTATCTTAACAATGGAGGAACAAGCCAGGGCAGAACAGAGCAGGAGAAGCTCCTTATTTCCACACTCTTCTAATGCACAAATCATTAGATTCACGTGCCCTTGGGTGTTAACTTGTGTGGAACAACTGAGCCTCTGGGGTCGTGTAAACCTGAGTGTGCTTTCACATGGGAGCTGTCTGAGCATGTGAAAGGAGGTTAAAGTGGTCTGTGCTTATGAATAGTGAGGACTGCTCTTGGGACTGTTAAAACTCACACTTGGTGTGTATTGCCAAGGGCTCTGCTAGGATAGGTCCAAAAATGCAATGAACAGCTACTGCACTTCAAAGTCACAATGGTGCACAGGGCAACTGGGAGAACTTGCTCAGGGCTTCAGAAAAATACCTTTGGGCTCAGTCAAGAGCCCTAAGGTGTCCTGGGAGAAAGGAGCGGGAAGATGCACCTCAAGGGATGTATTTCTGTGATCACAGCAACTTCCTCTGACCCCTGTGTGCTCATCAGCAGGCAAGGGTGGTTTGAGCCAGTGAAAATAACTCCAGTACTTCATGTGATGTTAATGACCCCTCAGGAGGCTCAGCACCACTCAACACCCTTTTAATCTTCTGGCCTCAATACGGGAACAGAAGAGCTTGGAGAAAGCATGGACATTATCACATTGTAGAGCAGCTCCTCAAAATCCAGGTTCCTAAAAACATTTAAGCCTTCTCTGTGCAGTTCCAAAAGCACTTTTTTTTTTTTTTAACCTCAAGTTAACTATTAGGTCAGCATGGTAACGTATCCTTCAGTAAACCTGAGGTGTCCTGTTACTGCTCTAGATTTTATTTTGGAGGAGTGCTTGCACTTGAGTTATTTCAAAGTTCAAAGTTCTTTCCTTCAGGCTGAGCTTAGCCTGACACAGAAGGGATAGCATGGTAAAAAGGATATAGCTGTCTTATCTGATTTTAATTACCTTATTTTAGGTGGAACCCATAGAAAATAAAATAGCCAAACCACATGAACAACTCCATGATGACAGACCCCTATGAATCATCTTTGAAAAACAAACGTGGTTTTGTATCTCATCTGTTCAAGAGTAGGAGCTAAAACAATTTCTAGACACTGTGGGTTCTGTTTGCAGATCTGATGACTTCTGGAAGAACAAAATCATCTTCATAAAACCTGGATTTATCACACAAACGCATTGTCCTGTTAGTCCCACAGCCCTCCAAGCAGAGCCTTAGGCCACATTCACATGAGTTGTCTCCATGCAGTTTCAGCTGAGGATAAAGGAGACATCCTGGATGTAGAGGCAGTAGTTGCTGTTCATATCACTCCAGGGTCAGGTCAGCTAGAGAGTGAACTGAGGCCTCACTGCTCTTCGCCTATCTCTCAGAAAAATATTGGAGATGGAAGGGGGACTTTCACACCTGGAGAGCCAAGACATGAATAAGTGCCTGTTAGCTAAAGGAATACCTTTTTAGAAGGATCCCTTATTCTTGTCACACCCCAGGTATTGACTGGCCTCTTGGTTTTCATCCCACACAGTGTCTGGATTGCCTTCCTTGTGTTGGCTCTCTGTGCTCAGATATTACTTCCTAATACCCACATGAATGGTGTAACCCCTGGTAAGGGTAGACTGCTGTTGGCTTGCAGCAGTAGCTGCTGACTGATGCTAATCAAGGCTTTGCAGTCAGACTCTGGTCCTGTTGGTCCTACATCCACCTCCTAGCTAGTGCAGTCACACTTGGTTGAACTCGCAGGCTGGTGCAAACATACTTTTTTTCAGAGCCCTTGAAAACTGGCTATGTCCTGCTGAAATCAGTGAAATTTCCTGTTCTTGGAGGGACAACTTGAGCATAAGTGTACCTTAAAGCACACCTGTTCTGAGTAGGGATTTGATAAAATAAGAGCATTTCTAGTGAGTGGTTGCCTATGCTCCAAATTGCTCTTTTGCTTGTGCGTGCACCCTGTGCAGCCAGTCTGGCTCTGCTTGGAGAAGTGGAAGAGCCTCGCTGTGTGTAGGGCAGTAGCCACTTCCTACACATCTGGGCGTAAGATCTGATCACGGCCTCAAGCACGGGGTTTGTGCCACCACGGTACCTTCCTGTGTTCAAGTCCTTGGAACCTGCTGAGTGGAAAGTGGGGTTTTGTATTTTCTGCTCCGTTTATGTTGTTTCTTCTGACTTTCATTCTCTTCTTGATTAAGTTGCTTGCTGCTGTTCTTGGGGTTGAAGTTTCTGACAAAGGAAGGGACAGAGACGTCCACATTAACCCTCCTAAAATGTAGAAATAGCCGGGGTGGAATGCTGCACCCCAGCACAACTCCTGTCTTGGTTTAGTGCACGCTGATTCCAAGGAGAAAAAGCATAATTATAAAAAGAAATAAAAGGATGTTTTCCTAGACTTTTGAAGCTTTTGACCTTAGAGAAGAATGCTCTATTTATAACAGCAGCACTGTATATTTTTAAAAGACTAAAGACACACGTGTGCTGAGGAGTCGGAGGTGCTCTTTGACTCCAGCGTCTTTTTTGACCTCTGCTAGATTAGTGAAGATATAATTTGCAACATGACCCCAAGAATCAAAAGTCTCTTTTTATTAAAAACTTCGGAAATGACCTCACTAGGGAGTTTGAACCGATGAATGCATAGATAAGAAATCTTCTACTGAAGCTCCTTTTGAGAATTAATGCACAGAACAGATGAGAATGTGGACTTATTTGGGACAAAACACATTCATGAAGTCACACAGTTAGAGAGCTAAAAAGAAATGGGTAGTGGATGAAGACTTTAAAAATATTGATAGCATTAGCCCAGTATCTCTCTAAATTAGAACTACTAAGCAAAACATTTCAGTATACGCTTAAGTGAGTTCTAAGTGTTTTCATGGTTTTACCGAATTTAGGTCCAAAAGCGCCTATTTCAGTCATGCAATTGTATTTCTTCCTGATGTTAGCCAAAAACCTTCACCTCTTGGTTATAGGATCTTCTGTTTGAGTTACAGCATATATACTGGAGAGACCTTGCTGTGGTTGTTGTATATCACACTGTTGACTACTTCTGTTCTTTGTGCGGTTTGGGTCACACCAGCTAAAAGTCATTACTAAAAATGATTGGTTTGGGTTTTTCCTCCCTTCTTCCCCCATTTGTTGCTCTGACTTTGGGTTGTTTGGTGGTGTAGGGGAATTGCTGAGTCAGCTGCTCGTTTTCTCCTGCAGCTGTACCTGACTTAATTAAAGCTCTGGTGCAGACAACCGGGTGGCCAAACCTCAGAGCAGAGGAGGGACAATGTTTTCCTTGGTCCCACTGTTACCGTAGGTCTGTTACCACTGATGGATTTAGCTGTCACCTGGTAAGCCTGTGGCACCGTGGTTTGCTGGAAGAAAACCTCCACGTGCCCCAGCAGAAGGGCTGAGTGATGTTAGCAAGTAGCTGGAGAGTGTCTGTAAAAGCAAACAAGTTTGTGACCATTTACTGGAATAAAAATAGTGAGTCGCTGTGGTAAAAGGGCAAATATTTTTAGAGTCAAGTGTTGTTCTTTTGAAGCTTTTCAAGTTTTTCAGGGAGCCAGGGCTGAGACTGTCTACACTAAGAAATGAAATATAACACTGAGCAGCTTGGGTAACTTACAAAGCTTTGGCCATTTTGCCTTAGAGAGAACAAGGAACACAACTGTAGGAAAAGTTTTGAATGGGTCACATTTTTGCTTTTCCACTAAGGAAAGCTGTCAAATCAAGAATTTCTTAGTGTCAGCAACTTTAAATCGGAAACAGTATTTGGGCCGGGTTTCCAGGCATTTTAAAATAAGAGTGAGGCTTAGCTAAGACCCAGTCCGGCCGTACCAAAATGAGCAATTTGCACAGCATTCAGCTATTTTACACGATACCGTGCTACCTGAAGAGCAGGCTGCTGAGGTGCAGCATGCAGCTCCTGCAGGCATTTGCTATGCAGCTGTCTGCCGAAATAGAGAAATAAATAAAATAATGTACCGGAATGGCACTATTCAGCAGGAAGACTTGGCAGTAGGGCATACCACCCACTTTGAGTGCCGGATGTGCAGCACTTGGAGTCCTCTGAAGCCGTTAAGTGAAGGGCTGGGATTGCAGCGCTTTGCCAGCCTGCGCTGAACCTCTCCCGAAGATGAGAGTTTCACCGAAACCAGAAAGGGAGAGCACGGGGCGGCTGGGCTGCACCCCGGCTTCCCGTCGGGATGGGCTTTTTAGGCTGAACTACCTGCGGCGCTGTGGGATAGCCAGTAATCCCTGCGGGGGAACCCGGGCTTCGCAAATGGAGGGCACGGTGCGAGACGCCTGCCAAGTGTGTAATCTGCACTTACTATCTCCCTAATATACATCATCTGATTGACTGCCAGCACTTGCTTCCGCCTCTCTGCCGTGCTGCGCCCCCCCCTTCCTGCTCGCACAAAGATAAAATGTGTTGTTATAACTGCAAATAGGGCCCGCGGGACTGCTCCTGAAACCTTGGCAGTAAATTGCCCCTCCATCTCTGCAGATTGCCTTTGACACTATTAGAGTTTAAAATGTAAAATAAATATTTTTAAGTATATGCACATATAAAATAAATATATGAAATACATCCAAAATAATATAAAAGTTGCCTTGCAAGTCAGGAAAAACAAATATTAACCAATTTATGCAGGACACATGGCTCAGTGACAAAGCGTCGGGTTTTCCTGTGCATGATTTTTACTATTTCCTCTCCACACTTGCTGTAATCTCCGAGGCCTCTGGAAGCTTGCATGAGCAGAGATTTGTCTTCTGGGTTAATGTCAGTCAGTCCCATTTTTTTTTTCCGCTATGGGCTGTATTGACAGGAATCCTGCGTGTCCCCCCCTTCCTCCGCAGCATCCAGCACAGCTGGCCCAGAGCCTCTGGGCATCCCTTGCTCCAGCAGTTCCTGGTCTTTGGGGAAGTGATAGTGCCAGTGTGTGACAAATAAATGCTACGGTCGTGGTATTTTTCGTAAGGCTCAATGGCAGATCAGGTCACTTTGGGAGATGTGTAAAGGAGCAGTGAGTTTTGAGGTCCCAGTTATGTTTAAGGTAAAGAGTGCACTGGTGAGCTACAGCTGGTGTCGGCTCTGCTTACACAGAGACCTGAGGCTTGCAGGCAGTTGTACTGGTGAAAACCCAGGGAGAAAGCAGAGTGCTGGTTAATCCAGGCTTCTTTAAGACCCCTGGGGATGGTCCCTGCATCCAGGAAGCAGCAACAGCACTGGGTCCGTGGTACCAGCGGCTTGGGGGAATCCATCCATCCATCCATCCATGCATCACCCATCCGTCCACCCCACTGCATTGCTGCTGCCTCCCGGCTGGGGGAGGAGCCCCATCCTGTGTGTTAGGGGAGTCTCAGGATGAACTGGGGACTGTGGACAAAGGGGGTTGTTGCTGGATGCCAAAACCTGCGATCCATGTGAACCAAACCAACAAAAGTATTGCTGGGATTGTGCACGGAGCTGGAAAGCCCTGACTGCGGAGAGGTTTGAGAGAGAGAGTCTGCAACTCAGACCTGATGCTAGGAACAGTTTCACCGTCCTGGGTGACCTGCTGTAAGTGGCTGTGTTCAGGCAGGGGTTTGGGACCAGATGGACCCTGAGGTCCCTTCCAATGCAACCACCCTGTGGTTTCTGCGCTCCTCTCGCAGCACCAAGCATCGCTGCAGAAAGCAGCCAAGCAATGCGAGCGACGAGGGCATGGCGCAGGGTCTGTTCCCCATTGCTCTGCTCCGTGGGGTCCTTCCTCCTCCTAGCAGCCTCTAGAAGCTAGGGAGAGGTGCAGGAACAGAACATAACTCTCACAAAAAGCTACAGCCCTGCCGCTCGTGGGTAGCTGCAGGAGTGGCTGCTCTGCGTTTATCCAGCCCGGATCTAAGTGGTCCCTTCTGGCTTGGAAGCTTACAGCTTTATGAACGCCTCACAGCATGCACTGCAGGGCCTGTCTGTACTCGATAACATGGCTGTATGAAAGAGTCATAAATCAAACCTGAAATCTGGCAGGTTTAATAATAAATCCCCAGCTTGTGCCAGGTCTGTGAACTTTTCAGTGTAACTGAGGTGCTCTCAGAGTGAACCTGAGAAGATTGATGGTTGCAGGAGGAAAACAGGCAGAACTTGTCAGTTTTGACCCCAAATCAAGGAAAATGTTGTGGTTTTGGCGAAGTGGGGCTTTGCGGCTTTGTTAACCTGAGGCTCAAAGCAAATGTGTTTGTGAGAGGGAAGGGAAAAAAGAGAGCATGAATTTAAATGGGAATGCTTTTCTGTCATGTTTCTCACTGCTCTTACTTGGAAGAGGCTAATGCAAGGAAGGGATGGTTTATATCTGTATGGGAGAGTAAACAATGCTATGGAAACTCTTTCCTGTTGCCATACAGTTCACGTGTCCAGATCCCAAATCCCACGTAGCCCAATGGCCGATTCTTTCTGATCACGTCTGCTTTGCCTCCCCGAGTCCCTTGCTGCTGTGTCTGTGCTAAGCAGAAGCAGTGGGTTCCCTGTCCTGAGGTCAAGGGGGATTTAGTGTGGAGCAGAGGGGACTTCTTGGCAGCTCCAGACTCGTTCTGCAGAGGAGGAGATGTTTCCTGCTCCAGTGCCAGGGTCCGAGGGAAGTGCCACCCATTCCCACCCACTCTGACTGTGCCATGGAGCACACAGCTCCATCAGACAGCCCCAAATTCACCCTGCAAGCCTTGCAGCATCCCCACAAGCTGAGGGGCAGATTGTTCCTCTGTCACCTTTTTTGCCATCTCCCATGGCATAGCACATGTCCCAAAAAGCAGCACATGGGTTTTGCTCTCATGTTTGGCAAGAAACAATTCTAAGAGAAAAAGCTTCTCCTATGGAGAACCCAAAGTTTTCAGCAATTTTAGCAAAGAACTGGTTGGTGTTGCCCTCTCTGCTGGCCATACCCCCAGCTCTTATACACAGACTCTAAGTGGGTAGTCGCAGGGATGGCACATCTGCCCGGTGCCTTGCTCCATGGGACCTGTGCTGCTTTGGGGACGTGAAGCAGCTGATGCTGCCCAAGTCCTAGAATCACTGGGAGCTTATGGTTTTGAAGATGTGGGTCCGTAGGTGAGGCTTCAGTTCAGGCAAGTGCTCAGTAGTAGTTTCAAAAGCTCCAAGGTGCCCCGCTTAGTTATATTTTAATGAGTTATAAGGTACTTCTATTGAAAATCACACTTGGCATCTCTGTCTGCATCTCTCTCTGCATCTCTTAGACCCTATATGGCTTTAAGAGTTATTTAAGAGTTGACTTTATTGCTTGTTAGCTTTTCTTATTGCTCTTGCTCACAGGACGCAGCTGCTTGTGTAAGTAAATGCAGAAAATACAGACATGAATGAAATGTGCAGGGAAGTCCTTGGTATATGGGTCAGGGCAGAGGTGGCTAAAGGCTGAGGAGGAAGCTTCCTGCTCCGGGGACAATGGCGTGATTGATGCACCCAAGGAGCTGATTTAATCCACTTGAATTATTTCATCATGAGGCACAGAACCGCGATAAAGAGGCTTCCTCCTCTCTGGATGGATGCAGGGAGGCAGCCAGATAACAGGATTAATGACCTGAGTCTGCGGTTCAGGTTTCATCCCCATTCTCAGGATGAATCTGATGTGACCCTGCTGGCTTGGTTGCAGTTATTCCAGAAGGGCAAGGGTTTAATGAGAGGTGGAACTGAGCCTCCCGATCCTGAGGAGGCTGGCTTTCTGGGCATGATTAATTTTTCCAAGTCAAACAGATCTTTTGGGCCAGTGAACGAGTCTTTGTTCAGTGCTGGCAGGGAGGTGTTGGGAGGAGGAGACTTCCCTGCTGCAGGCTGGACCCCTTGGGGCTTGCTCATCTCAAATTAGGATGTTTATAGGTGATGAGATGTTTGTTGTGTGCATGAGTTGTGTTTGACCTGCCTGTTTGAGGCTGGGAGTGCTTATTGGGGTTGGAGCTGTGCAACCTGGGCTGCATCCTTCATATTTTGCTTTTCTTTGTTGAGCTCAGCTGCAGTTAAATTGTAGGAAATACTTGTGGTGGGGGGAGAGAAAGGGCCAAAAATATTTTTTTTTTTGCTGGATCATCTTCCTGATCAGTCTGTTGTGGGGCTGCATGGACAGCAGGGCTGGTGCAAGGGCTGCACCAGAGCAGACGGACGGGGCCATGGGCGGGGAATAAAGGATTGCAGCAGGCACACCTCTGCCAGACCAAAGCGTCCCTGCGAGTGCACCCAGGGGATTCCTGCCATGCAGCGATGCTCGGGGGGACTCGTGCAGACCCACCTCAGTTCCCTTTCATGCTCTTCTCGCAGAGGCTGCTCCAGCTGGAAGAGCCCAAGTGGTGCAGAAGAGCTGTACCCAGCGGCTGGAAAGGAGCCCCGGGTAGCAGGGTCCCGTCCCGCAGCAGACGTGAGCGGAGGTTGCGAACACCTCCAGCGCCTGGGCTGCTTGGAGCCCTGCCTCTTGTGTTGGCCTCCTTTCATGATGATCAGAAAGGGGTGGAAAATATTTACACTAACAGATTGTGAGCAGCTGTTTTTATGAAGCATTTATGTGCTAGGCAAACTTCAAATTGCCCCAAAATGGGACACATGTGTTTTATAAATACACCATTATGAAGAATCAGGGAGTAAGAGATTCTGGATCCAGAAGACTAATCCTCCTACACTTATTTATTTTAATAAAGAGTTTATGTGTTGGAAAGCAATGGTGTAGAAAATGAGTGTGGGGCTTTCCAGAATGCAACCATGCTTCAAAACTGAAGCACTGGAGAATTAATCTCTCTGGATCCATCGCATACCAACTCTCCATTCTGCAAGCCAGCCTACTTACAAATGTTTTCAGCATACTTTGAGCAAGAAAATGCCAATCAGGTATGGGGGCTTTCCCCTATGAAGATGACATCTAGAAGATGGATTTGTTGTGGTTTTGGATCCAAATCCAGGCTTTGAAATATTTTCTGTTCTCTGTGTTCTTAGCAGATGATTAAAGCTTGAAGAGCCTGACTCTTTGAGTCCCATCGTGTGCCAAGTCCCAAAGTACATTTCTTACGGAAAATTGTCAATTGCTCAGTGTTGGTGTGAGTCTGTTAGAGAGCAAATTGAAGATGAATTTTGGGGCTGGTATCCTTTTTATCTGTATGTCAGCCTTGTGTTTGGCAGGGATTCAAAATGCTTTTTTGGAAAGATTTCTTCCCACTAGTACCACCACCTTCTCCAGATCTTAGGAACCTCCAATTCATAAAAAATACTGATAGAAGCATGGGTAAAATATGAGCAAATGCATACATGCGCTCAATCTGTTGATTAAAAGTGGAGGTCCTGCCTAGAAAGTTGAGTAAAACTGTGCTTTACTTATTCAAATAGCATGTGGCCCTGCTGGTCTGGGGAGGTTGTCATGGTTATTCTGCATCAGCTGATGTCATCTCCTTTTCTGTAGAAATAAGTGCTTTTCAGCTGACCAGTTCAGGGTAAAGCTGTTCAAAATGCTGAGGCAGCCAGAGCAGCTTGCTGGGGTCTCTGCTATCAGAGAAGGTATAAAAGCTGTGAGTCGGATGGCACTGCTAAATTGTGGAGAAATTGATGGGGAGACTGGTATGGACCTGGCTGGATGGGGCAGACACAAGGGTATTGAGGGTACACAGTGGTGGCAGTGAGGGGAGGGCAGAGATTGGGAGTGCTGGGGAAGCCAGTTGGGGCTGCTGAATAGGTGGAAGGAGAAGAGCAGCCAGAAACATACAAAAGCACAGAAAAAGGAACCACTGAGTTGTTTGCTTTGTGACTTGGGGGTTTTAAACCAGGATAAGGGTGCTGAGTGATGAATGGCTTTGGGATGCTAAATGTCGTGTCTGAGAGCCTGTGCCTGGCATCTGTATGTCCAGTGTTTAAGCCTTGCATGAATGATGGCATTTTGCTGGTGAGGAAAAGCACTTTACAGTGCACAGACCCTGACACCCTCTTTCTGCTAAGCTGTGCTGCGATGGCTGAGCTGTGTGGCTGCAGGGAGATGTTGGCAGCCTCGTGGAGGAAGATGATGGGGACCCAGCCCACCCATGAGGCCAGCAGAGCTCCATGACCTGCAAAATGCCCTGGGGCCCAACAGTTCATGGTGAGGTTCAGGAAAAGGTTGAACAGCAGTTCTAAAAGCTTGTTCTTGGGAATAGGATGAAAGTGGTAAGGGATATAAAATGAAATTAGTCGAAGGCGCTGCACCAAAAAGCATATTTTAGGATGTTCTTGCAACAGTCTGCGGAGAAAACCTTGGACAAACCATGCCAGAGACCTGATCTGGTGGTTCCCAGGTTACTTTGACAACCTTGTTTTGCACAATCTGCGTGTGTAGGCATGGAAATGCGTTAAGAAGCAGGTCAGAGCTGGAGCAGTGCAGCCAGGAGCCGCCTGCTTGAGCTCTCTGAGGTCTGGCAGGGGCTGAGTCCTTGCTGCAGTTCAGGATGTTGGCGAGGCTCTAGAAACTACACAGCTGGTAGTGTCCCAACAGCCTTCCAAGGTCTGCTCCTTCATCAAATGTGGCTGAAATGGGCCAGGAGGTTCAACAGCTCCATGGGAGGGGGCGGTGGGGAGGAAGGGACAAACAAACAGGCAGCGCTGCTGCGAGTGACTCACTTTCTTAGGAATCCTGGCTGTAAAAATAACAATTCTACTCATCGTTTTACAAATGCTTTTACAAGCACTTAAACATGGGATGTGAACATTAAGTGTTGACCAAAACGCTCTGAGCATGAAAGCTTCATTAATCTGGGCGAAAACATGTAAAATGATAAGATAATCTGTACTCCCCGTCACAGCACTGTAAACTGATCACTTGGTTTCGCACCAGTGTAAATGGGAGAAGAATATTTTATCTTCTTTCTTCTTTTTTTTTTTATTTTATTTTTTCTTTCTGTTATTGCTGGACACCTATGTGCAAGCTTACTCTTTAAGGCTGGGAGATTTTTTCTTGTAAGGAAAAAAAAAAGCAAGATCCAACCCCTGGAGGAAACCTGATCAGAGACAGGCTGTCTTGTGCACACACCCCAGGTCTATTGATCTCCCTCGTCCCCTCTGCCCTCTCTGTCTGTGGGTTATAGAAACAATGTCTGTCAGCAGCAACCCTGTGCTCTGGGCTGGTTATTAAGCACTCTGGCAGAAGGGAGTCTGCTCTCCCTTTATGGGGTCCCAAGACCCACAACGAACTTTACAAACTGGAGTGAATTCCTCCAGGAACTACCCATTTGTACACAAAGCCCTGGGCTTGCTTATAACAAGAATTAGGACTCCCTAGCTGTGCAAGTGTTGAATAAATCTAATGAGAAATACAGCAAATATCTGTGTAAGTTTGGTATTTAGACAGATATTGAATATTTTTTCTTGTAGAAGCTCTGAATATGACCTGCTGCCTGTCACCCTTTGTTTTATGACTTTACACCAGAGAACAGAATCATAATTTCAGCTACTGGGCAGGCAAATATTGAGAAAACTTGATCCTACTGGGACAAATCCTGTGAGAAGCTGAACTCCTCTGGCTTTCTTTGTCTTCAAAGTTAAAGATTGCTTCAGTGCCGATTCAAGGCACTTCAACTAAAATCCTAACCCTGTGCTGGTGGTGTCAGTAGGAAATCACAGGAGCTCGCTCTGCTTCTCCAGGTTCCTGCAGGGAATATGGAGATTCCACCCTGGGGATTTTAGATCATGGAAAAGCAAATTTTCCATCTGTCTCCTAGTTCTGTATGCCTTGAATATAAACTATTGGACATCTTTGCTGTGACTTCTTGTGTTGAACTGGGCTGTATCCAAGGGACTGACGGTCCCCTCCAGCACAGCAATCCACTCACACTTGTGTCTCAAAATAGAACACTATATTTTTGTTTACTTGAAGGCAACTCATCCTGCCCCTTGAATTCACACGCTTCTGCTATGTATTAATATCTTGATCTTAGAGTAATTAGTGCTGGTATATCTTTGGAGGGTTCGAGGGTCTTATTTCAGGAATGTAGTTGACTTCTAAAAAGCAATATATCATAAAACTGAGCTGGATCTAGGATTGCCTTTGGAGAGACTCAGCAAAGCTCTTGAGTAGGGTAACAAGCTGTTTATTTTCATTCCCTACATCACCAAGATGCTTCAGAAAAATGCATGCTCTTCATTCCTGAATTCTTGCTTCATCTAGGTCCTTTGTGCTTGTGAACACTGTGTGTTTGCAGAGGCTGTGTTTGCTCCTGGGGGTTTATTTGCCTTGACAGAGTCCAGCAGAGAGAGCAACAGTCATTGGGACCTAGCTGGCCTCTCCTTTCATCCTTGTCCTCAAGTTGTTTCCCTACTTGTTTTTGTAGGGTCACAATAGTTTGGGTTAGAAGGGACCCTTAATATCACCCCTTCCAACAACCTACCAGGAACAGTGACACCTTCCACTCAATCAGGTCGCTCAAAGCCCTGTCCAACCCAACTTCGAACACTTGAACATGTTCAACGCTTTCACGTGGGACATGATAAGGAGAAGCCACCAGAAAGAAACCCGCAGTGCTTGGTTTTACGGTAGCTTTCAAGTCGCACGCAGCAGCTGGGCCATGTCCGTGCTGGAGCACGTGCTGGGCTGGGGATGGAGCAAGGCCAAAGAAGCTAACGGCACACTCTTAAAAGCTGCGAGCTGTGTTTCCACTGCCAGGCTAGGGTTCAAGTTTGAATTTTGTACAGATTCCCTGGCTGATGCCTTAAAGGCTGCAAATCCTTGGAGCAAATCTGGAATCAGTTTGGTGCGGGCCATTTGGTTTAAAGCAGAAACCAGCCACAACTGTAAGCTGTTGACCAAGCTTTTTTATTTTTATTTTTTTTCCATCCCACCCAAATAAACAGGAGCTGGGAAAATGTTGGTACGAAACTTTGCGAGCCTAAACCTGAGTACAGCTTGTGCCTTCCCTGGGTTTGACTTCTGACAACAAAACTGGCAGGTTTCCATGGTAAATCCTGTGATGTCTTTGTGCTGTAACTGGGGATACAGCTCCATTGCTAAATTCTACACAACATTAAATGGAGCCTGAAGTGGGGGCTTTGGAAAGGTGAAGGATTCTCCGGATTTATATTGAGACCCTTAAAGTCTGGCTCCCACAGCCAGAAACTGAGTTTAATATATCATTTTGTCTGGCTCTCCACATGGAAAACTGCTTTTGGACGTCTTTCCCTTGTTACCCCTTCATACAGAATATAAGATATTCTCCCTTTTCTCTGTACATATTGAAATTCCCGCTAGCGTTTCTGCTTTCATTTGCCTGAAATATTCCAATTAGATACAATCAGCGACTTGGCAGAACGTGGCTTTTTGAAACTCTACTCCGTCTGCCTAGGCTGCTCTTCACAGCGTTTCCTAATTGGTGTGAAATCTCCCTCCTTGCCCTGCAGCGTGTGTCAAAGTTGCTCTCCTATAAATTTCTGCACCGTGTCCATGGACCTTGTTAAGTTGAGAGAGACGTGGGCTCTGCTCTGTCCTTTGGGGGTTGCCTTGAACTTGCAAAGGCATCTCCTGTTTCAGCATGTGCCCTTCCTCTAGAAGCCCATGTATGTTCTCCTGACCTGCTGCCGAGTTAAGCTGAGGATTCGTTAACCTGTAGTGCTTTTGGTGCACGTTGCTGCTACTTGATTCTTGTAACAAGTGAAGAAATTCAGGCTAAAATATCTGCTAATCCTTCCTATTCCTGCTGTGTGAAAATACATGCAGTAACCATACATAGCTCTGCCATTTGTTGCACAAATATTCCTGTGTTCTTTTCTCTGGTTGACTGCGGAGTTTGAGATTTTTTGGATTTTCCATTTACATGCTGTCTTCTAGGTGTGGAGCAGGTGCCTTACCTGTGGCCGAACCGGCTTTGCTTTTGTTTCCTGTCTCCACCGAACGGATTTGGGCCAAGATCCCAGCAGGGTTTAGCTGCTGAGCTTCCCCCAGGCTTCACCCCGATGGAGTGCCCCTCAGTGCCTGGGGTGCTGCGGTGGGAGAGGGATGGGTGGGGGTCTCCCGGCACTGCCCCCCTGGGGCACTGCCACCGCCTGGGTGACCCTAGGTGAGTCGCAGGGCCGGACAGGGAAGGCTGGAAGTCGTTATTTTCTTCCAGAAAGACTTTTGCCCACAAAGCTTCAGACATCAAAGCCAAGGCCTTGAGGCATGACTATAACCTCAGTGAATAAACAACCACAGAAGTGATTTGGGTGCACAGCGTGCTGGCGTGGAGCAGTCGCAGTGGGTTTATGCTGCCAGTGAAGGGGAACAAATGAAAGTGTGTTTGTTTTGTTGTTTGGTTGGTTTTAATGGTTGGCTCCCCCAGGCCTCTAAGCTAGGCCGTGCATGATCCCATGGCCACTGGGCACCCGGTGCCCAGTGACTGGCTGGACATTTCTCAGGAAGAAAAATAAATCTCTTATCAGCAAGTGCAGAGTAACCTCTATTTAGGAGAAAGATTTTCCTCATCCCTTGAAGGGTGACTTATGGTTTGAAGGCCAAAGACTTTCTAACCCTCATAAACGTAAGCCTACCTGGTGCAACATTAGAGGCTGCTGTCGTGACAAATACAAAAATCCCTTTTTGATTTCCGATAAGAAACAGATCTTGAGAAAATCGTGTGCCAGTGAGTAATCCAGATCGTCTGGTTGTTGCGTAAGGAGCTGTGTAAGATGTTGTGGCAGCAAGCAGGACGCTGTGTGGCTGCTGAGTGGTGTTTAGGACTTGTTTGCTGACAGAAGTGAAGATGGCGATGAGATAGGCGGGTGTTGCAACAGCACGTGGCTTTGGAGCTGTTTGTCCACACAAACAACGCTCCCACAGCACCCGTTTTGGAGCCTGGATGGGGCTCGGCTGGAGCTGCTACGTGTCTTCTGTGCAAGCTGCTTCAGAGAAGGAGCAAGGGCTGTTTTCCTGCGAGCTGGATGTGTTTGCAGAGCACGCTGCTCTGGACTGGGGCTCAGTGCAGCCAAAGTAATAATTTAGTGCTGGCGGAGATTAATCAGGGCAGAGATTGGTGCTGCAGGTTAAGCATGACTCATTAGTGACAAAGTGAGCTGGAGATTTAAAGACCTCATGAGGTAGGGACTCTGTAATTACTATTTTGCCAAGTCTCCCTTATTATCAAGCCACCTGGTGCCTAGGAAATGTTTTTGCTTGGCTGCCACCTCAAGGACGTGTTCTGCCACCTCTGCAGAGCATCAGTGGCATCCAGTTGATGGGCGGCAACGGGCCACGGCTCCTGGCACCTGCAGCTGACCCATTACTTGTGCAGAGAGATGAGCAAGGAACACCCGAGGGGTTTCTTCCCCAAAAAACCCACCCTGGCTTTCTGCCACCACCTTTCAAGTGAGCCAGTGCTGGCCCTGTTAGTGTCACCAGCCCTTGGGAGGTGAGACCCCAGGGGTGCTACTTGGGGAGCAAGTGCAGGGCAATACCCACATAAAAAACCTAGAGACTGCTTCTACTCCTTGTTCTAGCCCTTGCCTTCTGCTGTGGGGATGTGTTCAGTTTTTTTGAGTGCCAGAGACTTATCGGAGAATCCTTGCTGTTCTCGCCTCTGTTTTGGGCAAGGCTGAGCTCAATCACAAGTAGAAAACAGCCAATTATTTAAAACAAACAAAACAAAAGGACAATTTTGGACTGAATTTGGAGAGTGCTGCTGCTCTAAGTATTCACCCTTTTATTTATAACGTGCATCCTCTGGGGAGATTCAGGGGAATCAGTGAACTTTAACAGGGTCACTGAAAGTGTTAGGCTCCAGTATAGAGAAAGAAGATCACTTTTGGCTCGGAGGGGTTGGTTGCACGGCTGGTTTAACAGCCTTCTATAACCTGCAGAGCAAATGTATTTGCTTTGGCTGCCGAACAATCTAAACACTCCACCGAGAGCTCCGGCTCTGCTGCGCACGGTGGATTTATCTGCATTTGTTTCAAAGCTGTGTCAGAGTCGCAGCCAGCAGCTCCTCTGGCATAATCTCATCTCCATCTGCTCGAGCAGGCAGCCAAATACACCTGGGTCCAGAGGGCCCCTACGAGGTGCTGAGCATCCCTACAGCTCGCCCAGGCCATCGGCCGCGGTTCAGCCTGATTTACACACGTCTCGCCCACTCTCCCTCCTGTAATTACCCTTGGCTGCACCTACAAAGGGTTTGGGGTAGGACTGAGGTGCTCCAGTCCAAAACTCCTAAAGCCCCTGGAGACACCACTTGTGTGCTGGTACTCAGCATCCAGCGCTGAAGTCCCTCTGGAGCTGAAGTTTTGCAGCTGGCATGCCCAGCAGTTCCTTGCCTTGATGACATTGAACATCAATGAATAGGGAATGCCTGCCTGATAAATACGGCACTCCTGTGCCGGGCTGGGGCTGGTGATGGCCACCCCTGCCCCACAGGAACCCCTCCAGCCCCACAGCATGCTGGTGAAGCTCCGCCGTCCCGTGGCAAGTGTTTTGTCCAGCTCACTGGGTCATTCTTTCTTTCTTTTTAAACAAATCTGTATGCATGCCGCAGTATGGGTAGGGAAGGCAGAAGGCTTTCAAAGCAGGGATCATTGTGCAGGGCTTGCTGCCTGCTGCCGAGGGTGGAAGCAGGAGGAGCAGCAGGCTGTGCCGAGGATGCTTCGAGCTGGGCTTGCATGCAGCTCTCTCCAAGACAAACATGAGCCTGCCCCTGCGCTAGCCCTTTCTCCCCCTAAATTCCCAGCGCGTGACTCGGAGCAGCGTAGTGGACACCAAAGAGAATTGCCAAACGCATTATTTAACTTTTGTCGGCTCGGTGAAAGAGTCTGGTGTTGGTAGGAGGTTATGTTTCCATAGAGAAAGTCTTGGAGAAAATAAAACCAGTCTCCCCTCCCGCCCCGGGGCCTTGCTCGGCTCCAGGTTGGGGCCGGGGTTGCTGACACATCAAACACACAGGTGCTGGGAGCCTTCCCTGCCCTGCCGGCCCTCTGGGATGGCTTACACAAGCTTTGCCCCCAAAATCTCTGCAGGACAGATCCTGCATCACCTTATTCTTCTGGGTGTGGGCTTGTTGGTTTTGCAACGTGTTGCTTTGCATTGAAGTCGCATGCTTCAGCCCTAGCACATAATTTGGCTCCGTGCCTCTCTCCTTTCCTTTTTCTGTACCACAGGAAGCAGCATTTATAAAATCCCTAATGATCCTGTCAGCTTTTATACATTTCCTGTCTTGCTTTTTAAATGAAAGAGGAAAACATAGCACTTTTGACCTGAATTACTTTGGGCTGTGCTTGCTGCATGTGTTATTAGGCACTGGTCTGCTTTTCTTCTCCTGACCACGATGCCAGGGTAGCTGCGTCTGCTTCCTTGTCCTTATCACAGTCCTGGCAACTTGAATGATTTCCACAACACCCACTCTTCCCCCGTTAGATTCAAGGGGAATCCGAGTTCTGTTTTTTAAAAAAATTAGGTGGGGAAACTTGTTTCACCTTTTGGAGTGTAAGAGAAAACCTGGAAACTGTGAGTCTTTCTCACCCTGCAGACTGAATAACAAAAGGCAAATTAAAAGAACTCCACCTCTGTTACTTGAGATGAAAAAATATAGTTTTTTAAGCTAAGTTAATGACTTATTTACAAATGTCTTGATACTATGGCATGGGGTTCACCTTTTTCCCAGTGCAGGTACAGAATTGCCCCTCTGTGACCTCTCTGCAGGAGAGGGTCTGGTTTGGTGTATAATTTACAGCGTAGCTGAGGCCACAGATGGCTTTATTGCAGAATACAAGAAGTCCTGGGAGCCCTAACCCTGTGTCTGGCAGAAGATTTGAATTCCACGTTGATACTGTCTCTATTTTTTGTATTGCAGTTAAGGAGGCATAATTCACATGACCAGCCCCAAGTTTCTTCTGCCAATACCCAGGGTATTTTGGGGTTTCCATCGGCAGCCCCCGCCTGCCAGGCACACGGAGCCGTGGCTGTGTAGCACAGAGACCACAACAGTTTGTTCTTGGTGGGTGCTGTGGTGCAAGAGCAATCCCTGCTCATCCGAGGGACCACTTCACATCAGTGCTTGAAACACCCTTAGGGGTGTTTTTTCCTGCAGCACCTTGCTGGGCATCCAGCAGGAGAGGTATTTTTCTGCTAGGGCACTCCTTGGCATGCATAAAAGCAGCAAACTTGGACCATTTTCTGACAAAAGGTAGGGAACGCTCAACTTGTATCCTCATTACCTTGAACTTTCCTGATGTTATTTCCTGTTCTGGTGGAAAACTTGAAAACCCAGCCATCAGCTGCTGAGACGAAAAACGTGTTTATTCCATCCCTCCTCTTTGCCATTTTTGTTCTTCAGAAAGCCTGTGCTGAATACCATTCCTATCCAGAACTTTGCAAAATGTGGGGGCCAAGTGCCTGGAAATGATATAACTTGCTGTATCAGGCCAGGTTTTGAGCTGACTTGCACACAGCATTGCAAAAAAAAGTAACTGCTGGAGTCATTGGAGCTTAATCGGAGTAGAAAACCAGGCTAAGTGAGCAGAAAATACTGCTCTGACTGCTACAAAGAAGCATTACGCTACAGCGTTTATGAAATCGCAGTGCTATTACCAGGTGTCTTGAGCAAGGGAAAAAAATGGGGTTGAGTGGTGCATAAAAACTTTCAGGCTCATTTTCTTCACCTAAAATAGAGCAAATGTCCAAGGACACGGCCAGTTGAACAGGCTATGAAATCAGCTTCAGGGAGAGCTGGATGCAGTTTTGCAAGGGGAAGAAATCAGAAGAACCAGCTGTGAGCTAGATTTTTTGCAGTGGAGATGAGGTAATACAGTCAAATATGTGCCTCTACGAGTGAAGTTAGTTATTCCCTTCAAAGACTTCGCTACATCTGCGCAGTGTGGGGCTTATTTTTACAGCTAGCATCAGCCTGGCAGGGGCCAGCCCCGTCCTCCTGCTGCAGGTACCCTGGGGGAGCAGCCAGACCCGAAGCCCACCCTGGGGCCCTTTGATGAGGCTCTGCAGCGTCCCCAGTGACCCAGAGAAGGCTGTGAGTGCCGATTATCTCATGGCCGTGTTATCAGGCGCTGGAGCTGAGGCTGCACGAAGCAAGTCAGAAAGCAGCTGGACTGATACGGCCGCGTTTGGCTCTGCCAGAGGCCAGGACCGGGAGGGCTGCGCTGCGGTGTCCCCACACGGCTGGGTGAATGAGCTCAGGGTGGGGTGCTGCTCTCTACCCAGGGCATCCTGTTGTGCACCATGGGCCGCTGTGTCTTGTAGTGGGCTTAGGTGCGGTTTTGGGCCTTCAGGACTAAGTGGAGGAATCTCCAGGTGCTTGTCAGCATGCTGGGGCAGCTCACATGGTCTGCAATGACCGGTGCCTCTGGGCCAAAGATGTAAGAGCACAAAATGTTGCACAGAACAGTGTGTGGCACCCACCAGGGTGGGAGGCAAAGGCTGCCTTTCCAGGGTGACCGATGGCTCTGCTGTCACACGTCCCCCTGCCTCCGGTGCTGTGCTTTGTGCTGTACCACGCATCCTGGTCTGGCTGTACCGTCCTTTCCTATGTGCCCCATCAACCTCCCAGGGGCTGGGCTCCTGCCCTCTGTCACTGCTCCAGGAATGGGTGTAAAAGTGCAGGAGGTGGCCGTACCTCCGTTTCCAGCAGAGCAAAGGTGTAACGGTGGTGGTTGTTGTGCCCATCGCTGGTCTTTCTGTGCTGAGCAGAGGGCAGCCAGGCTGAGTCTGAGCTTCCATTTGCACAGTGGGAAGCTAAAGCTGGAAAAAAGCATGCTCCTGTTACAGTGTGTGCTCTCTGTCACTGGGAACACGCTCAGCGCTGGAGAGTTACCCTTTATGGGGCCTTTCAGCAAATTTCAGGCTTCAGCAAGATGAAAGGAGACTTCCGAGAACGACGGCCAAAAAGAAAAAAAGGCGAGAGAGACATTTGCTTTGAGATTCTGTTTTGAGAGACTTGGGGTTATCTGGGTTTGGAACAATTTAAATTAAGGGAGAAGTCAAAGAAACAGAAGGCATCACCAGCGTGTTTTAACACAAGGCGATTTCTTAATGTGCACAGACTGCTCCTGACTTTGGGAGATTTACCCGTGCTTAGCATGGAGGCCAGAATTGGAAAAAAACAGCAGAGTGCTCAGGTTTCTTACCAGGAAGCTTGGTTTGAAACCCCTGGGTTTGGCAGGAGACACGTCCCACTGGTCTTACACAGTCTTCCCCGTGCCTTTGCTCAGCCTTCCCTGTGCCTTTGCTCAGCTCTCCAATGCGCCCAGCTCTGTTGTGCCTTGCTCCATTTCGAGACCTCAAGCATGCAGGGATCTGTAATCCAACCCCATTTCCAGCTTCTGCTGGCTTCTTTGAGGCCTTTCCCTAGGGCTCCTTGCGGGGCAGTCGGTCGTGCAGGTTGCTGGATGGTTTTGGCACCGCTGTGCCCCTCGTCACCTGCCTGCGGGCACTTCTGGCTGCCCCCAGCAGGGCACCGATGCCCTGGAAAGGGAGGAACAGCAAAAATCATGCTGGAGCTTTATTTATCTTTCTTGTTTTGACAACCTCTGGCAAGAATCTAGATGAAAACAGAGGGGGCCACAGGAATGATTGAGGAGGGATTTTTCTGTGAGGTTTTTTTTTTTTTTTTTAAAAAAAAAGCTAGGATTTGCCAGAAAAGCCACCCACCTGTTCAGACAAGGCCTCCATTGTAGCAGACAGTGGTGAACAACTGAGTGTCTGTGTTCCCCCTCCGGGAGCCACAATTCCTGGGTTATTTTTAGCAGATTTGCACACCTCTGTTTATTTGCTCTCCCCGGTGCGCATTCCTCAGTTTGCGACTTCCTCCGTGCCGGGGCCGGGGGAGCTTTCTGTGAGCGAACGCTGCTTGCTAATGGCACGGGGCTAAGAAGCTGGGATTCAGCCCAGTCCCCATCCAATATAAATCACAGGCATGGGCTTTGCCTCTGGGGGTCTCGGAGCCATACCCTTTCACAG
The DNA here is from genome assembly GCF_040182565.1 of Anser cygnoides. Taxonomy (NCBI): domain Eukaryota; kingdom Metazoa; phylum Chordata; class Aves; order Anseriformes; family Anatidae; genus Anser; species Anser cygnoides. The sequence continues at coordinate 3,384,161 of NC_089891.1, read as the reverse complement.
CACCGATGCCCCCTTACCTCCCCCGTGCCTCTCTGAATGTTTTTGGAGCTCGCCGGGGCTGTATCTTCATCTGCTTTTCATTTCCTCGGATGCTGCTGGGCTATCAGCTTGTTTTGCTCTCGATGGCAAACTGTTGCTCCGCACAGTCTCCGAGAGGAGGGGGGTGTTTAGTCTGCTGCGGGTTTTCTCTGCCCTCGTAAAATAAGGGAGAGAGGAACTGATGTCCTGAGGGTGGAGGGATGGGGTTTAACAGTGCAGAAAATCAGGCCGATCCGAAGGGATCTCCTTAGATGTGGACGAGTCCTTAAGTGGTAAAAATAATCAGCCAGCTGCTGAAGTGAATGTGCCTGTGGACTTGGGCACCGCTGCCGGAGCTGGGCTGTCGGTGTGGTCTCCTTCCCGAAGCCCCCAGAGCCTCATCGGTGCGGGTGGCATCTCCTCAACGTGCCTGTGAAACGGGAAAGGAATTTCTTGTCCTTGGCATGGCAAAGAGCCGAGCAGCAGGGAGATGGCCACCTGTCTGCCCTGTGGGCAGCTCGGCACCCAGGGACCTCCCAGACCCCCCGGTTTGGGTTTGCCCATTGTGACAGCGTAGGGATACTCGTTTCCCTTTGTGACCTTTGCTGCTGCCTTGCTCCTGGGGTGGGTCTCTGCTCTTCACCTCTGTGCTTGGGGATGCCGTTTCCTTGTTTGTGCAGGTAGGAAGGCTGCTGTGCGTCTCTATTTCCATTTATTCCGCTTTTTTTTTTTTTTTTTTTTGTCTCTGGGTTTTTGTTAACCCTTGATCTAATGCATTTTCAACGTGAGGCTGCATTCCTTACTCCTGATGTCAAGAGCTCTGGTCATTGCAGCACGGTCACTTGGGAAGGTTTAGTGGTTTGAGGGTCAGCTTTGAAATACTTAGACTTGAGCCGCAGCATAACTGGCTCGGCCCTTCTGGGCTTCCACCAGGGCCACCTCCGCGCTCCGATACAGGAATGCAGCACGTGGACTGGGTCTGGCCTGGCTGAAATCAGCGTGACTTCTGTGAGGGAATCCCTCGGTGGCCTGAAACCCGTCATGATCCTGCTGTGGTCAGACCTCTCTAGGAGATGTGGCCACAAATCTCTGCACAGCTCGATGCGGGCTGATGTGAAGGAAGGTCCGGGCCATGCTACGTGATAGTGACCAGTGTCACACTGCGTGCCTCTGCATCAGGACCCTGCAGTGTCCCAGCTCCATCTGCTGCTGCGCCATGCAGTTATCTGGGTTTGGGTGGCGTAATGGGAATCTGGGCAGTGGGCAACAGACAAAACTGCAAAGTGCTTGACGACGTGGTTGGGATGCAGACCGGCTGCCTCTGCTCAGCTTCGTTGTCTCTTTGCTTGCACAGAGGAGCCGATGACCTCTCACGTCCATCTTAGCTGCTGGGTGCCGATTTTGTGCACTGCCTTCAGGGCCCAGCATCCGTATCTAAATGTTAATTGCTGCTGGTGATTCTGCTGGTGCTGGGATCATCAGCATCTTCTCTCCCAAGGAAGAGGAGTTTGCCACCTACCACATGCAGTCTCACAGCTAGAAACAATATTAGCAAATTCCCCATACTGCTTTAATATGGCTTGGCCATGAAACTATGTACACTCTAACCAGCTTGCTGTATGTTAAACAAACAGGGAGACTCCTCGCTGTAGTGAAAGCAGAAACATTAATAACATTGTTTATAATGTGCTTATTTGCTGATTTGGAGGTCAAGCATGTTTGACATTCCCACTGCTCAAAGGGGGCTTGCTTAGCAAGGACCTCTGCTTTACATTGGACGCATCTCCTTTTTTGCAAACCACATCTACATTTTCCTGAGAAATGTTTACGGTTTGGAGGTCGCTGACATAATTTTAAACATCTGCTCAGCTCAGAAAGGGAAAGATTGTAATTGTTTTCACCATGGCCCTCTTAAGCCTCAGTTATTTCTTTCATGCGCCGTGATTCATGTGTCACACTCTTGCTTACTTCAAGCATCTTGCAACACGCAAACAACAATTATTCCTGAGCCAGCAAAAGCAAACCATGTAGCACCTGCCGCTCGCACGCTGTCACTGTGACTTGAAAATGAACTCTTGAAATAATTTTTTCATGTGCATGGAAGACCCAGCCTTGGCAATGCAGGGGAAGGAAGCTTCACCATCAGCCTCCAGCATCAAGCAGGCAGAGGGCAGATATGGACACACCACGTAGCACCATAGCGGCTTGGAAAGGACCAGCTAGGAGGCTGGGGAGGTGACCCTCCTGGTGTTGTGTGTGCTGGCCATTGGTCCTATGGAGGTTTTCCACTGTTTTACCAATAAAGGAGACATTTTTCAATAGCTGGAGCATGTTTGCAGTGAGAGGACTGGTCTACGCCAATGGTTTGAGTGCTGGCTCGTGTCTGCGTGGTGAGGTTGAAGGCATCTGGGATCTTGTCCTGGCTCAACAGGGCTGTGGAACAATAGGCAGAGATGGCAGTTGTTCAAAGCTTTCTCTTGTTTCCTTATATCACTCCAGGAGCTGACAGCTGGGGTGTCTTCTGAAAACTGCGATTGAGCTAGAAGTGTTACAAATAGGACTTTCTCTAATACTTGTGTACTGTGCTTGACATCCCTTCACATCTCTCTCTGGTAAATGGGACTGTCTTAACATTCAAAGCCTGAAATGGAGGTAGTTTGATGTGATGTTCTTTCTGGAAAACGGCTGATGACAGGGTCATGATGAGAGATTTATAGAAGTATTTTCTATTTTTTTGAAACCTCAACCTATTTGTCTGCGAAGCACGCTATCAGGCAAACAAGGCAAGGAAAGCTAATGCATTATCAATCTATGAAACAAGCTGGGCTGCTTTTCAAATATGAAAGAGATACCCAAGGGCTGCCAAAATGCATTTTGGTGAAGAGAGAAGATGACAGGCTGCTTTTGTTGTAGAGAGAACAGGCTGGGATTCAGAGTTGTGGCTCCTCCACCTCTAGAGAGAAGCACAGAGAAATCTGTCTCAACGTTTTAATAGTAAGTATGCTACAAAGGAAGAAACAAATCCCTGTGGCTTTACACCAGGACCAAGGTTTTGGGTGAAGTCTTTTAGAAACCTGGCCCCCCTCATGGATCCAGCCCTCTTAAATTCCAGCTGTAGAGTCTGTCATTGGAAAGGTGTTTGTAGAAGTGGGCCTGGAGCTGCTGGTGACCAGCAAGGCAAGGTGAGCAGGCTCATCTGCTTTCCCTGCAGTGCCAGATTCTGGGGTTTCTTTTCCTTTCGCTCTGATGGTCATTTCCTAGAAACAGGTTGTGACTCTGGGAGAATTCCACCCATGTCTTGCACGTGGCTGGTACCAGTCACCTGCATCCCAGCCTCTTCAGGAGTGGAGATTGGCAAAGAGTGTGATAACACGAGGCTTGCTATTTCACAAAACTTAGCTAAAAATAGGAAACGATATAGTTTGTTCATGGCAAAATTTCAAGTCCTAAATAGTACTTAAATTTTATTTTAATCCTAGCTCCCTAAGGAGAAAAGAATGGTGTGCTCATGTGGGCGTTTGTGTGTGCGCCTGTGTTTGTTTATCCTTCATATTTACTCCTGCATTCTGATTGTTGAACCCCCAGGCCAAGTTCAGCTAAATCTGACGTCTTCGTAGTGGTCTCAAAGATGTTAAATCTATAAAATTTTTGTGGTAACAAGCATCTCAAAAGAGAAAATAATTTTTTATTACTAGCTGCAGTGAGGAGAAGGCTGACATCTAAGCTCAACCCCTAGAATACAGCAGAAAATCCACACAGGGGGATGCTGTAAATGCTCCAACCACAGAAGGAGTTTCAATCACAACACATCCTTTATTGTGCACCAGAGAGTCCAACCACAATGCAGAAATCCCCAGGAAACTACCCCATGCTATTTCTGCTGCTTACAGAAAAACTCATCTGGTCTATTTGTTTGTTTATTTGTGTTTTGCTGTTGTTTTTTATTTTATAGAGAAACCACAGGGCATGACATCTTCAATTACAATTATATTGCTGAAGGAAATGGTGAGAAAGGTCACAGAAAAATCCTTTGCTTGGCAATGGAAGACCTTTAAAACCACGTCCAGGCTGTGCTGTGCTGAGCAGGGTGTTGAAGATGTGCTGAAATGAGGCATGGGAACGCGGAGCTGGGCGGCCGTCGTGGGAAGATTTGGGAGGTTAATGTAGCCTGCCAGCGTCCCGCTGCCCCAGTACCTCTCCCCAGCCCTGTGTTCAGGCGGTGCTGTGCTGCTGCCCATTCCCACGCGGATGCTGTGCTGTAGGCAGATAGAGGCTGTAAGGGCATAGGATCCAAAGAGGTGCCAATTTTTTGTATGATATCTATGGTAGGATTCATGTCAGCTAACTAGCTCTCTAGAAGACACTCAAGGCTAAGCTGTTTTACTGTAGAATCTCTTTAGAATCAGAATAAATAGGCAAAAACAGAGTAAATTCCCCCCTGGAGGCACCTTGTACTAAGGTAGGGGGAACCCCCCTACTGGGGGTGACTGCTTCGCACTGGAGGTTTCAGCAGAGCTCAGGGTGACCTGTTTAGGTTTCATCATCTCACTTGTAGACACCTTAATAAGGGCAGGTGAATCCCACTCAAGCTGTTGTAGTCCATGGTGATTCCCATAAAGGAGGTGATTGCCTGCAGGGTTTTAGCCCTCTGCTATCCACAAACTCAGCTCAAGATTACGAGATAAGGATTATGAACAGATGATGCTACTGTCTAGCTGCTGTAAAGTCCCCACACTTCTGTCAGACATTTCAGAGAGTTAGGATGCTGCTTAGATGGACCTTAAATCTGATCTGCCTCTGAAAATGAAGTGCAAATAACGTATTAGATGGAAATTATGATTGGGGTGAGCACATAGTGATGGGGGCATGCTCTGAGGATGTTCATGTCCTTTTGGTCAATAAGGGAGATTTTTCAGATGTTCTCAGTGTTGGCTAACTCATACCTATGAAAACTTTAGCACTCTCTCCGGAGTGGCAGAAAGAAGGCAGAAATTACAGGAGATGTTGGATGTCAACTGGCAAGGGCCTTTCTGGCTATGTTGACAAATAATGATGATGTATTTATTTTTACTTTGCTCTGTTTGCTGGTGTTCTCAGTACAACGTACTGGCGGACAGTTATACTGCTGTCACTAATAAAGCCCAGCTGATTCTTGCAAAGAAAGTGTCTGCTTGGAATTGCAATGATTTCCTTGTGATCTGTAAGAGACTATGGCAGCCTCTTCTCCTTTTGCCATTTCTATCCGCAGCTGTATATCCAAGCATAGGGGTGAGTGACCGTATATACACTCACTCTTTTATAGGTACTCTGACTTGATCATATTTTCACTCTTTCTATTATTTCTACACACTGTAAAAGTTATGAAACTTGAAGAAAGAAGCCAGCAATGTGGCCTGTTTTAAGCAGAGATGCTCTTTCTATGTGGGGACTGGAAAGACTGACTAGTTTTTGTCATAAAAACTGCTTTTGCTAACTCCAGACTGGCTTAGTAATGCCTCCACAAGATCCTTCGTGGTTCCAAATACCCTTTTGCTATTCTCTCTGCAATTGTTTATTTTATGGTGTCGACTACTTTGTATTGTTAGGACATCATTGCAGGCCAATATTTTACTTGGCAAAATTTTTGAGTCACAAGCACAGTCTCTCAAAATTTCCCACTGTGAGTGATCAGTGAAACCAAAGCATGCTCTTACATCTGCAAAGGACTTGTGGGTAAAAGAGGGGGATTAGCAAAGAGGTGATCTCAGCCGCTTGCACTTCGCATGCAGTGTATGGGGTAATGTAACAATCATAACACAAAGTGCTGCAAGATGCTGCTTGTGGCTCCTCCCTGGTGTCTACAGCTGTGAAGTGCTAAAGCACGCCACTCTGCTTTATGGAAGGCTGGCGACCAAAACCAGTTGGAAATTTGAAATTAGAACTTATCCCTTGTCTAATTTATTTGTCATCCCTGAGGCGTGAATGCATGCCCATGAGTAACTACACACACTGGTACGCAAATGCCAATTAATTTAGGGACAGAGATGGGCTGAGGTGGGTCTCCTGTTTGTGGATTTGGTCTTGTGAAGTTTCTCTTAAGAAGTACTAAAACTCTCATCTGAAATGTGATGGGTCAGGTTTTCCGGGCAGACAGAGGAGTGCAGAGTGTAGATTGGGAGAGGGGATTTGCTGAATGCTGAGATGGCTTAGCCTGGATGGCTCATTGCCATGCCCTTATTTACAGCCTGACGTTGGAGCAATTATTGCTCTGTTCTATTGAAGCCTTGGGATATGTATTCTTTAACTGTCATGTTGTTGCATCAATTTGCTCTGGAGGAGCTTTGTACCCATCATTTTGGAGAGAAGCCACTGCGGCCTGGTGAATGGGAGCAGAGGCCTGCCACAGCGAGCCGTAGGGCAGAGCACACGGTGGCTCTGGTGGCCTCAGACTGACCAGGCCCATCAGGCCATGCTCCCCAAAACGCTCCTGCTTTGAGGGACACAAATGAGCAAACCTCGTCCAGCACCAGGGCTCCCCGAGTGCTGATTCCCCAGCAAAGGTTTTTTCTGGGTCTTGCCAACCCAGCTCACCGGTGGCAGTGGTGTCGGTGTTGGGACAAGGTGCTTCTGCGCCCTGGCCTGGGTGGTTCTGTGGCCACAGGGGTCTCGCCAGGTGTCTTGGCCCTGTGGCCACCCCTAATGGCTGCAGGACCGCAGACTAAACCGGTGACCAGCAGATGAGTCCTTATTGCCCAGGAACATCGCAGCTCACAGCTTTTGTTAGGCAGAAGCGGGATCCAAGCCTGGGTTGCCAGAGCAGGGGAGAGTGGGTTGTGTTTCATCCCAGGAGGATTCTGAGGGTTGTTCTGGCAGAGCACAATGGAAAATGCATGGATTGTGGCTGCCTTCGCAACTCTTGGCTGTGTGGATGACAGAGTTTGCCTCCTGGCCTGCCAGGCCTTTTTGCCTTCATTAGCACAAACTTATTTTGAAGACTTCTTTTTTTCTTTTTTTTTTCCAGTCTCCTCCTGGCTGCTCCTTGTCCCTAAAGCCCACACTGATGGGAGCATCCAGCAGATAAGAAAATGGTGCAAGTTACGTTTTGTATCATGTATGGTTGGAATTCCAGTGCTGCAGGGTCAGCTTTAAATTATCCCTGGAGAGTTGGTTGTGTTTTATAAGCTGGATGACTTGGCTCACAGCCGTTTGGTTTTTCCAAATAGTATAAATCTATAGACGTTTGCCTTTGGCGCAAAAAAACTCCCCACTTCGAAGTCAAGAATAATTATTTTCCCAGAGCCAAGGTCAGCAGCTGGAGTCAAATAATGAGATGAAAAAACCCACTCTTGTTGCTTTTCACATGACTCTTTTTTTAAAGTAATTTCAGCGCATTAACATCTGCCCCTTGCTCCCATGGCAGCACAGCCAGCTTACCTTCACCCAGGTAGAGCTCCCTGTATCCAACAGGTCAACGAGTTCCTCACAGGATGAACTTCTCCCCAGCAGTCACTCATGCAACAACCTGAAAAATCATCTCCACGTTTTCCAGCTTCATGAACTGACCTTTGGAAAACCTGAGCTGAATTAGTCATAAATAAGGTTATGTCAAGGCAAAAGGCCAGCACATTTGTCAATATCAGCCATGCCATTGTCAGAATGGATGTTTTGCAACACTTTCTGGATTTTTACCTTAATTAAAAGTTGCAGAAATAGAGGGCACAAAATGGGGAGAGAGGAAAATAAGGAATGTCTTGGAAATTGCCATGGGGCGAGTCATGAGTCCTGCCATCGCGTGATTTGCACCTACCTGTTGAGGAGCTCATATTGGGCTCCCAGCTCATCAGGAGCTGTTTGTTTTTGTGGTGAACTGGAAACAATGTGGTTCGTGCCAATTGAAATCTTTCCATCGAGTTCCTACATTTTCTGGGAAAGATTCTCTTAGTAAATGACTAGTACTAAAAATAGCAAATTCAGCTTAAGTAAGTGGGTAAAAATTATGGTAAGTGGGAAAATCTGGGAATGCTAAAATTCCTTCCTAGGAGTTTGGAGCAGACCAGGTTTTTGCTCTGCTCCTTCTGCTTCTTGCTGGCTGCAGCTGCTGTGCCATGAGATGGGGCTCTCAGCTACTCCTGGCTCTGTGGTTTTTGGGATTAGCACCTGGACAAGCTCTGTCGCCTGGCTCCATGGAGAGGGCTTGGGATAGAGGATGAAAGTCCCCTCACTGGTAGTTCGGAGAAGAAAACTGCACACTGCATCTGCACAGTATGTTATTAGCTGTATCCAGGATGATTTTCCTTCTCAAGGCTGTTGAATTTATTAAGGATTATTATTTCAGGCATCCTTTTCCTCTGCTACCGAAAGCCCGTTATCATGGAAAACATACCCTGCTCTTTCCGAGCACGCAGATCTTTTTGGTCTGGACCAGCTCGTGTCGGTGTGACATAAACCAAAATAACAGTTGGAGCCATTTGACTGATAGTCCACTGCCAGAAATATAGAAGGTTAAAACAATTCTTGGCAGGGTCTCCCTCCCCTGCTGGTCCCAGGTGTGGGACACACTGACTGCAGCTCTGCCTCTGCTGCTTTGGCCTCTGGCGTGGCTGTGCAGCGATGCTTGGCAGAGACGGCAAAGGGTGAGGGAATGAGCTGGGCTGTGGCCAGCGCACGGCTCCGGCTCCCCGGGCTCTCGGCTCGCACTGTGGTAGCACCTCGGGGCCCTGCTCAGCCCAGGTCGTGGGCTGCAAGGGTGCCTCCGAACCCAGGGTGGGGAGGGACCCCTGGGCTGCACGGTGGGAATCTCATGGACTCATCCCACGAGCCTCCAGGGCAGGATGGGGATACCAGCTTTGCAAATGTGGGAAAAAAAAAAAAAAAAACAGAAAAAAAAAAAAAACAGAAAAAAATGAGGCAAAAAAACAGAGTTTGGACAACAGCAGTGAGATGTGAAATTTTCTGTTTTAAAAACCACAGGTGATGGCTGATGGGAGGTGACAGGTATTGCTCTGCAACATCCTTGTTCCATGCGGTTCTATGCTGGCATGCCTTTTCTTTCCATTATTTGTCAATATTGAAGGTGTTATATGCTGTCTTTTCTATGTGATTAATTTATTTTCCCCTTCAGTTTCCTCAGTGCTGGTTGTATTCCTTGGGTAAACATTGGGTTGTATTCTGCTCTCACCTGACTGAAAATTGACCCATGAGGGTTCTTTGGGCATTAGTCAACAAGATGGGACGAAGGGAAGGGTAACAGCAGAGGTAGACCATGCTCCTGGAGACTTTAGTAAAAAACTGTGGTTTCACATCAACATTTCGCATGACCTTAGGTAATTCACTTCTTCCTTTGTCTCACTTTCAAATCTGTTAAATAACGAAAATAATAATTTCTCCCTTGTGACACAGGTCGGCCTGGTGATCAGCTTATTAAGTATTTTAGGGGAACAGGCCCCATTTTGTGAAACAGCCATATTCCTGGCTGGTGTAAATCAGGATAGTTTTGTCAGACAGTTGGAGCAGAGCTGTTTTGCACCAGCTGCAGATGTGCCCCCAGACATTCACATTGCAGCTTTATGCACGGGTAGGTAATTTTGAGAAGCATGAATACAGTTTTCAAATGAATTGAATCTCTTTGTGTAGAGAGCTTTCAGATCAATGGATACATCATGTTCCAGTTTAACACATAATAAAACTTCTTAGCTTCAAAGCAGTCTACGAAGATTGCATGATCAAGCCTCAAAATCCCCCCCTGGGCAGCAAGCAGGTTTTATTACCCTCGTTTTGCATTGCAGCAAACCTGTGCTGGGGCTAAGGTTGATATTTTGGAAAGCTGTATCTAATTCTGGGTGCCTTCAGATTGTATTCCTGTTCCCTGGCGTGCTGAAGGTGCTGTCACCTCGTTGCTGTGACGAGATCTGCCAGTGCTTGGGGGGCGCCTGGTCTTCAGCACGTGCTGAGAAGCGGGAGGGTGATGCCAAAATGAGGGTGAAGCATTTTGGGTGGTGGCTGCCCGTGAGCCGTGCAGTTGCTGTTGGGGAAATTGTCCAACTGCACCTTCAGGTTCCCAGCTCACCCCAGACCTACCAGCTCCTGCGGGGCAGGAGAGCTGGATCTGGAGATCTTCACTTGTTTTTTTTTTCCCCACTCTGGACATTGTGCTTTGGGCTGCTCACCATAATTCCCGGTATCAGATGAGCAACTGTTGCCCAAGGGTTTCTCCACTGCTCTGCACCTGGTGGTGGTGTCCCTGCCCACCCCGCGTGGCCGTGAGATGGTTCCCACTCACATTTCACACGTGCACCAGGCGGACAAACCAGGTGAGGGCCAGGACGGTCGGGCTCGGAGAGAGGAGACGAGCACACCTTCCTGAGCAGCTTACACTGATAACATATGCTTTGAATCCCTGGGTCATTCCCTGCCCAAATACCCCTGGAGTTTCACTCTGTGTGTAAGCAGTGTGCTCGAGTCATGCAGAAGAGTCCAGTAACGCTCAGCAAAGGAGCAGCTGTCCCTCACCGTTCCTACAACTGGGGGGGGGGGGGGGGGGGAGGGGGTTGTTTATGAGGCTAGGCAGGTTATATGTATTTTACACATAAAAATAGGGGTGCCCAGGGGGGTTGTTGACTTCAGACTGCCCAAGGAGTGCTCTTTTGCAGCTATGAACCCCTCCAAAGCAAGCAGGGCACCAAGGCCCGTTTATTTTGCACTGTGTACTCGGTGTGACCCGTCCCTCTCTTTAAGCTTCGAGGGTTGGTGAGGTTTCTTGGAAAACAAAGTTTGCACCAAGTTTGGCTGCTTTGGAAGGTTCACTTGGCTTTTACCCCGTGTTGTACTAATAGAAGTTGAAATGGGAGCAGCTACGGTTTCACTGTGGGCTGCAGCTTCAGAAGGGTTTTGAGGAGAGTTTTTTGCAACATCTGCACTAAACTTAAACCCTGTCTGAGTCCTCTCTTGGCATTACGTGGTGCCTGCAGAGTTTGGTGGCTTAGGCATGGGGTACATCTTCCAGCAGTCTGAGTGAGGCAGGTGGGGAAATTGTTGTTGGTAGAAGAGCAGATAGGAATGGGAAGACCTGGGGTACTTCAGCAAACCATGGTGGGAGTCCAGACTTCATGGCAGGAGGACAAAAATCAAAACTGGTTGTGGAAGAGGATGCATATTACTAAAAAGATAGCCTGGCAGAGAGAGATTGGGCCCAAGAAGAGAGTAAATCAGCTGGGTGTCTGGTTGTTCAAGCCGTGGATGAAATATAGGACAGGGACTTGGCATATGGGAAGGCTGCTGGTCAGATCTGAGGGGTTTGGGTGGGACCAGCCATGCCAGGCCTGCTTCAAGTCAGAGCTGTTGTCTTGTGGGTTCAGGGAGGTGCCAGAACTGCTCAAACTGAGTTAGCAGGAAATAGCGATTCTCTGAACAGCAGTTAAATGTTTGCTCAGCATTATATCTGATATCACCATCTCTTTGAAAGAGAATTTGATCATTTCATTATTATTTTTTCCTTGTGCTGTCAGTGGTAAAGCCCACTGGATCAATTTTTCTGTCTGCTCTCAGGACCTTATTCGTAGATAGCAGTAAAACTTGTGTTCTGCTCATAGAGCCATACTTTTCACCCTTGTTAATATTAAAATAAATTTTCCTATGATAGAAGAGACTGAAGAGCTGTGTGAGAAGCCAGCCTTGGACTGGAAGGACAGGAAGAAATGGTGCCACCCAGAAATTAAGTCTGACAACTTCGGTTGCAACTTTGGCCCCATTCAAATGAGTGGCGAAATTTGCATTGGCTGCAGCTGAGCTGAGATAAACCTTAATCTATCACAGATCATAACCCTTCGCTGCTTATATTGTGAGTAAGATGAATACAGGTTTCTAGGCTTCAGGCAAGTCTGATCATGGGTTGGTTCGTAGTTGTCTTACTGAAGTCAATTGCAAAAGTCTTTCTGACTTCAGTGCGACCAGGTTTGAGCCCCAAGGCAACCCTGGTTTTTTAGTCAGCCGAGATCAAGTGTTATATGAATTCAATACCTGATGAATCATCTCTTGGGATATAATTTTTCCCATTGCAGGGAAGGGGGTGTATTTGACAACCTGATATGATCCTTCCCTCTTTAACTGCTAAGAAACTAATCCAACCCAATCTTCTGGCAGCATACATCTGAAAACTGCTGGAAACTGTCATGCTACGAACGTGGCAGTGTGCTGTAAAAATAGCTTTACGTTGAAATGCTATTTTATTACAGGAGTTGCTATAGTTTCTGGTTCTGGCAGAGCTTCCCTCCCAGTAAACCTTGGCTGCAAAGGGGGTGTTGCGAGTCAGCTGTTGTGATTCACATCAGGCTGAAACTTGGCACCGAGACATCCGTACGTTAAACTCATCCCCTTCAGGTCTTCTGAGCTTTCTCATAGCGCTCGTGCAAAAGAGACAAGTCAGCCCAGGTGCCCTGAAAGGCTTTTTTTGGGGCTATGGGTGGCAGAGCCTTACTGCAAGGCAGAGCAGTCCTGGAGCAGCCTAGGGCAGGGACGAGTCTGTGCAGGGGCAGCTGCGTGAGCTGGAATACCAGCACGAAGGTCAACTGCCTCATTACCTTCCCCCTCTGTTCTGTGTATTATATTTCACTCTTCCCGAGGTGACAAGGTAGAAAATGAGAAAACCCATATGTGTTCCTGCATCTGTGCATCTCTGCACGCCTTCCATCTGTCCCAAGCAGCGAGACGTGGAAGTGCAGGGAAAAGGGGAGAGCAAGGGGTGCCTTCACCAGGCAGGTCTCTGCTCTGGTCGTGCAGGGCATGGCAGCAAGTGCAGCATTAGCAAAGAAGGGGGATGGCAGAGAAATTCCCCCCTGCCACCCCGGCATTGTCAGTTAGAAGCTGAGCACGAAGCACGTTCCTATCTTCTGCCCTGTGTGAGCTGTGCTGAGCACCAGTGCTGGCCTCCCTGCGGAAGGCAGATGGCCTCCTGGGGCCCGTTCTGGAGGCCAAGGTGTGGACAAGGTGGCCAAGTCTTTCATTTCCTGAAAATGGTTTGCAGTCATTTTTTTGTTAGCAAGAAGCAAGTAGGTTTTTCTTCCAGATAGCATGAAGCAAGCCAGCGCTGGAAATATCCCACCTGGAGCTCAGTGCGTGCTGTAAAGGTGGAGCTGTGTCACCGCATGGCGTCAGGCGAACCAAAGCCTGGAAGTGGAAGTGTTTTTTGGGGTCACCTTATGCTGTTAGCACAGCCAGGCTCGTCTTCGTACCGAGAACCTGGGTCTGCACAGCTGCAGGGGGCTGCTGGTGGCAGAGGGGACTGGGCAGCATCACTGCGTCCACGCACAGCTCCTGGGAACCCTGGCTCAGAAGGGCTCTGATCTGACCTGCCAAGCCAGTGCTGCAGAGGGAAGGGGCAGGAAGCTCCCTGAAAATAAATCCTTCCCCTCCTCCCTGGGTCTCTGGTCCTGCCTTGCCTTGCTGCTCAGGCACATGGGGACAGCAGGGAAAGATTTCCCTGCCACATCCCACCCCGCTCCAAACCACCTTTCCAAGACACCCTAGCAGGTGGATGAAAAATCTTCATTCATGCCAAACTCAGCTTTTTTTCTGCCCTTCTCAGCTTCTTTCCATGTTTACACCTCTGCTATCAGCCACCTCCTGCCTGTGGGCTCTTTGGGGCCCACGGCTGATGCTGTGGGGCCGGGGCACCGGACCCTTCTCCTGCCCTGCCATTTCGGCACCAGGGGAGGGATGTGGCCAGTTCTCCCCGCAGTGGTGTAGGTGCAGCTGTGCAGACCCAGAAGGGCCAGCAAAGCCTCTCCTGATTACCCAAACCCAAACTCAGCCGTGCCCAAGGACTCAGGACCAGGCCCTGCTATGAGGGTGATGCCACAGGTATTGGTCATGGACGATGGCCCTGCTGCAGGCAGCTTTCATGGCAGGTTTCTCTTTGAAGCTCAGGTGCGGGCTGGATACCTTTTCTTCCTTCCTTCTCTTTTTTCTTGACTTCTCACTGGGACAAATGTGCTCCTGTTGTTTCGGAGCCAGCTGTGCTTTATGCAAACCAGATGCCCGTGACTGAGGGCTGTCAGGTGCCGCCGCCACCACTCGCTCGTGCCACGGCCAAGCGGTGCTGAGAGTGGCCTTGGGGAGGCTGAGCCTCCGCTCCCATCCCCTGCTGGCCAAGACACCCAAGGCCCCGTGGGACCCATGTTCCTGCAGCATCCCCCAGAAATCCCCCATTCGGGACGCATCCGAGCCTGATGCAGCTGTGCAGCCGCTGCAGGGGGGCAGGATGCATCCAGAAAAAGGGAGCATGAGGAGCAGTCAGTGGGAGAGACGGGAGGCGGCGTGCCGAGATCACAGCCTCCCAGGTGTTCCTGCAGAGCCCCAGGCAGCGGGAGGATGAGATGCTTTTCTCTCTTTCCTAGGCCGGGGCTTGCTTATGAAAACTGAATGACGCGCCCTGGTCCTCGCCACCAGCCCCGTTCCTTGCGGGTTTCTGTGTGCTGCGGTTGCATTTTGCGGACATCTGGATTCAATAACCCTGCTGATACAGCCCATAAAATTAGAAACCGAACACTGCAGAAGGCAGAGGTCAGCGAGTGATTCATCCCCATATAATGCGCAGGGGCCGGGGCGCTCCGTGACTTGGGATGGGGCTTGGCGGGTTCCTGGGGGTGCAGCGGGGCAGCCCCCTGCCCACGGCCGGGAGGGGAGGTGGGAAAGCAGGGGGAGGCAGCTCTCTCCTCCGGCACTGCCCTGACCTTGGGGGGGAACCAGGGCCCAGCCGGGTCCGCTTGGGCTCCTGGCACCTCCAAGCATCCCTGTGGCTTGCGGGGGAAGCGTTGTCCATCCCAGCATCATCAGGACTTGGGAAAATTGGGCTCGTTTCCTCTCCACAAACTTCTTGTGTAACTACAGGCAGATCCTTGCCTTCCTTCTGGCCTCCTCCCATGGCCACCGATGCAGTACTCCAGCCCACCAAAAGCCCCGACTTAGGTGGAGAAGCCTACACGTGTGCGCTGGCTTGGGCAGCAAGGCCGAGCTGCAGCCCTTCAGCTGCTGCTCTTCCCTGCACTGCCCTCCCAGCACCCGCGTGCCCGTGTCACCATCCCTGCTGGCAACAGGGCACAGCAGGAGGTGGCTGCAGTGTCCCAGTGTCCCCTGACTGCTGTCCCAGCTGGCCGAGGTCCCAGATGGAGCCGGGTCCCACACTGCCAGCCGGCACCAGCACTGCCTGCCGCGGGGGTGCCACGGCCCTGTCCTGCCCATGTGGCTCCGTGTCACCGCTGTCCTGAGCCTGGTTGGGGGAGGTGACAAATCTCATCTCCTCCTTGTGATGCCCCATTGCTCCTCTCCCCAGTGAGTGAGTGGAGCCGATGTTTTGTTCAGCCATGTGCCAGCTGGGGTGGGGACCAAAGGGCTGGGGTTGGGCTGGCGGCCACCTGGGGGCTTGGAGCTCGTGGCTTCGTGATTAACAGCCTCACCTTGCCTTATTGAGACAGGGAAGGAAAGAGGAGAGGAAAGAGTAGAGACCAGAGCATGGATTCAGGCTGGGCTGCTCTAAAAGCAAATTTCAGGAAGGCCGGACAGCCTCGTCCCTGCAAGCACCAGACGTGGGTGCAGGCGTGCTCCTCGCCTCGCGTCTGCTGCCCGAGCTCTGAGCAGCGCTGGTGCCTGCTCACTGCGTGTGCTCTCGGCAGCCAAGAGACTGAGAAACTCGCATATTTGCAGGGTGACAGCATGCAGCCCGCTGTCTCCGGAGCACAAAGGCAATCACCAGAGAGATGAAGGATTGTTTTCATCATCCTAAGTGCGGGCACTGACTCACACAGAGGCGCTGGGTGATGGGGGAGGGATTTCAAAGTCAGGAGGAGAGCCAGAGCCTGAATCCTGCCTTACCTGCAGGCTGCAAAGAGTTTCAGGCTGTGTTTGCTGGAGCGAGATGTCCCTTGGGCTGTTGGCTGGAAGCTGGATGTGACTCGGCTTTTCTGGGCAATGCAAGACAAGACGGGCAGTGCTGAGAGGGGGTCTGATGCTAGGGCTGGTGGCAATGGGATGCAGGCAGCAGCAGCACACCAGCTGCCACCACCCCTTTGTAGCAAGGTGCAGAAAGCATTTAATTCTGGAGGGAGCGGCGGCCCGTACCTCCTGCCAGGGTCAGCTTCACACTGGGGATGTGCACGGGTCAGACTGGGGAAAAGCACTGGTTGAACTGGGGAGCTGGGCTAGGGCTTGGTCCTGCTGCCGGGGCTCCCGCACAGCTCTGCAGCACTGGTGTTTGACGCTGATTGGGAAGAAGAGGGGAGGTTCAAGGCGCCCCGCTGCAGGACCCCAGTCTAGATGAGGTTTTAATGTAAATGTCATTTTTGGTCTTAATGGTTCTTCCAACTTCTCTCACCCTGTTTGACCTCTTGAAGGCATTATGAGCCCACTGGTTCTGCTGGCATGAAATCACATTTTCCTACTGCCCTGTAGCCAAGACGATAATCTCTGGAGCCACTTCCTGGGTAATTTTTGGGGTGGATAATATTTGTGGTTTCCCTTGTGCTCGCACAAGTATTTATATATGCGATTGCACGAAGCAGCTCTGAGCATCTTTCCCTTCCAAGCCCTGACGTCTCCGAGATTTCCCTCCCCAGCTCTTCCTCCTGGGCGAAGCCGTTAATCTCCCGGCCGGCGTCGCGCTCCTTCGCACCCGCCCTGCCAAATCCCTCGCCTTGCCGGCGGGAGCTCGCTGACAGCTCGCGGTGTTTGCAGCCACCCAGGTGCTCTGGCACGGCGGGGCTTCGCGGCTCCTGCTGCTCCGTGGGGGACACGGATGCCGTGGTCCCTGGGGGCTGTGGTCCCTGGCCGTGCCCGTGCAGAGTTTTTCGGGAAGCCGAGCGCAGTGCCATTGTGCGAGTGTGATTTTAGTGGTAGCAGGGATTAATCTGAGCCGGGGGGATGCTGCTTCATCCCGCGGCATTGATCCCAGTGTGAAATCCCAGGGATGCTCCTCACCCTCCATGCCCCATGGCTGGTGAGTGCAGGAGTCCCTGAAACAAAGGGGGGACACAGGATTTTTGCAGAAACCCCAATATCCAGCGCTGGGCAAACGAGTTGCCAAGAGGAGGTCTCGTGTTTTGCCACCAGGCTCCAGGGTGGACTTCTGCAGATTCAGCTGGGCTCTGGGCTCTGTCCCCAGAGTCCCTGAAGGTGTGACTGGGGACTTCAGCATGGGGCAGGTGCTGCGATGCCCGGAGCTCTGTGAGCACGTGTGGCTTCCCTCCCAGTGCTGCCCTGAACATGCCCACGGACCTTCCCGCTGTGCTTCACAGGGATGGCTCTCGGCCCCTTCCCCATGCAGATTTCGCCCCTTTTAAGGCGAATTTTCATCCCGTCTGACTTTGCTGAAGGCAAATTGATATTCCCCGAGGAATCACGGGCAGGATGAAAGGCCAGCGAGATCTTTTTTTTCTGGAAGCTTTGGCTGGATTACTCTGGGCTTTTATAAATATGCAGATCAAGTACATGATCTGTGTTTCATTTCAAGGATATTTTATTAACTTTATTTTTTCCGACTAGTCATAGCTTGAGTGTGGCTTGGCTGAGCAGCTTCAGACTTTTAATAGCTTTGGCCTCAGTGCGAGCTTGTGCTGTTAACTAATTTGCAACGGGTTTCTTTAATTACGAATGGTCTTGCTTCTTCTCATTGCCGCAGCCTGCACAGCAGATCCACCTCTCAGAGACCACGTGCCTCGGCCACGAGGGATTTGCGAGGGCTGGGGCTCAGCTGGGAGCACAGACGCGGGGCCACACAGGCATCGGGGCGTCTGCAGGCAGAGCACCGGGCACGCGTGGGGGATGCCAAAGGGAGAAGCGGTGTGGGGAGCTCTTAGCGAGAAGAGGGATGCTCGTTTTTCTGAAAAATCACACCCAAGCAGGCCCAAATGCTGCAGTCAGGCATCAGCTGCAGCTGAAAAACACCCAGCTGTCTCCCCCGGTGGAGTTTCTTCTCTGGGACGGGGGCCGCAGACGTTTCAGAGCCTGGGGAGCGGTGCTGGGGCTGGAGCAGCCTTGGTGGGGAGGAAATGCCTGGCCAGAGGAGGAAAAGCAAATTAAGCAGGAGCTCTTTCTGTGTTGCTAATTGCCAGTGTTTTGAAAAAAAAAAACCCACCACACAAACAAACAAACAAAAGCCCCAAAGGATTTTGCGGTGGGGCGGGAGCTCTGTGCTGCTGAGGTGTGCATTGTACACCGGGCTGGTTTTGGTGTTGCTGCTGCATTTTGGGGGGGAATTGCATCAAATCGGGCTGTGCTCTGCGCGGGGCCAGGCAGGTGCTGAAGCACCCGGCCCTTTCAGGCTGGAGCATGGGCTTAGGGCAGGAAGCAGCCACAGAGGGCAGGAGAAGTGAAGCAGATGGGGTACACCACCCTGTGGAGCTTGCTGGTGGCCAAACGTGGCCGTGGCTGGGGCAGGTTTAGCTTCGGGACAAGGAGAAAGCAGCAGGGTGGGTGCAGAAGCTGTTGGGTGTGTTTGGGTCCCTTCCTCCCGTTGCATTTTTGCTCTGCTTGCACCCAGCACCGTGTCCAGCCGGGGTGGGATGTGCAGAGGCAGCTGCCGGCTTCTGAATCCCACCCTGGCTCCGGCCGGCCGAACCGCGTGCGCTCTGCAGCCGAAACAACAAAAAGCTCTTCCCACCTCCCCCCCTCCTTTTGCTCGCCCCCAGCTCCGAAAGCACCAGGGGAGTTCAGGAGTTTCACACAGCATCCAGTTTCAGGCAAATGTTTTCTGTAAAGCTAATTGCAAATATTCCCCCGCGCCCTTCCCACTCACACGAGACCGCTGCGGGGGCCGGGGCTCCGCGGGGTTCCCGCGCATCGTGGGGACGGGGACGGGGATGGGGACGGGGTCGGGGTCGGCTGTCCCCGTGCAGCAGTGAGAGGAGGCAGTGAGGGATTGCAGCTGGAGCCGGGAGCTTTTGACAGACCCTCGTAAGCTCCCGGTGCTTTCTGGCATCCGCTTAGCCCCAGAGCCTGGCCATCCCCAGGAATTTATGATGCAAATGTTCGCCCCAGACTTTTCAGAGGCGAGTGTGAAATGGTGTAAATCATCAGGATTTGCAGAGCCTGAGCTGCTCGGGATGAGTGTTTTCCGGTGAAAATGTTTTTAGCAACCCCCCCCCTCCCTCTTCTCCATTTCTTCAATGCACACCTTGCTCGGCAAGGCCCATTGAGCAACCCTGGTGCTGCTATCCCCGGGATGCCTGCATTGGAGCCGATGCAGGGTTGTTGCAGCCAATGTCTGTGGGTCCCCAAGGGACCCTGTCTGCACCCTGTGCCCTGCATCCCGCCGGGGTGCTGCTCCGTCCTGCGCCTGTCCCGGTGCCGGGCTGGGGCATGCGGATGGAGCGAGGCGCAGGTTTAGGAGCCGGGCACTGACTTTTGGTGAATTACCTTCATGTTCTTAATTCTCCGCTTACCGCCAGTGTCACAACAAGAGAGCCTGGAAAGGCGCCCGAGCGCACCAGAAAGGAATCTAATTTCTTTTCGAGGGAGTTGCTGCAGAAAAACATTTGAGTTATTTGCTAAGCCCCAATAATGATACTTTGCATTTGCATTGCAGCTTCCACCTAAGGGCATCTTGGCACAGGCGGTAATTAAACCTCCGAGCCCTTGCGAGGCAGACAAAGCCCTTTTCTAACGTTTGACAGACAGCTAAACTTCGGGCCAGGGTCAGATTAAGTGGCTTGTTCAGCGACATACATTGAGTGTGCAGCAAATCCAAACTCAAACAAGAGCCCTGCTCAGCCCAAAGAGACGTTTGGGATTCTGGTCCCTCCGCTCCGCTCCGGTTGGCTTTTTGTAAGCCCCTGTCGTTTGACGGCAGCTCGGAGACATCCCTTCTCAGCATTAAGCGCAGGAAGGTCTTTTGTCAGACTTAGGCGACAAGGAGAGCTAATTGCAAATTCAGTTTGGGTTTAGAAAACGCAGCTTGGTCCACATTAGCTCAGCAGCCACAGAGCCATCTCTTAGGGCTTAGCATCAGTGCTATATTCACTTCGGGTCTGTTTTCTTTAGAGCTTTATGGTCAGTAATTAATGGTATAATTACACATGGGCATAATGAGGGCTCCTGACACTGCGGAGCTCAGGGGCAGGGCGTTGCTCCTCGCTCGTTCCTGTTCCTTTACTTTGGAAGGCGGCTGGCTCCGGGGTCTGCTCGGAGCTGGCTGCCCAGCTCCCGACGGGAGCATTGTGTGCCAGGGTCAGGAGGCGCCTCTGCTCTGCAGGGAAGCCTCCTGGCATCCTCTGTTGCCTGCACCACTCGCTGGCCTTCCTCATCTGTTGGGTAAATCCCAAAGGGAATGTTCTGTTGGGAATTCAGCCTGGCCGGTCCCCTGTAGCAGGGAGAAGAGGCTGGCAGAGCTGCTTGAGCTGCCCCTTTGGGCTCTTTCTGGGTTTCCGAACGGCCTCCCCTCCACGCAGCCTCTTGGTTGAACACGAGCAGATTTGGAGATGCAGGATGTGTGCGCTGGGGGGGTTACAGCATGTACATCCAGGCAAGGGGGGCACATGGTGGGCTTTTTGGGGTCATTTTGCAGGAAGAGCCCACACTTGGCCATGTTCTTTCTGTTGGGTAGGGGTGCTGTGGCAGGGTGAGATCCGAGACCAGCCCTCCTGGTCCCCTGCCTTCCCGTCTGGCAGCGGGGACGTGCGCGGTGAGGACAGGTCTCCTGCCCCAGGCCATCAGAGAAACGGGGAGCAGGCAGACCCCAGGTAGAGCTGGTCCAGGGTTCATCGCCTACCCTGGCTGCCCTAGGGATGGGGACGTGAGCCCACAGCCCGACCTGGGAGCTGCTCACCACGACCCTGTTCTGGGTGCTGCCACCGCAGCACCCGGTGCCACCTGAGCCCTGGCAGCCATCGGGGGCGGCCGGGCTGGAGGACCCCTGTCCCCCCAGCTCACACCTTGGCTGCTCTTCCATCCCCATCTACTGGCCAGCCTGGAAAAGAGCTTTTGGGGGAAATTTTCCATGAGGCTGCAGAGCTGGAGAAAAAGAGCAGCCGAGTGGCGTCGACTCGGTGACCCTTGTGCCATCCCCACCGGGCAGCGGCACCGTGAGCAGGTCTGGCTGCAGGGGGAGGCTGTTCCAGCTCGGGTAAATCCAAGTGCTCCGCTCTGAGTTTTTGGGAGGAGTTTTGCAAAACCCCGAGGAACCCATGTGCGGAGAGGGAAACTGCTTCGTGCTCAGCCCGCGTTGGTGTCGGGTCTCTAATGAAGTGTTATTTCGCCTTCTTCCTTTCCGTGCTGGCTCTGGGAGCAGAAAGCGGTGCTGGGGGCCTGGTGGGGCAGCAGAGCTCCGCGCGACCTGGGGCAAATGTGCAGCTTTCTGCTTTTTTGGGGTGTTCTTCCAGAAAGTGGGTGAATGCATCTCGAGGGAAGAGACTTCACCCCCTGCTTGCTCTGAATGATTTGGAAATGTTCAGTGTGAGTTTCCGATAAAATGGTTAGGAAAGAAAGCGGTATTTATGTTCCTGAAAGTGCACAAGTGCAACACCCAGAACCCCCCCTGCAGTTCCTTTATTCATTTCTGCTTCAGATCATCCTGTCCTTGGGGTTTCGATGGGAGAAATGATGAATTGGATGCAAAGGGATTTCTCTGCAGCCTGGGAAGTCAGGAGCGTCAGGCACGGGGGGCACAGGGGCAGCTCCCATCCCTCCCTCCCAAGGCTTGCCTTCCTGATCTGCTGGCTGGGCGATGTCTGCCTTTCACAGATACAGATCTGAAAGAACGAGAGTTGTTGGTAGCTCTGAGCAAAGAAAATCGGCAGGTTGCAGTGGTGCCAAGCAGAAGATGCCCTTAAAAATTTTGCAGAGAAAATGCCCCTTCCTGCCCCTGCAGGGAGGTTAGCCCATCCCCTGCTGATTTACAGGAATCGGTAGCTGTGGTGTAAGGAGCTGTCTCAAACCCCAGCCAGCCGTAGCCATCCTCCATGCTCAGAAAAGGAGCCACAGGCCTGGATGTTGGCAGACACAGCTCTACTTCTGCTGCCCTGCTTAACCTCAGCAAAGCATGGTGTGACTGCCCAGCCCCTCTGATCTCTAACCAGAGAAAGAGAAAAAAAAAAAAAAAAAAAGAAAATTCCTCCTAAATATGCAGCCAAACCAGGGACGATGCATGCCCTGGGGATGGGTGATGGGATGCTGGCTGCGAAGTTTTCATGGGTTTGTGAATTGTCCTTAAAGGATGATGTGCAGCTGCAGAGGGCTTACTGCCTGTGTTATGCATCTGCTGCTGCCAGAAAAATGATCAGAAAGAAAGTCGTGCCGGCAGCTAAAAGCAGAATATCTACTAAATCTCAGGTGGGCAGCTGAGCCTGGATTTTGTTCTGGTAGCTGCAAGCTGTGATTCAAGCCTCACACACCCTCCCGACCCTGGGAGCACACCGAGCTATCAAACACAGCGAAAAGCAGGCTGCAAATCCAGCAGCAGGTCTCAGGACGTGCCGAAGCCCCCTCTGCTTAGTAGAGGACTGGGGACACATTCAAAATTCAGTAAGGGATTTTGCTGAGATTGTGTGGAGCTGGGTCTGACCCCTGCACACCTTATGGGATTTTGCATCAGCCCGAGCCTCGGGGAGAATATGTTCAAGTCGTAGCCATCCTAGCTGATATAAAGAATAAGAGGGACATCTGTGCCTCATGCACCCAAGCGTGGCAAGGGCTTTCAGACCCAGAGGTGGGGAGGGGGTGGCAGTGTGGAGGTGCTGGGCTGCTGGGGAAACCTTCACCACCTGCATCTCGCTTGGGTCCTGTCCCTGCAGTGACAGGAGTGGCGCGGTGCGGGAAGCTCGTGTGCTGCTCCTCTTCCATCTGCTGGCAATTAAAAGCCCAGCCACCAGCTTTATTGCCAGGAAACAAACATATCCCTTCGTAGCACCAGTGGGAGACTGGGTGATACTGGTTGGTACTGGATCCTGGAAACCACTTTAGTTGATGAAGATCGCCCAAGTCCCCATGTCAGAGCTCTGGGCTGCAGAGGCCGAGGCTGGCTCTGTGCAGTAGGGCAGCGTTGATATTTTCTGCAGAATTTTGTGTATGCAAAAAAAAAAAAATGCTGAAATTCCCAAGCCCTCACTTCCCAGGCCCATCTGGAAGGCATTTTTGCCTCTGACAAGTTTAGCAAGAGTTTACCAGCAAGATCTGTTTCAGTGAGGGTGGCTGGGAGCTAGATGATGCATCTGGTGCTTATTTTAGCAGGTTCGGATGGAGTGTGGAAATCCTGCCTTTGTACCAGTGGAAGGAAACTTGAGAAAGGTGGGCGAGGAGCAGAACAATGCTTTGCTTGTCTGAACAGGACAGGTCCTTTTTGGCTGCATAAGCTGTCCCACGGACAGTGGTGGCCTCTGTAGCACAATAAAGGGCGGTCTGCTCCGGCGGGACTGGCAGGCAGTGGTGTCCCTGTTGTCTCAGGCATTTTGGGTTGAGATGAAGAATGGGATCTCTGCGGTGTCCTGTGATGGAGCTGGGCTCCAGCTGTGGCTCCTACGAGCTCCCTGGGTCTTGCAGCAAGCTCTGACAAGCACTGCTTTCTTGTTTCTGCCATCCAGCCCTGGCTTGTGGTCGTCTTCCAGGATGCAACTCCCTCGTATTGCTGAAAAATCTTTCCCTAGTGAAGCTTTCTGACTTTATGCTCCTTTGAGGGATGTTTGTTGCATTCTGCTCACGTTCATTAAGGAAACGTTCCATTACCTATGGTCTGCTCTTCTTCAAGGACACCGTTTCTTCCATTTCCTAGATTGTGTTAGACAAACGGTGTTGTTGTGGTAGACGAACAGCCCAATTTTTCCTTATCTGCCTTCAGAGCATCTCTGATTTAGCTTCCCCTGGGAAAGCAGGTGAAATCAGCTTAATTGGAGCCAGTTGCAGAGATCTGTGGTGCAGGACTCAGAGAACCTGGTGGCTGCCGACTTCTTCCCAAAGAAGCTTGGCTGTGTGTCTACAAACCATGCGTGTGTACACGTGTATGTATGGCATGAGCACAAGTGCCTGAATTAGAGCCGTGACCCTCTGGGGGGCTGTTGTGGTCTCGCAGGGCTGGAAAGCTGTCAGGTAGGTGTTTCGGGGCAGAGAGGGATGGGGGGGGCACTGCTGGGGAGTCACAGAGAGTGGGATGGCTCCTGGGGGCACTGCTGGGGGTGCCTGGCAGCCAAATTGCTCTGTCTGGTGCCATCGCCCGCCTTGCTGGGACCAGGGATGGGACGGGGTTAAGGGCTCTGCAGGCAGAACACCAGGCTGCCCCGTGCTTGTGTGCGCTGCCTCGGTGGCAGGGAGCCACCAGGACCCGCTGGCTGTGGGACGTGGCGAATCCCAGCGCTGCCACTGCTATCTCCCCCTCGATCTCTTCTAAGTGCACAGCCTGCCAACTTTGTGAAGGAGCTTATCTTCCCAATTACCTGTGATCTTTTGCGATACAAGACACTTAATCAGCGTCTCCTGACTTCTTGTCAGATTAATTACCACCAGGATATGTCTTTTCTGCTGTTTGCTGCTGAATCCGGTCATGGGAAAGTGAAGAGAGCACCCTGCACCTGGTGGGGGGCTGGCAGGAGGGTGGCACCGGGGGTCTCCACGAGCAGTGCTGCTTCTGCGGGGTCCGCGGGCCCATCCTGCAGCCCTGGGCTGGCCTGGGTTTTGCAGGGAGCATTACTTGCTTGCAGACTTATGTTTGGCCCCGCAGGACTCCTTCCCCTGCCCATTTGTGCAGCTGCAGCCAGCGGTGCAAACCAACCATGGGCACATGGGTCAGTTTTGGGGGACACAACACAGCCAGGAGGGATGTGCCAGGGTGGGCAAAGAGAATCATGGAGTTGTCTGGGTTGGGAAAGACCTTCAAGATCACCAATTCCAAAGACTTTCCCATTTCCTTTTCCCACTCCACCCACTTAGAGAGGGGAAAGGGAGTGGGAAAAAGGCTTTTTGGGCTCCCGGAGAGTATCACGAGGCTTTTCAGCTTCGATTTGTGGGCAGAAATAGTTTTGTCAGCTGCTCTGTGGACAGCGTGGGCTGCTCTCACATGCACGTGTCCTCCCCTGGTTTCTCAGGCTGTGGCCACGCTCTGGCAGCAAGCAGAGGTGTGGAAACCGAGCCCTGTAGGGGTGGTGTGCGTGCCCCCGAAGGGGTTTGGGTTGGCAGCTGCCCACTTTGCTCCGCACACCCGGTGTGATGATGGGCAGCCCATTCCCTCCTGTGCTGGGGTGTGTGGGGGATGCTCAGCGAGTGCTGCTCCACACATGGTGCCCGTTAGGGGTTCTGGGTGTGCAACTGAGCAGAGAAAATGGTAAAAAAAAAAAATGAGGTCGCAGAGAGCAGCTGGCAGGACAGTGCTTCTGTCCTTCCCCCAGTGCCCCCACCAGGAGCCCGATGTGCCGGGGGCAGGCAGGAGCAGGGGCTCTGTTCCATGGCTGTCATGAGACTGATGTCCCCCTGGGGGTGGCACTTTCCTTGGTGTTTTGTAAGGGCTCCTTGCTTTCACCTTCTTGTCTTGGCCGGGGTGAGAGCACCCTGGAGGTGCTGTGGGGTCCTGTGGGGGTTGCAGCACCCACCTGTTGCTTGCTTCTGCTTGGCTGCAGGCCTCCCCGGGGGGATTTGCTGGGGAGAATGAACTGCAGCTCCCAAAAGACTTAAACCTGAAGTTGCTCTTTGTAAGGTGTGATGTCTCCCTTGCACAAGTCCACAAGGGATATGTGCAGCACCAGCTTGCTCTGCATCGAGCTCAGGAGATGCCAGGCCAGGGAGTGCGTCCAGGAGCTGCTGTCCTGCTCAGCCCACGTGTGTGGAGAGAGGTCGCCGTGGGTCTGTTCATGTCAGAAAAAAACACAGATAAAATCTGAAATGTTTTCCCAGAAATCTCCTTATCTCTTCCCCCTCTCCCTGACAGAGGCTGCAGAGCAGAAGTGTGTTTGGAGCCCGCCGGGCTTTTCCCATGGAGCGCTTGGCTTGTTAAAATCTTTGACATCAGGGTTCTTTATTACCTGCAATAAAATGCCTCTGCTAATCTTTAACATGCAGCGTGCGAGGGGAAAAGGATTGCATTAAAAACCTGTTTATGGGAGTGTTACTAAGAGTTGTAGAAAGGAGTAAAAGTGAATGATGGCTGAAGAAAGCCCGCCGCTGGGGCAGCGGAGGCGCTGCCCTGCCAGAGGTGCTGGCAAAGCGGCACAAAGGGCTTGGTCCGCACCTGAGCACGGAGCGCAAGGAAAGTCCAGCACCTCCCTCCCTCCCCACCTTTGTTTTGCAGTGATTTCCAGGCCTGTTGCTTTTTATCACCCCAGTGTTAATTCAAACCTCCTCCAGCAGAGCAGCCTGCAAACGCGCCCGCGTCTCGCAGCTTGGGTGCACGGTGTGAGCGCGGGGCTGCGTGGGGCCCGCAGCTCAAACCTGAGCGGCAGCTTCCCTATTTGAGGTAGTATGGACAGCATTTGAGTATTACAAAAATAGCCTTTTCTGCAGCAGTTAGTATTTTTTTTTTTATAAGGCTGCCATTTACTGTGATATCTTAATGCCTCGTGGTTTTTGGTATTTTTATTCTCCCATTTATTTTCTGCTGTTCCCCCTCCGCGCAGCAGGGAGCTGGGCTCTGCGGCTGGGATCCGGGCCGGCAGCGCCCTGCCTGCTGCTCCAGCAGCCTAACAGAAACTGTTCAGCCCTTCAGAAGTGTAATTGGGTTTCAGTCTTGTTCGAGACAAGGTTTGGGAGTGTCTGAGCTGTAATCGCACTGACATGCCTGTTCCCAGAACTCAGCTATTAGATTTCAGACAACGGAGAGGAACAGCATCAGGTGTCGAGTATTTTCTGCTGCTCCTACTCCACAATCTATTTTTAATATCATTTTTATTGCGTTCAAGATAAACAGAGAGTGGATGAGTTCCCATGGGAATCGGTCTATCCACCACTCACGCCGGTTTAGTTGAGGGGAAAGTACAGTCACGCGAGGGCCTCCGATGCCTTTGGTGCAAGATTCCCCCTCTTTTTATGATTTCATTGTATTTACCAACTCCGGTTCACGTTAAGGCAGGAAGCGGCTGGTGCCTTGCCACATGGTGGAGGGAGGGAAGGCAAAGGGACATTTCCCTTTGCCACCTGCCTGTGCGGGCTCCCAAAGTGGGACAAAGCAGACCAACAGGTCCCTGCTGCCCCCAGCCTGTGCACAGCTCTGCTCTGGTCTGGAGAGTGTGCTCCATGTGCCCACAGCAGCACGTTTCTGTAGCACTGCCCTGACTGCAGGGACAACGTGTTTGGCCAGGGAGGCTGGCAGGAGGATGTCCGTGACCCTAAGGAAACATACATCCCGTGATGGGGAGCAATTTGGTGGCAAACCCCGCAAACGGCAGTGTCAGGAATAGGAAGGAGATGTAGGAAAGAGCTGATGGGTTCAAGAGAGGGATCTGGAGCATCGCCGGCAACTGCACTCAAGAAAATGTGTGGAGTGTTTGGGAGGTGGGGTCGGTGCCATGTGGGGAGCTGGGCGGTGGCAGATGGAGCCAGAGGGGACATCTGCCCCTGGCAGTTACGGACTTAGATCTGGAAGAATTTCTTGCTTTTATGCTGGAAGCTGAGACCTCAGAGCAAGGGCCCTGCCAGATGAGGCCTGGAGAGAAACATTCCTCTCTGCGGTTGCATTTTTGGGAAGCCAAAAGTCACAGTGAGCTTCTTCAAAGGCAGCCCTGAGAGCCCTGCTCCGCAGATGGGCTGCGTGGCACCAGCTCCGATCCATCTCCCTCTCAGTAGTGCAAACCAGGCCCGTGCTGCTCAGATCTGCAGGGCTTCGTGTAAGCCACGTGCAGAGCAGCTGGAGGGAATCGGTAGGTGAGGGACCAGAAGCAGGGGTTGGGATCTGTTGGCGCAGGTGTTAACAAGGCACTTAGCACAGCCCTGGAGGATGGGGCTTTGGTTTGGAGAGCCCAGGGCCTCGCAGGGTGCTGGGGAGGGCTTCTTGTCCCCTGTGTCCCTGCTGGGGTGGTGGAGGTGACACAGCTCGTGGTCTTCAAGGGATGAGTGGTGCAGCACTGGGACACTTTTAATGGGAAGCCATCACCGGAGGCATGGCACGGGCTGGGATGCTGAGCAGACCCCGTGCTCGTGGGGACACTCAGCCCTGCACCATGTGTGCCTTACTGCAGGTGGACGATGTGTCACCCCTCCCCATGGCCCAGCAATGACATGTTGGGCTGGGTCCCCTCCCGGGGCGCTGCCCTGCTCCGTCCTGCACCCCAGCTAATTAATGCCCTGCAGAGGAGCTTGGCCACGAACCTGCTGAGCAGGAAAGGCTGACACCTCTATCTGCTGGAAATCTGCTCACACCCCTTGGCCAGAGGCTGGGGCTGGGCTGGAGGAGATTAACAGATGCAGCAGTGATGCCACAAGGAGGGACACCACAGTCAGTCCTTGCCCTTATTGTCACCGGGTGGTGACAAACCTCCCGCAGGAGGAGCTCCCAAACGTCTGCCTAACTGCAGCACTGGGCCTTGCGTGCCGGAGCACCATGGAGGATC
This sequence comes from Anser cygnoides, assembly GCF_040182565.1. Lineage (NCBI taxonomy): Eukaryota > Metazoa > Chordata > Aves > Anseriformes > Anatidae > Anser > Anser cygnoides. Next base: position 3,355,662 of record NC_089891.1, on the reverse strand, counting down.
CTGAATTTGGGTTCCCCCTTGTCCCTCACCACAACCAGGAACTGGTGGAGGTGGGACCATGCTCTCCAGGGACGTGCCCAACTCCTGGGCTTCCCATGCCACTGTGGCCCCACCAGCACCGAGGCTTTGTGCTCCCCAACCACCGCTGCCCTGCATGGGCCTAGCCGCCAGCTCCTGCCTGCAAACGCTGCGTACGGGTGCCGGTGCCTCCCTGGGGCAAGTCACGGAGGAAGCAGAAACATTTCCCCCTGCACATCCCAAGGAAAAGTCGGGATCTGCAGCCTGGAGCAGGGCAGGGTGGCGATGCCCCAGCCGGGCCCCACCTGGACGTGTTTGGGGGCTGTCGTCCCGCGGGGCCTCCCGGGCGGCGGGGTGGTGAATGCCTCCTTTGACACCAAGAACTAGACCGAAACTATGTCAACGGGGAGAGCGGGGCGGCTGTTCCTGTTTTTCCTGTTGGAGGCTTTGAACTGTGTCCTGCCGGGTCAGCGTGTGGGGAGACACCTCAGGCTCGGATGGGGAGGGTCTGAAACCCTAGACCCTGGGAAAGGGGAGATCGACTGCCTGGGAGAGGTATCGGTGCAGAGCCCATCCGTCCCCAGGGGATTAGATGGGAGGAGGAGGGACCTGGGGCCGAGTAGTGGCCCATGTCTTCTGGAGTGAAGGTTGAAGGAGGAGGGCAAAGTCGATGTTGGGGTGCTCTGTCTCTAAAAGGCTGGCTCTTCCCCAAATGCAATCCCAGTTTTGGGTGGAAATGTGGTCTAGAAAGAAAACCACGAAGTCCCCAAAGCACTGGGGCCCCCTGGCTGCACCTCACCTCTGGGTTTAGAAACCCCACGATGATGCTCCAGGTCTTGCTGTAACCTAGCTGTTCACTGGGCAGGTGGCCCGAAGTCAAGAGCAAAGAGCATTGCTCCGAATCAGCAGGGTGCGAGGGCAGATTTTTGGGACAGGCGTTTTTCCAGGGCTCAGCGATCCATTCTCCTGCTCTTGTACAAAGAGGTCAGCACAGAGCCCAGCCCTTTCAGCTCTCAGCCCAAAAATTAGGTAAAAGCTGCCAGGAGGGTAATAGCCTGGCTCGGGCAGGGCAGCAAAGCCGGGGGCTCGCCTGCCTCGCAGATCGATGCCCTCTGCTGAGCAGGCTGCACTCTGGTTTTATTACTGCAGCACTAAAGGCATAGAAGGTGATAGCACAGGACCTTCTCTCCAGGCACAGGGAAAGGCGAGTTGTGCTCCAGAGGCTGTTATGTGGCAGGTGGAGCGTGGGCAGACTGTACCTGCAGGCCAGGTTCACGTTGCGTAAGCCCCGGGTCCCAGTGTGCCGGCAGGAGCAGCACTGGAAGCTTTCGTCAGCCCGAGCAGAGGAGCTGGGCCAGTAGCATGCACCCCCCAGAAGCTCCCCAGAAGTGCACACGCAAAATAAATGCCGTTCAGCCGGTCTGTGAGTGTCCGCCCTCGGACACTGCTGACACAGATGGGTCAGGCCAGTGCCCCGTCCAGGACACCCGGAGAGCCCCCAGTCTCCTCCGGGAGGCATTTCCCTGCCGCCCTCTGCTTATTGCCGCAGAAAATGGGTTTATTGGCGTCAGTGTGTACAAAAGTGAGTTTTGGCAGCACGGTGGAAATCACTGTCAAGATTTATGCTAGGGCATAGGGATCCTCAGCATCATTTTTATTCTTTTGCTGACATCTAGTGTCTGAAAACCTGCAACGCAGGGTACTGAGCTTTGGATATGGGACATCGGGAATGTTTCTTGCCCTGTTTGCAGCCAAACAGGCACCAGCACCTTCCTCCTGTTCCTCTGCAGAGCCCTGAGGTGCGGGCTGAGCTTGGTGGGGGCTGGAGCACCCCATCTGGGGGATCTGACCCCACCTGGGTGTGCTGGAAAACCCAGGGTTTGCCAGGGCAGGGAGGTCTGTGGGTTTTGGTGTTTGCAGCAGAAAGTGACTTTGGAAATTCACAATTCCTTCAGGCTTTTAATCAGGGAAAAATAGCGCCGGAGCTGGGGACAGCTCGCCATTTCCCGCAGGATAACTGGTGGCACCTCCTGCTTTCCCCTCCTCTCACCCTGCTTGCTCCCTTCTTGGAGCTGGGGGGCTGAGGGCAGCCCCGTTGCCAGACCCTGGCACGCAAATCCCAGTGGAGAACTTGTGTTTTGGGGGAATTTCAGCTTCAGCAGCAGGGGAAATAGCAGTCCCAGAACAAGCACGGCACTAAGGGAAAGCTGCTGGGGGCAGAGACCTGGATGCTGGGAGGTGCTGAACACCAGCAAGGGGGGGCTGCAACCTGGTGCCGATGGATATTTTCAGGCAGAGCTGCTGGAAATTAATCCCAACTGGGGTGGGAGAATGCATTTGCAGTGGGGTGTTATACTGCTCCAAGCCTGGTGCCCCCTGATTTGACGGGCATGGAGGTGCCGGAGGGAATAAGGAGCCCTGGGGACATGTCCTCTCCTCCGGGCTCTGTGGGGCGGCTGTGTGGGGTGGGAGGGCAGCGGCAGCTCTTTTGTAGGGTGCTCTCCCCTTTATCCTGCTTCTGGTTAGAGCTGCTGGTCTGGTCCCCAGAGGTTACCTCCGAGCAGGACGTTCCCTTGTTAGAACAACCCGGTTTTAATGCCTGCTGGTGAGCAATGCTTATTAACGTCAGCTTAAGCCCTGCCCTGGTGTCTTTGCCCTCTGGCTCAATGCGTGAGTGTGTTTGTGGTGCTGGGGGGTGCTGGCGATGCCCCATGTGTGGCTCCATCTCCTGATGTTGCTCTGAACCAGGAGCTGGAAGAGGCTCCTTGGGAGGGGAGGTGACCCATTTGGGGGTGACAGATGACATTGACTGGCAGTGGACCTCAGCATTGCTTTCTGTTCATCCCCCTTCCTGGTAGGTTTTTTTTTTTTTTTTTTTTTTTCTCCGTTTTTTTCTTTTCCTCTGACGTGACAGCAGCCCAGTTTGGGCACTTGGGGCTGGTACTGCTCCTTCAGCGACTCACCCAGTGTGGACTCAGCCCCTTGCTGCAGACGAGGTGGGGAAGCCGCCTCTCCCCATGCCCCAAAATGTCACCAAGGGCAGAGGGGACCCCAGCAGAGACCTCCCCATGTCCTGACTGGTCCTGTCCCTGCGGTCACTGGCACACAGGATGGCACCCACAGACCACAGCTGCTCTCATTCCAGCCCGGTTTCAGCAAATCCCCCTAAAACATCCCCTGAAGGAATCCCTCTAAAACTCCCCCGAGGCCGTGGGATGTCCAGCAGCCTCAGCAGAGACAGCCGAGTGCTCCTGTGTCCTTGCATGTAAAATGTGCTTTAAGGTAAAACAGTGTTGTGGGAAATTTTGTGCTGAACCGTGTACACCTCTGTTCACATGACTTTATTTTGTAAAAGCCCTCTCAAATCTTGCCAGGAGTCAAGGTTTATTTCCCCTTCCTTAAGGGCATTTAATCCTGGACTCATTAGCTTTTATTTTAATGTACAATTGCTGAGGAGAGAAAAAAACAGAAATATTTTGTCTCAGGGAAAAGATCAGATATAGCTTTATCCTGAAGCCATCAGAGATGCTTATCAGCTTATTTTCTTTCTTCCCCAGCTGTGCGAGCTTGCAGAAGAACCAGTTTTGCTCAGCTTTGGCTTTTGGAGAGAAGAAATGATTGCTGGAGAAACGGAGCTGGGCAGCAAGTCCCTGCTCAGGACGGGGTGATGCATTGAGCATGGGATAGCAAACAAAACACGTCGCTGCATGGGATCACTGCCCTGGGTGATGGAAGCACTTGGCTTTAAAAAAAAAAAAAAAGCAGGGAGATTTTTTCTTTCCCTAGTCATTTATGCAGAAAAACACCCTCTGAATGGGGTGTGGTTTCCTTCGGCAGCTGAAATCGCCTGCCTCTTGCTTTCAGCTACAACCAGCCAAAGTTTCCAAAATAAAAAAAAAGCATTAAGTGTGATTATTGGGCAAGACTTGCTTCTTCCTCAGACCTCACTGCAGCCTTCCCCAGCCCAGGGCTGCCTGGATGAGGAGCGTGTCAGAGCCAGTGGCTGGTGGTGAGGGCCAGCAAACCCCCTTCTGCACAGCTGGGATGAGGTTTGCTTGAGAACCAACCTTTTGCCAAAATGTTCTCTTGCTGAACATCACCTTTGCAATAATAATAACAAAAGAGAGAGAGACAGGAAAGGGAAGTTGTTGTTGTTGTTTGTTTGTTTGCTTGTTTGTTTGTTTTTCAGGTTAAAACAAGAGAAAAATGCTCCAGCTGCCGCAGGTGGAAGCCCAGTGGCAGGGGTGGGAGTGGGAAGGCTGTGGTGGCTCAGGAGGTGGCTTCCTCGCAGAGGCTGCCCTGACACAGCGAGGACAGAAAGAGTTAACTTTGGTGTGGCTAGAGGAGCTCAGGTGTGACTCTGTTTTCCTTCAGGATTACAGCAGGCAAGGCAGCAACAGCTTTGGGGTGAGGTTAGAAAATGCCTCCCCAGGAGACCTGGGGCTCCATCCCCGTGGCACATGGTTGCAAGGGCAGCGCCTGCCCTGGGGACAAAGCTGGCTGAAGGACCTGGTCGGTGGGAAGGGAAAGCAGCTGGGGAGCTTGGATTTGGCCCGTGCTCAGGAGAGCAAAGAGGATGAGATTTTCTCTGGCCGTGGATGTGGCGGTGGTGACATCCTGCGTGGAGCATCTCCATGCTGCCTTCGGGAGCTGCTGAGCCACTGTTCCACCATGCTAAAAGCAGAAACCTGCTCACATACAGCCCGAGTAAGTGAAGAATAAATGTTTTTAGGTTTAACTCTGGAAGCAGGTTTGATAGGTAAGTGGAAAAGAGCGAGGTTTGAAAAACGACAACCTGTCCTTGCTCTGCATGTCTTTGCTTTCTGCCCCCAGGAGGAGCAGGGCTCGATCCCACAGCAGGTGCCTCTTGCCAGTGGATGGTTTAACAACAAAACCTCTGGTGCTGTGCAGGTGCCAGGGCTGCTGCTGGTGCTGTGCAGAGGGTGCCCAGCGCTGCGCTGCCAGCCCCGAGAGCTCTGCAGGCATGTGGGGACCAGGGGGTGTGAGGCCGGGGCTCCAGAGGGACCTCGCCCACGCAGGGAGCTCTCCCACCCTATTTTGGGCCCCCGGTAAGAGACGTTACAGAGCATCTTGGCAGGGCTGGAATGTGGCATCCATCCCCGGGGCCGTATCCTGACTGCTCAGCAGCTCTTCCTCTGTCCCTTTCCAGTTTGCAGTCTGAAAGGTGGGTTTGGGTCTTTCCAGGCTGCTTCACACGGCTCTTCCAGCTGTGTTTTAAAGCACTGATTGCATTCCTACAAGCACATCACCTGTGTTCACTTAGCAATAGAAGTTTTACCTTCTGCTGCTGGCAGAGGGCTTGTTCAGGCTCTGAGAGGCGATACAGGTGATGTTTTCAAAAGGTGCAGTGTCCAAGCTAGATGCGACCTGACCCATCCTACAGGAGAGGACTCCGGTCCAGCTGTGGGCACCTGGCACCTACTGCAGGACTTGGTGAGTTTTCTCTTCTGAACCCAGAGGCTGGCTCAGGGATGGTGCTGGTCCATTCGCAGGGTGAACTTCTTCAGAGCCATGTGGTGGACGACTGGAGCCAAAATGTCCACAGAAAGCAATTCTCAAACTGCAGAATAACACCCGATCTATCACGGTAAAGCAGCACAGAGCTGGGTTTGCTTCCAGGCTGCTGTTGGTCTTCCTGCAAAATGATGATAGTCCTATTTCTGCCCCGTTTCTGCCAGCTGGCTCCTGGGGGTCATCAGGCAGAGCTCCTGGTGAAGCACAGGACTTGGTCCATGGCTAGGGAGAATTCACATTAGGATGGGTTTTCAGGAGAAACTTGTGGCAGGGATTGCCTGGATGATTTCTTGTAGTTCGGTCTGTGTTCGTCAAAGCCAAGGCAGCCAGGAAAGAGCTGGTCTAAAACCCACAAGCTGAGTTGATGTTGGAAGGATGAAGCCAGGGTGAGGTGCTCTGGTGCTAATGAAAGAGCCAGGGTGTGCTGGGCTGAGCTCTTACCCTGCATGGGTTTGGCTCTCAGGTGGCTCTGTGACACGCTTTAGGCTGCTGCTGGAAGTGGTGGGAGGCAGCAGTCCCACCGCAGGAGAATAATGTGTCTGTGAACAACCTCAGTGGGATACATGTAATCCTGGAGCACGAGTGGGCCCGCATCGAGGAGAATAAACCTGAGCTGGAGAAAACGGCTGCTCTCACCAACAGGTGCCTCTTCTCAAAAGCAGGGTGGCCTGGGGGGTCTCCCACCATGGTGGCTGGAAGGACAGGGAGCTGGGGGAGCAGCGCCTAAACCGGGTGAGTCTTCGACTTGTGGTCTGGAGCCTGTTGGCTTCCCAGAATCATCATAAAGTAGAAGCTGGGATTTCCAGTGCATTGTGAAGGGTATTTTTCTTTTCTTTCTGCTTTCGAGCTCTATGGGATTATGCATATAGCTGCGCTAAGTTGATAAACATAGATGGATGCTAACAGGAGTTTTATTGTGGCTAGGAATACTGCTGATTCAGGAAGAGCTCCAGGGTGGATGCGCACCCCTGTGTTTGCATTGGACTGGAGGACAACCTGCCTGGGGTCACCACGGAGTCAACTGATCCCTTAATGCAGCTTCTCCGAACGCTGTAAAATGGAGAGAAAAAATAAAGGGGGGGGGGGGGGGGGGATTTTGCAGAGGGAAGTGAGACAGCCTTACATCTGCTCGTATTTGTTTTTTGCAAAGCTGTATCTTTGGGCATGCGGATGCTTATAGACAGCTCAGTGGAAGACACAAGTGCCCCCAGACCTTAGGCTGGAGCCCCCCACAGCCACCCCCTCTCTGCGACACGCTTCTCGGTTCAGACCTGCGGCGTTACGCTGCCTGCTCTGACAGCAAACGCAGCACGCCACGGACTTCCTGATTTTTTTTCAATTTGCAGAGACTGGAACTTGTCAGAAGATTGCCCCGGTCCTGATAAAACTTTCCCTTAAGAACGTGTTTCAAATCTCGGAAAGCCTCTCTTGTCAGAGCTGGTTCCTCGAGCCGCCACGTAACGAGGGCATGAACTCGCCGTGAGCGCCGCGGGGCCCGGTCCTGCCTGAGCCCAGCACCCCGCTGGCCGGGAGCTGGCTCTGCCTTGTCTGTCGGTGGAAACGTTGGAGGCTCGTCTTGACAGGGAGTGGGAAAGTGTTGGTGAGAGCAAGGCGTTCCCTGAGCTGATGATGCTGCTCTTTGCCCGGCTTTAGTGACGGGTGGCGGTGAGGTGTCTGCGGGTGCTGGGGTGATCAAAGGGAGAGGGGGGGCAGGAGGCGAGCCGGATCCCGCTGCGGTGCAACCGCGGGGCAGAGGGCAGGGAGGGCCTTTCTGCCTCCCCCAGCATTCCCCCCTCGAGCTTTGTCCTGGTCTTTTCTCAAAATGATGAAGAGCAGCCGTCAGCAGGTAATGATTTAGCATGTGGGAAGCCTGAGCTTTATCGGTGTCCCTGTCCCCGTTCCTTTTAAGCCCACGGTAGGAATCTCCTGAGCAGACAGATGTAAACTGGCTGACTAAACTGAACCCATGCGAGGTAATGTGACTGAGCCTCATAAATCCCACCAGTTCTCATGTATCAGCCCAGTTTCCTCAGCAAAATGAAAACTGCCTGCTCCCATCAGCCAGCTGTGAGGAAGGGAAGGGCTCCTGTGGGCTGGGCTCAGCCTCAAAACCCTTTGCACCCCAAATGCCATCAGTGATTTGGGCTCAAGTTTCGGCCCTGCAGTGTGTACGGGATGCTGAGCTGATCTCTCTCCTGTTTTCAGGAATAATTTCTCAGAAAAATGCTCAGAGGCAGCCCTGCAAAACAGCTCGAATGCCTCTAGGCGGCACGAGAGTGTGTCAGATCACACCCGGCATACAGCCCTCGCTTCTTGTCCGGCTCTGCATGAACATTTAGGGTCCCCCTGCTGCTGTGCTGGCTGGTGTGGGGGCAGCACGGGTGCTGTGCAGGGCACCCCAGCCCCACCTCATGTCCCAGAGAGCAGAGACGTCGATGCGGGGTTGCCCAATGTGAAACGGGAGCTGGGCCCCACACCTGCTTGTGCTGGGACAAAACCTCTGCAGCACTGCCTGGCAGTTCCCCATCCTCCAGTCCCGCTGGGGACTATTGCCCGTCCCCATAAGGTGAGACCCCAAGTGCTCACAGCCCATGGTCAGTGCTGGGTGACGTTTGTTTCTCACGCCTTTCATCGCTGCAGAGAGCTGTGGGATCGAAGTTCTGGCATCTGCAGCTGGGCCCCCCACCCGCCACATCTCTGCCCCCGGGCCGAAGGCAGGGAGGGATCTCCCCAGGTGTCGGCCGCGGGTTCGGTGGGCTTCCTGCTGCTCTGCCCCGAAGGGCGCGGTGGAGGTGGGTGAGAGATTTCTGGAGGTGGGGCGAAATCCATCTCACCTGCTGGGGGTGGTGGGGAATCTGTCTTCTTCCACTGACACCAGAGAGAGCCTGTGGTTGAGACCCATAAGGGCACTTAGGAAAGAAAATCCAAATTAAATAGGGGTTTATGGATTAGACTCCTTGATAGGAGACTCTTACAAGGAATTCAGTTTATTTTCTTTCATTTAAGGAGAACAAGACTCAGTCATGGTCATTTTAATTCTGCTAAAAATGGTACAAAGAAGTTTAACGTGGCTTATCTTAATCCACTTGAAAAATCAATTCAGATTAATTTTCTTGAGTGCCTTGCATGGTCTGCCTTTGATTTTTTACATGTTAATTAGTTTTATTGTGTGTGGCTGAAACATAGCATGACCGTAGCTTCCATCAGTCACACAAAATGCTCCTGTGGTTATGCACAGACTTTAAATACCAAGCTCTTGGGTCAGGTAAGCAGGAAGGAGGATGCTCCTGGATGGGTCCTGTTAACCATTTCACCGGGTGGCTGTGGTGGGCAGGGACCTCTGGAGGTCTCGGGTCCGAGCCCCTGCTCAGTGGAGGGTCTGCTTGGGGCCGTGTCCACTTGGGTTTGAATTTCTCCAAAACCTCTCCAATGTGAAACCACTTCCAATGTTTGATCACCTTCGTGGTAAAGAAGGCTTTCATATGTTTCAAGCCCTCTGTTTTCTATTCTTCTGTAGACATGTATCCCTTAGTGCTTGATCCAGACAACCACGAAGTGACCAGCAGTGTTCCCTGGGAACAGCCAGACCCTGATCATCCTGGAAGATGGAAGCTGGAAGACACCAGCTCCACGTGCTGTCTGACAAGGGTTTCTCTGTTGGCTGCTACTGTTTTCAGGCTGAGATGTCCAGGGCTGGTGCCTACCTTGGCATGATGTACAGAAACGTTGACTGCATGGGTTCAGAAAGCAACCGCTGCTTCTTGGGGAATGACTTCAGGAGCAACCTGTGGAACAGGAAAGGGTTTTCGGCATGGCACAAAGACGTGGAGATACCTCTTAAAACATAGGACAGTTCTACCTGAACTACACCAGCAGGACCTCATCCTTTTACAGGGTCACCTCTGATGGCAAGACCTTGATACACCAGACTGTGCATTTGCTGAGTCCCTCTACTCCATCTTTTGGGTTTCAAGGAAAGAAAATTCTATCAGGACTGCGTGGCTGGGGAAGGTCCCACCTCCTTGCCTTCCCCGTGGAGGCTGCTCCCTTGAAAGCATCTGAGTCAGAACTGGCTAGGGCTTATGCTATGTGTGATGCTGGTGCTGTTATGGCAGGTAGCTGGCAAAGAAGGGAGACATTTCAATAAAGACTCTTGTAATCAGGTGTGCCTCTTAGCATCGCATATTTTGGAGATGGACGTGGCTTAGGAGTTTGTGGAGTTGCTTGTCCAGGGGTCAGTGCAGATTGTTCCCAGCAGTGGATCCCTTAATATTCTGGTTTGTATGAGTTAAAGCTATTTTATTTTTATTTTTATTTTATTTTATTATTTTTCTTCCCCAGTGACGGTGTCATGCCACTGCCCTGAGATACTGGCTTCACCATGCCTGGTGTACGTGGGCAGGCCAAGGTTTTGTTGCCACTTTCCCTGCTGCGCCTGGATAAATGGTCTCAGCCCCCAGCTCAGTTCTCAGCCAGCTTCAGGGTCAGGGTGGCCCTGAGGCAGTGAGAGGTCCTTCTTGGTGCTGCCATTCCCTGGTCTGCCCCGAGAGCAAAGAGCTGCGGTCGTGCTTTGCTCCAGGCAGTAGAAAGTGCACACAGGGACCCCAGGAACACCCCAAAACCTCCTGCCTTCTCCCAGGGTAACTGGGGAGCAGGAGGAAAGCGCTGGGTGTGAGCAGAAAGCACTGGGGGCTGCCAGATTTTGGAAACACGAGGACGGGAGAGCGCATGGGCCCTGTGCTCGGAGGGAAGGCGAGCAGAGGAGGGAGCAGCAGTGGAGCTGGCACCCACAGGAGGGTGCTCTCAGCCTGCTGCTTGCCCTGCTGCCTGCGGGGAAGGGGCCTGGAAGGCGGCTGCTGCCTCTCCCTCCTCTCCCTTTTCTCTCTCTTCTTCCTCCCAGCCTTCATCTCCCCCTCCTCTCCCTCCTCGCCTTCATCTGCCTCCTCTTCCTCCTCCTCGCCCACGCTCCCTTCCCCTGGGTGAGTCGCTTTCAAGTGCAGCTTTCAGAGCGCTGTGGGGGCAAAGGGGACTGCAGTGAGGGGGTCCCATCGTGGGCTAATTTAGGAGTGAGGAGCACAGAAGTTTCCCTGCTTGCTGGTGCTCCTCAGCAGGCTGGGTCAGGCTGCAGGCCCAACAGCATGGGCTGCTGAGAAGCTCCAGATTTCCCCCCTCCAGAAGTCAGCTGGGGGAGAGAAGCTGGTACAAAGCACCTGGCGGAGGAGGGGAGTCCGTCTCGCCCCACTCTGCAGGTGGGGAAACTGAGGCAGGGGTTGGGGAAGCTCTTTGCCAGTGGCCACATGGCAGAGACACACAACTGGGTCTCAGGGTGCCTGGTCAGCACTGGGACAAATGCCGTGCTAGAACCAGGTGATGCCCTTTGTCCCAGGTACTTTCGGCCTTGGGGCTGAGATGGATAAATCTGTTTATTGTGCTCTCTGTACAAAACAGAAACAGAAGTGGAAAGGTGGGATTGAACGGAAGGGAAAGGCATCAAGGCATGGGAATCTGCACGTGGTTCTTCTAATGCTCACTAAAGGGTTGGCCAGAAGCCAGGCTTCAATTTCTGAAAGTTGTCTTTGGGAGAAAAAGACAAATAAAATGTCAAACAAGGCCAAACCGAAGCCATTGACTTTGAAATCAAATGGTTTGAGTTTATTCTCATTTGACCTCTATAAAAATATGTGAAATGGAAAAAAAAACCCTGCTTTCTTATGACCCAGTATGTCAAGAATTATTGTCTCATAAAATGATCAAACAAGATCCAGCATCTTGGAGATGAAGCTGAGGGTGGCATGTGGAGGGAAGATGCCCATATCTGTGTGAGGGCAATAACAGCCAGGTCCCCTCAGCAGGTCCGGGGTGGCCTTTCCGCTGTTGAAGTGGGTGGACGTGTGTCTAAAAGAAACCTTGTGCTGGTGCTGGGTGTGTAACAGCTGGTGCTCAGAGAGGCCCTTTGGTCTATGTTATGAGAAATGTCAAATTAGACAATTAAATCAGTCCCTGTTGGTTTTAAGCCTCATGGATCCGTAGCCCTAAGGGTACACTGACAGATTTACTGCCATTGCACTGGTACTCGTTACAAGAGTATTTTGCTCCAAGACACTAAGTAGAGCAAACGGGCTGTAAATCACATCCATACATCAGCCCTGGCAGAAGAGGATCTGATGCTGAAGAGGGTCCAAAGGGGACAGTGTGGCGAAAGCAGAGGCTTTCCACTGCTCTTGGGCCTTGAAGGAATCTGAAATGAGGAGGTGAGAAGCACTGGGGCTGCAGTGAGTCCCCAGCGGTGCCAGGGACAGCGTGGAGCATTGCCTCTCCTCTCCTTGCAGGCTGTTTCCTCTCTCCCGGCAGCACTCTGCACCCACAGCTGGGGTGTTCCTGGCTGTGTCCTGTGCTTCTCCTGCCAGAATGCAGACTGCACGTAGGGGAGACGGGCTTCCAGTTCACCCTGATGCAGACAGAGGGGAGGAAGAGCCACAAAACACACTCACCTCGAGCTGCTACAGAGGTGGGTCCAGCCCTGAACCCAGATCCTGTATCCAGGCTCAGTCCTGCTCCCTGCTCATCCTGGGCATAGACTCTCCAAAACTCACCTCCCAGCACCGCGTGGCGCAGGCAGGGACGTCAGCAGTGGCACCGCATAGCCCCATGTCCCTGCACCGCTGCGGAGGTTCGTGCTGGAGAAACCTGCACCCAAAGCCAGCTCTGCTCAGCTCTCGTTTTAGCTTGGCAGCCCATGCCTGGGAGTTACGTATTTTATTCTCAGAGTGCCAAGCTGCTCCATCCCCAGGCTGCGTTCAGGGATTGGCATGCAAATAAGCCTGTTGCTGCCTCAGACTGTGATAATTAAAAGTGAAGTTGTAAAACAAGCAGCATCAATTTTGGTGCACGTCCCCAGCAACACATGGTGATTGGACTGAGTTAGGAGGCATTTCCAGCTACGCAGCAATCTCTAAATAGCCTGGAGAGAATACATGGGAATTTAGCTTGTGCAGCTATTTCAGATGTCAAAACAAGTTTTCTTGTTAATATGAAACTCTTTGGACTTTGCATTTTTAATTAAAGCTTTTAATTATCCAACTGTATTTTATTAGCTTTTATGAAGACAGCTGCTTTAAGCGCTATAAGCCAAATCTGTGCTCTGAAGCACTGCTTGTCCGAGTCAGGATTTCAGTTGTGAACAGCCTTCATTGTGAGTAAATGGGGTTGTTTAATTTAGACTGAAATTACTGTCCCAGCTTGATTGAAACGCTTTTATGGCAGAGACAACAAACAGCCTCGGTGGGAGCGTTGGTGCGCCCACGGCTGGGTGGGATGCTGCGCTGGCAGCACAGGGGCTCCGTGCCAGCCCCTACCCGGGTGAGCATCAGCTGCTGCTGGAGAGGGCTTCTCTGCCCACCACACCTCTCTTCTCACGTTGCTTTGCCTTTGAGCACTAGGCTGAGACTGGAAGCTGCTGGGTGGAAGCCTCTTGCCCCCTTGTGATGGGTTCCGAGGTGCTGAGGCTGTGCGGATGGAGCCGGTGCTGCTGATGGGTCCCTGCGGGGCAGTGGGCCTGCCCTGGCTGTGCAGGAATCTCGCTGGGCTCTGGTTTGGAGGAGGCCAGCCTTCATAACTGGTCTTCTGCCCTGCCTGCTCTTCAGTGCTGTGATCACAGACCGTCTTTATCATGCAACAGCTAATGCCTGTGGGCCTGTTCACGACACAGATGACTTATTCACTGCGATCATGTTATTCACATCTGCGGTGTGGTCTCTCTGGGTTTGCAGCATGCCAGGAGTTTAACAGCTTGTAGAAGCCTTTATGCCCTGCCTGTGCAGGAGGAGAGGCGAAGAGGAGCAGACTATTTGAATAGAAGTGCAAGGGAAGAGCTGACAACCAGAATGGGGTTGTGCTGAGCTCAGCGCTGTGTTCGGGGGGAGCTCTCTGGTTCAAGACCTTACTCTTCATCACTGTCAAATATTCTGCAAAACATACTAAATCATCTGTAATTTGGTGAGAAGAAAGGTAAAGTGGGCAGCTTTTAAACACTGATGCAGGTCAGTTCACAGCTAGTGGGACCAAGCAGGATCAGAGGATGAAGCAGCAGCAGCAGCAGCGCATGGAGCTGGGCGGGCAGCTCAGGAGCCCTTGTGCTTGTTTCTTTGGCAGAGGACAGATCAAAAGCCTCGGGCTGGGCAGGACTGATCTCTCTAGACCTGCGTGTAGCTGCTGGCCATGAACTTTCTTCTGTCCTCTTTTATGTTGCAAGGGAGCTTAAGGTGGGATTGACGTGGGTGGAATATTCTTCAAAGGAGAGGCTGCTGCTCGGCATGGCATGTGCAGGTCAGGAGTACAGCAGTGCACACGCTGTTACTGAGCGTGTCTCTGTGCTTGTGAAAGAGCAGTAAAGTGACTGTCTTCTGGCTTACCTCGGGTCGAGGCCCGTGCTGATGATTGGTACCCATGGAGCATTGCATTGCAGATGGGAGCTGAATTTCTCCGAGAGGTGCATTCCCAAGTACCTCCCATTTACCCAGTCCCCAGTGAAAGCTGCTGTTTACACTAGGGGCTGTCCCATGCTTGGGGATGTTTCTGCTCTGGTGTCAACACCCATGTCCAGCAGTGTGCTGGAAAGGCACTGAGACCCAGGGGCATGGGCAGGACACCTCCAGGTGGAGATGATTGGCAGTGATGGGAATCATGCCCAGCTGGTGGGTGACAGGGACAGAGCATCAGAGAATAAGGGCTTCATTGGGCTGGGGCTAGGGCAGGGAGAGGCTCCAAAGGATGACCTGAGTCCTGGGGAAAGTCCAGTTGTCTGGCCTGCAGCAGAGACCTGGTGGCTGCATGGTGGTGCTGTCCTCACCAGGCTTCTTGTTGTCCCTGGACAGCGGGATATAAAAAGGGCAGAGGAGGCTGAAAGGAGAAATAAGAAAGCTAATGAACTTAAGAAACAAGAATAAGAAAGCTAATGAATGGATGCAAGAAAGGAGTCGGAGTGGAGCTGGCAGGGAACAGGCTTGTTGTCACTTAATAAACCTGTTCCTGCTGCTGACAGCATCACCCTCTGGGTTTGTAGGTTGGGTTTTTAGAGCAAGGCAAGCACCAGGCTGTGACTGTGGGGATGTCCTAGGAGTGGGGGGCTGGCACGACCAGGTCACCTTGCTGGGGGTGGGCAGGACACCCAATGGATGAGGCCGGAGCAGGGACTCTGACTTCACCTGGTCCTAACCATGGAGCTGCAGCAGCCACCAGTCGGAGCCTGGCAGCCCCACGTGGGTCCCTCACACCAGCTCCATCTGCAGAAAGCAGGGGGAGCATCGCTGTCCAGGGACACTTGTTTCTGTGGAGGTTTTGGAGACCACAGGGCTGCTTCTTTTGTGCAAAAAGGCAGAGAAATCCCTCTGTGCACCTTGATGCCTCACGGGTCCCGTGGTGCCACGCTGCACACAGCATCTGGGTGGGGGCTTCAAACCTGCCCTGCTTCTGCCTGGAGAGCAGCACGGTTGGGTCCTGCACAATCAGAGATAATTAATAAATGGTCCTGAACCTGCTGTCTGGTCTTCTCTTGCCTAGGGATGCAGCAGCAGGCTGAGTACCTCTGCTCTGCAGGGCTCAGAAACAGGTGAGAACCAGCCGTTTTTGATATGTAGCACGGCAGAGCATAGCAAGGGCTCCCTTCCCACCCTACAGCAGTGCTTGGTGCACACCCATGTCTTCTGCAGGGTGGAGAACATTTTCAGGGTGCTTGAGTGGGTCTTGATCAAAAGGAGCTGCCCTGCAGGAGCAGCCTGGGATGCCCTGTGCAGGATGCAGGGACAGGATTCAGGAAGGCGAGCTGCCACACTTCGCACACCTGAGGATGAGGGCATTTACCGAGTGTTTGAGGCCAAATAGGGATGGGAGAGCAAGGTACCAGTGCTCATAAAAAATAAATAAAAAAAATCTGTGTCTATCCAATACCAAGAAGTGTCATGGTTTTTTCTCCCTCTGTCCCTTTTTTGTGCCCCCCCCCCCCTTTATTTTTTTTTTTTAAATCCCCCTTGGAATCTTTAAAAGGAGGTTTCCCGAAAAAGATGCAGTATTCTGTGTCAGGATCTGGGCCTTGCTGCCGCTGAGAGCTCATAACCATGAAGATTTAATGCAAATCAAATGGACTTTTCATCTTAGCAGAGAAGTATTTACAGCCCATTAAGTAGATGGGAAAACTGGTCATTTTTTTTGGAGGGGAGCAGAGAAAAAAAAAAAAGTGCTGCCTAAAAAAGTGGCCACAAAAGGCTCTTAGCTTGAGAAATTTAGCCTGAGAAATTTATCAGCTTTTGGGGATGGAAAACTCATCATTTATATATAAAAATATATCACTTTTAATTACACGGCCAACTTCAGCTTTACTCATTAGCTACTTGCACTACTCTGCCAAGTTACACAGTGGTGAGCTGGCTGGGATATTTTATCTGGCATTTTACCCTGGATCAGAAAAGCCAGCATATGGCCTCATCGGCCTCTGCTTTCCTGGGTCAGGGGGTAGGGAAATAGATGCAAAAAGTGGAGAAAAGCAGGAATTAGGGGACGGGGAGGGGAAGGTGAGTACTAATGCATACATCTGGGGTGAGGGGCTCTGGCACGTGTGGGTGCCTTTGGGGCTGCAGCTCCCCGTCTCCTTGCCCTGCTCCAAGGCCAATGGCAAGGTGTTGGAGATGGGGGCATCTAAATGGCCCTTTTAGGGTTACCTTCTTTGAGTCCGGCCTCTCTTTTTCACCTGGGTCACATCCCTCTCTCCTCCTGGCTTATGCTTGTGTCGTCTTTAAATACCTCTGATAAGGCCCTGACCTGTCACTGGGATAGCTGATTTCTGCACCTAATCACTCACTTCTAAGACAGTTTTTCTTAACGTCTTGCCTGAAATATTTCCATTTGCAGCTTCAGGCCCCAGCACTCCTTGTTTTACCGTTTCCAGATCATTTAAATAATCCCCCTTCCTCCTTTGATGGTATTTCCCTGAAGGTATTTATAGCGTTATCATGCTCCCCATTTAATCTCCTTTCTTCCAGACTGTATAAAATTAACCTCCCCCTTCTCCTCTCCTTCGCCTGCTTTGTGTGTTTGTGGCAGCTTGTTCTGAGCTCTCTCCAGCTGCTGGGACCCCTCTGGGCCCTGTGGCCGTCCCGGTGCCGTGGCACAGGCATTGCACAGTCCCTTGGGGGAGGATTGCAAAAGACCCTGTATCGTTCAGAGCATCTGTCGGCATTTCCCCAGGTCAGGAGAGCTTTGCTGGGGAGCCTTGTGTGGTTTCAGCAGCTGGTCTGTGTTGTTTGGCATGAACAGTGCTAAGATGACCCTAAGACATGCCTGGCGTGCCAGCCGGCTGTGTTTGCAGGAGGTTGGTGGCCTGCGGGGTGTGATGAATCCTGTTTGTTCAGCTAGGGAGCCTGGAGAGAGCCTCCAGCAGCAAGGGGCTTCGGAGAGGATTTTCTTTGGAGCTTTGGGGTATTTTCTGAGAACAAAAGCCCCAGCAGCATGAGCTGCTCTGGGCACTGGGGACACTGCAAGGGCACCCGGCATTCTCCTGGGGTGTTGTAGCTGCAAAACCAGATGAACCAAACACAGCCAAACCAATATTCTGCCATTTTTGCCCATGGAAAAGGTCAGAAGTAAGCATTAATAGCAGAGCACAGTGCTTTATCGAAGACCCTTTTTGGTCTCCTGCTCCAGCCCTTCCACCTGGCTGCTGCTGCCTCCTTCTCCCCCCGCATCTCATCCCTGGGAGCAGAAGAGCTCCGTCTGCTCCTAGATTGCCTCTGGCTCCTGTGGGTGGGGAGCAGAGGGTAGTGCAAATAGAAAATTGAAGCTCTTTTTCAGGAGCAAACGGTGTCTCTGGAAGCAAAATTCCTGCAGGAAATTAATGTTTTCCTTTTTTTTTTTTTTTTTTTTTATCTACATCAGAACCTGAAATGTACATTTTCTGCATTTTGGAAGAAAAGCAAAAAAAAAAAAAATTTCCACTGAAACTGGAAAACCGTTGATGTTTTAGAACTTGCCCCAAAGGAGGGAGATGTCCCCTGCTTTTCTTTGCCTATGGTTTCCCAGCCCAAGCTGCAGGATTGCACAGAGCTGCATCAAGCCTGCAGACCCTGGATTAGAAATATGTGGCTTTACTCTGCAATGTGCCAGCAGCAGACACCTTATTTCTTCATGTTTGAGTCATGACATGGCCAAATTTTGTTGGGAGCTGCCTGGTTTTGTAGATGTCCCTGTCACTGCAGCCATACGTTTCCCCCTTTGGAAGAGCACTCACAGGGCTGCCGTGGCACCAGGGTCTGCAGGGGTGCAGGGCAGGGGGCTGAGAGCGCTGCCTCCTGCTCCTTTCTGGCTCATAGCACCCACACCTTGTGTCACCCAGCAAACTGGAATTAATGGGCAAAGTTCACAGTAGCATCATTGTTTTGCATGTGTGGAATACTGAAGGCAGCCCTCCCTTCTTGCAGTCACCTAACTGGCAAGAAATCAAGGGATGCTGAGAGCAAAATAAAATAAATAAATAAATAAATCTACCTCCCCCCCATTCAAGTCTTCTGTCAAACCATAAGTCATACGACGGAGCAGTAAATAATGGATCTTGTGACCTAGACCTGCAAATATTTACATTCCCTTGGCTTGGCTGATAGCAGAGGTTCGTCTTACCATGTCTCACCTAATTAGCAGAGGGCTACAAGAATCCAGTGGTGGGTTCTGGTTTCTTTTCCACCTCGTTTGTAACGCATGCCACTCTCCCTCTTGCCATGTCGTTTGCACACTGGTACATGTCAGCAGCAGCACACAGGCAAGGTGTGCGGTTACGCCCGGGGACTGGCAGGACTCAAATGCATCAGCAGCTCAGAGGCCAAGAACAAGTTCCTGCAGCCACCCAAGAAGGTGCTGGCCTTGATCCCCCTTTAGTCTTGGTTGCAAAACCTGTCCAAGGGCTGCCAGAGACACAAAGCTCCTAGTGGCCTGCAAGCTGGCTGGTTTAGGACTCCTCCACGTGGCTCAGCTGGCTGTGCCGGTGCTGGTGGTAAAGCCTCGCCATCCTGCTGCCGGGGAAGAGCTCCTGGCCCGTGCCCAGGCACAGTTCGGGAGGGTGCTGGTTGGCACGGGTCACAACCTGTGGTCTGGAATGTCACAAGCAGTGATTGTGAGCTCACGGTCAGGCTGTGCCCTGGCTCAGCTAAGTTTACATGCACAGGGGGAGCTCGCTGGGGGCAGGACCATTTTGTGCAGATGTGCTAGGAGACATTTCTTAGATAAGAAAATAAGAAAAAGAAATGGGGGGAGGGAGGGAGGGAGGGAGAAAAAAGAAAAGAACCATAACTGGCTGTGGCTGGCCCAGCTGCACTGCAGTGAGCAGGCAGAGGATGTCCAAGGCAGCTCCGGCGCGCTGGTCCTGCCGGGGGTGCAGCGGGGGCTGGCTGGGGGCAAGCTCCCTGCGGCTGCAGGTGGGGACAGGACAAGATCGGCCACACTACAAACCTGGCAGCAGAGAAGCAAAGGCAAAACCAGCTCCAGACCAGGGACACCCAGTCAGGGGAAGGTTTTCTTTGCGAGAATTTCGATTTAACTCTCCTTTAGATGTAAAACCGACTATATTCTTTCTTTTTTAATTCCTTACACAGAAATGTGGATAGATGGGGAGCACAATGAAGTGATGTCGTTTTCCAGAAAAGCAAACAAACAAGCAACAGCTTAAAAACAAATGGTTCTGAAAAAGTTAAGTGATGAAATAGTTAAAATGGCATAGAATGGCAGTTTGTGAGTAAAGGTGAAGTCTCCCTTACTCCAATACACAAGTTTTCGGCAACACAAGCTCTCAAGGCCTGAGGTAGGAAATGTCAAATCAGCAAAAAGGAATTTTTGTTTGGTAGGTTTGTTTTGTTTTTCCATGGCATAGCCTTATTCCTCATTCACCCAGGTCTCTGCTTCAGGCAGTGTCCCAGAAATTCTCAGCTTTTTAAAGGATCACGTAACCCTGCAATGGGAGGGGGAAAGGAAAAAAACATAACTGATGCCTTGGAAATGGGGTGATAAAGTACTTAACACTTTGGTAAATATGTTTCCATTGTTCTATTAAACCATAATTTACTCTTTGTAATTGCAAACACTTTAATTGGGCACAGAAAGCAACTAGGAACAGACCCTTCCTTTCCATTGCACAAGAGGAAGTATGTGGCTTGGTAATTGTGTGAGCTTTGAGGGCCATTTGATGCTTGTGGACAAGCTGCGGAACAAGGCTGAGCCCTGCTTCAAGCCCTCATGCTGTGGGTGACTTGTAGCTGTCCAGGAGTCTGTCTGCCTCATGAAATGTGAACTAGGGATACTTGGACCTGTGAGGTGACGTCTTCCCTGTCTGTTCACAGCTCCTGTATGAGATATGGAGATATGTCGGAGCATGTGTGCCTTCAGGGCAGGCTGGAAAATCCCCCCAGTGACTGCAGGCTGGAGGGCTTTGGCCACAGGTGGTGCAGTTAGGTGACAGAAGGGGAGCCAGGGGGTCCCCAGCTGAGCCTGGGTTCAGAGAGGGCTGTTAGATGGGGAGCTGGGTGCTTTCCCTGAGCTCTTGATGTGCTTTAAATGCCATGAAGGCTGTTTAAAGTGACCTCACTTTGTTGGTTGGACCATTTCACCCAGCAGATGCACAGCTCCAGCTTCGCTGACAGCCACGCTGGTGGAGCTTCTACTTTCTTAGCCCTGCTCCCAGTGACTAATCAATCAAATCTGTCTCATTTCCATCAGTCAGTCACTTCACCTCCAATAATAATGCCTAAGGAAAGCAGGAGGCATGGGACATCCCTTGGAGCATGCACAGACACACTGTCCTCTGTTGGCTGCAGCTCCGCTGGGATGAGCCCTGGCCCTTTGTCACTCCCTTCCTGCTGCTGCCAAGCTACTCTCATGCCTGTTCCCTGGTAGTGACAAATTGAGCCCGGCTTGTTTGGCTGCTTTGGCTGGAAATGAGTGGCACAGCCCAGCCCGGGAGTCAGGCTGGTACCAGGGCAAACACACACAGTGCACACTCTGCCACGCCTGATACGGTGTGTGTGCCGACACACCCGGCTCTGCATGCCTCAGTGCTCCAGCTCCTCATTTCACCATTTCCCTCTTTCCTTTCCTCAGTTTCTCAACAGAAATGGATATAAAGCACTGCTCTGGGTTGGATGGATATTGTCCATTGTGGGAACTTGCAGACAGTCTGCCTCACCCCCTAATCCGCTGGTCACCGCTGATCCCTGCGCAGCTCTGGCCAGGTGATGGGCAAAGCCTGGGCGCTGTATGCAAAGGCTCCTCCAGGCTGCAGGTGCTGCCCTGCCTTTCGAGGGCCTTCCTGCAGCATCCAGCATTGCAGAGCCCTTAGCTCTGCTTCCTGGCTCCTGGTGGGGCCCTAAACTGGCTCTTCCCAGAGTCCAAATAAAACTTGAAATGGAAGAAGAACAGCCTGAGAATGCAGGGCTGTGTGCAGGTTGGAGGAGCTCTGCTGCATAGGGATGGCCTTCTTTTACTGCCTCTTGATCCTGGTGTGCAGTGGTACAAGGCTCCTTTGAATTAAATTATTAAGTTGGTGATAAGAACATCATGCTCGATTCGTTGGCGTTCCGCTAAAATGTCACATACATGATTTATATGGAGGAAGGAATGAAAAGAGGGGCACAATTATGAGCTTGACCCTACATAAATTAAGGAGAAGGACACCCCCTCTCCCTTCACTCCCCCTCAAAGCCAAGTTGTTTTTTCTGGGGTGGATTGGGTTACCAGAACAACACCCCTGCATGCAGAAATGCAGAGGGAAGGGAAAGCAGGGGCTGGATGTCAAGGGGCAGGCTGGCGGTGAGAGGGGCGGCAGCAGGACCTGATGCAGGGAGGACTGGGGAGGAAAGAAAGAAAGGGTGGGAGCCTGTGCAGTTGTCAAACAGCAGTGGCAGCCCTCAGGAACTTGTACTAGGGGAAAACAGCCCCTACGCTGCACTGCATGTATTGCTGCTGGGCTTTTTATTTGCCATGTTAAGAGAAATGTTGACCTCTGGAATCTGTGCACTGAAATGTTTCAGTGGAGGAAGGGAAAAGCTACTTCTAGCTCCTCTGTTTACTGTGAGTTACAAGCAGAACAACTGCTGTCTGATGTAGGCTCTTTGTCAAAAGCTGGAATAAACCTACCCTCGTACCTGTCTTCGGTGGCCTTTTCTCCCCGCGGTGCTTGTTGCCAAGGAATGAGGAGGTGAACAGGAGCTGCTGAGGAGCTGCTGGGGACCTGGAGAGCCAGCCAGGAGCCTGTGGAGATGGACTCGAGAGGTGCAGCAGAGCCTGGGCACTTCAAGGGGGCAGCGAAGGCGCATTGTGAGGCAACAGATGTGAGGGGTTACAGCAGGGACACCAAAGCCTGAGACGTGTCTGTGGCTAGCTAAGGCCTGAGAGCAGGCTTAGCTGTTTTCCCTGCCATGTCCATCATGTAATTTCTTTTGGTTTCTTTTCTGTAAGACATGCCTATTGTCTCTGGTGGGCTGATGGAGGTCTCGCTTGTGCTCCCAAGGGTGAGTTTGATGGTGACATTCTGTGCAGCCAGAAAAGAGCTGCATTTCCCCATGGGCAGCCCCAAGAACATGCATAGAAATTGTGACCTGCTGGGCCTTCGGCTACTGTGTGCTGGACCCCACACAGCCTGTGAATGCTTCTTTATCTTCCTGTGCCATGCGCCCTGCTTGTCTAGGCTGGGGGCCTTGCATCATTCTTACAACACTTCTCAGCCTGACCTGTAATGCCCTCGGTTGTACAAACAGTCACATGAGTGAATGTTATTCATGTCTCATACAGAGCTTGCACTATGTCTTGGGCAGTGCACTACAAACTTTTAAAAAGAAAAGCAACTGAATAAAACCCAGTCAGCTTTACTCCAGGGCCAGCATCCTCACTTGTGCTGTGGCCAAGGAGGCTCTGACGGGGCTGCAATTTCTTGCTCACAATGGCTCTCTGTGGCTGATGGAGATGGAGAAAGCTTCCCTTCTTCCATTAGCACCACAGCCACAGTGCTGGGGACACAGGCAGGCGCATCCAGGGGGACTGCAGCAGCTGGAGGCTGTGTGCGCCTCGGATGCTGCAGGAGTCTAGCTGTTCCTGGGCAGCAGGATGTGCCCTGACAGTGCTCCAGAGATCTTTGGGTTTTGCAACCACACATAAAGGGCTGGGGAGCTTAAAGCCCTGAGTGACCCATCCCGTTCAGCTCCAGCAGTTCAGCCCAGCCAAAAGCCCCCATGAGAGAAAACAGCAAGCACAGGAGTGTAAGTGCATTAAAATTTTAATTGCAACTGAAATGCTTCTTCCCAAATTTGTATGCCCATGTTTATGTCTTTTAATACTGAGTAAATTAGGCTTGATGCTAACCCAGACTGGCTTGGTGATAAATGGTGTGTGGAGAGAGGTTTTATGGGGCCATCACGGGGCGCTTTATCTATTGCCACTTGCAAGCTGCCAATTCCTTCCTTATTTATTTTCAGAATTAATATTTATTGATTCCTTCCCTTCCCACTGCCCCAGCCGCACATGACCAGAGAACAAACAGAGGCTGGTGTGGGCGATAAGGATGCGGCTGGCTCGAGAGATGGCTTTCAGATGGCATGGTGGGCCAGGTCACTGGTGGGGCTGGGGCTAAGCCTGGCTACTGCCCGACACAAGCTGCTGGCTGGGTGTGGGTCTGTCAGCCAGGCTGAGATGCTCATCAGGTCTGAATAAATAAAGCAGGGGGAGAGGAGGGAATTCATATGTGGTTCTGGGTGAACACAGACCCCATGGGCCCCTGTCAGCATGGTGTGGCCTGGCATGGCTGCTCTGGCAGCCCTGCACTGCATGCCTGTGGTGGTGCCTCTCCATTTTAAGGGGCAGAAGGTCTGCTGCTGGTTTAGTGAGGGAAAAATGTTTTAAAAAAAGGACAAAATCCCCCAAATGGTGCAGAGGCGGGGCAGTGCTGGTAAGTGGCTTGTCCAGGTGCCTTCCTGCCCTGACAGGGCAAGGGGATGTGGTGGCTGGCATGAGGCTGGGGCTGGCAGCTCCCTGAGGGGAAGGGTCGGGGTGCCACAGGGTCCCAGACAGGCAGTGGGGCGGCCCCCGGCCCGGCTTGCCCCAAGGTGCAGGGCAGTCAGGGCAGCCCTGAGGGGGCTGTGGGTGCAGCCTGCCATGAAGGGGGTCAGTGCTGTGGCGTTTGGGAGCCGTGGCAGAGCTGTGCTGGGGGTCGGTGCTGTGAGGGCTGGGGCTGTGCAGGGACAGGGCCTGGGGGAGCCGGGAACATGTGGGGACAGCACACTGGGGACCCAAGTGCCATGGGAGTGGCACAAGGGCTAAGAAGTAGCCAAGCTGCTGTGGCTGCAGGGCAGCAGGTTGTCCCCAAGGTGTTCCTCTATGCTAGGACATGGGCCTGTCCCACAGCAGCTCTGCCCTCACATGGCTGGGCCGTGCCCATGCTGCTCAGTATCTCTGTTTCCTCACACTTGCCCCAAAACCTCACAATGGCAGCTGCTGTCTTGTCTGAAAGCAATCTCAGACCCTGCAGACAAGGAGACGATGGTGCCTGTGACAATCCATCCCACATCCTCCCTGTGTGGTGCCACCCTCTTTGCAAAATTGATGAGAGTGAACAGGAGAAATTGCTCCAATTAACCTCTGGTGCACTGACTAATCAGCTGGCCCAGCATCCAAACACAGCTCCTTTGAACCTGGTGAATGAAAGTGGGGGGAAAATGGGCACTTCAGAGCATTCAGTGCCCCCTTCTCTCCCCTCCCCATGGGCATGCACTTGTGTTGGAGGGCCTGAGTGCTTTTATTTTGCTAAATCACTTTGAAGTGGAAACCAAATTGCATGTCTCCCTCTTCCCCTCAGCTCCCATGAGCCTTCCTGGTTTTAATTAGTTCCATCTGATGTTCAGAGGTATCCAAGAAATAAATGTGCTTTTAAACAAGTGGAAAAACCAGTGGTGGCAGAGTGCAGGGAGCTGCCTCACTGACATGCAGACTGACAAGGGACACGCGGTGAGCATGGCGCTCTGCCTGCATCCAGGCTCAGTTGCCTCCTTTGGCTGAAGAGACTGTGTATGTATCCTGTGTGCATCAGCTGAAGTTGCAGCCACGTACCTATGAGCAGTGTGATGTGGTAAAGGATCACGGAGAAAGAGGCATTAGCGTGACGCTGTGCTTGCTAAACAGGCTTTGGTGTTCTTTCTTCTGCTCCTCTACCCCTCTGCTCTTTCTGTCTGCAGTTCCGTTTCTCAGTCTTGGTTGAAAGAAGCAGTATTGGAAAAGAAACATCTCACAAGCACCTCGTCTGATTGCTTATGGACACTTCTGACTGTATATAAACTTTTGCTGAGAAAGACTTGCATGCAGAGTGTATGCCATCCCTGTTGGAGTGTGGAATAACTTTGAAGTCCCCACTCAGTGCAGACATTGGATAAGTGGAAAAAGAGGCCACAGTCTTGTAGAAATAGTGCTAGTCCTTTGGGACAAAAGGGTCAACACCCCCTTCAGGGCTTGCTGTGTACATTTTCCCTCTTCTCCCCATGCCCCTTACATTCCTACACCACATACTGTCCTCAAGACAGGCTGACAGAGGAGATTTTTATTCCCACGTAGGTTAACTTTTACTTTGGTTTCCTTTGTTCTCCTGATAAGCAAAGCCAGTAATCTCTGCAGTGTTTGCTCTTTTGAGCTGGGAAACAGTGAGTTGGAGCAGATCCCTCTTATCTTTTCGTAATTAATCTGCTGCTGTCTTCTGCCCTGCTTGTCAGGTATTAAACTGCAGCATGGCTGTGACTGTGGATTAGGTGAGCGAGCTGACTGCAACCGCATCTCCTGCTCCTGCCGGTGCTCCAGTGAAATTCCAGGTGTGCTTACCATGGCCTGGCTCATCTCGCAGGGAGAGAACATCAGCCTTAAGAGAACATGTCCTGTTGGCATCCTGTTCAGGCACCTCAAAATCTCTCATAGACCCACACCCAGAGGGGTAAGTGTTCTCCTGCCAACATGCAATTTGTGCATTTCCCGTCTAGCTCGCCTCCATGGGCCCCCCAAGGGTCTATCCCTGGGGACCCCAGAGCTGCAGAAAGCTCCCACTGCCTTGCAGCTGGGGTGCTGCTGCCCTTGGGGAGAGGAAGGTTATTGCTTGTCTCAGTGATGTAGGTTTCTGGGTACCAGTTCAGCGCTGTGTTGTCCCCTCAGCACATGCCCTGGGTCTGCCTGTCTCGTGTGACCCTCTGGGTCTGTCACACAGGTACTGCTTGTTACGTCCCCAGGCTGTGGGTTGTCACACACGGACTGACATCTAGGTACTCCAGGAGTTATTCTGGTTACCCTGTGCGTGTAATGCTATAAAATACGTGCCTGTCTGGTCCCAACTTTGCCTTGGGTCCCTTTTCCCAATGTCTCACATTTTTATAGTTATTAGAATCGTTAGGCTGGGGAGGGGTCCTCTCATTAACCCCACACCGAGACAGGTTCACATATAACCACTACTAGCCGCTGCTTTAGGGAGAATTCAGCTCAAACCCCTGACTTGAAGCAGATCAAACCTCTGAATTTCGGTTATGTTAGCCAGAACCATACCCCAAAGAGGGCATTAAGAGTGAATCTGCCTTTACGTGCCTTAGGAGCATCCCTAACCGGGACGGCAGGGCTGTCGACCAGCTAGGACGGGGTTAAGGGGCAGCCTGGCCCCCACAAGGGTTTGGGGTTTAAAGGCAGGGGCGGGCCAGCATTTCCCTTCTCCCAAGTAGAGGGGAAGGCTGGGAGGTGTCCGAGGCTGTGCAGGGCTTGAGGGCAGCCACGGCTTTTTTTTTTTTCTTTTTTTTTTTTTTTTTTTTTTCTCCATGCTGAAGCTCCAGCAAACTACAGTCAGGAGAGCTGTGAAGCCCTGGTCTGAGGCCCAGGTACTGCTGCCCTCCTTGTTTCTTTTCCTGGAAGATCAAGCTTGCAAAAAGCTTGTTTTTCTCTGCTTCGTCTGCGTCAGGAAGGCTGGTTTCAAGTAAATAAGGTGATTGTGTCTGTTTGGGGTAAATACACATACGTATGCTACGTGCACACTGCCTGCTCTCCTTCAAGGCCCAGGGGAGCTGCTGATGTAGGCTGGGAGGTTTGGGAATAGGTCTGGCTGAAAATTCCAGTTTCAGTTTCGACTTTTCTTTTTTTGTGTGTGTAAGTGGCTGATACCTATGCCTAGGAGTGGGCTGGCTTAACTGTTGTAAAAGGGAGAAAAAAAAAGCTTCTCTGGAGACTGTGCAGTAACTCCACTTAGCCTAGCAGCAAATTGGGTCTTTCAAGACTTGCTGTCTGCCTTTCAGCTTTACACCTTTATGTGTTTTGTTTCATTTTCTCTTGAAAAATCTCAATTCAGTGAATTTGGGTAGGAAATCATGCTTTTTCTTCTCTACAATAGCTTGCAAAGCATAAAAATCCTCAAATGCCAGCAGTGTTGGAGCCCCACTCAATTATTGCACATCTCCTGGAGTGATTTCCTCCTCCAAAGAACTCTTCTGCTCTCAAGTATGATTATGTGGTGTCATGTTAGTGAGAGCTTTGCAGCTGTGACTCCAGCTGCTCTTTCCTGGGCAGTGTCCTGTCTGAATGATTAAAAAAATATATGGAGCAGCAAGCAGAGTTGTTCACAGATATGTTGTATCCACATCCAGCAGATTGAGAGGTGGAGAAGGCTTTTCAGGGAGCATTTTAGAGCATGTTTCAAGGATCTGTGGAAATTGATGAAAGTGAATTATATTCATGTGTTGTCATAAAATGGTGTGTATTAGTTTAAAATGCAAAACCAAACAAACTAATAATCCCTTGAAATATTTCAGGTTTTATAACTACACGTTGTCATTTTGCTTCCAGATCTGGTTCAAGGCCTGGACTTCCCTCTCTGAAGCTCTGGATGACCAGGGACCCAAGGTAGGCTTGTGAAGGGATTAGGTTTTTCTTTCAATTTTTGATGGTACTGACAACTTGTAAATCATGGCTAAGTGCAGTCATGGTCAATTAAAAGCAGTCAGTTAATGAGGAAATAGGAAACACCATTGTCCCACAGCGTGGGGATTACCGTACTTGTTTCTGTTTTGCACTTCTTCCCTACGCTTCAAATTTTGAAGAACAGTGTTTCATGCCATTTTGAGTCAAAACTTTGTCTGGACTTGGAAGTAGGTAGCATAGTCTGGATGTTGTGGTGTCACGTTGGTTTATGTGTGTCCCTGGGCTGTCACAGGATGCAGGCTCTCACCTTTTGGAATGTGGACATAAAGGAGGGGTGATGCCTGAGTACAGGATGGTGTATTGCTGCCCTGATTTGAATGAATGGAAAACTTGCAGGGGTACCCAGTGTAAGCCAGCTCTTACAATCCACTATGTGGATATGCTTGGGTGTTTCAGACCTCCCAAGGGCTTCTTGCAGTTATGGATGTCGCAGTTCTCACAGGTGATGGGTATGGCAACATAGACCACAGAATGAGGACCATGTGTCTAAAGCCTGTTCTCCCCTGCAGTTGCCCCTTAACCAGGAGGGACAGATTCTGATACTCCATTGATGTAATTCTCCTTTTGAATGAATATTTATCTGCATCTAATCTGCCTGTTAAGAGGTTGGAAGTTCTGGAGAGGTTGTGCTGTAATTTTTTTGGTATTGCTTAAAACAGAACAGGGTGAGGCTCACCTGTTCACCAAATCAGTCACACCCAGATTTTGGAACAGCTGTACCAGGAATTAGAAGGTGCTAGAGAATACAAAGGCACTGCAGGGTTTAGTTGAAGGCTGCTGACCTAGAACGTGTCCTGTGCTGGTGAGAAGGCTTGCTTGATAACTAACACTGGTGAAATAAGTGCATGGAGAGCTGAGTGACTGAGAGCTTTGAAATGTTATTTCCTCTGCAGAAGACTAGTGAGTTGTATCTTGAGAGACCACATGTGCTTTGTGCCATGGGAATGGTCCTGGGGACCTGTGGCTTCAGGCTGTTTCAGTTACTGTTTTTTTTTTCTGTATTTTGTCAGTGCTATGTATCTTCCCTCCCCCCAGTTTGTTACTCCTTTTTTTTGTCACCTCCCACCATGCAGATTCTCTTCACACTAAGCATCCTCTGTGTAATATATCCTCCCAAAGAGCTTGAAGCTATCAGGGCAGTTTGACCAGAGAGATGGAAAACTTTTGATACAAGTTGACTCAGCAGAATAGTTTCAGGTATCAATTTAGTTGAATTTGTTAATGAAAAGCTACCTGTGCCGTTGCAATTTAGTCAGAATGCCATATTTGAGCATTGATTTAAACTGCTTTGATGGTGAAACTGTTGGCAAGATATTGCTGAGTATTCAAAGTAGAACAGAGACAAATTTAGAAGTCTTGTTTCACTGAGGATGATAGTTTTTTTTTGTCAGCTGTATGAGCTATCCAAGTTTTTGCCAGATTTACTTTCTGGTTGAAGTGAGATGCTCTAGTAAATGAATACTGTATGTAAATGAATATAGTATCTTACTGAAGTCTGCAAAATCAGAGTCCTTACATTTAAATTAATTTAAGGCAAGGCCTTGGTCATAAAATCCAGTCAATTTAACAAAAAGAATTGAAATCGTACTCATTCTCTGAACGGTGCTGCCAATTACCTGCATGTCTGCAGTCATAATTTCTTAAAAATGCTTCTCCTTGGAAGAGGCATACAATTTTTATCAGTTAGGGAAGTTGAAATTACCTCTTCAGAAGCATTCTCTAATGGATTTTCATAGCATGCTGTTCTTCCTTTCTCTGATTCCTTTCAGTTGCAAAAATATTTTAACAGTTGTCTCTGACAATTGTGGGCAAATATTTGCAGATCTGCATGCTATCTGTGGCGGATGGTGTTTCTAATCCTAAACAAAGCTCTTAAGACTCCGGGCTTTGGGTTTTCATGAAAGTTACTGTTCATCGTATTTTATTTCTCTGTAACTTAAGAGCAAGCCCTGTTAATCCATACTTATGAAGTTGATGCTCTGTCTTTTAAGAAATACGTGATTGCTGTGATAGATCAACCTGTGTAATTAAGCAACGGCAGCAGAACGATGCTGTGCTCTGCTCTGGGTTCCCGAAGTATAACCCTGTACAGCAGAGCACTTAAGCATGTGCTTAAATTTAAACACATGAGTAGTTGGGCTGAATTCCATACATCTACTGTGGGTTTGAAGTAAAGCACTTGCTTAAGTGCTTTGTGTGGCTGGAGCTTATAAGATTTCCATAAATCAGAAATGTCTGCATTCCACCTTTCAGCCCTGCAGAAATCCATTTTAAGTCTTCTAACGTGTGCGTTTTGCTACATCATATGTGCCACTGAGCTGTCCTGATGGCAGGCTTGCCGAGGTTGTCTTGTAATCGTCCTCAGCAGAGCATGGGGATGCTGAAGAAGTTGAGATTTAAATTAGTTATCTATACTGCTTCTGCGTGCAGTTGTATGTGAACCCTCAATGAGCACTGCCAATTAGGGAAGCAAGGAAATTGTCTGTAAAGCCCTTTTCTGGGAAAAGCGTATTCTGCCTCAAAGCAACATTGCGCTATACTGCTTTATAAATGTTTATAAAAAATCTTTCACATATTCCTGCACGTTGCGCTGGGAGATGTGAAATCCTTTTCCTTTTCCTTTCATGAAAAGAAATGGTGCAGGGGGAGCGGGAGGTAACTGGTTAGCTTTGCAGCTCAGCTGGTAGACTGCCTGGAAAGGAGCCAAGGGGCCTGGGTTCAGTCCTCTGATAAGTCATCAATTTCTTTCTCACCAAAAACATCTGGTTTTGGATGCTGAGTTATGAGCTAATATTAAATACAAAAGTTTATAGCATCACATATATAATATTGTTGATTAGAAGCATCAAGTAAAGTAATTGACCAGAGGGGACTTGGTGTGAGCAGCTGGTAGAGCATCTGGAGGGGAGCCAAGGGGCCTGGGTTTAATTCTCAGGTCATCTATTTCTTTCTCACCAGAAACATCTGGATTTGGATGCTGCAAAGCTACAGACTATTGTCTCATGCAAATGTTTCTGGGATCACACAGTTTCATGGAAATGTGATTCCAGGAACATTTCCATTAAGTGTTTACACCCAGAGAATCCTGTAAGGGTGACAAGGCAAAAGGTGCGTTTCTGCATCCCGTTAAAACCAAAAGCAAAGCGCAGTCCTGTGTCTTTTGCCTGGGTTCTGTACAGACACCGTTTCGAGCAGCCTGAAGCATGCATTTCCAGGGGCGACCCTAGGAAAGTGGCACTGCTCCAGAGCCCGGAATTTGGGTGCATGGGGTGCCCGTGGCTGTCACGGTGCCCTGTAAGGGGTGTGGGGCTGGAGGTGTCCCGGCCTGGTGCTGCTAGGGGCTGGCCCAGGCTCTGAGCTCTCTGGGCACTAGGTGTCAGAAGAGGCTCATGCTTGTGCTGCCTGAAGCCTGGTGGCGGTCTCAAAGCCCACCGAGCTGTCACCGGCCCCAGGGGCTGCAGGAGACCGCAGGCCGTAGCCCAGGGTGTGGGGATCCACCAGTGCGGGGACTTGCTTTCGGTGCTGTTCGCAGGAGATGCATTTCTCAGCTCTTTGAAGATGCTTCAGTAGAGTCTGTCGTGCTGGATGAGCAAAACGTGAGCTCAGGGTTAGAGCAGGCTTTCTCTGCTGCTTCTCTGCTCCTTTCCCCATGTTTGCTCTGTGGCAGTGGGAGTAGGGAGGCCCTGGTTGCTCTGGGAAATGGAGGGTGAACCCCCCTGAAGGGAAGGGGGGGGCAGTTCCTAAAGACAGCCCTTTACCTGTACTGCAAATTCCTGACCACGTTTCCCAGACGTGGTTACTGTTGGCAGGCGGTGGTTTGGACCTCACCTGGGGCAGGCTTGATACCAACTGCTCACTGCAGCCAAGTGACACTGCTTCGTGTGAGCTGAAGATGTGGTCTCTGGATTAAATCAAGCAGTCACCGATAGCTTAGCAGTGGGTGAGTTGCAGGTGATCCACCAGAGTGGTGGCACTGCATGCAG
The DNA here is from genome assembly GCF_040182565.1 of Anser cygnoides. Classification (NCBI taxonomy): domain Eukaryota; kingdom Metazoa; phylum Chordata; class Aves; order Anseriformes; family Anatidae; genus Anser; species Anser cygnoides. The sequence continues at coordinate 3,324,118 of NC_089891.1, read as the reverse complement.
CTCTGAAAACGCCGGTTGTTCACCGTTCTGCTGTCGGTCAGCCTCTGGAGATGATTTCTGGTGGCTGTATCCCTGTGTAAGCTGCCAAGGTGTCTCCGGAGCCTGTCTCTCTAGCCATCCAGAGGTAGCTCTGGGCTGAGCAGTTCCTTGGAGGTGCCTGTGGCTGAGAACCTTTTTCTGGCTCACTCATACTGGAGTTCAGGTCATCTCCTCTTTGGATGCCCTTCTTTAGCTGTTGAAGAGTGCTAAAGTGAAAAGACACGAGGGTTGGAAATGCTCCAGTCCTTTGGCATTTTGGCCTTTAATTTATGGCGAAGAGGCACAGCCATCTCTCTAATTATTTTGCCAGAATTCTCACAAGAGTCTCATGTTAGTTTTGGTTAAAGGAATTAAGCGGCCAAATGGAAATAAAATATTAGCCTACTTGAGTTTACCAGCTGAAATGGTTTAGAACATCATTACTAGGCTAATTCCGCCATTCCTGCCCTGTCCCCTGAATAAAATACCATTAAAAAAAGGGAACAGAATGGTACATTTCCAGAGGAATATTACATTTCCTAAGTATGGATTTTAACAGCCAATCTCAACCAAACAATGCACTATATAGTGCCAGAAATAATAAATCAGCGTAGCCCTCAGGACTGAAATGGAGAATTCCCTCTCCCCTTGTAGCTCCTTGGAACTTTAATCTGAAATATGCCACGAATCAAAGGCAAACTTATTGGTACACAGGAATTCCCATGCTTGGTCAAACCTGATTTCCACAGAGTCTAGCACTTGGCTGCTGGCGGTGGCCAGAACCAGATGCTAGGGAAAAGACTGAAAAGAGTTGTTGGCGGGGGGGGGAATGTTTGCAGTAACATGTCAGCAGAGAGCACTTGATTTTGTTAGCTTCCTTTATTTGTGAAGGATGTCAGCGCACCTGACCCTAGCCAGCAGAAATTACTCTGGTCCTGTAGACATCCTTGTTAGTGGAGAGACACAGGAGTCTCCAGAAGGTAATTCACCCCGTTAAGAGGTATTAAGACCTGTTATTACTTCAATTATGGAGAAACCTTTAGAGAGCATCAAGGCTAAGTGCCTAAGCTAAGGCAAAGTTGGTTGAGAAGAGTCATGGTGAATGCTTTCTGCCCAGAAATGTGGACGCTTCTGTCGTAGTGTCCTTTAGAGGTCTTGCCTATGGTGGGACATACGATGAAATCATCTGGAGGTGAGTATTGTGAGGGCTTCAGGGCTAACAGGGAAGTGATCCAGTGGCTGTTGCCCAGGACTAGCAATGTTTGTGCTCTGTTTCTTATGTTACAGATTTCTTCTATAATTTGGGACAAGTCTGGCAGCTCAGATATTCAAGGCAGTTGGGAGCTTGCCTCCCATTTATTGCAAGGAGGTGATGAAAATGGTTGCAAAGGAAGCACTTCTTTGTCATGAAGATTCTGCAGTAGGGGAAATACCCTTCTCCTGTCTGGTCCATCTGCCTGCCCCATGAAAGATGTTCTGAGGGCTTTTCCTCTAGTAATTTACCTGGTATCCCCTGATCCATCCCTGGCTGTGGTTCTGAGGTTGAGCAATGGAGGTAGCTGGTGAATTTGGTCTCAGGGCTGCTCTGTCAGGTGTGCCATGTCTCGGTTCCTCTAAAAGACCCATTTTCTGCCTGATGAGAAAATTCAGATAGGGTGGTGGGATTCATCTTTGCTATGCATCATTCTGTGTACTGCTTTAAAGGTGTTTTATAACCACGAGATCTTGAAATGAGAGAATTGTTAATTTTTGATCTGTCCTCATGTGATGATCCAGCCAGAACTAAAGTCAGTCGTGCTGTTGTTACTTCTGAGCCTGTTTCCTTTCTGCTTTGGCTGAAACGATGCAGACAGGGTGTTGCAGCAGGGCAGGGGGTGCACAGAGTGCATCTCAGACTTTGTGCTGCTCACTTGGATGGCATGGAATTCATACAGCTTGCTGATTTTTGACCACTGAGTAGTGATTTTTCAGAGCTGCCTGCAATGACTGCAGGTTTTCTGTCGTATATAATTCACCCAGGACTACTTTACTTCCTATTTTTTTCCTATGCTGTATTTGTCAGGGTGAAATTTGTTCTTTGTGAGAGAGAGAGAGGTTATTTTCTCCTGACTCACCTTCCTGTATAATTATCTAGCTTTGATGTGCCCCAGGCCATGTAGGATCTCAATATTATTGTTATTAATAGCACTCCCCCATCCCGAGCATGTGCATTTGCAGGAACTTCCCAGCATATGTGAGCAAGGCCAACCACAGAGTCAACAGGAGGACTCTATTATACATGTGCTTAAGTGTTTGCAGGCACTGAAGCTTAGATTTTCACAAGCAATTAGTGATGTTGTGTGCCTCAGCTTTGATGCCTCGTTCAACACATTTTAGAGGAGGCTGTTTATTGCAACGCGCTGAGCTCTTGCCCTTTGAATATTGGGCCCCTTTCAGGTGTCTGGCCGGGCAGGCAGAAGTGGAGGAGCTCGCTGGTCAGTCAGCTCTTGGATTAAGAGCTCTGGCAGGCAGCTTGTCAAATGCCTTGGATGGATGGAATGCTAAATTAATTATTATCCATGCTCTTCCCCTCCCTTTTCCCACAGTACGCATCCTCAGTCCTTCTCTCTGCCCTAATGCAGGCTGTTATATGCTCATATTTGCTTCTATGGGAAACAGTTCTCAGCATATGCAGTGGGCAGCTAGCCTGTTTCTGTCTGTCTGCACAACACAGTGCATGGCTGTAGATATCTATCCCTATTTAATATATCTATATTTTAAAAGCAGTCATGTGGAAATAAAATATGGGGTTTATTCTTTTTCTTTTATAGCACAGAAGTACCACCTAATCTATTTTAGCAAAACGCTGCTTGCTTGCTGGCCTGGAGAGAATAACTGTTTAGACAAATAAATAAAATACCTTTTCCTTTCAGTGCATATCCTGCAGGTATGTCTTAACAGAAATTTCTGTGATAGCATTGCCAGGCTTGTCTAAGCTCATGTTTGGGGCAAGATGCCCGAACAGTTTTGAAATAAGCACATCCTTGTTCAGTTAGTATGAGTTTTGTACTTATTTCTTTGTTCTTTAAAGTCAAGTCTTGGGTTAAGCTTAGATTTGGAGAATAAAATGGCTTTTGAGGAGGGGAGTGGCTGTCTGCTGGGAAAGGCAGTATAAAAGCAAAGCATGGGCTTGAGTTCTGTTTTGGTCAAGAGCCAATTTCAGGTGCTGGTGAATAGGATTTGAAAATGGAGCTCGTACAGCTGATTGCATGGTCTGCGCAGCTGAAGCTAAAATAAAGCCCAGGGTCATGCAGGTATTTCAGTGGGAGCTGGAAATTTGAGCTGGGTCTAGGTCCTGAGCTGGGGCTGCCTTGTAGGCAAATGCCGGGAGCCCATCAGGGAGCTGTGTTAGAAATATAATGAGCTTTGTTTGGTTCTGGATTACCTTGGGCTGGCAGTTAACACGTGAGGCATTTTGGCAAGGTGAATTCCGATCCTTTTCTCCAGTCCCTCTCCTTAGGGCAGGTTTCAACAAAAAGTGAATTCTTTGTATTAGCTGAACTCTCTGGAAGAGTTGAGGGCCTGTGGTTCAGATGCAACTTTCCCATCAGTGCCCAACAGATGTGCAATGAAGTGCTCATGAAATACGTAGGAGTGCTGCTGTTCTGAACCCTTGCAAACAGTCAACAGATTCACATGGGAAATTAGATGAGTGTAATTTTGTGGAGAGATGCTGAATGCGGCTGCTAAATGAGCACCATGAAAATAAAACAAAACCAACAAGGGGTGTTTGCTGGAGCAGCTGGGAAGGGGCATAAACGACGACTGAAGGATGTGATGACTTGTAAACCGGCTCTTCTGATTGCTAAAAACGTGTCTTCATTTTACAGAAGCCTTGGTATGTAGTGGAGGGCTGCAGGGATGCCTTTGGGGTGTGAAGTCATGGGGAGAAAACCCTATAGAGAGGCTATATGAAGGACTGGTGAAGGAATAGCACGGGCCAGGGGGATGTGAAGGGAATATAAGGCTAGAGGCTTGGGAGGGCTGAAGCATGCTGCAGGGAGGCAGGGGGCTGTGTGTAATTGAATGTGATATCCAGAGCTACAGCTGTTGGTGCATGGCTATGTCTCTGGGTCATGGCATCTGTTAGGGCCCCATCCAGCATATGTATACATTCAGCCATGTCCTTCACTGCTGCTTGCTGTGGAAGGATGCCAAAAGGTTCCCACTATGAACTTTCCAAGAGTTTGGTGGCATCGTTTTGGTACTGCAGGAAGCGCAGGCTGTGTCCAAGGTTGTATAGCCCCAGCCTCTGCGTCTGCTCGGTTTTGAGCCTTGCCTTCATCTATAATGCCCAACGAATGTTCTGAAGGTGGGGGGCAGGGACTTCCAGGCTGTTGAAAAATACCTTTTAAAAAAATGGTATTTTTTTTTTTAATATCTTTTAAAAATACCTTTTAAAAATACTGTTTACAGATGTTTCATCTGTAATGTCCATTTAAACTTAAAAAACTGCATCTGAACCAACTAAACAGTATTGAAACGACTATTCACCTTTCACGTTACCAAATCGGTCTTTGATCCTCTTAATTTTTGTGATATTTTTAATAAATAATGAAAGTTAAGAAATAAGAACTTCTGGGGAAAGAAGTGAAATGGCACTACTTACAATATACTGACATGAAAACCATTTGAGGGCAATTTGGACTTCAGTTTTGACTGTTCGTGGTCCATCCCTGTTTTTTTTGTAAGGGAAAGTCAACATTTGACATAGGGCTCCAAAGCTCAGATGTATTTCTGCTACTGACACTTCAGTCACAATCTTTATTCTCCTCTAACTGTTAACCACAAATTTCTGCGGCTTTCAGTACAGTTACTCCTGGCATCTCTCAGCATGCAAGAGATCTGTGTCCGTGGAGTGCTGGGCATTTCCCGAAGACACAAACAATCGCTGGCCTGTGTGATATGGGCTCCTTTTCATCCATATCACATAGAAACGTGTTTTCTACCCTGCTGGGAATACCTGCATGACCATCTGCTTTCTTTGCTTTCCTCCTGCCGCCAAGGAGAACGTTTCGGGAGGGCTGTGGAGCTGGCAGGGTCTTGCAGGAGCCCTGTTCCCCGTGGAAGCGGAGCCCACTCAGCAGCACCCGGGATCCTGGGGGTGCTTCACTAACCTCGCGTGGCCTCTCCTTGCAGAAGCGATGCAGCAGCCACGGCGCGAAGGACCGCGGTACGCACCGGCCGAACATCTGCTGGTGGTATGGGCTGTGTCACAACAAGGAGCGCTTTAATCATGTAATGAAAGCCACATTCCTGTAATTGTGTAATATATGGACACAGCTCCATAACATCACTTGTCTGAATGTGATACAAATTGGATGCAGAAGCTTGGTCTCTTTGGGAACAGCTTGTTTGAGGATTATTATTTTTATTTATAATACAACTTCAGTTGACTCCCTCCTCACTTTATGTCCACGTATTTTACCTTGACGTTGCCTTGGGATTAACCCCCTAAAGCTCTGCTTAGTTTGACCCTGCCTAGCACCCAGGTGATGGCACAGCTTGTGGGCTGGCTGAGGCCTGAATCGATGGTAATCACAACTGAGTGGATAATAACCAGCTACAGCAGTTTCAAATGGCACAGACCCTTGTCCTTCAGAGCACGAAGCAACCACGGGTTGATGGGGATTAAAAAAGCATAGCACAGATCTTGTAACCTTTCCAGAAATAAATACTGCTGGTCAGAAAAAGGAAATGGGGAGCTGGGGTCAGTTGGTCAGTCTGTGGCTGACAAACTGCAACAACCGGGCAGTGGATGTGCACAGAACCTGCTCCCCTGGCAGCAGAGCTCACCAGGGAAGCAGAGGCACAACCTGCTGCTTTGTCTTTACCTGTCTGCCAGATCAGGAGGAGCTTTGGGGTGTGCTTTCCTCCAGGAGGAAAACAGCCAGTCCTACCACAGCATGAAACCCAGCTGAAACCTCACCCAAGCCAAAGCAACAGCAGCTTTCCTTCTTAGTACTGTCATGGAACAAAATTGGGTAAAAGTCTTTATATATAGCAACTGATGCTGTTGATGTTGAATTGTTTTGGAGCTCCTTTCTTAGGATGCAGTGTTTGGTTTCAAACCAATTCTTTTTTTTTTTTTGTCTTCTGTGAAATGGCTTTCCTTGCTATCAGCCTTAATTGAAATGGGATGGTGTGAGCTAGGTCTGCTGTGAGGCTTTTGTTTTCAAGCTGTGGTGAACTTGAACTGCAATAAGATTCATATCTGAGGAGAGAAGTGAAGGAAGACCCTTGATTGCAACAAGAATCAATTTCCTCTACTTGCATTCCTGGCTATTTTTTCCTCTCCCCTGATGATTACAGGTGCTGTGTTTCTAGTTTAATTGGGGATTTTCCCACCCAGTGTTGAAGCAGAGTGAAGTTGTGCAACCTTTTCCCCTCATGTAACCACCATTGGGATTTTCCAAGGCATTTTGGCTGACTTCTCCTTGCATCATCATCTCATTTGAAGTGTAAGAAGATATTAATTTCGTGAAGTTCACCGAGGTGTCTGCTTGAGTTTCCTATTCCTCAGCTGAAGCCCTGACTTCAGATGGGCCCCATCTTTGACCTTTTGAATTTGTAGGCTCGAGCAGCTCTTAACTTCCCACCAAAGATTTTACAAATGCAAAGCCGCGTGTCCTGTGGTGTTTGGTTTGTGCTGGTGGTGATACTTCAAGACAGCTTTTCTGTGGAGATCTCAAAAATGAAGCAAACACTGAAGGATCTCTTTCACAGACATGGTTTTAAGGCATAGAGAGGTACCTTGCAGAGGGTCTTGAGCTAGAAAGTGAGTCCTGTAATGGGCAAGAGATTTCCCCCATCCCAATTCTTTACACTGGGCCGTGCTGCTCAGACCACAGGTGCTCAGCCTCCTGTGAGCCAGTTGTGCCTGAGGGATGCACGTAGGTTTGCTCCTGCTTGTACTAATGTAACTGGTAAGTCTGCTGAAGCCAGTAAATCTCTGGTGAATTGAAACTGCCTGAAATGAGGTAAGGTCTGTGGATAAACCTTTCAAGAAATGTAGGGCCCCTGTGGGTTTGAGCTCTTTGGTAGCATCCTAAAATGGGCTTCAGCAGCCTTGCAGTGTGGAAGACACTGGCTGGATGACCTTGGGAACTTGTTTCGTCTTCCTTGGTCTCTGGAGGTATTGAAGTGGAAGCACTTTTGAAGAAACAAATGATCAGCAAGTGCCCCAAATGAATGGCGTGTTAGAGACGGGTGCCTCCTACCAAAAAGTCGTCTCTGAGGGGGACCAGAGGAAGAGGGTGGGCTTAGCTGGTCGCCTTTGAAGCAGACTGATACAGCTGAAAGCAGGTGACTCTGTAATGCCTTTATGATGTAATAACTGCATGAGTACCTGCGTGTCTGGTTGCACGTCCACGTGCTGTGTGCACCTGTGCCACAGCGCATGGATGCCCATCCAGACACATGTATGTAGAGCTGCAAACTGCTTTATAGTCATTTCCCAGGAGCAAGGGTGGTTAGATGGGAGAGAAAAACATGCTGAGGAGTACAGAAGTGATAAGAGGCAGACTGTATGAGAGGTAAGTGGCCTGAATATGAGGTTTCACCCTTCAGGAAAGCTGTGGGCAGATGAGGAACAGGCTTGCTATAGGGAATATTTCCAGTGCAGGTCCTGTTGAAGTCAGCGGGCTCAGAAGCCCCTGACTGCGGTGTCCATCTTGTACAGCGTCTTCCCGAAGTCTGCAGGACCACCCTGGAAGCCAGATGCTGCTGTCTGCATGGCATGGCATGAGTAGCATCTGCTGGCAGTCCCGTAACCCATCTGCCTGTGGGTACAGCCCTGCCACCAGTGCAGCTGAGACCAAGTGAGGACCTCTGTGAGCCATAGGAAGCATTCCTCCTAGGTGAGGTGGGGCTGATGTGTTGCCTTGTGCCCAGCTGGAAGCTGTGGCTGGCATGTTTTGCAGCTGACAGTGCCTCAGGAAGTGTAGCCTAAGAGGGCAAGACTGCATTTTGGGGTGCATTAATCATCTCTGCTCTCTGGGAACTGGGGACAGGACATGCAGAAACAGCACAGAGCTGTGCCGGGGAGGTTCAGGCTGGGCGCTATGAAAAATGTTTGCTGTGAAGGCGGTCAAATGCTGGAACAGGCATCCTAGAGAGGCATATGATGCCCCGTGCCTGTCAGTGTTGAAGAGGCACTTGGATGATTCCCTTAGTAATATGCTTTCCCTTTTTGAAGTGGTCAGGCAGTCAGATTTGGTCTTTATAGGCTCGTTCCCAGTGAACTATTCTGTCATTACCTACAGCACCAGTCGCGTCTGAACAGATTCCCGTTTGTAATGATGTCAATCAGCGAGAGAGCTCAGCTGCTGCTGTACAGTGGCTTCAGCAGGAAGCTCCACCTGATCTCCCTCTGGTTCCCATGAGGGCCTTGCAGATGTTTGAAGGTGGCGGAGGTAAGTGGGGGGCTCCAGGCAGAGCCCTGCCTGCTCCCTGCTGGGGGCTGAGCGTCCGGCGAGCTCCCTGAAGGCTGGGAGGGAGCAGCGGCTGCGTGGTGGCAGCTTGTGCCTGCTGCAGCCGTCGTGTCTCGTGTGTGGGAAGGTGATGCCATGGGTGTGAGGACCCCTCCATCCACCCCCTGCTGCTCACCTTCACCCCGTTGTTTCTTCCTTTGGGAGCTGGAGCAATTCAGCGTGCTCAAGTAACAGATCCCACCGGCAGATGAAGTTTCTCGCCTGGTTTGCAGCAAGAGCTGTCGTGTGAGCAGCCTTGTTCCACGTCAGCGCCTCGCGTGCTGGTCTGCTCAGTCTCACGTCTTGTTTGCTGGTGTGTGGTTTGGGGTCCTCTCAGCTCCCCATTAAGCAGCATGGCCGGTCTGCTTGTCTCCATCTACTTCTTTTGTGCCAAGGACTCTTGGATGCATCGCGGAGACAGGCATGTTGTTCCTCCTGCATGCCAGAAGGGAGATGAGCTGGTGTATGTCTAAGAGGAGGGGTATAGAGGTATATAGGGTATGTAAGTGGTTGGGGCTGTGGTTTGTGATTTGCAAAATTGATTTTCTCGTCAGTCATGGTGCAGAAACATGGAGGAAACCCTTTGTTTTGGTGTGGCCTGTAGTGCTTTTTATCCTTATCAAAAAAATAAATAAATATTCTTGCCAGCTATGCTTCAACTCCTGGCTAAACACTCTGGTTTAAAAAATATATTAAAAAAAGTTCTTGTGAAAATTTAGCATGGCTCCACTTGGCACCTGTTCCTCATCTAGAAGTGAATTATTCAGAGTTTAGCTTCATTTTTTTCCCTTGATGGAACTGTTAGAGGCATTTGACCTGAACTTGTGAAGGGCTTAAATGAACCTGAAACACCAAACTGTTCAGAAGCAGGATTTCATCCCCAGCCGATACTTGCTTGGCTGCTGTAGCAGCTTGTCCAGCGATGTAGCAAAAGGTCTGAATCTGGACCAGGAACCAGTTTTTTATTCAGGTAAAAACTCAATTTCCCCTCAAGACGATCTTTCGTCTGTATCATTCTCCCAGCCTTTGAGGATGCTGTCGGGAAGGAGGCATGCTGTGCCTGGCTGGCCCTCCCCTGCTGCGATCGTCGTGCTCCCAAATGACACAGACACTGGCACAGCCGCCATGCGGAGCGTGGCTTTTGAGGTACTGCAAATAATCCCGGCTAGTACGTGGAGATCCCTATCTTATTCTTAGCCCCTAAGGGTGTGTTAAATCTCAGCCCAAGTTTACTCTCTTGCTTCTGAAATAATTCCTATCACTTCTGTTGGGGAGAAGCAAAAGGGAGGAGGGGGAGAGGAGGAGTCCAGTTGCAAACACTTGTGAAGACGGAGGTAACATGGATTTGTATTCTAATAGGGGGAATTTGGCTGTGGGACGTTTGAACGAATACAATCTGATGAGTTTCATTAAGGCTACACCTCATTCTTTTAATTAACTTCTTGTTCTTGTCCTTGGTGAAGTAGTAATTATTTTTTAATTAGCCCAACACTGCATTGCAGAGCTAGCCAACCTTAGCCTCATCTCACTGAGAGGTGTCATAAGAATTAAGTTAATTAGCTTGTCACCATCCCTGTAAAATATGGCTGTGTTTGGCAAAAAGAAAAAAAAAAAGCCCCCTTTGCTGTTCCAAGGTTAATTAAAAACAGGGAGCACAGGGGTGTCAGATCGTCTGCAGAGAGGCAGGTCCTGAGCTTTGGCTGGTGCTGCGGTTTACATCAGGAGGGGACTCGGAGGCAGAAAACCTGCATATTGCTGGCGTTGCTCACGGGTTCCTCGTGGATCCAGCTCAGCAGTGGGGCTGTGGGAGCACGTGCTGTGCGGCGGGGTGTTCGCTGCTGCTGGTGGTAAGAGTGTGTCCAGAAGCTGAAGGCGGCCAAGCCCCAGTCGCTGTGGTTCTGGAGGTTGAAAGGGACCTGAGCCTCTCCCTGTATTCTTTTCTGTGCAACTTATGCAGTTTTGACTGGTAAACAAACACTTTCCTGACGTTAGCATCTCGTGTAGTTTGAGTTTTAGACCGGTGGGGAAAAAAAACATTTCAGAACTTGTAACTGCTAGAACTGATTCATTCCCCCAGTTGTTTTGATTAAACTGAAAAAAGTTCTGTGAAAATGAACTTCAGGGGTTGAACGCTTCTATTTGAAAAGCTATTTCCTCTGTCAAAATCCATCTTCGAGAGATTTTCCACCACCTCCACCAGCAGCACGCCCTGGCTGAGCCCTGTGTCTGCAGGCGGCAGGTCCTGGTCCAGGCGCTGCGGCTGCTGCTCTTCCCTTCGTGGTGAGCCCGGAGAAATGAGGCTTTTTCTTCAAGCTCATCGCATGTTTATTTGACAGCTCAGCATTAATTTTTTTTCAAAGGCAATTTCTAGCTCTCCTGATTGAAGAGATGAACTTGAATATATGAGCCCCGTGGGACTTCGAGCTGTCTCCTAAATCTCCCCAGATGCTGATGGCGGCTCCGCTCTTTGCTCCCAGGGATTTCTCTTCTCCGGCTGTGCTGCCGGCTGCTGCCTCTCCTGGCTGCACTCGGACTGCTCACTGATACGCTCCCGTGTGCTGTCCTGGGGCAGGAGAGATGGTGCTGACCCCTGGCAGCGATGGGCAGGGGCTAAAGCCGTGAAACTGATTGTTGGGTGATTTGTCTGTCTGCACACACAGCGCCCTACTGGTGGTGAAACAACTCTGGGAGCACAGGTGTAAGGCAGGGGCGAGCTGGGTGTGCTTGTGCCGGCTCAGAGTGGTGTGGCCGATGCTCCAGCAGGTGATTGCGACTTACATCGGTGTAAAGGACACCGGGTATTTGACCAGTTTGAGTTCAAATCTGGTGTCGCAGAAGTTGCCCATTAACTGAGGGAAGGAAGGGCAGGAAGCTCCGAGGAGTTCTTGCCGTGGGGTAGAAATACTGCCCGGACAGGAAGGCTTCAGAACAGCAGCTCGCTGGCTTCAGTGGGACTTCGTGATGTAGTAGACCAGTGCTGCGAAGTGTGGGGCCGAACAGAGCAGGACGCAGTGTGGGATTCAGGAACATCGGTCCTGGCATGTGCAGCGATGGGGGAAGGAAGCGTGAGAAGAGGGGTGGGCACTCGGAGGTGCCTGGGAGAGCTCAGTAACTCCCCCTTGGCGGTTTTGGAAGAGCCCACAAATGTCTGTCGGGTGGCAGAGAGGTGAGCCCTGTGCTCAGCCGTCCCCATCAGGACCCCACCAACAGCCCCCCGTTGGGCCCCGAGGGTGGCGGGGTGGGAAGCGCTCCCTCAGAGCATGGCCGCGGGCAGGCAGCGCTCGGCCTGGGGCAGAACTCGTGCTGGGAGCTCCGTGGTGGTTGTCCCGTGATTACGTCTTTGTCTTCGAGTCAGTTTAGAAAAGGCTAATAACGCACAAAAACTTGTTCTTCAGTATACTGTAGTCATTTGTTTTGTAGGGTTTAGAAGAAACGCTGTGGAGAAAATTGCACCATAACTTTCTATTTGACAATTCTTGAAGCTTTCTCCAGATCAGAGTTGACGATATTTGGGGAATATTTTGTGCAAAATCATTCAGGTTAGAGAGCTCTGTTCTTTCTTTGCAGAATCACCATTTTCTGTAGGAAGCTGGCTGCTTTTTTGTGAAGAATGTTATGTGCTGGAAAAAAACGTATCAGTGACATTTTGACAGAAAACTTATGACCAGTCCTACTCCAGAGCAGCTGGCCACCATCAGAGACAGGATACCGAGTAGACAAGCCTCTGTTCTGATCCAGCAGAGTAATTTTTATATTCCAATGTAAATAATCGTTTAAGAGTTAACTGTTTGGGGCTCCCTTAAGCTTTCAGCTGGGGGTCTGCAGGGTCTGTGTTTCGAACTTAGCAGAAAATGGTCTTAGTTCAAAAAAAAAAAATTAAAAAGAAGGGGGGAAAATAATTCTAAGAACCCCAGTGGCCTCCTTCAGAGAATAAGGATATTAACTTCGGCTTTAATAAAAACATAATGTTAACTAATCTACTGTGAAGAGCTTCAACTGCAAACTGTAGCAATTTACCAGTGAAAAATTGGAAGTGGACTGAGAGTTGGAAGGAACCTGCGGTTATTAGCTGCAGATTAAAGATGAATTAAATCCCTTCTGATTGTGTCAATCCATCCATCCTGAGGATTGTGCCTTTCCAGCTTTCCTCTGCTGAAGGGAAGAGGAAGACGTTTTGGCAGGATCTGGTGCCTTGCCGTGGTGGAGATGATGTGTGGAGGTGGGACGTGGGGTGCTGGCTGAGTGTGCAGGTATTCTGCAGTGATCTTCTGGTGTCTCCGGTGCTGCTTTGCAAAAAGTGCTTTGAAAATGACATTTGTTTTTGGATCCCAGGGTGCCTGCTGTGGCTGCGTATCTCCAGGGTGCGTATGATGTGGGAAATGTTTCTGGCAGTAAGGTGGGATAATGCTGTGGGGCAGAGGCATCTGTTCCAGCTGTGCTTCCAGAATGAGATGAATATCAGCCATGGGACTGTGTTAGGATCTGGTCTGCTCAAGGCATGTGGATTTGCATACTTTTCCCATGCCTATGCCCTGGTGTGGAGCAGTCTGAGTCCTGTGGATGCCTTGGTGGTGTGTTGGGGAATGGCAGCCTGTGGCTTGCTCAAGTCTGCTCATGAAGGAGTCACAGCCCCCTGTAAAAGTCCTGTTCCTCTGGCATCTCATAAAATACATGCACTTTATTTGGTACAACTGGTTATATTTATTAACCACGTGGATTCTGTTGCAATGCAGAGGAACACATAATCAGAAATGACTAGGGAGGTGAACCAAATGCCCATGTCCCAGTTCTGAGGGAGTCTGGACCTTGTGAATGGTCTTTGCCTGGAACTGTGTTAGTAAGATTAGTTAGTAGTTAGTGTTAGTAAGTTAGTTAGTAGATAACCCAATTCTGATTTTTTTCACTGCTGAATTTGGAGGGAGGTTTGGATTCAGCATCTATTCCACTCAAATCTAAGGCTTTCTTTCTCACTCCTGGGTGTTTACTCATCGGTCTTGCCTGAAGATACAGAAAAATGTCAGCATCCTGCAAACACCCCAAAGACCATTCCAAATTGTGTGAACAATAAGCAGAAATGAAATCCAAATTGCGTGGCATATGGCTCATCCCTACAAACCTTTGCATTCAAAAAGCTGGGGGGTAATAACGATTCAAACAAAGTGGAGGACATGTTAAGGCGATGCCTGTCGGAGCTATCAAGCCTTATTGCTTGCGAGAAACACATAATCCCTTTTAATCTCATTCCTTGCATTCCATGTAGCTGTAAGGCTGCGTTTCAGCAAAACTGATTTTCTAGTTGATGAGCAAAATTGTCAAGGAGCTCTGAAGATGCTCACAGCTCACTGCAGGGCACAGCAGCTTTGCTGCCGTGGCTGCTACATGAACAGGGAGGAGGAGGAGCAGTATTACAGCCCAGGTCCAGCCCGCTGGTGTAGTTTTAGTGGGCAGGAGCGGCTGTGTCCAGGCTTACCTTGTTAAAAAGTTGAATTTAAAGCTGTAGGCTTTTAAACAGAAGGAAGTGGGATTTGTCTTTTCCCTGTGGGATTAGACCAAGGTGCTGCTTGTGGCATGTGGCCAGGTGAAATGGGTGGTGCTTTGCATAACTGCAAACCGTGTGCTCGCTCCACATCCCCCCTATATTTCTTAAAATCCTCCGGTAGGTTTGCTAATACTTCCTTTTGTTCCTCTAGCTTTCAGACCGGTCAGTCTGCTGAAGGCATGTCTGATGCAGAGGAGCAGGAGTCCATATGAAAAGTGTATTTTAGTGTGGTAAGGCATAAGGCTTTTTCTCTGGGAAATGAAAGCGTGCAACTGAAGCCTGCCCTAGCCTGAAAGTTTCCAGTTTCTGAGGTCAAAGGAGTGGAGGTAGCCATAGGGAGGAGAAATCCATCCTGAGCAAAAGGTCAGCATCAGTCACGCTGTACATAATGAGCCAACTGGGGTAGCGGGGAGAAGAAAAACTGGGAATTGGGATGTACCTTTCAGAGTGCTGTGCTATACCCGAAGACCTAGAGGAGTGAGCAGTGTGGACTCTGCTGGGGAGGTGGCTGTGTTGCTGGATTAGCCTAGATTTGACTGGGGAATACGCTGAATCCTGCCACATCAGTGTTAGCATCCGCGTTAGTTTTCGTTCAGGAGGGGTGCTGAGGCTGTGGACAAGGCTGTCCCGGTGAGCAGAACCTGCTCCCAAGTGCAGCTTTGATCTGCTCTGGGTGCAGCATGTGGAAGCCAACTGCTGCCTCCATCCAGACATGATGGGTCATCTTGTGTGAATGCTTCAAAGACAGCAACTCTAATAAATATGTGCTAAAATTTGATCATTTTGGTCTGTCCCAGTCCATCCATTGCTGAGCCCTGCAGATGGGATCTAGCTGAGTCAACCCGCTTGGCTGTCACAGAGATCCAGCACACGTTAACAGGCTCAGCTTAATTACACTGCTCTGGGGAGTGCCACGTCTGATGGAGTCTCCAGCTACCGACTGCAGTTGTTAGAGGTTTCTTTTGGTGGGCTTCGTACCCCCATGAGACAAAGCTGAAGAGGGGAAGCAGCCTGGGGCAGAAGGTGAGGGTTTGGTCAGTCGAGGGCTGGCCTTGTGCTGCGGAGAGGCTGCAGCGCTGGTCCCCACTGGCATGCGTCCTCTTTGGGCTCTGTCCCAGTCTACCTTTAGCTGTGCTTTGGTCTCCAGGTCCCTGTAAAGGAGACCACCTGTTTCAAGCTTCAGTGAAGGTTTTTTTTTTTTTTGCCTTGGGCAGTAGATTGGAACAAAGAGCAGAGGCCAGAGGAGCAGACAGTGACCTCTGCTTGGAGGGAGCAGCACAGCCAGGTGAGCAATTTCCTGTTGTAGAAGCGAACAGAGCTGGGTCTCCGGTGGGGATAATCCCACTGATTTCACCCCAGGAGCTGGCTCTGCAGTGGTGGCTAGTGTGCCTTTAGATGGAGTGAAGTCTGGGAAGTGTAAATCACAGCTGTGGAATATTGCTTTAACAAGTCCCCTGCTCTGTTTCCATGGATGGGGGGGAAAAAAGGGGAGCATTCCCCCTCCTCATCATAGGATATTGCAGCAGACATCACTGACGGGCTGGATAGAGAGAACAATATGAAGATAACGATACCACTCTCCCCCATCAGCACCTCCCTCCTTTTTTGTCTCTTCCCCCCCTTTGTCTCATGTTTCCGTGTTAAGAGGATTTTTTCAGCACAGTAACGAGCTCTTGCTTTGAACTTGAAATATGTATGCTGCAAAGAAAGCCCCTGGACTGTCCTTACTTAATATGCCCAAATATGATTAGTGTCAGACTGTGAAATATCACTTCCTTATCTCTAGGAGCCAGCAGACAGGAACATTTCAAGGGATCAGGGTCTTTTTTGGCAAAACAGACTCGAGAAGGAGATGGCTTGTGTGTACAGTCTCTTCGCTGGCGTGATTCTCGTAAGCCTCTGGGGAATCTCCTCTTCTTTCTCTCTGCTTCCTTCTCTCCCTCCCTCCCTCCCTCCCTCTCTGCTCTTCCGCTCATTTGTTCTTTGCTTCATCTGTTGTCTGTATTGACGTTAATTCATGATCAAGGGACATCACTTTCAAAATGGCAGAGGACTTAAAGTCAAGTTGCCTTCTCAGCCGTGTCACTGCCTTGCGTACAGCTGAGGAGCGACACCTTCTCCCTTGCTTCCAGTCCAAGTTAGACCTCAAGGATGGTGTTTCAAAAGAATGATCTGGTTGCAGAAATTAATAATTTAGGCCATCTCATAGGCCACATTGCTGCTGTTTCTGTTGTGCAGTACTGCTTTGGCAGGAAAAAAAATGCCCACTCCAGTTTATTTACATATGAAGTGTCTTGCATGTCAACAACTGCAAGCTGTGGATAAAGGATTTGTATCTCCTGTAATTTCATGGATCTATTCAATGTTTTTTTTTGAGCAGAAAAGGGAAGGGAAGGAAATTACTATTAAAATGTCTTTCCGTCCTCAGTTCTTAACTGGCTGCTGAAATCTTCCTTTGTGCCCCCTCTGAAAAATCCCAACCGTGTGGAATAATAGAAAAAACTCATTACAAATGTGTCACTTCAATGCCTTGGAATGCTTTTGTTTCCAATTCTCTTTGATCTTCAGATGGGCTAAAGATAAGGACTGAAGTTGCTATTCAACATCTCCAGTCTAGATCTGGAACTCATGATCTCTGGAAAAGAGCTGTGCTGAAATCAGACCCTGGATTTTGAGCTCATTTAAGTAAGCATATTTGAATTGCGGGCTTTGATTGTGATCTATTTCTGCTTGCAACTTGGAAATGTTTAGGATTTAATGTGTACTGAGTTTAATACTCTTACATGCACCATTGGCCTCTACTGGAAAGGATTAGAGCTCCTCAGCTCTAAGACCTAAACCTTAATGCCTTTTTGAAAGAGACTTCCATTTAAGTAACGGCGTACAGCACGGAGCCATAAGCTGCAGGCTTGCTGATCCCGCTGCCACTGCGTAGTTCCAGGCCTGGCAGGTTTTGCGCTGACCAGAGTTTTGTGCAAACATGTGAAACATTTAAACTGCATCAGAATTGTCCTCGCTATTTTAGATGAAATCATGAAACTGCAGGTTCCAGGGTAAACAGGCCCGTTTTTGCTGAGACAGTTCAAACTGAAGGAGAAGATACTGAGATTGTTGTGAGAGGGGTCATGCACAGACTTGAGCTCAATGAACCCTGGAAATCAAGAGAAATGCTGGTGTTGGGAGTTTGAAATTGCCTGGCTTTGAACACTGAAGTCTACCTCCACGCAAGCGTTGATGGTCAGGACTTCAGGAAAGGTTTGGGCCTGCAGAAGTCTGCAGCTGGGCCCTTACTCCTGGAAAAAGAAAAAGGGACATAAATCAAAACACAAGAGTTTTTCTTTTAGAGATGAGAAGATTGAGAGGAGGCAGGTGGAACAGGCTTCATGAGTGCAAAAGCTATTGTAAAAGAGGAGCAGGAGGACTTCTGAACTGACATCCTAGACTTGTAGGCAGGAGCAGCCATACCTGCCGGCTGTGAGGAGAGGAGAGGGACATCCCCTTGAGATGGTAGCAAAGCTCTGGAGAGGTTCCACTGGAAGAGGCATGGGAAGGTGTTTAACAGTGGCTTGGGGCACATCTAGCAGGAAGGATTGATCCTGCTGTGGGGTACAGGGTGGAGATAACCTTATGGTGTCCTGTTGATCCCTATTCTTCTGTAGATATTCAGAAATACTGCTTTAATTCTTGATTCACTTAACAGGCACCTTAAACCGTCCGAATTTCATCACAACAAACTGCCACAGGCTGTAGGGAACATGTTACATTATAGTATGATTATTATTTTTTTTCTTTGGGGATCATTTACCAGCCTGCTCTGTTCATAGTGGGTCTCTTGTTTGACGTATTCATTGATAACTCGAGTGCTATTTTCTTGGCTGGAAAATATTGACTTTGAGGTTAGGGTCTTCAAATGTGTTCAGCATTTGCCAGCCCTTCTGTTGAAGCCTGTGGCAATAATCCTATTGATCGCAGTGGGAGTGGAATTCATGAGAACAGAAAATAAAGGGAAGGTTTGGAAATCCTGCTCTGAGCATTTTGTGACTCAGATGTCAGAGGAAACATGATGTAATCCGGTGTCAAAGGCACTCTGAAACCTTTCATAAAGAATTTTTTAAAATAAATTGACCTTTTAAATAGATTAACATTTTTTGAAGCAAAAAACCTAATACCGTGAAAATGTGGGGAGTTGAATCACTCCTCCAAGGTGTTGAAACAAACCCCAGAATGTTTTCTTTTCTTGCTGGGGGGAAAAAAAGACTTCTCTAAAGTGAACTGTGAAATATGGAATAGCCTTCTTGTTAGCTTTGTTACCATCAGCAGGGAAGGAAACTTGCAGTGGAGAACAGGAGGAGCCCGAGCAGAAAGTTTTTCACCGTGGAGCGGCACCGATGGTGTCAGAGGAGCATCTCCTGCACAGTGCTCTTGGCCTTGTGTCCTTGCCTGCCCGGGATGGGGGCGTCCCACAGTCCTGGCCGTGCTGGCTTCCCGGTCCTCGGGCACCCGTGGTCCTGACGGGTCCCTCCTGCAGCTCCACGGCCCTGTCTACCCCTGGAGGTGGTGGCCAGGTGCTGAGATAAATAGTGGGTTTCTTTGCATTCAGACACATCAATGGGAAGAAATGCTTATGTGGAGGATATCGCCGGTGTCCAGTAGTCTTACTGTGAGATCTTACCTTTTTAATTGTGATGCTGAAAGGTGCTCCTCTCAGGGGAAAAGGAGGCTGGTTCCTGGTGTGTGTGAAGGAGAATGCTATGAATCCTCTGGGTTCACAGCCCTTCTTCAGTATTCCTCTCCCTTTGTAAAATGGCTGGCTGGGTAAAATCACAGACGGAAAGATCCCTACTGTTCCTTGCGTCAGCACATATCCAAAAAATTGAATTCTAGTCGCAAAACTTGCTCTGTATTTTTTGAATTTTATAGTAAAATTTTCTGTGGAAATCTTCAAAGATTTTACTTCTCCCTTCTTTATCTATGAACACAAAAAAGCTACTTATAAATTCAAACGCTTGGATTTGTGGCCGCAATTAATTCTGGTATGTATACTTAGCTCTTCTTAGATTTCTGGCTCGCAAAACACCAACTGGAATCATATCCCCGATGTGATTTCTGTAATCTTCCACTTGTGTTTATGGGCAGCAATCTCTGCTGAATTTTATCGGTGCTGCTCCTGTGTAAGTACACCAGAAGGCAGTAGCTCTCCCCTGTGCTTTAAGCTCTGTGGTTCAGCTCTCACCTCCAGCCCGAGTTTTGCTTGTGTCAGGGCAGGCTTGCACCACTGTGTGCAGGGGTTTTGGATCCTGTGCTTGGCTTCGCAACAGCCTCTGGTGCTGCCTGAGGCTGAAAGGAGACTAAGACAATAAGCTGTGCTGGGTCATAGATGTGCTTTTTTTTATCCAAAGGGCTGCATGCTGGGACATTTCATTTTTTTTTCTTTGAGTGTTGACTGGAACTGGAAGAATCATATATCAAATAGGGTCAGTGCTTCTGGTCCCCTGGCTGGGATCAGGAATCCTGTGGTTAAGGGATCCTGTGTAGGGCTTCCAGCCCAGAGCTGCCTTGTGCAAATGGATGCTCATGGTCTGCTCTCAGCCTCCCCGTAGATTCACCCTGGCCTTTATGCCACATTGGAGCATTTCCTTTTATACCCAGCATCTGTGAAGTTCAGAGAGGCTTCCTCTATCCATTTCTCCACTTGAGGGGACTCAGCCCATCTCTTCCACAGCCAGGGCAAGCCCCGAGTGCTGCAATATTGAAGTGACTGCATTGGATCCAAGTTGTTCAGAAAACTTGGAAAGTCTTATCAGCGTTTTCTTAAATTAGGCTTTGCACTGAAGAAAGAGGTATGCAACCAGGGATGTAGGCAGGTGTCCTTGCAGTAATTTACACCAAAAATGTGAAGCTCTCTGCAAGTGCTAAGTAGATGTTCGTATCTCCTGCTTAGACTCGCTGTAGCAGTGCAAAGCGTTACAGTCTAAAAACAAAGAAAAGCTTACTTGAGATCTTAGAAATGTTTCTCTCCTGAAGGCAGATGGGTGTGAAGTATGAAATCTTCATGGGAACAAAGGACAGAATGGCAGAGTGAAAGGTTTCCATGTAGGCAGGTGTGAAGAGAGAAAATCCTATGGATGCTTCCCAAAAATCTAACATAGAATTGGGGAAATCTTTGCTTTGCCAATGGATGGATCCCATGAAGGCAATGATTAGGATTTTATGTGCAGGAAATATTATGAGCTACCGTTCTTGGACTGTTTTCTGACAGCAGAAACAATTAAAAACTGCAACACACCGCGTGCTTTCCATCTCCAGCTGTCTCGCTGCACTAACTGCTCCCTTCGTGCCCTGCTAAATTCGTGCCTTAGCTTCAAGCGAATTTGCCAGTGTGTCCAAGAAGACAAAAGAGCAAGCAGAGTGGTGAGAATCATTGTTTGAGGCTCAACCCAAGATTGCTTTTACAGAAGCCAAATGTCAGGATAAAGGCGACGGCTTGCAGGGAAGCCTCCCCTTTCCCCTAGAAACAGGCAAGCAAATAAAATAGTAAGCACACAGCTCCCTGTATGTGTGAGTGCAGTTAAAGTGCAGCACGTTGTAGGGAAGCCTCATGCTGCATTGAGCTCCTGCTGCAGCATCGGGCGATCTGGCCTGTGCTGCACTGATCAGTGCCCGTTTGCCCCCGACGTGGTGATGTGAGGCTCCTGCTCAGGCCTCCTGTAAGGAATTATAGTGGCTTTGTGCAGAGTTATTACCTGCGTTTATCCACAGTTTCCAGTCAAAATGGCGAGGTGTTAACACAGGAGCAGCGTGTGGTTCCTGTGGTGTTCTTCAGCTATTGTGTAAGTAATGTGTTGCTGGGCTCTGAGCGTTTCTCCTGGATAATTCTCCTGGATAATAGCCGGGATGGGGTTTGCTCGACGCTAGAATCCTGTCCTGGGTGTGGTCTGTGCTGGGGACTCCTAATGGTGGTTGTCTTATGGGAATGGCAAGGAGTTTTAATCCTCTCCAGTCTGGGGACGGTTTAACTTTGTGTTTGTGGGCTTCCCTGTCCTCAAGACAGAGATTGAGCTGCAGTCAGTGTTAGGGCTTTTATTACAGGTGGTAAAACAGCTCCAGTGCATCGCTGCTGCAGGAGCCTGGGCCGTGGCGGAGGAGCCCAGGCACTGCACCGGTTGGTTGGGGATGCTGGCCCAGCACAGGTGAAACTGAACAACTTTTCATTTTCTCATCATCTGTACGTGGCCTGTGCATCTCCAGCTGAGCGGGCCTGTCCCTGGGAGGTAGGTGTGGCTGGGCTGGGGACAGCTGAACAAAGGAGGGAGCAGGGAGGCTGCACCTGCTTCCCCTGACCACCCGTGTGTCACTCTGCCACCTTGGGTTAGTAAAGAGGAGAATTAAGATTCTTTGGAATCGACAGAATTTACACTAAAACAGTGGATTCTGCTGCTCGTGTTTTAGATGTCGATTGTTCTTTGTGTTTGCTTTGAAACCAAGAAAACAAAACTTTAATTTTTAAAGTGAATATCAGTAAGTCTTCGCTGCCTTTTTCAGCCCTCCTGGGTCCTGTGGGTTTCTGGGTTTGGATACATACTTTGCTGTCAGTACTTCACGGATACTTCACAGATATCACAGCATTCTTGTATTGGAAACCCTCTGTGCTTTGGCAGTGTTAGATTTCTGGGTACCCAGGTGTTGGTGGGATGGATGGATGGTGTGTGCCTCATGGTGGCCGAATTGGGAAGGCCGTGGGTTAACCCCACAGGTACGCAGGGAGATCACCTCCCTGCATGGTGAGGGACGGACAAGTAACAGCAGGACCAGACAGAAATGATGCAACTGCAGAGGCTCGCTACCAAAACCTGTTTGAAGGGCCACATTTGTCATTAACAGTTTCTAATCTATCTTCTCTTTCTCTGCTTGTTAATTTAGAAATACCAAACCGAAAGCCCCTTTATAGCTTTAGGGCAGGTGGCTAGCTTAAATCCACCTCATTACTTTTAATGAATAAGATTTTTTTTCACTTTTCTGGACAGGTGGCTAGTACGAGAGCCTTATTTTGAGGCCAGGAATGTGCTCTGGCTGTGTGTCAAACCAGCAACCCTTTTGTGCCAGAGGACTCTAAATTCACTGATGTGACGTTGCAATAGGTGAAGAAAACAAAACCACAAATGGTGAAAAAGCAGGTGATGTGTAATGGGCAGGGATAGTGTTTGCAGCATCTAGCATGAGCTGTCCCATCTATGTTATCTAGCATGTTAAAGGGGAGATGAGAAATGAAATGCAGGGGGTGGTTGTGAAGTGTTAGCAGAAGAATTTCTTCAGTTGGATATTTCAGTTCTTTGTTCCAATTAACGTGAAGGAAAATGATGGCCTGATGCTAAATTTTCCCAGACAGATGCTATGTAGAGAAGTTTGTGTACACAACGAACGAAGGACTTTGAGAACCCATATGATGCTCTCTTGCTTCCTCACCCAGTAGCAAGGTATCAGAATCTTTGAGAGAGGCTGGAAGATCGCTTATTTACCAGAATTGCAGGTAAGAGAGGACTTCTTAGTATGAAAGTTTTCTTGCTATGAAAACCTACTTGTATGAGCCCATGAGGCTGACCTGACTCGCTTAGTGTGAGCCTGAATTCAGCCTTTTACAATGTTCAAAAAATGTTGTTAGCTCTACTCTTTCATTGCCTTTGGCCTTCCTGGGTTTGACCATACTGGAAATTGCAACGCCAAATAGCAGCAATAAAACTAAGCCCTCTTGTGATACTTCCAAGCAGAACAGGAACTTCCAGAAATCTCCCGAGAAGGGTTTAACTCCTGAGGTCTGTAGCCCTGTTCAGCCTGAATTGAGGAGCTTGGAGAAAGTTCAGAGAAACACCCAAGCTTTTGAGCACTTCATCATACTGAGCCCTTGTAGGCTGTGCCATTACCCATGTCTGGTTATGCAGTGTTCCTCATCAGAGGCTCAGTGTGTCTCCTTCCCAAGTGAGCACTGTTCGGCCCTCCTTCTCTGTCCCGTGCTGTCTTCTCCAAGCCCTGTTTCCTTTTAATTGTCCCTGAAGAAAAGTTACTTGCAGACATAATTTTCTCCTGGAATGATATTACAGCTTCTAAACCAAGCCTGGGTCAGCAGTATCACATGGATAAGAGACTCTTTCCCTCTCATGTGATACCGTTTTAGTAGAAGATTAAGCTTTTAACCCTGAAATAAAAGCAGCTTTCCCTCTTCTCTCTCCCTCTCTCGTTATCGCTTCTGCTCTTTTTTTCCTCACTCCCATCATCTCGATACGACATCAATTCTGGCTGCTGGTCTAGTGAGCAATCCATCCTGAGACTTGATCCGGGGACTTAATTAAGTGTGAAATTGAAGGGAGAATCGGATGGGGTCCTGCGAGGCAGAAATTTTATAAGTCGCTGGAAAGCAAAGTGCAGATGGATATTCTCCAAGATGCCGGCAAGTTATTGACTGTTATTGCTCAACACCACGATGATGAAAGATAGTTAGGTACCTAGAGAATGCTGTCAGGGACTAGATATTTTCCAGTGGGCTCCTGCATTTAAGTGAATACCACTGCTGGCTTTATGCCTGGGCGGACACAGCCACCTACCTGTGGCCTCAGGTTTCTGGCTTCTCTTGTATAAGGCTTCACAGGGCAAGAATCAGCCCCAGAGAAGAAATCTGTGGTTTGAGCTAATGCTTGTAGCTGCACAAAGATAATGCTTTGTGGTAGGGGGGACTGGCTGGTCCCTGCTGGCAGGTCGCTCATGCTGCTTTGTGCTGGGATAGCGCGAGGTGCCGGATCTCCCGGCCTTCAGCTCTGCTCTGCGTTGTCTTACAACCTCTCTCTCCATCCCCAAAAGGATGCAAGCTCAGAGCATCGTGTCCTGGGGTGATGCGGTGCTGGTCCTGATGCTGCGGTGCTGAGGAAGGCTCCTCTCTGTGCCTTTGCCCTCCTGGGCTGGCCCTTGCTCTGGGTTTGCACCAGGACTGAGGGGTGCTCAGCAGGGCTGTAGTGGACTTGCTCCTGTGGTGGTGGAGCCCTGCAGCGCTCTGGCAGCTCTCTGGCTTTGGGGCTTCTCAGGGGAGATTTATTGAATGAAACTTTGTAGGTCGGTTTTGGCCTGAGCTCTCTTGGCTTCTGGACCTAGGCCCTTGTGCTTATGTTTGGAAACTTTGATGCTTGAGGGCTTTATCATTGCAGGAACTGTTACTGGGGGCCTTCAGGACGGGGAAAATGAGCAGGGGTTGAGCGTCTCCTGACTACGGCAGCTGGTGGTGAACACCACAGGCATTAACAGTGCCCTTGTACAGGGCGGTGTGAGGCCGTGCTGGGGAGCAGAGTGTCCCGTGGAGCAGGCTGGGGCTGTGCGGGGGTGCTGGTGGGGGTGCTGGAAGTGGTGCTGCTGTAGGGTACAACACAACCTGCTGCCAGGGCTGCCTGGCCAGCACCACGGCGCGGCCCAGAGCCCGGCTGGGAGCTGCAGGGCGAACAGGTCCCAAAGCCCAGCGTGCAGGGCGGGTGATCTGTGGCAGTCTGCTCTGTGCTGGCCATCCCTTGCTCTGCTGCTGAAGATGTTATTTGTGCCCTGTGGGTGTGAGGCTGCTCTCCTCCCGTTTCACAGCACTGATGGTTCACGGGGCCAGGGGTGGGTTTAAGCAGCAGGAGGGTGCCAAAAGTTCCACCTGGGAGGGAGGCCACTTGGACGTGTCCTGTGACCTCTGGGGTTTGCAGGCCAAACACTAATCTTCCAGAGAGCTGTGCCAGTGATCTCCAGTCCCCTTCACACTGCTGTTCGCCCCTGCTTTGTGGAGAAAGGAAAAGAGGTGCAGTACAGTAATTGGTCCCTTTTAAGATAAATGTTCAAAGGCACCTGCTACTCATTAGTTTAAAAAGCATCTGTCCTTGAGGACTTCTGTTTTCTCTCACCTTGCTTTCCTCTTTCTTTATCTTCTCCTGATGTTGTGCAATGGATTTACAGATATGGAGAGGGCTCAGGTGCGTAGCAAAGTGCCCAGGTGCTGGGATGTCAGAGCCTGCTGGTAGGTACCTGCTGTTGCTGCAGGGCTGGCCAAGGTCCTTCTTGGGGCAAAACATCTTCATCCTCTCCCTGCCCGTTGGGGAGGCGAGCATCCCTGGAAGTGAACCCAAGCAGGGTGGGAGGCTGAGCCTGCCTGGGGCTGGCAGGGTTGCAGAGGACAGGGGTTTAGTATTGAATAGTGGCCAAGGTTCATACCTGAGTGAGGTCCTCAGCAGGGTCTGGAGAGCCAAGTGACACTAGCACCACAGCAGCAGATCCCTAGTGCTCACAGGGGAGCACAACCTGTCTGTTTTCCCTGTGTGCTTGGTCTGGAGGAGCCCAGAGCTCAAGAAAAGCTGTCAGTCTTTCTGTGGGAGAGTTACAGCCCTGCCGCGGGGTATTTTCTGCTCTGCCTGCAGGGCTTTGCTTTAGGTCATGTGTGGTGAGATGCTCCTGCAAACTGGCCCTGGGGATGCTGCTCAGTGCTCTGGAGATGCTGAAGTGTTTTTAAGGTGAAAATCTCCTAGAACAGGCCCATCCTGTAGATGCAGATTGAGTTCATGAGAGCAGGTCAGAGCCTTGCAGCCATGCCTCGGGCATAATTTCCTTTTTGTTGATTGAAAATTGGCTAAAGAGTAATAACGGCAGTCAGTGAAATCACCGGTGCTCTGGTATTTTACATCACTTGAGGATCCAGCCTCAAGCACTGATGATAATTGCCTACTGAGATGACACAGCAGTAAATATTAAGCCTCAATTTAATGTTGTATTTATGTACAATAGAAGCTAACAAAGCTTCCCTTCAATAAATCGCTTTTCTTATAAGCTCTCTAGAAACCTCGTGGTCTATCTACCCTCCTCAGCAAAGATTTAGTAACAGATGCTATAGCCATGTCTAATGTTAGCAAGATTTCATTAGCTATATATAGCATGCTCCTCTCGTTTCAGTGCACCATGATACTTGCTCAGAGATAGCTATTTGAAATTCAAAAGGAGAGCGTTCTGTGCTGCGTTTATTTGTAGTTAACTTACTCACTTCAGTCTGAAATAGTCGATGTGGTTTCCTCACCCTCAGCGTGAATTAGGGAGGTATTGTTGTATTAATCTCCTCTGGGCTCGATTCCAGTTTTCTGATTTGCACCAGCTAGGGTCTGACTCCAAATGTGGCTTCCACAGGACCATTTGTGGATTAAGATACTGTTCCGCATAAGCGTGCTGTAATCCAGCTTTAATTGTGTTTTTATAGCGACCGTAACAAAAGCCTTAGTGGTAATGGGTAGCTACAGACCTTTGAATTTGACCTGAACAGCAGGAAAACCTTACAATGAATCTTGGGGAAAAGATCATTAATGACACAGGGTAGAGAAAGTGGGATGGGGTACAACTTCAATTTAGGTGTGTTGATTGGTTAAACGTTATTACTCTGTAAGCTATCTGCCTTTTTTGTTTGGAGATGGGGAAGTAGCACCCCAGGCAATCACTAGCTTAGCTGTAGAAGATAGGCATTAAGAGAAGGTTTTTGTGTTGGTCTAAAGGAAACTGCTTAAAGGACACATGACAGATCTTGATAGAAGAGCTGTCAGGACCAAAGATATTGAGGTGGTGTCCTACAGAGAGTGGTCTTATGGCTACTTTGTTAAATATTGCCATTTTAGAGTAGGCACGTGCTGCTGATGCACTGCTGGGAGGCATCAGTAGGAGGAGAACTGGAGAAGCTGTACGATAGGAGTGATTTTACGTTTAAGTGTAAGGTGGTGAATTTATGGGTTACGATGAGGAAATTTTGCTATAAATTGGAGGCTCACTTGCTGTCAGGTAAGTAAGAACAAACTGTCCATGTGAATCATCCAGATGCCCTCAAGGCATGAACATAACAGGAGATGTACCGTGCAGGCTGTCACCAGCAGGGGGTAAGGAAGCACTGGTGTCAAGGTACACGGTGGCTACGCGGTCGGGGAACCCCACGTGCAGTTCTGCTTGCAAACTTTCCAAAAAGAAAAGCTCCCAGTGGAGCAGCTGTATGGATGCTGGGCGAGGTTAGAAGCAGGGTTATTGTGTGTGCATGGCAGGGAGCTGCGTTCTTTCATGCCGCAGGTTTTCTTGCGTTTTGACCCTGAGTTTGTGTCATGCCTGGGCTAGTCTGCACTGCAAATATTCAACTGTCTTCCCTGCTATTTTGGATAAAGGCTGTGTATTGTGAATTATGTTTGTATTTGAGGCTAAAAGGGGAAATACTACAGCTTGATAAGAGGTAGAGGAGCGGATATGTTTTAAATTTGATAACTATCCCCAACAGGCTTCCTTGTAGCTTCCAGTGAAGCATCTGGATGTGGTTACGATGGGAGCAACTGGACAAGGTGTGCTGCTGATTTATCCGGTTGCCTTTTCTTTTTGTCTGCTGGGGCAACCCGCAGGTGAGGGGGGGAATGGGGTTACACAGCCAGTTAGGGCTGGGGAGAAGAGTCAAAGCAGACCTAAAGGCCATCAAATCAGCATCAACTTTCCCAAGAGTAGCACAAAATGTAGATGAGGTGCTGTGCTGAGGCAAGATCCCTATCAGATCCCCATCCCCTGCCTGCTGAGAAGCGGGGTGGGCAGTGACACTGGAGGCATTTACAGAGGAAGCAGACCTGGTGGTGTGGGCCAGCAAGGGCTGTCCTGCCCTGAGGATGCTGGCAAGTCAGCTTCTTTGAGCTTTGTGGTTTTGCCATTAAGTTTATGAGAAGAAGGACACAACTCCTGGTGTCTTTTCCACCTCAGTTTCCTACATCTTGGTACCCACCTAACAAATGCCTCAGACTTCTTGGAAGTGTGACAGTATTGCACCTCATCCTCCGTTCCTCAAGCTTGGACCAGTTCTGTGTGAGCAAACAGCGCTCACTGGGCCAAAACAAGAAGTGCAGAGGGAGACCAGAGGCTGAGCTTGATCAGAAAGACATCCGGTGCCAGGAGTTTTCACGCTCTTTCACAGAGCTCCCAGGCTGCTGCAGGGGCTGCCTGCTCTGAGGCTTCAGCATCTGTAGGCTTACTGACATGGGTGGTGGTGAGGAGGTGGGATGGGGCTCTCCTGCAGGGTTTATCCTCCTGGGCTCGAGATGAGTCTGTGTATGGAGTGCGGTTTGTAGTGCAGGGCTACGCCTACATGGAAAATGCCATACAGGAGCAGTCGTGCACTTCCTACAGCCCTTGGAAGTCACCAGAGTAGCCCCAACTGTGTGTTGGGTGTTTCTTCCTCAGAAGGGCTCTCCTCAGCTCACTGTGTGTGTATCAGTGGCTGCAGCGAGGAATGAGGCAGTTGGGGTTTATACTTGTATTTGTGGAGTGGTGTACATCACCTCTGAACCTCTGCTTTGTGTAGTCTGTTCTCCTGCCAGTTAGGAGGGGAAAATCCAGGGAAAGGTGATGGCAACCAGTGAGAACTTGAAGGAGTATGAAAGGGAGGAACTCTCCCTCGGTGAGTAGCGTCTGCTTCTCCCTGATGCATTGGACAGAGGTTCTCAGCACGCCATCCAAACTATTTCTTGTAAAAAATAAGTGGGTTTTGATCAAAAACATTTAGCATGTATCAACATCAGGGATTTTTTTTTTAATTGCCAATCCAAGAAGAGAGGTAAGTCCCACCAAGGTGTGAGATTGGTGACTCTAGCCAAGGCAGCGAAAGCTTTGCTGTTCAAAGAGCCAAGTTAAACAAGACACAATTAGGACTAACGTGCCCCCCACAGCTCCCAGAGGCGGCTTTATGGATCCTGAGGGGGCCACAACTGGATCTTGCTGTGTCTTGTTTGCCTTGGCTACGTAACACAGCAAACCCATGTGCCTCTTGCTTGGCGTCCTAGGCACAAATCACACCTGCAGGAGGCTCATGCACCAAGTCTTTCTTTTTTCCTTTCTGCTCCTCCAAGTTGTTTAGCTCTGATAAAATGCAACATAAATCTGATGGCATTGTGCTGGCTTTTCCAAGGAAGAAGGCTCTGTGACTGTGATGATGACACAGGTTCCAACTTCTTACAAGCAGCTTTTAGGATTTGCCCATGTTCTGTGTATCTTCTGTGGTTGGCAGTTCCCTTTGCTCTGGTTAGAAATTGAGAGGTGTGCAGATTGCTGGTGCATAGGTGGCTAAAAAGGCTCCTGAAACACTGCTTTCAAATACTTGATCATGGCAAATAGTGGAAATGGAGCAGTAGGTTACCACCAGACAGCTGCATTTCCATATCAGAGGAACAGTCAAACCATTCGCTACTACAGATCCCGCTCTCCTGAGCTCAGGGGAATTTTTTGGTCCGTTACAGTCTTCTCTGGGAAGTCACGGTTCCAGCTCTGTTGCTCATGTGTTTAAACTCTAGAAACCCGCTGTCTCAAGCAGGATGCTGTCTGAGGAACGTGCTCCTGTAAATGCTGGTTTTCCAAGGCTTCTTGGGACACATGTCATGCACAGACTCGTTTATGGGTTTTTGGCTGCAGAAGATTGTTTCCTATTGGAAAACCCTTTCTTTCTGCATGACCACGCCATGCAGAGAGATGTTCTCCAGCCACTACAGGAAGAGGATAGAGAAGGAGGTAGGCAGGAAGAAGCCTCCTGACCTACTGGTGAGGCTGAGCTCAGGCTGGAGACACAGGTAATGCTGTGTTTGTCCAGCTGACGGGGCTGGAGAATGCAACCAAGTTTTCATACATGCGAACCCTCCTGCAGAGATGCTGCTTGCCTTGCTTGTCTCGAGGCCATATGGTTACAACCTCACTACATTAAGAAAAGATGCCAGTCCCCATAAAGGCAGTGACATGCAACTGCAGAGGTCACTGCATCAAGCTGTCATGGTTGCTTTAGTCCTGGAAAGAGCTCAGAGAGGCCAAGGAGCCTCCGGTCTCAGTATTTGGTAAGCTGAGCCTGCAGACAGCCTTCGGTAGGCCTGAGACCATCCGAAGTTTAGGAAGCTTGTGTAAGCCCCATGTTAGCTCACTTGTTCTCCAGCTTCTTGTTTGGCATCTCTACCATGCTGGCTCGGGGACTGCTCTGAGGGTGTTCCATCTCCTGGGGACCTGGGGGCACTGGCGGGGCAGTGGCAGGGTGTTTGCGTGGCTGAGCTGAAGCGCTGGAGCGGAGACCCAATGCGATTTCATGGAGGTGCCTCCCTGCAGCCATCTCCTCGTGAGGCCATTATATCACCCAGAAATTAAAAAAGCAGCAGCAAGAGGCGTTTAACGGCTCCCCGGTGAGGGTGAGCGAGAGGGAGGGGCACTGCTCTGCTTTCCCACTGTTTTCTTGTGTGCTGCTGTCCCCGAGGGACGTGCCCTGGGTGCCTGCTCGTTTCAAAGGTGCAGACGGGGCCTGGCGGCGGCGATGTTAGCCCAGTTACAGCCCCTTTGGGGGCACCTGTGTATTTCTCACACTTCCACGCTGAGCAAGGTTTCCCATGGACTAGGATGTAGGGACAATGGTAAAGTCACAGAATGTTTCCCGGTGTCCCTTTGCTCCGTTGCTGGCTCATCCAAGGCCACGCAGGGCTTCTCCCCTCCCTGCCGCAGGGCTGTGTGATGCCGTGGGCTGGGAGCGAGCGGTGCCCTTACTGTCCTGGGGAGGTTCGGGGATGGAGGCAGCAGAGGTTCAGCTCCCTCCTGCAGTGAATGAACCCATTATGTTTTCACTGCCTTCAATAAAAAAAAAACCCTAAGTTGTGAATCTTAATTAAAAGCACCATTGTCTGCATTTATGGCGACATTGTTTTGGGCTGTTTCTTTAGCTGTTAACAGGTTGTAAAACACTTAAAAGTCTGGATTTTTGGGGGGGATTACTAGTTAGGCTGTTCAAAAAGGAAAAGCTTTTTTACACAAAAAACTGAAGGAAGATTTAGTGGCTGCGTTTGCAGGGACTTGAACAGGCTGAAGTGGGGAACACAACAGAAGTGAACGGAGTTTGCATGCAGCAGCTTTGACCATGGGCGAGGCTGGTGGCACCCCGTGTTCTGCGCTCACCCTGGGCTGCGATTTCCCTCTGCTCCTTGTGCAGACCCCGGCCAGTGCTCCCAGCGTCTTCCCGCTCCACGTGCGTGGCTCTGGGTCCTCACTGACGGCACAGGTCAGGTAACTGCTGCTGGACCTGCTCGTCCAGCCCTGGGCATGCCCTGGGAGGGGATGCCGATCGCAGCACCTCTGTGACTGCTGTCTCAGGGCTTCCACCTCCAGCACCTGGAAAGCAGATGGCTTCAATATTTGGGGTTATGGAAATAGGACTTGTAAGTGCACATATAGCAGAAGCAATGCGTAGAGGATGGCCTGGTTCTAATTTTCCCCTGTAGTGGTTTTCCCATGTCAAGTTGCTTCCTTACCTGAGGGGGAAGCGGTCGTTATGCCAGGACTTCTTCTCAGTGCCCTGAAGTCTGCAAAGGCAGCAGGTTGCAGAGCTCAGACCTACACGGTTTTTGTGCGCATCGCTCCTCTGTTGTAACACATCTGTAGGGATGAAATCCCTTCTGGAGTCCTTTTCTCAGAGGAAGAGGCAGAAATCTCGTGTCGGCCAGGGGCTTTGTGAGTGAGCATTTTTGCAAGGAACATAGAAGTTGTTAGGTGGTTGTGTGTGTGAAATTCAGTGAAGATGACAAGCTTTCTCTTTTTTATATTATATACAAAGTTTTTACATTGTCTAAAAAAAAAATCCCTCTCTCCTACCTATATTGAACTGTACATTTGTGCTGCTTTTGATTCTCCATTGGAAACATGAAATTCGTTCATGAAAATGGGTATGAGAAGAGCAATCCCGTTCATTGAAGGCTGTGCTATCTGTTGCGAAAATATTTTGATAAGCTTTCCCCCCCTCCCATTCTGGTATCATTAACCATGATGAACAAAACCCTGTTGTGTGCAGGTTTCCTGTGGAATGACCTTGCTCAAGTCTGCAGCCTGAATGTGTTACAATGGAGCAGCGCAACGATATGATCTTATAACAACTGAATGTTCACTCGGGGTGAAATTTCATGGCAGGTGATATTTCCCCCACAACAATACCATCTGCAATTATTTCCCTACATCCAGTGTCACTGAGAGGTCTGTCCCAGTGAAAGGCTCTCAATGGTCTGTTTTCACTTTCAACACTCAAACTTCCACTTGGAGGTGAAAGTTCGCTTGAACCACGTCTTGGTGAAATACCATAATATCCAATTCCACAGCAGGTTCAGAGAGTGTTTCATAACATTTTTGAACCAGATGTCAAGCTGATCTAAGAGGAAAAATGGGGGCATCTTTAATGTGTCACCGTGCTTTATCTTAGAACAAATAAACCTTCAAATTCGGTGAGGGGAGGTTGTGGTGAGGAAAGGAACTCAACCCCTTGTTTTAGCGTGCCAGTGACATCAGTCTGCCAGGGAAGTCAAAACATCTGGAGCCCAGTCCTGTAGTTGTTACTTGGGCGATGCTGGGGTATTCTTGCCCGAATACCAAAGACTGAATTGCTCCAGGACTGGGGCTCTATTTTGAGAAGGATCCTATCTCTGCAGGATCAGCATTTAAAAATAAAAAGGATATTTTACATTTGCTTGTAAGGTGCGTGTTTAGCTACTGGGGCGATGGCCTGGGGGAGTGGCAGCTATGGGTCTGGCCAGTAGCAGCCTCTCTGCTCTGTTTTTTTCTGCGGTGCTCCTGTGGAGTCACAGTACCCAGCTCCTCGTGTGCTCCTCTCCAGGCCTGCGGGCTTGTTGCCTGACGGCTGCCTTGGGTCTAACTGGGGACAGAGCCGCTACGCTCTCTGCCTTCGTCTTCTGATGTTCTTTTCCTTTGTCCCCAAAGGAAACAAAGGTGATGTCGTCGCGTGTTTGCAGGTCTGCTGCTGTCTACTCACAGCTCTCGAAAATAGCCCTCGAGCTGCAGGCCGGTTGCAACAAGACTTGACAGAGAAAGAGATCCCAAGGCTGCTCACCTCGTGGCACTTTGACCAAAGCGGGTGATGGGGCAGTAGAAAGATACAGCTACAAGAAGATGTGATGTGTGTTCAGGCTTCAATAAGCATTAGAGAATATACGGGGGAAAACAGGTCTGTGGACAGGTAGGACTGACTGGGTCTGCAGCAGTGCTTGGAGAGCTGAGGCAGCTCTTCAGGCGGACTTGGCACCGAAGTGTGCAGCGTCGTGCCTTAGGGTATCTCTGCTCAGGTTTGCGGGTCTGACATCTCTGCTCTCTGTGCCAGTTGCTGCTGAACATCTCCGAGGCCCAGCCATGCATGCTGCCAACCCTACTGTCCTCTGTCCCTCCATCACAGCTCTTTAGGCCCGAGGCATCCTCACCACTGCTCGCCCTGGCCATCCCCAGACCCCTCCAGCTTCTGCAACCTTGGTGCTCTGGGTGTTTTCCCCAGCCATGCTGCATGTTGTGAAGAGCAGCATCCCGTGCCCTGGCTGATCAACCCCCAGTCCCTCCCCTTCCTCACCCCCAAATATCACTGCTCCAGCTGTGTTTAAGACAATCAAGCAAATTATAGGACAAATAAGCGGTGCTTTGGGTGTGAGGCTGCGGTGTTCAGGTTCGATGGAAGCCCTCGCCTGTGCCTTGGTGGAGGAGGTGGGGGCCTTTCCCTGCTGACTGTCAGTTTAAAGCAATTTCTCCTAATCCGATTAGTGGCTAATTCAGTGCCAGTCTGCATTAAAGTGGCCTGGCTTGTGGGGGCGAAGGAGCCGGTGCTCACCCTTCAAGTGCAGGGTCTTTGTCCTCTCGAGGGGGCCGGTTCCAGGAAGCCGACAGCGGCTCTGTGCCTGCGTGTGCGGGATTATAAATAATAATAACGCTGGTTCAAAGCGCTCGGGGATGGAGGTGGGGGCTCTGGGTTGTGCTGCCGCACGGCTTTGTCTGCGCTCTCGGCTCTTCTGGCAGCAGCAGATGAGCTCGGGGGGCTGCTTCCCTTCGGTGGAGCTGGGGGGGGCTAGGGCTGAGTGAATGCCTTGTCTCCTTTGGATGTCCCCCTTCGGAGACATTCTATGTGAATAAATTTGTTGCCCTCTCTTTAACCCCTTTTTGAGACCAGCCCTTCTTTTTGAAACGTCCCCAGGGATTCGCCCGACTTTCCAGGTTGTTTGCTTGCTTGCGGGGGGAACGCTGAACTGACCTGATGGGCCAGAGGCTGTGTCCGCTTACCTTCCCGTCTGGGGAGCTGCTTCTGGCCACCCTGTAACGCCAGCAGCTGCAGATCCCAATGGTCGTGGAGCTGCTTCGTGCCCATCACGGGCACTGGGGGGCCCAGCTCAGCAGCTGGGCTTGGGCTGAGCTGTGGGGGATGCGTGACACCGAGTGCCGTACGTGCATGAAGCTCATCGCATCCCTGCCTGTGTGACGTCTGGTTTAGGCAAATGCCCTTTGATCCCCTGCTGTTTTTTTTTTTTTCCCCACAGGCTGGTAACACTGAGCAGGGTGTTGAGAAAGACCCCAGGGTGCTCCAGGGCCTGTCACCTGGGTGTGAGCTGGGGTTCCAGCTTGTGCAGGCAGATCCATCCCCTCGTGTGCTGCCAGCCCTCTGGTCACCTGCGAAGGGCAGAGCTTGATTCTTGCTAAGAAATGTCACTACTCCCACCTGGTAGCAAACACCCATGCAAACCCCAGCAAGGGCAGGGCACCATGCATATTTTATTCCTGTTAAATGATTTTTAGGTTCCCTATAAAGGCTGTTATGACTTCAGCTTGCCCAGTCTGCTCAGAAACCTTCCCCTGACGGTCCTGTTAGCCCTCGTGCCCGTGCAAGGCACCTGTTTCCCTGCTGGGGACAGGACCCCTGGCTCTGCTCCTCACCCAGCGCTCCAGCAGCTTTGTGCACGTGTGCTGTGAAGTGTCTGGCACGGGGGCAGATCTGTCACTATCTGGCCACCCAGGATATGATGAGGTACAGGCGTGGGTTTTGGACCTTGTGAAGTATCCCTGTCCAGCAGTTTGAGCGCGCCTAGACTTCAGGAATTGTTGTAACAGAACAGTTTACTGCTGAGTTGTGATTTAATGGGTTGGTTTCTTTCCTTCTTGTGTTGGTGAAACCCTGCAGGTTGCTCTTAGAAGCTAGTGGTGTCATAAAAAGGTAAGTCTATGATCAGGTCTGCTATTTTGAGATACGATAGGAAATATGTTGTTTTTCTGAGCCTTCAGATGCATTTACACCAATGGACTTTTAAGACTAACATTTTTTTTCTGTAAGACCTTTAAAAAGTGTCAGATTTTTACTATATTATCAGTTTTCCATTTTTCTTGATATAACAAATGTTCATTGATTTTAGAGATGAGGTCAGATGGGGGGTGGGAAGAGGGAACTCTCAGGCTGGGAGACTTGCTTAGCACAGTAAATCTGATGACCTTTAGATGTCAGTATAATCAAAGAAGAACAGAAAACATGGGGCAGATTTAGAAATCCTGCGGGTGGAATTTGGGTAGAGTCTTTCCTTGCACGGATTTGTTGGACAGTGGCTCCTGGGAAGCTCCTTGCTGCTTATTTGTGTTCGTCCCATGTGCTGCTAACGCGAAGGGTCGGCGTGTGCGAGGCTTAGCGGCACGAGGCCTCGCTCAGTGCTTCCCCGGGGCTGCTGCCGGCAGATTTTCGGCTCTGCTGTCCCGTGGCGCCGCGGAGCTTCGGGTCGGTCGCTCAAAGGGGAGGGGGAGGGAAATGACTTCACTGGCATTTTGTTCTCTGCCAAATCCTTGTAATAATATGGGCCTATCAAAATGATACTTTGCAGTAACAATCGTGGTAAATGCTTGTGGAGGAATGAATTGTGCAGTTTTCTCTCTCCGTATTGCTCCACCAGTGCTGGTATTTCCCAAAGCCCTTGGACACCGAGTGATGTTCTGTTCCTGGGGGTTGTTTTACTCGGGGGCTTGCTTTATTGCTGCTGCTGTGATGGGTGTGCTGCTCTGCTGTTCCACATTTGTATCGAAGCGTTGAGTTGTGTGCAGGTCAATATTGGTGTACTTGCCCGTTGGTGCTGGGCTACGAGCGCTGTGCTGCTTTGGCCATGTGCTTGTGCGTAGATAGATGCTACCTACTGTAGTGTCTGTCCTATTGTTTTGAAACACTTAATTGTAATTTTCCAAGGCATTATTTCAAGGGACTGACAGGACCCCATTAATTCAGATTTGGCCCCTAAATTATATTCTATTAAAAAAAAAAATAATCCAGCACCCCCCCCAACTTCTACAAAACCGAAGAACAACAGAATGTTTCCATTAAAAGGAAATCCAAATGGAAACAGCTTTTAAATCTATCAAATATGTTCCTTTTTCTTTATTTCCCTGTCAGACTGTGTGCGAATGAAGGCCAGACAGTGAATTGACTTGAAACGTATTATTACCTAAAACGATATTGACATCAGAAATGCAAAAGCACTGGTGCAATAAGGTGGCCAGAGCTGGAAAATCCAGCTCCGGGCTTGGGTCCAGCTTTTGAAAACCTGCTGCCTGTGTTTTGGGTCAGGGCTTGGGATACAGGGCTTGTGTGTGTGAGCCTGGCTTGGGCCATAAACAGTGAGATTTCACTGGTGAAGAGCCCCAAGCTGCCTGGTCTGTGGCTCACGAGCTGCATCTGGCTCTTCAGGACAGTTCTGCTGCCCCGCAGCCCGTTCCCAGCTACCTGCATCCCTGGGGCCTCTCCTCCGCAGGCAGGGAGCAGGCTGCAAACACCCTACGGGCTGGCCTCTACCGGTTCCTAGCTGCCTTTCTGGTGGGCATCCTCCTTTTCCCTGTCATCAGGCTGGGAATGGGCCCCTTGTGTAGAAGAGCAGAGCTCGGCACCAGTCCCGCAGTCAGCGTGCGGGCACGGGGCGACCCTGCTGGTGGTGGTGGTGGGGGGACGACACGACATGTTCCTGGCTGTGGTGAGAGAGGTCTTCCAAACCAGCGGCGGGGTCAATAACTTCAGCTCAAGGAGGGGGACGTGTAAGGCAGCAGGGTCTCCTAGATCCCCAGGTCCCCATCTTTGAAGGCTTTCAGAACTTAACTGAGCAGGGCTGTGAGCAGCCTCGTCTGCCTTTGGAAACAGCCCTGCTTGGGTTCAGGCTGGATATCTTTGGGGGTCCCTCCTGGCTTAATTTTTTCTTTGCTTTATCTGATTGTAAAGACCGGCTTATTTTTATATATGGACGTGCAGTGCCGAGCACGTGGCACCCGAGTCCTCGCTTGGCTGGCACAGCAGCGGTGACCGCGATGTCGTCAGAGTTGGAACCCTTGTGCTCGGTAGGGAGTGGGTGGGGAGCGGTGGGTCAGTCAGCGTGAGCCGCCTCCTCCAGCTCAAACCGAGGCCATGACAGATTTAGTACTCATTAAGCTTCAGTACAGCTCCGGGAGGAAGCCTTGCCCGGTGTGAAGGTATCCATCGAGGGTTTCGAAGGTCAGCATTCAAGATGTTGGTTTGTGTTGAGCACACATTCTTCTTGTCTCAGTTCCCTCATCAGAGCAGTGGGGATAACAGCTCTTACCTGTCTCCCAGGGTTATTGATGGTGTTGATATATGAAAGGTTACAAGGTGCACAGAAATTTTAAGTGAGAACCACCTAATCCATGTGGATCAATGTCCCCTTGAGTTTTCCCTTTTTTTTTTTTGAGGCTTTCTGAAATGTCTGATTTATTCTTCCTTGAACACAGTGAGCGCACTGTCTGCCAGGCAGTGCGGATGTTCTTGTTTATAACTATAATATCCCTTACTCAAATTCCCGAGAACACGTTCCAGAAACACATGCAATTTGCCAGGTGAGGGTCTATAAAGATGGGATGGGTGAAAGAATACAGATGGAAGAGCAACGCTCCTACCTCCCTGAAGAGTCTTTGAGAAAACCTAAATGCAAAAAAAAGTTTGTTCTTCTCATTATTTCCTCTGTAATTCCAAGTTCCAGGCCAAAAGCAAAATGAGTGACATGGCCCATTGTCATCAGAATATATCATTATGCTCTTGTGCTCTCTCTTACTGGTCCAGAAGCAGGAAATTCCAGAAATCTCCCAAGCAAGCCCTCTCCTCTGGGATTCGCAGTCAGTGCTGGCATCCCCGTCAGGTTTGGATCAGTTTTCATTTAAAAAATGATTACGCTTCTAATTGTTGCTCTACCAGAGAGTCTTCCTACTGTAAATCAGTGCGCAGCTGTCCCACGGAGCGGCCCTGCTGGGATCTCTGCAGCAGGAGTGCAGCGAGGGGAGATGGAGCCACCTGCCCTGGGGCACGGGGCTGGGCTCTGTGGAGCTGGAGCAGCCCCGGGACCAGCTCTGGGCTGCTCTGGGGCTTGGGTGAGTTTGTTCCTTCTCTGTGTGCTTTCGGAGACATCTCAACATGTGCTGGCAGAGCTGCTTGGCCTTGTCATCTGTCTGTACAGGAAAGCAGAGTAAATCAGTCCGAGAAGCAGAATGCTCCTGTTCTGCAGAGCCCCGTCTTGGGATTGGGTTCTTTGCTGTCTAATGCAGGAAAAGTTTCCTGTTGGGAATATTCAAAATCCAACTGTAGTTGGATTCCTGGGTGCCTGTTAAGGATTGGGCTTATGCTACAGCATTTCTCCTGGGGTTTCTCACACCTATTTTCATGTATGTGGTGCTTTTTAAAGCTCTGCCCTGCTGTTGGTTCTGGGTGTAACAGGCTGCGGGGCTCAGAAGTTACTGGGCTGTGTGGCACAGGGCTGTGATCCTGCAGCAAGGTCCTGTGAGCTGCATAAGCAAGGTCGTTGTTAGTACTTTGACTTAATGCTGAAGACCAGGGGATTCCCCAGAGTAATTCTACTCCATGGACTGACACTCTCCTTCTAGTGACTGTGTGTATTTAGTTATTACTCTTTGAAGTGTTTTCCAGTGTTAAGGGACACTGCAAGTAAGAGTTGCTATAGTACTGAGATTTTTGCACATTTTATATTCACGATCTTTGACAGCATTTAAAAAAAATACAAGTGTACTTTCAGTAATAGCACTTTTTTCCAAGGGCCTCTTTGTAGAGACAGCAAAAGACTTGGAGGAAACAACACAGCAATAATTTCCAGCGATTCCAGCAGCAATGGTACATTTTTGTTCTGATTTACAGTAACCTCCTTCCCCTTATCAAAAGGCTTTCCCACTCTGAACATCACTGTCTGACATGGTCCTTGCACCCTGAAAATCACTTTGATATTGAAGGAAATGTGATTGAATTAAACCACATGTGTATCAGAGCAGAGGCTGGGCGTTTAAAGGCCATTCACAGAATACCAAATGTAAGATAATGCATGCAGAGCTCTTGCCAGATGGTACAAATTTCTC
Organism: Anser cygnoides; assembly: GCF_040182565.1. Taxonomy (NCBI): domain Eukaryota; kingdom Metazoa; phylum Chordata; class Aves; order Anseriformes; family Anatidae; genus Anser; species Anser cygnoides. The sequence goes on along the minus strand of NC_089891.1, from coordinate 3,284,827 downwards.
GTAGATTCTGGGCCGATCGATCTGTTGATTTCTACAGGAAAGTTTTGTGGCCTCATCACCATCATATTCAAGCCTGGCAGTCTCAAGAGGAGCTTAAGAGAGTTAAGCCCTCCAAACCATTGGGATACAAGCTCCTTACTCTCTTAATATCCCACTTGTCCACAAGCTTTGAGTTGGTGTTTGCTTTGCTGGATTCCTCTGACATTGTCTTAACAAAGTAGTTAAACTTGGCTTAAACTCATTGCCAGCTGCTGGACACGTTCCTGTCCTTGTCAGCCAACTGGAGTGCCAAGGAAGGCAACGGTGAGAGCTCCCAGAAAGCTGTGTTTGGGCAGGGGTTGATCTGCATTCATCAGGACACAGCTTTGTTGGTGTGTGCCTGCTGCTGGCAGCGTGGACAGGCCCCACGAGGCTGAATGCAAAGGCCACGGGAAGGGGGATGCCCTTCTGTATGGTCCCTACTGCAGGCTGAATCTCTAACTACAGCATTAGAGTGGAATAACGGCTGGAATCTTTTCCTTCCTTGAAGGATGTATGTAGCCAGGGTATTGATGAAGATCTGTCTGTAGGATGTTGGGTGCGTATTTAAATACAGCTGCAAATTACACAGTAATGAACAGATGCATTCAGCTGGTCAAAAAGAGGGGTTTCAATGTCTTTGTGTAGTCATTAAAAGTGAATGTCATCTCTTGCAGTGTCATTAACCTACGTGATGAAAGTGGGAATTTTTTTCTAACAGGCTTCTGGGAATGATTATTCAGTGGGGAAAAATATATAATTCCTTGGTAATCTAGAGCTGTTGGAGCTTTCAGTGAAATCTCTGAAGTATTGGCACAATGATGAATTGCCTCTTCTGGAATACAGAAATGTATGAGACATGAAATAAATCCTTCATGCATTGCAGGGCTTTGCCAAAGTGCTGCTTATCGTAAGGGTATTATGCAAATCTGGGGCCTATTTAAATCTTGCTACTCTCATCTGGAGCAGGTGTATTAGAAACTCACTTTTCTCTGAGAAGGTTAATTTGTCAAATATTGACTGCTGGGTACATCCCAAATGACTCATCGCTCCCATGAGTTACAGTCCAGTTTTTGGCCCAGCTTCCTTCCAGCTCTGCTGTAGGTCTCCAGGATTGGTGTTTTAACGTCAGGTTTCAAATCATGAGCCCTTCTGGGTGGTGATGGGGGATACAGCTTTTGATACCTGAAAGCTGATAAAGGTGACACTTCCCAAGGACAGAAAATCCAGTGAGAGCTGTTGGTGACAAACGTATGAGTGCCAAGAGCTGTAGAAATAAATCCTTGCGATGGGACGAGCCCAGAGGATGCTTTTTGGGTTGCAGAAGGGAAATACAAAAGGTGCATCCTGTGTTAAACACCCTGGGTTAAATATCCTGCCTAGCTGTTGAGTGTTTGGGGTGGTAACCTGATGTTAATGACCGTGTAAGCTGCATCTGGGGCATTTTCAGGGTAGTGTTGGAGTCCTTTCACCTTGGTGTTCTGTACTGGATACCTTGGGCTCTGTTTCTGTTGTATTTAGGTGAGTTTCTCACTGTCGCAAGGCAATGTTGATGACTGCATCTCCCTTCTCCAGTAATGACATCAGTTGTGCTGCCTAGGGCTGATCCTGCTAATTTTCTGTGGCAATTCAAGCAGCCTGAGAATGTTTTCCTATTCGTATGCCTTGTTTGAAGAGTGGCTTTGTTCTTCTCGTCCTCTGAAAGGACAAGAGCACTTGTGCGTGAACAGAAAGATTCAGTTTCCTCCCTTCTGCCTTCACAAAGTTTGTTATCCACAGAGGAGGTAGAAATGACATTGTGCAACTTGTGCGAGCGGTCTCACACCACGGGTAATGAAGAGCAAACACTGCAGCCGGCAGTCCATGGGATGAAAATGATTCATTCCAGCTCAGGGGTGAGCGGCTTTGAGTAATGAAGTCATGGGTTGGCTCACAAAACTCACGGGCTACTTCGCAGATGAAGATTGAAGCCACAGACTGCTACTTGCAGTTAATTGTTTGACGAATCTAGGGGATAAAGTGAGGAATGGTGATGGAGTTTGTGTTCTTCCTTTGGTGCTTGTGAAGAGAAGGAGGAAAGTCAGTTTGATTCAATGGCTGCTCTACAAATACCTTCTGTCAGATGTTTTAAATGGGTAGATAGGGCTGACAGAACTGTCCTTTAAAGCTGCTGCTCAGTAGAGGGTTGTTTGTGCTGAACTAAAATTTTGCTGAGATGTTAGCTTCCTATTGCAAACCTTTTTTTTTTTTTTCCCCCTTGGAAAAGGTAACAACATACTTGTGGCAGAAAAAAAGTCCTTTTTGACAGGAAGGGTTTGGTTCCTAGGGTTTTATTAAACTCCTTTCACTTATTAAACTCCTTTCACTTCCATCAATGTCCTCCCAGTGATGTCTTCTCCTCATTGTGCCTCTCGGTCTTTCCCCTCAGCTAGATGTGGAGCGATGCTCCTTCCTGGCTGTCCTGCTTTGGGGTGGGCACCCCCAGCCCTCTGATAGAGACGTAATGGCCTCTGCAGGATGTGGTCATGGAATCCTAGAATCAGTAAGGTTGGAAAAGCCCTTCTAGATCATCTGGTCCAACCATCACCCTACTACTAATGTCACTCACTGAACCATGTCCCCAAGCACCATAGTGCTCCCCAGGGCTGGTTCCCAGCTCTTTGGAAGGACGGAGCTCTGAGAGCTCAGCCCCTCTCCCAAGCCGTGCCTTCAGGCACCTGCGGCCCTTGTGGACGGATGCTCAGTGGTGGCAGTGACGCGTCCTTCCCTGGTCGACACACTGAAGCGCTGAGGAAGCAGTGATTATTTTCCAGTGATGCTTCATAGCGACAGGGAGCGGCGGTGGGACGTGGTGTCTGCTGCCATAACCCGTCCTGGTGGCCAGTCCCTGGCACGCAGCGGCCGTTCCCCTGCTCTCCTTGGCTGCTGGAGGCCGCACCGCTGTGTGATGTGACCCCGGGGGCTTTGTCCTGGCTGCTCATGCCTCAGGCTGAGTGCTGAAATGACAAAGCGGGATTTCTGCCCGGGGAGTCGCTGGGGATCTTTGTGAGCCAGGAAAACGAGCCCCGCGTTGCCAAGATGACCCAGCGTAACCCGCGGCCCGGGACGTCAGCTGTCTCGGACCCCTGGTTTGGTGCAGCGCAGCTGCGTGGCCTTGGCTCAGTTCTGCTGAGAAAATTGCTTCTGAGCTGTGAGAAAGTCCGTCAGCTCAAGGCGTGCGAGATAGGAAAAGAAAAAGCAGTGTAATTGTTGAGATAATGACTGGAGGGTTCAGGAGGGAAACTGCTGACATGGAAAGGTGTAAAGCTCGAAGGGAAATGCAGAAAAATGAGACAGCTCTCAGGATTGAGAACCAGCCTGTTCCAAGAAGGCCAGCACATCCCAACGTAACCGATGATTGCTTGACTCGCTAGGTGTGCTAGTACTGAATCTGGTAGCATCTAACTCCTAGACAGCTGCTGGGCCTATTCACCGATAACTAATTATTCTGTACCCGTGAATTGTGATGTGTATCGTGCTTGCAGAGCTCTGTGCACGAGGTGGAAGGCACCTGAACAGAAGTGGCTCAGGGAGGGTTTCACCAGCCATACTTTAATGGTGCACTCATTAGAAAGTGTAATTTGCTTATTTTTTTAATTAATAACATCTCAAGGATCTCCTCAGTCCCAGAGAGGGACACTTCAAGAGGGGAGTTCAGATATCTTCCAGAATCCGTTCTCGCTTTCAGCCTGTCGTTGCCGGTCACTGGGGCACAGGTACAGCTGAAGTGGATTTATTGAGGTGACATGTAGGAATATCTTTGTGCTGAACATATGCTAGAAATTTGCAGCCCTTCTTGAATTAAGACTATGACAATCATTGATGATAACCTAGACTAGTGGTTCATCCCATAAAAGTGCTCAGGGTGCTGCAGGCTTCTTGGAAATGCACTGGAGACCCCAAAGAATTGGAAAGGGAATAATTTGTGGCTGAGGACTGCACCACGAATATCATCGCCCAACACCTTCAGTTAAACAACAGCCAAGTTTTGTTGTAGAGGGGCTGAAAAATAGAAGGCAAAAGAAGATTTTGATAGGAATAATGTGCAGGATGTTTCACTGATCACAGCAGGGTACCTGATAACGAGTAATGGATAGCTATTTGACCCTAATGCCTGATCCCCAGCTCCACATGACGAGCTCTGGCTATGCTGCCAGCCTCCTCCTGGCCCTTCTCTGGCAGGTAAAAGGACGGGTAGGTGGAGGAAATGTGGAACTCCTAAACGTGGCAGCGTTATGTGGCTGAGATGCTTTTGGCCTGCTGTCTGGGGGGATTTTTTTTCCTCTGCGTGTACTGGTGCCTGTGACCCGCAGCGCTCCCAGCTGTTACCAGCAACTGGGGGCCCCGTGTTGCCAGGTCCGTCCCCGCAGGCTGTGAGTGCAGCTGAGTCAACAAAGGGGAAGAGAAGGAAAATTGACTGGGAAGATCTTTTTTTTAAAAAAAAAAATAAATAAAATGAACCAAAATGATGCAGGTGGCAAGGTGTGTTCCACCCTGGCTGTGTGCGCTGGGCTCTTATGAGCCAGGGTGTAAAATCCGGCATCCCCCGAGCACAGCCCCGCCGAGCAGGTGACTTGGATGAAGGAGAACAAGCCCATGTGGTTGCCATTGCTCCACTTCATCAAAAATCCTGCGTGTGAGGGGAAGTGAGCTCAGCGAGCCGGGAGGGTGTTGTACCAGGGGCTGGGGGGATGGATGGAGGGCGATGGAGACTTGACACGAACCAGCTGGCGCAGGGCTGTGCGTGGTTACATCGCTCTGAGGGATGGGATGGATCCTGCCAAGGCTGGGTACGCTTCAGACAATGCCGAGACCTCCTTGTCTCCAGTCTCCTAATAAAGGCTTTGCTGCCTAAGAACTGTTATTCCATGATTTCTGCCTCTCCCTATGAATCACTCCTTTGTAGCCTTACGTGGCTTTTGTAGTTAATGTGAACCAAGTGGCTCGTGTAGGAAGGGGAGAGGGTTTGCCAGCTGCCCGCTTCCGTCGGAGGTGCTGTGGGAGCTGACTCAGGTGCGAGGGAAGGCAGGAGGAGGCTTCCTGATCGTGTCGCTGGGCTTCAACTGCAAAGGGCGTGAGGAACATGGGGATACCGACTACTGTAATCCCACCGTGCCAAAATGCCCCTCTTCACTTGCTTCTGGGCAGTGGCAAGTCGGCACTGACTTCAGGGGAACTGTAATTCATACCAGTAAGGTATTTAACCATGTTTCTTGGGAGCAGTTTGATAGCTGCTGGCAACAGCTAGCTTTTTCCCTCCAAGCAACACTGTCCATTCCCTGGGGAGAGGGGAGAGGTGCTGGAAATCAGTGGGGTGGGTGCGTGGAGTTCCTGTCCCTTGCTAATGGGATGCTGCTCCTGGTCTTGCCCGTCACTTACCTTCTCAATACAGTCATCTCTCTGGAGAAGGTGATGCCACCACCTGGGTGGACTGGAGAAGTCAGATGTGTGGAGTTGTGTGTCCCATCTCTGGGCCTTGCGCCTCCTGCTTCCCGAGGTGTTAAGGCTGAGTATTAGCAGGGTTTTACTCTGATTTATTTTGGATATTCATAAATAATATGAAATACTGTATCAATTACTGCTGAGGCTGTAGCTTTGAGAACTTCTTGTGATTAGCGAATTCTGGAGTTCCTCTGGATTTGGATTTCTCAGCTTGTGATGCCCTGGGATACTGCCTGTAAAAAGTGATAGGACCGATGTATTGCTTTTCCTTTTGACTAAGGACAGTCTTCCTTGAATGACTGTTTGGGCAACTCATTTTCACCATCATCCTTCCTCTCCTGGTTAGACCCCTTGTGTCTCTGTGGCCCTTGGTTGTAGGGTGCCGGGTTGTGGTTGTACCTGTAGGGTTTTGGTGGCTGCTAGAAGGGGACTCAGAGGCACTGAATTTGTACTTCGCTTTGTCTGGGTCTGGGCTGTTAGTCTGCCTCTGACTGAAATCAGTTGGAGCCGTGAAACCAGTCACTGAGATGAAGTATTTAAGAGGCAAGATAGGCAGCGCAGAGGAATAACATGTTACAAAAGCCTTGTGTGACTCGCACTGCTCGCCTCTGGCATTCCGCAGTTAAGTATTACGCTTATTGAAGCTGCATCTCTAGCTGATATTTGAAGCGAAATTTACCACAAGGCTTTACCTCCTTGGGATTTTTAAGAAAGGCTAGAAAACAGGGCCCTTTTAGATGTTTTTTAAGCTTAATGAAAAACCTCAAGGCTTTACTGATATGCTAAAAGCTAAGAGGTCAGCTTCATATTCAGAATTTATTTACCCAAGAGGTCTGGGTGATTTCATAGATCATAAAAACACAACTTCAAAAGTCATATTTTATTTCACGGCGGTGGTCTCTGCTGTAAGGTAGGGTTGGGTCAGGAATCTATTCCTGTGAGACAGCAGCCCTGGAAGATCTGCTTTCAGATCTGCAGGGGAATGCCCCGACGTGCCCTGAGCGTTCTCCGCGAGGAAGCAGAGCCAGCTACGTGGTGCCTCGTGCTCAGCGCCCCGCAGGGTCAGGGGAACTCGGCTGCTGCTGCCTCTGGGAACGTGTAAACGGACCTTCCACATCTTCTGGTGTGCGGCTGGACTGCAGGTACCTGGGGCTGCTGCCAGGAGTGATGGGAGCGTGGCTCAGATGCTTGTCGGTGTCGGAAAGCTTCAGAGGTGAGAGCTCTTTAGAGAAGGAAAGGATAATACTGGTAACGATGTCACTGGTACCCTGCGGACAAGTTCCGCAATACCATTCTCTTCCAGCCCCCAGCTGTCCCCTGTTCTAATATCAGCCACTACATGGAAAAACTGTGGGCCAGTCTGACTTGCTGGAGATGCTGCTGGAGGCATTTTCTTGGCTGCGGATAAAGGCTAACTGCAACGATCGGAAATATTCTTACAGCAAGGGGCTGACAGACGTGGCTAACGGGATGCCTGAAGTAATGTCCTGGGGGTGATGGGATGTGGACAGTATCTGAGCTTGGCCCAGGGCTAAACTACTGAGTTTAAACTACTGTTCTAGGAGGGAGCTGGAGCAGCGAAGTGTAGAGTCAGAGGGGCCTTTGGCATACCGAAACTCGGACTGATGCCAGGCTTTGATGCAGGAAAGCCGTCTGTTCAGTCGGTGATCAGAGGGCATGTTGCTGCTCTTTCAGCAGAGCCTGCTGTCCAGATTGAGGGCTGCCCTACAAACGCCTTCCCTCTTGTCCGAGTTCCTTCCTACCCCCACTAGGCTGGGACTGCCCTCAGCTGCCTGGTGATGGGGGCCCGAGGGTGGGCTTGAAAAGGAGCGACTGTTCCAGCCTGCTCTGCGCGGGGGAAGTGGGAGGCGATGGGTAATTAACCGAGCACTCGGCACGGCTGCTGTCCCATGAAAGTAACAACTGGAATGAATCCCTACAGAACTGGTTTTGGTCTGAAAATGAGAAGAGATTGATTGTGAGGGAAAAGGTAAACGAGAAGGAAAATCGTACTGTAAGGAAGGACCAGAGGTGGTTGTACTTGCTGCTGTACAGAGTCCTCAGGTCTCGTTTTCTTCTGTCTTGCTGAGCAGTGGCTCCTCAAAGCCAGCACTGAAAGCTGTCAGTCCAGCCGTTCTGAGGCAAACTTTCAACATCCACAACCTCCTTTAAAAGTGAGGCTTAGTATATGCAGGGTAGAGTCGTCGTCTTCACTGCTGGTGCTCTTTGCAAATTCTTGCATTGGAAGAGGGAATCAACAGTATCCACCTTTCCGTGTCACTCATGGTTTCATAGACTTTTGTCCTTTCCTTCTATAACTAACTTTTCTTGGCTGGAGAGTCATAGCTTGACTGACCCTTCCCATATGGGAGCTGCAGTGACCTATGGTCAGCCTTCTCGCCTTTCGCTGGCCCTTTTGCTCTGTCATGCCCTCGTGAAGATGAGGGAACGCCTGCATGCAGTGATCGGGATGCAAGTGGCACACGGACTGTGTGTTGTTGTACTGTGGTATTAATGGTATTCTCTGGTTTGTTCTTTAATAACTTCTAACGAAGGATTTTCTTAATTGCTACTGCGTAATGTGCTGATGTTTCACAGGTCCATCTGTCGCAACCCCAAGGTATTGCTCCTGTGTGGTAACGGTCAGCTCAGAGTACATCATTTTATTTAGGAAGTTTAGATTGTTTTTTTCCCCCATGCGAGTCCCTTTACATTTATCTGCATCGAATTTCATCTGCTGTTTTATTACCTGTCACTGTATCATAAAGTTGTTTTGCAGTTCATCACGGTGCTCTCAAAATTAGTGTTGTCAGCAAACTTTCTCACCTCACTGCTCACGCCCTTTTCCAGGTCATTTATGAACATGCATTTTTAATGGCACGGATCTCGCCAGGGCTCCCATGCTGACTTCGCTCCCTTGCAGGAACTGACCATTTATCCCCACATTTCTAGCTTTTAACCAGGATATATCCTTGCAAGGACTTCACTTCTGCATTTGCTTACCTTCCTAAATGGCCTGAGTCAACGGTTTCTGAAATAGATTTCAAGAAGATGGTGTTGACTGAAATTTGCATCTTGCCTAAAAACAAACCCCACAAAGATTTAAAATAAATCCTCCCGTTTTTATTCATCCAGTGAAGTTTCCCCTCTCCTTCCTGTGTTTCAGCACCTGACGGTTTTTGAGAGTAACTTTTCCTCTGATTCTGTGTGGAAATCTCAAACTCTTCTGGGAAGGGAAAATTGTTTCCTGGCCACTTTTCTGCTGGTAGATAAATACGCTCAAATTGAGCTGTGCTTCCTCTTTCCTCCTTCATTGCTCAGTTGCTTGTCTGGCTGATGTTTGATATGGTCACACTGGATAAAACTGCTTTTTTTTTTAAACTTATATAACTGTGTGAACATTCAGAATTGTGTTGGCATAATTATAATAATATAAGGACTTGTACAGGTACAGCTTACTTTGCCCGTAAGGGGACAACGTGGTATAAAATACCTAAAAATAAACGTTTATAACTGTATTCACATCAGGAGGTTCATCAGCATGCAATTAAGCTAATGTGATATCGCTTCTTAATGGATGACAAGAGATTAAAGACCTCTTGAGCTGGGAGGGAGACCCGTGCCATGCTGCAGATGCTGTAGAAATGCCCCCACACCTCACTGAGGAGTCCTGTCTGCCCACTAAAGCCTCTGGGCCTGAAAAATGCATGGGGTGTGTGCGTATTTTCTTCAAATTTTTCCAAAAAATGTTCTCCGGAGCTCTGCTGAACTATCAATGCCAAGTTTCAGCAAGAAGGGAAAACTTTTATTGCCATTATAAACCTTGAAAATATGTTTTTTATAAAGCAAGTGCCAGCATAACCTTCAGTCCAGCTGCGGTAACAACCCTACCTGATTTCCAGGGCACGTCTAAATGAGAAACTCCCAAACAGTGAAAAGAAAACAACTGAGAATTTACAGTGTAAAACCAGCCTGGTAATTGTATTAGCAGTCCCTTCTAAGCAGAATCAGGCTCCCAGCTGTAGCTGAAAGCCATAAAAAGCACGCCATTAATTTTATGAAGAGAAGTAGCCATTTTAGTCCTCTGGAAGCTCTGGAGTCTGTAAAGATAAGGTGATGGACTTTTCTCACAGCTGCAAGAGCTACATCTGGAAAACAGGTCTGTATTGCACAGCGAAGCTGCAGGAAGCCCAGCGAGGAGGTCCCTGGCCGGAGCACGGTCACCGCAGCGAGGTCCTGGGGCCAGAAACGTGCCTGCGTTCACCTGGGTGCCCAGTGCCTGCTGTTGGCATCATGCTCCACAAAGCGACTTTCTCCTCAAGAAGGAGAGGGCAATCCTCAACCCCCTACTGTCTTGAGCAACACCAGAAACGTCCACGATGGAAAAAAGAGAAAATCTGAATCCAACTTCTTAATTACCTGCTCTTGATTTGTCTTTGCAAGCTGGCTAGCTGTCTAGATTTCATAAACACTACTAATTTGCTGTTAAATTAGCCATTTATGTGATCCTGGATGATTTGTTAGGCCTTATTGAACAGCAAAGAATTTTCTCTTTTTTTTCTTGGAGATGACTTTTCACACCATCAAGGCCACTTTCTCAACGTATTGACAGCTTTATGAGCGCTGTTGGAAAAGCACCAGCTTCCTCCGTTTCACTGCGCTCCGGCTTTCCGTGGAGTGAAAAGGCAGCTTTTTAATTAGGGCCTGAGAGCCTTTGCTTCGCTCCAGCATTCCCCAGGTACAAAGCAATACACTGGCCTTTCTCTAGCTAATCACTTTTCCAGACTTGGGCCCGCTAAAATGAGGTGGGCTTTTCGGTCAAATGTTGACCTGGCTGAGCGCCAGCTGACGAGCTTTGGGCTGACACGTCTGCGTTTGGCACGTCTGCGTTCGGGCTTTGCTCACCAATTAACGAGCGCAAAAAAAAAACCCCAAAATGATAAAATAAAATCAATCTTGTGCTACTTATTGGGAAAAAGACCTATTTTCAAGTTAATTCCTGCAAACGCGCCAAAAAACAGAACTCTTCACTGATTTCTTCCTTCTTGCCTGGGTTTATAGCTGTCTCTGCTGCTGCTTTGTACTGGAGCAGTTCACGTTCACACCAGTTCCTCTGGCTCAATTTCAAATCTGTTTATGGGGATTTTAAAATTTTATATTTGTGGTTATGTTTAAACTCCTCATTATCATTATAGTCCTAGGAAGCCAGTACCTTCCTCTTCCCCAGGGATGCTTGCCGCTTTATTTTGCTCAAGTAAAAGGCAAAAGCATTGCAGTGATGCCATGGGTTCGGTGGCGGCTCCCTGGTCTGGATTCAGGAGGGTGTGTTATTGTCGCAGTGATTGCTCTGCTCGAGGCCACCTGGGTTGGGGCAGCCGAGCTCGGAGAGGTGCCGGCATTTCCTCGGTGCCTCTGGCCAGTGAGGGCACCTGGGCAGGAGCCTGCGGCACAGCCGCCAAGGTTTGCTGGCTGGCAGGGCTCAGTCAGAGTGCATCTGACTTCGCATCCGTATCCTAAAGCAGGGGGTGTTTATATGGCTGGGACTTGTCCTCAGGCTGCAGCTGTTCTGGCTGCAGGGACTGCTGTTCCCAGCTGTCTGTCCATCCTTCCTGCCAAGTCCTCCGACAGAGCTGCTCTGGTAATTGCTCTCTAACCTGTCCCAGTCCGTGCGGGTCTGACCAGGAAGGAATTGCTGTTCGTACTGGTTGTGGTGTTGAAGTCCAGGGAGGGGAGAGTGGCTGAGGAGCAGCTGGAGGTGGTATCTCAACGGGGAGCAAGGCTGCGGCAGGGGGGTGTGAGATGGGTGCAGAGCCACGAGCCAGGCTGATCCTGTCCATTTTGTCAGTGCTTCCATGGAGGAGCCAGTTGCACTGTGCGCTCTGCCCTGCAGGGCTTCGTAGGGTGCCAGGAATTTTCCCAACAAGATCCGTATCTGTGCATAAGCGAAGCTGCGTGCTTCAGAGAGAGCTGTATGGGAAGAGATGGGGTGGGAGATGCCCTTTGTGCAGAGCCATTGCATTAAGCCTAGAAAAATGTGTTTTTAGATCCTTTCCAAAACTTTTTTTTTTTTGAAAGTACTTACTGCTGTGAATATTATCTGGTTCACCTGGAGCCTGGAAAAGACCTACCACAGCGATGGGCAAAGGATGAGCATCTGCAGAGCTCATCTTGCCCTCAGGGCCCGGCGCAGCAGTCAGGTGGTAGCAGGCTCTGAGTACATGCTGGAGCTGGGCCACCCCTGTCCAACTCATCATGTCGGTGATCTGAATTCCTCACCACATAATAATCCCGCTCCTTGTAACCCAGAAGAGAGCTGGTCAGAAAGGGCTGGGAAATGCAAGTCTCAAAAAATCCAATTTTTTTAAAGTAGCCATTAATGAAAAAGGGATCATTTCAAGGGATAATCTGATTTTCACATTGTTGCGGCTCCTGTAATGACTTCTTTCATACAAATGCTGTGTTGTGTTGGAATTATCGGTTATTCACAGTAAAACTAAAACAAGTTAATTGGTCTCTATCTTATTTCAACAACAAAAAATGATGGAGAAGCAAACTCATTTGATTTTAGCTGAGCAAAATATTGACATCTGATCTCTTCATTTGGTGTTGGCTCATGCGGCATTGTCGACTTCTTTTTTATAGTTTTAAGATAGGAAGGAAAATATTCTATGCTGAAGAGTGTCAGGAGCTGGGAAAAGTCCTACCCAGCTGTCATCCTCTTTTTCCCCTTGGCTCCCTGCCCCATTGCTCTGCAAGTGAAGAGAGGTTTCTCTGATCCGTGCTAGTAGCCAGTAAGAAAAGTAGAGCTGGCAAACTGGGATAAAGAAGAAAAAGATTGTAGAAGGGGAAGACAAAGAGAGCTGGCTTGCTTTGGGATTATTTGTACTGATTCTCCAAAACTAATTGCAGATGTTGGGCCATAAAATCTTCCAAACTGTCTATTTCCCTGAACTTGACTCACCAGTTTCCTCCTATTCCCAGGGAATGGTGTTAAAGGAGGCTTTTTTTTTTTTCCACTGGGGACAGGTTGAGTGCAAAGCAATCACAGGAGCTCAGCTCTCTGAAACCCAGCCTGTGCTCTGCATGCAGCAGCATGAGAATGATATGTCTCAGTAATGCCAGGGAGTGTTTAATGGCATTAAATGTGTTTGTTTAGGGATTAGAGCAAAAATCCCTTCATCTTCCAATAGGGGGGGAAAGCTCTTTTTTTTTTTTTCCTCCTTCAGAGGTTGCTTTGTGCCTGGTAGACTGGAGCAGAGTGAACAAACCACCTTTACCGACAGCTGAACTCCACCTCCCCGGGGAAAACCAGCCCTCTGGGTTATCCGTGTTTCCACTGGGGATGCACAAACTGCCTGGCTGGCCCCTGGCCCGCTTCTGGTGCAGGCGATAACCCCGCTGCTCCCACTGCACCGACTTCTCTTTGCTCAGCCCCTGCCTGCTTGTTCTGTCAGCTGCTGAGCAACTTCTCACTGTTACTTTTTTTTTTCCAGCTCTTCACCTTGCTCAACCGGGCTGGGGATGAGGTGGAAGCTCTCTCGAGGACCGATCCCTCCAGGTCCCTTGGAGGGGCTGCGTCCCCCCGGCTGTTAGCTAGGGAGGGATTATGTTCACCCCCATGGCTTGGAGCAGCTTTACTGAAAATCCCGGCTTGGATCAAAGGATATCTTTGTGCCCAAATGTAGCTGAAAAACACCTGTCTGAAACGCAGTGCTCTGCTCTTCGTCTCCCAGTGGGGTTTAGTGTGCCTTAAATCAGGAGGCAAATAGGGGAAGTTTTTCCTTAATTTTAGAGCTACGGAGAGCTCAGTTTATCGGATAGAGTCCATGAGTTTGCCAGAGAGATGGGATTCTTTCTCTCCCCTAAGCTATCCCGTCTGTGGTATGCAGAAAAAAGGGTTCCTGGGTCAGATGGAGTAAAAAATTCCCTGGGTCTGTGACTTTATGGGAGTGATGGAGGCTGTTGGCTTCAGCTGGTGCTTCCAGGAGGGGACACTGGCGCTGGCTGCGTCCCCAGCTGGGCTGCAGCAACCGTATGGCTCTGGGCATGAAGGGCTGCACAAAAAATGGCTCGTTTCTGCAGGAAGAATGTTAGCAGAACTTGGAGATTATCAGTTTTGTCAACAGAGCTGACACTCCCTCTCCCAAGTGGGAGATCCTTAGAGGCCTTTGGGGTTGCTCTGATTGAGTTGGAAGCGTTTAGATTATTCTTCTGTAAAAAGAAAATATAAAAATAGCTTCCAGATTTTTGGTGGCGTGTCAAAAAAGGGCTTTCCCACCAAAATTAGTCTTCTGATACAAAAAAAAAAAACAACTTTCTGTTTCCTTAATAGCAGTCTCTGCTCGTGTTCCATCCGTCACCCACGTGCAGTGCCGTGACTTGCTCCTGCCTGGGCTCCCATTGGTTTCTCTGCACCGTTCTCCTGTTATATTTCTTGTCAGGTTTAGATCCTTCCTTGGGAGGTTTAGCTGAGGACTGAGTACATTTGGGGACGTGTCCGTGTCACTGCGTGATGGAGAACCAGGATCAGTTTGTAGTGATATCCCCCTATTGATTTGCCACCGCAACTACGGAGCTGGGACCTGCTTCGGTACAGACAAGCAGGAGGCAGCTGCACTTTGTGTGTCCTCATACGAGCACCTGACAGCCAGTCGGGGAAATCTGGCTGCATTTGCACCAAAGCTTCTGGTTTGGTGGCTTGGGTAGAGCTGGTTGACTGAGCATGACCCTAATCAGAGCCGTCTTGGCCCATCAGGGAGGGCAGCAGTGGGGAGAGGCCAGATGTGTCCTCCTCTGGGAGATCATGGTGTCGTCCTCCTTCTGGGAGGAGAGGAGGAGCGAGGGTGGGACTGCAGCCTCCCAGGTCCGGGGATGTTCCAGCTGACCCCATGGAGAGCGGCGCAGCTCTGCCCGGCTCGGGGCCATCCAAACCTGGCACCCTTGTGTTGGGCCAAGTGGGATTGGGCCCCAAAGCTTCCAGTTCTCTGGAAATGCAATTCCAGCTGTACTCTGGAGTGTCCAGTACCACTTTCAAACCAGCCACAGGGCAGCACGAGGTGTGTGGCTGTGTAGGATGGCACACCAGCCCTGGCAAAGCAGCCGGCGCCAACTGGGAGCTAATTGCCCGCAGGTTCCAAACGCGGGCCCTAATTCCGTCGTTACAATTCACCCTCCGCAGTAATTGTTGCGTGCAGAAAAAAGAGACCTCTCATTTTGTTCTGAGCGTACTATTAACGGGAAGGGGATTTTGTGTTGTGTTTTGTTTCGCCAACATCTCTAATGAATGTGTAAACACCTCCTGGCATAGATTTTCCAGTTTACCGAGGTTGGAGTTCGCGCTGCTAACACGCCTCCCTGCATGAAGCGCTCCGTTCGTTAACCTTGTGCATCCACTAATTAGCGGGTCACTTGCAGGTCAGAGGTGTGCTTGTGCTATGCTTCTTGGCTGTCTGTTGTGTTATTACAGCAACTGTAAATGCCACATGCGGCAGACTTGAAGAGTGTGTTTGGAAGGCTCGCTATGTAATTAGAGTGCATTATCCCAAGGCAGAGCACGCCAGCTGACATTCAAGAGGCAATAAAAACAATGATTTTTTCCTACTTCCTTTGCAACAAATTGACTGTCAATGAGGTTCAGTGGTTCAAAGCATTGAGCTGTTGCCGTTTTTTAGCAAATTTTGGGGTGTTTGCTCCAGGAGCAGTAGCTCAGCAGCCCCACCATCCATCTATCGTGCCCTTGAGTTGGCCACAACTGCACGGCGTATGCAGCTGGTGCATGGTGGAGACTTGGAATACGTGAATAGGGCCCTCCTTTGTGAAAACATAATGAGTTTAGTTGAGTAATGAGTTCTTAAAAAATATTTTGGTTTCCTTTCACGTGCCTTCAGTTTTTTCAGTATTTGCTGTCTTTGTTCCCAGCCTCCTTCCCCACGCACTCTTTTGCAGGAAGGCCTGTGGAGGTGTTTGCTGCTTGGCTGGGCTCTAAGAGCGGCGTTTTTCCTCACCTCATCGCGTGACTCCTTGTACCGGGGCTCTAAGTCAGTCATTAAACACGTTGAGTGCTCTGCCTTTGCTCTTGACACAACATTAAGAATGTGATGAAACTGCTTGGAAACAATTAGATTGTAAATAAGCTTGTTCAGTAAATATGCACAAATGGGTCTGGCTCCATCCAGATGTTCCTGATCCGTCAGACTCCGGCAGCTCAGGACCCGGAGGTCTCTGAGAGTCGTCGTAGCTGAACGTGTGTTACCTGTTACCTGTTTCTTCTCTGCCCTTGAGATGCGTGGTCAAGAGATCTTCAGGAGAACTGCTCAGAATACAGTAGCATTTTTTGGTCTCCTTCACTTGGCAGAAAGTGAGTATAAGTCAGAAATAGTGACATTTTATTTTGCTCATCAGTAATGGAAGTGACTGCAAAAACTGCATAGCACTGGAGAATTGGGCTCTTCGTGTTTTACCTGCAGCCTCTACGTGCCTGTTTAAAAAAAAAAATCTCCTAAAAGCAGGGAAGAATGGGGAGAGGGAGTTCAAAACTTTTGGAGTAAGAATGCATAAAATGCAGACAGAAAGGAGGTTGAAGTGTGACCATATGAGACGCTCCAGGGAGTCCCCAAGGTAGCTCAGGAAAGCTACGGATCCTGTTTAGCTTGTGAAATGAATTAGAAGAGGAAAGAAGTTTATATTCTGTGCTGTCCCCGTGTTGTTCTGTGCTTAGCAAAATACATTAAAAAAAGCACACAAAGAAAAGACCTGAAAAAAAGAAATTCCCCATTCCAGTTGGCTCCAGGCCTCAGCGAGGAACTTGCAAACTGCCCTGGTCCCGGAGGGCTGCGCGCGCTCGTGTGCGGTGCCGGGCAGGAGGGATGCTCCTTGCAAAATGCCAGAGGGGGGAATTACTGTGCTGGAAACGGGGGACAAAGGAGTGATTCAAAAGGAAAGGGAGAAAAAGGCACCTCACAGCATGGAGACACTTGCTCTGTCTCTAGTTGATGTGTTGAGGAACAGAAGCAGCTGAACAATGAGGAACAGGCTGTTCCCATGTCGGGCGGGAAGTGCATGAAATCCCATGAGCGAGTCTGTGCTTTCTAATGATTTCCAGATGGCATCCTAGCCCAAAAGCGTTGTGGTTGTCTGGATACACATTCACACATTGCAAGGCTTCTACAGAAAATCAGAGGATCTCCGTTAAAGTCATACCTTGGCCCGAAGCAAGAGCCTTGGATGCAGAGATCCACGTGGTAGGTTTGGCTTTCCCTCTACCAAGGGGCGTTCATGCTCAACCTATGGAAAATGTACTTTAGATGATTGCACAGAATTTGCATTTTTGGCCCTTTTCCACCAGGAGCTCTATCCAGAGCGTACTTGGATTTCCAGAAAGCTTTTGTCGAGTTCTCTCATCAAAGGCCCTTGCTCTAAGTTACAGCAGGAGGTGAAGGCAAGTCCTCTCGTGGGCTTGTCGCTGGCTAGCGGGTGGGACTGCGTGTAAGCCTTCCTGGTGGAGAGGGGATAGTAGCGGAGTCCCCTGGGGGCAAAGCCTATGAATTGACATAGTTTCAGATGCTAGAAGTGTTTAGGATGGCAGAAACTGAAGTCACTTGGACCAAGTTGCAGGTGGGTATGACGATGAGGAAGAAGACAGCCTCCCTCCACCCAGCTGTAAATGTTACAGTGTGAGGTCCGACTCTGCCCTGCTTACCAGGGCTATCCAAGCAGCAGCTGAGGCAGGCCCTTCCTCTGCTCTGGCTGCTTCCAGTGATGACTTGAACAGTTGAGCCTGCTCTGTGGGTCAGTCTGTCCGTCCCGTCCCGTCCCCCCCCCCCCCCATCCCCCCCCCCCACACTTCAGGTTAACTCAGCATAGCAGCGTGCTTGTAGTGCGCTCCCTGCACGCGTTCTCCTAGTGGAAATCCTCCCGAAAGGAAGACACAGCAGTGTAAGATCCTCAGGAGAGGAGACGTGAGTAGCTTTCTCTGTGCTGCATTAAACCGGCCTTTTGTGCAGGTAGAACTTTTAATTTGGGGAGCAAAAATACACGCATGGTGCTCTGTTGGGTGCTACCCGTTCACCATCACTGCAGCTGCCATAGCACAAGATACAAACTGCAAAAGGCCAAACGCAGATCTCAGAGTCCTAATGTGTCAATTATCTTTCTGACAATTACATATGGATTTCATTAGCTAGCTAAATGGTACCTATTACAGCATCTCACCAGCTGGAGGGATTTCCAGTAGGAAATGTGAGATGGGAAATGCCGACAAATCTCCTATTCCCAGAGGCTCTCTGGAATTCATGCAGATTAAGTGCGATAAGGGCGGCCTCGAGCACCTCACCCTGGCTCTGTGCAATCACATCTCCTCGGGGCCAGGAGCAGCACCCAGGTGGCTGGGCAGTGGGATGTGCACGTCTGGCACCTTGCAGTCAATGTGGAGTGGGGAGGACGGAGCAGAGCGGGAGGTTATCCTGGGGCAATCCAATGGTGCTTGCCTTCTCTGAAGAGCTTTGGCACTATATTTTCCTGTAGCTTCAGCGTTATAAATTGTAACTTGAGCTTGTAGGTGATGGGGTAATCCCCGCAAGGAATGTTATTTGAGTGAATGCTGCTGCAGATGGTGAAAATGCCCAGGATGCATTTGATCTTAGCAGTCTTTCTGCCATGCAAGCTCTTCACAACGTCTCCCTCAATGCAAGTATTTACTGCTTTCTTCATCTTTGACCTTGCTCTTTCCAGGGACTCATCAAATTGGAGTGGTGAAAGAAAAGAAGGGAAGCTAATGATTTGGAGAGGGCTTTCAGGATGATTCCTGCGGTGCACCTTTGCCATCCAGCCTCTTCCTGCTGAGCTCCGCTGGGTGCTCAGATGCTTCCAGGAGTGACCCCACAAGCTCAGAGGTGAATCCCTAGCTCATGTGCCTTCGTGTCAGGATGCACGCCACCTCCCGTGCTACGGGCCCCGTACACCTAGCAGTGCAGGGACTCAACAGGAAGCTGTAGCTGGCCACCAGCATGGCTGGATCCTGCAGGAACACGCCAGGGTTTCTTTTCAGCTAGGTGAGCGATCTCTGCATAACTCTGGGTGCTCAGCGCTGCTTCTCCAGCTGCCTCTTGGAAGCCACCTCCCCCAGATGGCCGCGTAGCGCAGGGAGTCGCAGGCTCCAGCCGGGGCACTCTCAATATCGGCCCTTCCAGCAGGAGATGAAACAAGCTCGGAGCAGGAGCTTGCAGACCAGTGCAGGCAGAGGGGGTTTCTGCAGCAGCAGCGGGTGAGCTGCTAGCTTCGGGGCACGCTGCTCTCCTCAGCCCTCAGAAACCGCAGTGGGGAGCGGGCAGGGTGTGTGCGGGTGTGTTTTGGAGATGATCAGCATGAGTCAAGGGCAAAGGCTTGCCCCCCACACAGTGTGCTTTCGGTAAAAAGCCTGGGGATTAATTACACACTTTCGGTTGTCAGACATCAGGTCTCACTACCAGCTCTTGTAAGGCTCAGAAAAAAGGCTGCTGTCTTTGGTGTGTGACCACAGAAGAGCCCAGGCCCCCTTTTCCCACTCTCCTTGACCATGTTCCCTTTCCCCATGAAACGTTCTGCTGTGATTTCCATGCTTGCAGAATTTCTCCTGTGCATTGAGGAACGTGTGTGAGCTCGGCTTTCCTCTGGGCAATTCATCATAGGGGCAAATTAAGGGTGTTTGAAGACTAAGACCTGGAAGAAATGTTCCTTTACCTGTGACACTTCCACCAGGAGAAGTGAAAGCAATAGGGATACAGACTCTGAGGAAGTGCTTTTAGTTTTGTTGTACAAAAAGACCGACTTGCAGGGCTTGGGAGGGAAGCACAAATGCAGCGTGGCTGCTGTTCGTGCTCCCACAGCGATAAGGGCAGCCCCGAGCACCTCACCTCGGGTGAGCCAGTTCCCCTCTGGGGCTGTGAGAGAGAAAAGGGGCCGGCTTTGGGATGGAGAAGGATGCCTCGAGGGCACTTTCAGTTATTTCATGGAGTGCTGCTGCCAGCTGGGACTTGTGCCCTGTGGCAGTTCTGGTGTGTGGGGGAGACGCCTTCTCCTCTAGGGTTTGTTCTGTCAGTGGCTGGAAGTTTTTCAGCTCTCGAGCTGTAGATGTTGCTATTCAGCTTGGAGCGGGCTCTGGCTTGGAGGGGATACTCCAGGCTCCGAAGCCCCTGGGGAATCCCTGCTGGCAGGACCATGTTCCAGGCTCTCGCCTCCTCCTCAAGTGTCCAAGCCAAAAGGGCTGGGGAAGCCCCCTGAAACTGAGTTTCATAAGACCTAAGGGCTTTGCTGAAATGAAGCCTCAGGGGCAAGTAAATGTGATTGTGTCCTGACGAGATGGGCATGGATGGCCGCGGAGGTTGTTGGTTTGGTACCTGGATACAAAGAGACATCTTCACACAGAGACAGCGACGGCACCCTGAGCCGCAGCTGACGCAAGTGAAAGAAATAAAGTAGTAAGCTGAGGAAAACAACCTGTACAAACGAGTGGCCGTCCCTTTATATCAGAAGCATTTACCGTTTGGCAGCGGTAGACTCAAACAGCTCTATGGATCTGATGCTGGTTTTATGCACAGCTGTGAGCTTCCCTGTGTCAGACCTCATCGTGTCTCCGTGGGGTATCTCCTGTGTCTGAGGGGTCAGGTATCTCAGTGTTAATTGTCTGGAAAATCAAACTAAAAGCTGCCTTTCACACTTACAAGGCACAAATGCTTCAGTGGCAGCTGGCTGGGGTGGGGGCAGAAGGTGGAGCTGTTTCTTCCCCAGGCATCCCGCTCAGAAGGGCGTGATGTACAACAACTTAGGACAACTCCAAAGGACATTAAAATCTTGTTTTATGTGTGCACAGACCAGCCTCAGAAGGAGCTGTGAAATAAGCTGCAGCAAGGCAGGCTGAAGGTGTTGTGCTGTCCCAGGCGTGCAGGCACTATGGTATGTTCAGACAGATCTTGAAGTTGAAATTTAACATCCTTTAACGGGAATTTGCGCCTGTAAAATTCCCACCGAAGCCTCGTGTACGCAATGCACTCACATTTTGGTTTCTGCTTAGAGAGGATGTTTAGTGGGCATATCCCATGGGTAGTTTTCGAACAATCATCAGCTGATGAGCTGAAATCTGAGGGGCCTGGACTGCAAAATTGTGTCACCCCACCCGTATGTAAGAGAGAAGAGTCAGAGGCTAAGCAGAATGAAAAAGGGAAAACTTGATCAAATTGCATTTGGACTACAAAACATAGACGATCTTGCATCTACCTCTCTAGGATTAAATACATGGTTTCCAGTCATGTTACTTGGCATAAATATGTAGTTTCAGAGTTAGATATTAATATTACAGTTTATAGATATTAATATTACAGATTTCGGGGCTGTAGATCTAGAATACACATCTCAGGTGTCTGATCTTAAAGCTGGGGCGTTGCTGCAAGGAAAACCTGGTGGGTAATTGTCAGTAGTCTCTGGTTTGTATTTTCTCTGTATCTAACTTCCTTGTGGGAATGAAGTCATAGTGGACAGACAAAACAGCAGAAGGAAGGGGATTGCATCACTCACATGGCATGGTTGTGTTGCTTGTGAAAGTCGGGAGGATCCAACCTGTTTCCACATGCTCTCTGTACGCCAACCCACGTCACGTATGTGAGAGCAGTAACCGTACAGCACACCGTGGACAAAACACGACAATCCCTAAGCTTATTTATCCCATCCCTTTGATCCCATCAACGACCCTCTGCATGCCAAGACCTTTTTACAGGCACTGCTTGTACTGATGCAGACCTGCGCGGCAGCTTCAAACAGCTGCCATTTCCAGAGCAAAGCCGTCCAGGGAATCCTGCTTCTACTGTGGCTCCAAAGAAAAATGTCTTCTCTGCATTACAGTGATTTAAACAGCACATGCAGTATTTGGCTTTGGTTCAATGCCAGACTAAAGGTCCTCTACATTATAAACTATCCGGGCTAGAAAGATTTGCTCTATAAATGGCTCCGTATGCGTATGCAGTGTATATATATTATGGATCTGCTTATGTCATGGAGCACTTCAAATATCCCTTAATAAAATAATAGACCCCTAGGTAGCTGTATGTACTGGCAGAAAGTTGCTCAGCCCTTTGGAGCCATGGAAAAAGTTAGTGCTCCTAAACGTTTCTTCTTTTTCCTCCGGCTGGTTTCCACTGCGGGTAATTAAAACCGCAGGACATCCTGGATCCCAGCGCGTGGAGGGGTGCAGTCGGGGTCCTCTGAACCTGACGGGAGTGTTGCGTGGCAGCAATGGAAACTGCTTAAAGAGCGTGGGATGTGCTCGTTGGTCTCCTGGCTGGACCTGGAGGTTGATGGGCAGCACTGGAAAGATCCCCAGCGAGCAGAGGGAAATGGTTTCCTAGCTTTGTTTACAAGGGCTGGGACGTGAGATGTTACCAGCGGATTCGCAGCTTTTCTGTGCAAAGGTCTCATTGCAGGTCGGAGATGTCTTTCCAGCTGGGAGGTTGACCCCCTGGTCATGCTTTGCTTTGTGGTGTGTCACCTCTGGCAACCAGTGAGGATGATGGCTGCATCTCGCACCTCAGTTTTAGTGCTATCCCTACAAACCAACCCGGGAGAATCAAGGTTTGCCTTGCTTGGGGCCATCCTGACTCCAGTTTGCTTTTGGGATGGGGTTCTTTTGGGTCCTTCCTATGAGGCTGGAGGGCAGGGAGAGTGTCAGGGGAAAGTCTGTACCTGACTCATCCAGCCTTCTCTCTCTGCCGACTAAATCCAGGCAATAAATATTTGGCTGATGTTGTCACAACAAGCAAAAACAAAGATTGACTGCCAAGCTCTGAGCACCTTTCCACTCTGAATTTAGCTTTCAATTCTCCCTTAATTTATTATTTGCAGTTAATTTAATCCATATTGAGCTGCCTCAAAGAGAAAAAAGCTCTAGATTTGGTGAAAAATAATCTATTTTTAATTATTTCTGATGTAGAACACTAGCCCATAAATAAATTCCACTGCTACCCAGTGGTTTTTTTGCCGTCAGAACTGTCTTGCTGGAATCAATAAACAGTTGATTAAAAACCTTGTTATTTAATATATTCAGTAACCCTAATCTATTCATTAGAAACTTAATCACTTTCATGTCACCAGCTGCTGTGATGGAGAAAAGAGCTGTAGCTAATTATTAGCAATTTTACAAAGCTAATATTGAATTTCTAATGGGTCCTCTGTGGCCTCTATTTCAAGCGGTTTGTATATCCCACAAACATGTGTTCTGGCTCTGGGCAGGGCCAAGCATCTCAACCCCGCAGCCTCGCAGATCGGCTCGAGACCTACCAGCCAAACCTCCTGTCGGCTTGCGAAAGCCACACGTGCGCAGTGCTGGCCCCGGACAGCTTCACCCTGGGAGCCTCCGGATGCTCCTCTTTGAAGCTCCAGATGCTCCTCCACAGCTCCAGATCCTCCTCTCCGCAGGGGCTGGCGAGGGGACCAGTGGCCACTGTCCCCAGCACCCTTGCCACCAGTACCAGGGAGCGACTGGGCTCTGGGCTCTGCAAGCAGGAGCCGTGGGGGCACGTGCGGGAGTTTGGTGCCATGCGTGTTGCTGATGCCTCTGCCAGGAGCTTGGTTTTATTCCTCTTTGGTTGATTTTTGGGCTTTTGTCTTAGAGCGAGCCGCTGGTTTGGCTAACGTGGCCTTGGGAAGCAGCGAGGACACTCCGGATGAGGCCGAGTTGGGATGTTCCTTTGGGCTGGGTGAACTCGAAAGCTGCTCATCTGGGCTCGATGCATGCGCTATTGCTGGAATTTCATCCTTATTACCTGTGCTGTTAGGAACACTACTATTACTTCTGTCGGGCAGCAGCTCAGGTGCGTTTTGTCGTACCAGGCAGGGTCTGGGTGTGCAGTGAAAGGATGGCATCTCCCATGGGTGCTTGTGTGGGACGCAGGGTGTGGAGCCCAGGGCAGGGAGTGCTTCAGCACAGCCCCAGTGCGAGGCTAAAGGAGGTGCGGCTGCAGGGGCTTGTGCTGCTCCAAGCTGGTTGAAGAATAAATAAAAGGTGTAAAACGTTTGTTGAACCAGCCAGAGCTTCCTATAGAAGATAGGAAAAAGTCCTTGGCTGGTTTGTGCGGCGATGAGCATTGCTGTACTCAGTGCTTGGGGTGGGACACGTCAGAGCAAGTGACAGGCTCGGGCACGGGGGACTTAGGAGGCTTTTCCCTGAAAAAAAGGTGGGTGTTTTGTAGCTGTCTCCTGCGGGTTCCCTGCACTCTTTGTGGTTATAGGAGCGGATATATGGGCTGGATCAGGCCTTGGACATCCATCAGTCTGGCTGCTCCTGGTGTAGCTGCCCTTGGGTGCCTCCTAGGATTTTCCAGGTTTCTTGTCTTTGCAGCACTTTCAGCATTGGGACATAATTAAATATGCTCTAGGGTCATAGCTTGAGAGATTTAATACGCTGGCGTCCTTTGCCTTCCTCTTCCTGCCCTGTTTTGCCATGGGATGACTGCCCATGTGAGCTCTTGGCCAGGTTCAGTTCAGCATGTGCAGCACCAGCACGGGGCTGGGGGTGCCCTGAGCCTCAGGACACCGTGGCCATAAAAGCACATCCCGCGTTGCCTTTCTGGCACCTCCAGCCTCAAGCTCTCGCGGGGCAGAGCCCATCCACATGCAGGTACCTTACTGAGGTGCTCAGGTCTGGAAGGGTTTACAGGTGTGTTTGTGGGTCGGGAGCCTGTGGTGGTGTCCTTCCTCTGCAGAGCTCCTTCAAGCAGCCTTAAGGGGAGAGAAAGGCTTGAAACGTGCTGGGGATTTAGCACCCGGAAAGCCTGCAAACTGCCTCTGTGGTACGCTGGAACCAGCTGCCCTTGAGGTCTTCACCCAGCAGACAGCTCAAGGTGCTGTTTTCCTCTGAGTGCCATCAAAAGCAACAGCATCTTCTCATCCTCTCTGCAGTGAGAAGTGGTGCGTGAATGTGCTCTAGCCAGGGGGGCTGACAGCAATCCTGCAATCCTGCTTCGGGAGGGCGTTGCTGAGAGGTGGCTGCATGCAAAAGCTTCCTCCCTTGGGCATCAGCTCTCCGCCTTGGGAGGGAATTGGCCAGATGGAAGGAAACAAATGCACAAACATATACGTAAACTCTTCCAAAATGGCTTCGTGTTCTCGTTTTCAAAAATATGTGATTGAGCTTGTTTTATGGGCTTGGCGAACTTCTGGCGGCATCTGGCTGAGCTAAATATTATACTTAATAGCCCAAGACAGCAGTGATTGCAGAGAGCTGTCTGCTTTTCATGTGTGTTTACAAATGTGCCATAGTAATTCCAGGGAAATTAGCATAGAGCCTTAACAACAGAACAGGGGATGGAGAACAAAGGGAAGAGTCTCTCTGCTAGCTATGTGTGAACTGGTCCGTGGGCCAGTGTCCTTGTGCACAGCACAATCTCTGCAAGCCTGTCTGTTATCGGTGATTTTTCCACCCCAGCCTCCCCAAACGGCTTTTTTGTACGCATCAGATATTGGCCAGAAGCAGCGTCGGCAAAGAGGTCGTACCTGGTTTCTTTTAAGGGAGTCTGTAACATGAGGTTTTTTACCCTCCTGTATGACATTGATCTATGGAGCTGCTTAGCAGTAACACTTAAAAAATATTTAGGGGATGGAATTTGCCATTTTGCCAAAGAGTCTGGTTAGTGAGGATGTTTCTGATTTCAGAGGTCTGAAGGAACCTCTTGAGGTCCTCGCGGTCTCTGCCCAGGAGCCTGGGGCTGTTGGGCCGTGGCTGCAGCCCACAGCAGCCCTCCTGCGCTGCCTCTGTTCTCTTGGGCAGGGAATTTCAACCAGCTGAGTTGTTTGCTTGAGTCTGAATGATAAGAAGAAAAGGAGGACTGAAACCCTCTATAAAACAAAGTTGCGTTCCTCTAGACAGCTCTGATCGATGTAACACGAAGTGAGATTTGCTCTCGGTGTGAAATGTCCCCCCCGTATCGGCTGCAGCAGAGCTGGGCTCTGACCCGCTTTGTGCGGGGCCGGTAGCAGCTTCAGGGGCTGGGGGATCCGAGCGTTTTGCGGGGTGGTGGCAGGGCTGCCCGTGGCAGGTAGGCTGGGGTCTGACGTGGGGAAACTTCTTCCTACAACACAGCCCATGCTGAGAAGGGTGGTGGAAACGCGCCACCGCAGCAGACCGTGTTTTCCCATCTGGGTTTTTCTGCCAGGAGCCGTAAGGCTGTTTTGGGGTTATTTTAAGTGCTCTGCAGCGTGACACAGACGCACAGGGCACCCTGTGGTGTGACGCAGGGAGCGTGGCAGTGTCGCCAGCTGACCTCAGGTTCCCGGCCTCCGTGGTCCCCGAGCAACGGGCTGTGCCTGGGGCAGCACCGGCCGCTAGGGACGGTGGCAGCTGGCCAGCGCGCCCTGCCCGGGCAGGTGGGCTGCCTCGGCTGCCCCGGGCCCATGGCACGGAGGAGCCTGGGGGCTGTTCAGCCCTGTGCTGGAAGCTGTCCCAGATCGCAGCTAGCCCAAAGCTGGGGAGGAGCCATCAGAGGAGTTATTTAGGTGTGCACCCACACCCCGTGCGCAATTAAACGCACCTGGCCCAGATCATCAGCTCATGTAAATAGGCAAAGCTCCATACCAATCTTCTGAGTCTTTGCATCTGCAGATGATGTATTATTGAATTATGCTTGATTAGCTGTTTTTCTGTTGCTTAACAGAAAGCAAATCTCAGCATAAATGAAATTAGCGTGTGCCCTCCATGTATGCCAGCTCTTGCTCCCAAGAATTTTAACATTCTTAATAGAATGATTTTTTTAAAGGAAGAGGGGAAAAAGGAGTCTTTGAGGCCCTGTTTCATTTGTCAGATTACTCGAACATTAAATTAAGCAAGTATGGAAATTCAAAATATAGCTGTTCTACAACATGTGCTGACACTGGCATAACAATATCAGTAATCCCCCTTGACAGCCATTACAGCTTAATGCTCTAAGAAAATGAACTACTTATTTTCTTTACCCCACATACACAGTGTCTCAAAATCTTTCCCTGTCTCCCAGCCAAGATGACTCTTTGAATTAATCTCCTCCAGGTACCAGCTGTGTTTGTCTCATCCTGCTGAGCAGCACCGATTGCTTTGAGGCTCTGTCACCTTGACAGCTCCGAAAATCCCCGGCTGCTCTTGAGGACTTCATTGCACTGGGTGTTGTCGTGTGAGAGAGGTTCGTAGACACCCTGAACTCTGGTTCATGCTAGGGACACCCACCACATCTTGGAGGTCTTGCCCCATCGTCTCCTTGTGCCTCAGTACAGCTGAAGGAGGTGTGGAATCCACAGTCAAAAAGCTCGTAGGCATTTTCAAGCATAGAAGTGCTCCTCTTCTGCCTGTTTTAAGGTTGTACCCTTCAAGAAACCGCAGGATTTGGTCTCTGAGTGATGTTAATCTGCAGCTGTGATTGTGAAAGCCTTCTGTTGAACTGAGCGTTGAAAGCAGCGTTGCGTAAGGGTTGGGGAGAAGACAAGTTGTGTTCGTTGGAGGTGGCAGCTGAACCTGTTGCTTGTGCTGAAGTTTGTGTCCTTGTCTTGTCTTCTCTTCTTCAGTAGAAAAGGTTGTACTTCCTTCCAGCACCTCATCCTGGGTGCCTTTGGGAAGGATCTGGAGGACTTGCTTAGAGGCCTCTTTTGGATTTATAAGGGCAATTCAGCAATTTCTTAGCCAGGTCTCTGGATCCCAGCAGGTCTTTGGCCCTCTGGAATGGGATAGGTCTGGGAAAGCCTGGGAACTTCTGTTAGGAAGTGAACAGACCAAAGAGAGGTCACTTGAGAGCCTTAAGGGCTTCTAGGAATAAGCGGCTGTGGATACAGTGACTTTCAGATGTGCTTTCATGAGAGGAGGTGCTGAAATTCCCCCAAAGTCCAGTTTGTGATGCCAAATGTGTTTTTCCAGCATATACCACTAGGCTCAGATTTACCAAGACATTTAGGCACCGGCTGGGCTTCCTGAAAGCCTCTTGGAGAGCTGGGCTCCAACAGGAGCCCAGGGCATTTGGAGCAGCCTGCGGACACAGGTTATATGGAGACCTAACTCTGAGCCATATTAGACCATAAAAAGGTCTTCAATAATAGTCTCTTCTATCAAAATTTTACTAAACAGTATCACTTCTCAGCAAAAGACTATCTATTGGAGTTGAAGGCGGCACGTCAGCTTTAATAGGCCTGATCTCAGCCAGTGTAAACTAATTTCCCTCCTTTGAATAAGGCAGAGCCCTGGTGATGTGCATGAGGATTTACCCCTTTATCATCAGGTGCGTTTTACAGCTAATTCATAACGAGAAGAGAATTTCCACTGTCAGATCATTGTGCCGCTGAGCAAAATTGGAGCAGCTGCCTTGTAAAATGTGAAATGGCATCAATATACTGCGCTGCGTCTCGGAGCATGTGACTGGGAAGGTGATTGCGCTCGTTAATAATGAGCCACTAAATTGGATGCAATTGCAATAGCTCATCATCGGTATAGAAATATTATGCTTTATAGGTACATTACTGGGCTGTATTTTATAAGGCTGTTAAGCTTACGCACTTTCTCTTGCAGTAAATGTCAGCAAGGTTACAATAAAATTTAATACAATATTATTAAAGCTGAAGTGCATCAGTATGGAATGATCATGTACACACACTAAAAATTCTTTATTATTGCTTCCTTAACCTTCTTAAGGAACTGCTTGTTTTAAAATACAGCCGTGAAAAGGATCAAAGCTTGGAGGTCTCTCTGTCCATCCAAAGGTTCATTAGTATTTCCAGCGTAGATGGGAATTTTGTGACCCATTAGTTCAAGTAAATTAAACATTAAAATTTCAGCTCTGCCAGGAAAATTTCAATACAGCTGCGTATTATAATACAGGTGGCGAGGTCTCCTCGTGTTCACCTTAGCTTTCACGGGGTGGAACTGACTGGCAGATCGCTGCCCTCCGCAGCAGCAAGGCATGCCCTCGACAGCGTGGTGGCGGCCAGGGCTGGCACACCTAACCTGCCGCCGGGCTTTTGGGGTCTGCCATTACCATGACAATGCCGGCGTCCCTCCCCTTCAGCAGAAATCGATAGGCTGCGGGTCTCCGAAAACAATTTCCCTGACCCCCCGAGGTTGCCAAAAGCAAGGTCAGGCAGCAAAGATCAAAGGCCCAGTGGAAACAGGCATCCCCCCCTGACCTGCTGGCTTGGGAGAGGGATCGGACGTACCTTGAATTATTTTCTTAATTTAAGAAGCTGGTGGTGTTTGCACACACTCTAGCCAGAGGAAATCAGAATTAATCGTGGTGAAATCTGAGGCATTGTGTCCCAGCTGATTAGGTTTTGAGTCATGTTTTAGGGTGGCTCTCGTGGCGAGAAGCAGCTTGCGGCACCGAAGGGTGGCGCGGCTCTGGTTGGGTTTCGGTGCAGAAGAGGAATGCAAAGACTCAGCTGGGGAGGTCTGAGAAAGCACGAGTGCTTAAAGCCATTCTTTTGGTGCTTGCAAAGCTAATCCGTAAGTATTTGGAGAGAGCAAAATAGACCTTGACTACGTGAATTTTGCTGACAGCTTCTTCAGACTTGTCTGGTACAAGTAGCTGATGTAAAAAATGGATTGTCAGATAGTCTTATCTGGTGTCTTATCTGTAATCTGCAGGCAGATGGATCTCAGGGGCTCCTCCAGCAATCACCCTGCTCCTGAGCTGCACCAGCGCTGGGACTGGCTCAGGCGGTCTGCGGTGTGTTTGCCTTCTCATTAGGCGCTCTCAGTCTTGAAAATTGCTTCTTAATTTCCTTTGTCATGAAATGGGTTTGGATTCTTATCAAAGTATATTTGCAGCTCACAGATACTCGCGGGCGCTGATCATTCAGGAGTTTATTAGTGGGTTGTAAGGCTCTGGCTGAGGTGGGTGGAAGGGATTTAGCACTAGGTTGGGTGTTCCCATGGCCTGGTCGGCTTTGTGCAGCGGGGTCAGCACCACAACTCTCCCTGGTCCTTGGGAGCGTGTCCTTCACCCGTCCTCACTGCAGAAGGGCCTTGCCATGCCCGGGGGCAGTGGCCCAGCAGCTGCGGCCGTGCTGGGTTGGGGCCAGCTCTGCAGAAAGCCTCGCTTCATCCAGGCAGCTCTGATGAACCGCCAAGGGTGAGCGGCATCTGTGTCCCCAGGGGCCTTGTGTGCGACCCTGTGCCGGTGTCATTCACCATTCAAGGGTAAAATAGGGACTTCTGGTGCTTGAGAGCTCCCAAAGAGGGTGGATTTCAGGGAAGTGCGTTGTTGGTGCTTGCTGGAAATCTGGTCCTCGCAGAGGTCTCGAAGCAGCAGCCTTGGAAATGCAGTTTGGGTTCACGGGCTCCCTTCCTTTCCAAGCTGCCTCTCCCAACTCCTGGAAGTGGCAGTTTGCTTGGGTGAGTTAGGTTCCCATCTCTGCCATTTCTGCTTTCGGCAATGCTTTTAAATCATAGTTTTAGAGTCGGAGACTTCATCTCCAGAAATGTATGAGGCGCTGCTGCCTTCCACACGGACACGATTTCGCCATGGCCCCGCTGCAGAGCCCCGTCCCTCTGGCAGCCCTGTGCTGCAGCGGGCTCCGCTGCGTCCCCGCGGCTGTGGATGATGCTGGAGGAGAGCCACGGTCCTGGAAGGAAGCGGTGACAGCTTCACGTGGAGGTGAAGGGACCTGCACCTGTGCGGCGAGGCCAGCAGGCAGCGGAAGGAAAGCAGGAGGTGTCACAATGGGGCGGTGAGGCCTCGGTGCCGCGTGTCACAGCGTGCATGCAGATGCCACTTGTGCAGCTCAGGCATGTCTGCGCACACAGATCGGCGTGTGCACTTGGACGTGGAAGCACGTGTAAAACTCGCTCCCTCTAGCAGTGCTATTTCAGATAGTTGTGCCAGCCTTTTCAGCTTTTGGAGTGTAAACCTCGCGGAGGACACCTGGGTATGTAGTTGCTGCCCTTCCTGGCGTGGGCTGTGCGTTGTGGAAGGGCTCCCTTGGAAGGCAAGCACAGGTTTGGATGTCCTGCACAGTCTGTCAGTCCTTCTTGTGTGCAGAGCTCGTGCTAGCGGCCACCTTGTGTTGGTGGCATCAGCGTGTGGTGGTGATGGGAGGGTCGGAGGGGCATGGTGGGTGTGCTGGGGAAGGGCCTCGCTTTCCAAACAAAACCTTTTGGTTTTCCTCCCTTTGAGGAACCTTTGAAGGGATGAGGGACCCTTGAAGAATGGCCCAAAAAAAAAAAAAAAAGAACAAACTTGTGTGAGATCGAGCCGAGAAATCTTACTGTGAATGGATACAGGGCGTCCTGCAGCCTTTTGTTTCTTCACCTTGCTTGCCGGCACTGGCCACTTTCCCCTCCTCCCCTCCCAGTCCCTCCTTTCTCCTTTCCAGGTCATCTCATCGACGTGTTACCAACGAGGCACATCCCTTTCTTCCCCGTGGCAGGGGCGTTCAGCGAGCAGTCGGCCGCCCGCCTCGCAGCGCTGCCCCGAGCCTCCCTCCAGCTCCTCGCTGCTCGTTCCCTCCTGCAGTGACCCTCCGCTTTCCCGTCCGTAATTACTTTCTTGAGGTCTATTTTCATCTCGGTGCGTGATGTGACCAAAGTACATAAGTCTGTGTCTATTGATTTCTGACAGCGGAGTCTGCGTGTTCTCCACTAATATTTCTAGCATCAGCATTCGTCTTCCCTTCCATCTAAAAGATCTGTCAGTACCATATCACTGCCGCCTCGGCTTTTCCCCCTGTCAGCACCGTTCTTGCCCTGATTCATATCCATAAGTTGCTATGGGAAAAACTAAGCTTTTTGTCAAATCCTTGAACATTTTCAGTTCTTTCACGCTTTCAGGAGGGAGGCCACAGCCGAGGGAGCTATTTCTAGTGATCTTTGTGAGATTTGGGTGGTGCCTCTATGGCCTGGTGTCTGTGCTCCCATACGGTCGGTCATTAATTCCTTCAGCGTACGGACAGCTTGCATCCATAGGCACGGTCTGTTTTCGCTGTGCCTGAAGGCAGCCCGTACTCACTGATAGCGTTTTTCTTTCTTTATACCAACCAAGATTTCTGGGGGTTGTAGCAGTGAGCCACGTGTCTGTCATTGTCATGTCTGGTGTAGGCTAAAAGGTGCCCGTCAGTGCCAGCTGCTTCCACTCCAGCCGGGGTTGTTGCAGGATAAATTCAGTGTTCGTGCTGCAGAGGCCTGGTGGCAGGGCGCGTGTCACTTCTACCCAGTGCAAAACCCCTTGTTCACTGCTGCCGTTCATGCTGCTGGTTTCTGTTTACAATGAAAAATCACAATGAATTTGGTGAGATGCTGCCGGAGTTCCTTTATCTGCTGGCAGACAGGGATGTATCAGATACTTTGAGCAGCTTGTGAAATGCACAACCAGTGGTTGCTGGAACTCTTATTTTTCCAGTGACATGAAGGATGTTTTTAATTTCCCCGTAGGTGCCTTTTCCATCTCAGGAACCAGCTGATGGAGGCATTAGTTCTGCTCCTATCATTTACTTCACACGCCTTGAATTACGCCACACTTGACCATCGGAGGGATGCTGCGATGGTTACACCGCTTCGCGTGCCCCTGCTCTGGAACAGATTCACTGAATTGGCTGGCTGCTTTCCAACGTGCATCTTTACAAATGTTTCATGTGAGAGAATACCACGATCACTGAGCACTTCAAACAATGCTGCTGACTGGCCCTGGTGCTTGGTGCCTTCCCAGGGCTCTTGTTCAAACTGGAGCAGTTTTTCCCGCGCAGCTGACGGCTCCGAGATCTCTGCTTTGGGTGGTGACTGCTGCATGCACCTGTTGGGTCAGGGGTATCTCAGGTGGTGTTTGAGTCCTGCTTTTATGATCTTTTACTATTTTCAGTTGGAGGAGAATGCTTGCAGTAAGAAATGTGAGAGGTGTGACAAACCACTAGTGAAATGGCACAAATGGACAGCAGTGAATCTCTGACCTTCTCCCATGGAGAAGTGGAGAGGTACCACAGCAGAGCACAGGTAAAAGTAACCTCTGTAAAACATTTTGCAGGGGACTTTCAGGCAATGAAGCAGGGCTGTGAGCAGGCACTGCCTGGTGAGAAGAGCACAGCTGTGCTTTGGTGGTGCTGGACTGAGCTTTGGAGGAATTACGGTGCGTGGTTGGGAAGGCCAGTTGGATTTGAAGCTCTGTAACTAGGTGCTTGGAGCTGTTGTTGGGAAAATGATGAAGGGACGCTTGCTCCCTGTCCCCCTTCCCAGTGCTGTGTGAGCACTAAGCCCCGCACACAGCCGGGAGAGCCTTGAAGCGAGATGTGGACGTTTGGTGTCACCCTGCTGAAGCCCACACAGAGGTCGCAGCACTGTCCCTGTGATGGAGCTGAGTGTAAGCGGCTGGAGGTGCAGGCAGCCTGCAGGGTTTTGTCGGCTCTGATACATTTGACTGCAGGCTTCAGGAGTCTTAAAGGTCTGAAAGAAAATCCTAGAAAGTCGTTGATTGAAGAAAGCCATGAAGAGCCTGATGCGGTGTGCTGTGCTGCAGCTCGGGGCTCTTTGCAGGGTCTCCAGAAGGGCACCGGGAAATCACCGACCACTTCCTAAACCCCGCGACAGGCATCTGCAGGGAATATGCACCCAGCTGCAGAGTCATCGCCGTGGAGAGGAAATTGTTCCCCTTTATTCAAGGGATATAGCTGCAGGACAAATAAAAAGTGAGTGCAAGTTTTAAGTGCTTGCACGGGGAGGGGTTAGAGGGGTCACTTGCATTTGCGAAATGTCCAGAGCCTCTCGTCCTCCCTGCAGCCAACAGATGGAAATCATTTCAGCTCGGGGGAGCACGAGCTGGGGTCAGCGAGGGAGAGAGGCAGAGCCTGTAAGGAACAACTCATTAATACCCCGGGGCCAAAGAACCACCTTCCTGAGCTGTTTTCTTTGTGTTGGTGTAAAACACAAAGGCGAGCAGGCAGACCTGTGAGCTGTAGGAGTTTAAATCAATGTGACAAAGCCATAATTACACAGCGACTTGGGAAGTGAGAACATCATGGGCTTCTAAGGAAAAACAAAATCCGGCACAAAGATGCAAAGGTATAGATACAATCCAGGTACATATTTCAGGACGTAAAAGCATATTTATCTTATTTTGGGTATTGTGTACGTGAGTGTTTTTTTTAATGCCTCTGATCATTCTGCCTAATTCATAAATCATAACAGGAGATGAAATGAAACGAATTAGGTGATCATTAAAGTGGCATGCACTGGATATATTTTTTCTTTCCTGTGTTGGTCTGAGAGCTCATTAAAAGCTCACTTGCCTCTTGAAGTATCTTGACACTGAAGATGATGATGAATAGAGCTACAAAGAGTGTTAATAATTTGAAGTGCATTGTTAGAATCGCACGATGATGCTATAGGAACGTGTTACAGTGGAGTTATTTGTTTGTTTTATTCAGTTATCCTCTGATTAACCAAGATTAGAAACAGAGCATTAAGCTGAGCAAGTATTTATTTTCTTCCTTGAAGGACATTTTAATTAAAAATAAGCCACTAAAAAGAAGTCGAAGCAGGTGAAAATTACCGGAATGACAGCATCATGGCCAAGTTCACCAAACCATGCTTAATTTCAATCTCTTGCCAGAGTCTCCTTTGCTTCCCATGCTTAAGTGTTTTGCTGGCTGGGGAACAGTTCCTAGCATGCTGAAACTTGCAACTTAAGCATGTGCTTAAGCACTTTGCTGAGTCTGTCCCTCTGCAGCTGGAGCCATCTGCTTGTCTTCAGCGTGGGGGGCAGCAGGCGGATGCCCCCACTCCTTGCTGCTCTGCTCACTGCTCCTGTAGCACCGTTGGCTGGGCTCTTACTGTGGGGAGCTGCTTGTTTGCTCTCCTTGTAAAAAAAAATAAAAAGAATAAGAGTCTCTGTGAATGCTGATGGAAGGAGCTTCTTCTGCTGCTGGGAGGGGATTTCTCCTGCAGCTGGATGAGTGGAGTTTGGCCCATCGCAGTGGCATTCCAAAGGAGTCAGGACAATGAGGGTCCCTGTGGACTGGTGCCATCTCCCCGTTTGAACCACTGAGACTCATCCTAATGGGATTGTTTAATGTATTTAGGAGGCCTTGTCCTGGCGAGAGGCAGCATTTGCTCCAGGGAGCACAGAGGTACCTGCATCCCAATGTAGAGGTGGCTGTGGTTCAGCCTCATGCACCACAACAATAGCTTGGGACTCTGTCCCCTGGGGTTGGGCTGTGCAGGGGTCCAGGCCATTTAAATTCCTTAGGGTGCTCATTCCTAACAGCTCGAGTGTCTCCTGATGATGAGAAGCATGTGCCTAAATCCCCAGTGCTCTGACAGAGCAGATTTGGGGTACTCGGAGAGGCAGCCGTGCTGCCCTTCTAGTGCTTCTCTTCCTCTCCCTTCCAGCCTCACGTCCTGCAGCAGGGAGCCGGCGGCTGCCTCCCCGAAGCACATTATTCATGCCAGGCCAGCTCTTCATTTTCCTCCATCACTTGATGCTCTCAGATAGAGCATCCTGTAAATCATATTTAAAAATACATTAGTGTAATGTTTCTGGAGTTGATATTAAGCGAGCTTTGGGGACCCTGCTGGCTCCAAATTCCCCTGTCTCAGACTAATTTACAGTATATTTCACCAGGACAGGCATTTCCATACCCAAGGACCCGCCCCAACCCTTTTCTCTCTCTCTTTCTCTTTTTGTTCTATTATTCAGCTGTTTTTAGAGGATGATTGATGGCTTCTGATGTCGATGAAAGATTGCTCTTCTGTTTTCCCACCTACCGCTGTAAAAGGGGAGGGAAAGAATAAAAGGGAAATGCATTGCAAAGGGCGGGCGAAAGCGCCAGCTGATCCCCACCCGGCGGTAGCTCCTTCGGAGAAGTGCTG
Organism: Anser cygnoides; assembly: GCF_040182565.1. Lineage (NCBI taxonomy): Eukaryota > Metazoa > Chordata > Aves > Anseriformes > Anatidae > Anser > Anser cygnoides. The sequence goes on along the minus strand of NC_089891.1, from coordinate 3,249,504 downwards.
CTCGTGCAAGGGGCATGAAGCATTTGGCAGGTGCAGTTTTTGGGGTTCAGGGCTGCTCTTTGCTGCTGTGTGGTGAAATGTGTTGGCAGGGATGGTTCGCCCGCTCCACACCCCAGCACTGGGAGCTGAACCAGAGCTTGGGGGCAGCCAGGGGCTCCAGGATGTGGGTACCAGCGGGGAGAGCTTGGCAATTCTGGGTCATGTTGTCAGGTAGGGATGTTGTTGGGCAGTTTCTGCATCCAAATGAAAGCTGTTTCAGCAAGAAAGTTAAAGCAATTTGGTTAGGGAGACAAGATTTCCCCCTCTGATGTGCGTGTGTGAGGAGTCAACACCCACGAGTCTGGCTAGAAATGCTGAAAGCTTAGGAAAGGTAACACAATAATACTGCTTTGCATTTATATAAAGCCTTCACAGAATGGTTTCAAAGCGCTTTGCAAATAATACTGCCCTGAGCCTTGCAGTTCCCCTGTGGGACAGGGTAGAAATTCATCAGGGCTTGGTGCTGCTAAGAGAAGCCTGCAGCAGGAAGGGGGCTGTGCTGCTCCATCCCCTCTCCCAGACGTGTGCTCCGCTCCCTGGTGTGGCAGGGGGCAGCAAGGTTTCTGAATGTAAAGGCTGATCTTCAGCAGCAAGCATTAATCGGCCTGTCAGATGCTCAGGCCATGAATCTGGGCAGTGCAACCACAGCCGTTCTTCAGAAGAAATCCTTTTAAGGCACATGAGGTATTGGTGGACGGGCCGAAGGCTGAAGCCTTGTTTGCGAAATGTGCTTGCAGCTTGGTCACAGTCATTGCCTCACCGAGTGCACGGATATCAGGCGTAATAGTGGTTCATGTCCCCCATCCCTTCATCCCTCTTGACTATCAGGCTATGCATTATTTAGAGAAAATACTTTAATATAGGTGAAAATCCTGGTGAATTTGGTCTCTTTTTGATTTTTGTGGCTGTCCCTCTGTAAGACAAGCTTTTTACCCACTGAACCGTCTGGGGGAAGGACAAGCCGAGCAGACATTATTGCTTATGAATGCTCAGAGGAGGCCATGGCCTGCGTCAGAGAAGTCCTGGGAACTGTGGTCCCGGTGCCCCACGGTGCCTTTGGGCAGAGATGTGTTTTGGGGTGAAACAACAGCTCAGTGCATGCCCAGGCGGTCAGGCCTTCATGGGACGCCCTCACACCTCATCTCACTTCTGCCCTGCTGAATTTGAAGTCATCCCAGAACACATCAGGAGCCTGGGATGGTCACGTTGTTTCCACTCTGGTTTGGGGGCTGGCAGTAGAAGCACCACCATCCAAGGATGCTCTCCGGAGACAGAAAGCTGGCAAATCAGCCAAGCTCCCTGCTGGCAGGGCCCAAAGGCTGCTGCTTTTGCTTGGTCTCCACTGAAAGTGATTGGCTTTGAGTGAGCGATTGCTGCAGACTCTGCAACTTGATCCTGGAGTTCATGCACTGTGCGAGTAACCTTGAGATAGGGATGACTTGTAACCTTTACCTGACCCTGGCTGTGCATCTCCTGCAAACAGGAGCTCTTTGTCTGAGGTTTTGGAGCCATGGGAGGTATATTTAGCTTCCAGTCATGAATTGACGCTAAACATATGTGCCCGGAAGGCTGCTCCTCTGTTTAATCTATGAATAAGTATTGATTAATAGAAGTATAAATTTCTGCATGTATTGAATTGTTCTGTTGAGTTGGTACCATGCCATCAATAGGTCGGCTTGGTCTTCTTTAATAAAGCGAAGCACTTCTTCTGAGGGAAGAGGCACTTTGGTTATTGGCAGGTGAGTGACGCAGCGAAGAAAACCAAGCGCAGCCCATGCCCTACGTGTTGTGAAACCGTCAACAGATGGGCATTCATCTGGCACGTTTGGGACTTCTGAAACACCATGCAGATGAGGAATGCTTTGGTGGTGATGGGGTGTGCTGTGCCCATTATACGTGGCCAGGCTGTGGCAGGAAAACACTTGCTTTTGGGGAACAGGGGTAGTGTCAAACCCGTTGGGAGCCACAGGCGTGTTAGGAGGTCAATGAAGTGCTGCAGGGCTGCTCTCCCAGGTGATCACCCAGCTCCTGTGGGAGGCATGTTGATGGAGTTCCTTGAAACGTTTGGTTTTAATCCAATTTAATCCAAATTTGATCTAATCAGGGCACGAGGACAAAGCATTTACGGTTTGAAATTCCTCTTGGATCCTAGAGTTTCTCAGCAGGAGTGACTTCCTTAGCAGTGTCTGTGACAAATTCAGCTTCAGTGGCTCTTTGCCTGTCAGTCTGAGCTCTTGAGCTTCTCTTCTGGAAGCACAGCCTTGGGGCTCCCTGCTTCATGGGCAGCCTTGAAAGCCCCAGAGCGTGTGGGGGCATCCTGGCCTTGGGCAAGGCCTTGGCCTGTCGCTGTGGTGGGTCTTCCTCTGAGCTGAGAGTGGCATGGCAGGAGGTAGCCCTGTGAGGGACAGAACCATATTGCTGGCAAAGGAAAACCCTGGTGTAAGATGTGAGTAAATGGCATGAGCTGTGCTCCTGCTCACCTGCACCAAAATGCACGCAGAGTGCGTATCCACAGCCTGGGCCTGAGCTGAGCGTGCAAGCGTTGGGAGGACACAGACCGACTTGTCTAGAACTACAGGGAATGACCTCAAGTTGTGCCAGGGGAGGTTCAGGTTGGAAATGAGGAGACATTTCTTCTCAGAAGGAGCAGTCAGGCATTGGAATGGGTTGCCCAGGGAGGTGGTGGAGTCACCATCCCTGGGGGTGTTCAAGGAAAGGTTGGACGTGGTGCTTGGGGACATGGTTTAGTGGGTGACATTGGTCCAACCACCCCCCTACCACCAGATGATCTTGGAGGGCTTTTCCAACCTTAATAATTCTAGGATTAATGATTCTATGATTTATGATCTGACTTGGCGTGGTTGCATGCACATGCCCATGTTGCTCTCTCTACAGCCACTGCAAATCAGCTGTCAAGGAAAGAAGCCAATATTAAACTAAATATCAATGTTAAAATAAAATAAATATGTATAAATAGCCAATGTTAAACTAAATATCTAAACCAATATTAATCAGAGTAAAATTTTGAAACTGCCTCCTATTTTTTTTTTTTTTTGCCAGTTTATGTTGCAGTCAGTTCAGGTCTCATAACACCTATCGGTTTCAGTTTCTGAGCTGCCAGACTGAAGGCCTGATGGTGCGCTGGTAGGTTAAAAATGGATTATCGCGGGTTTGTTTGCGTGATTTCCACATGTTGATACTTTTAATCCTTTGCGTCAGCCAACAGAATAAAAGACGGGGAAGAAAAACAATTTACATGAGCAAATACTGGAACTATATCCTATCCTTATTTTAAAACATCTCTGGGGAATGCAATGTTTTCTGTAAAAGGCAGGGTGCCTGGCTTCATAAACCCTGCTAAATTGCAACTTCACAACAGTCTCCAGCAGCTGTCCTAGTTCCCCAATTCTTTTTTTTTTTTTTTTTTGCATTTGAGAATTAACAAAATACAAAAGGCCAAACTCCCAGTGAATCCCACGCTGTGGGGAGGGGACACCCACCTTCTTCTGCCTAGGGAAATGCTGACATCAGCCAGCCCCGGCAAGGAACAATAGGATTTGGGGAAGAGGGATTTGTTAAAGCAGCTTTAACTTGTGGAGCCTGTGTGTACGTGCATTTGCTTCCAGTGGAAACCAGTGGTGATACTAACGGAAAAAAAGCTAGCTTTAAAAATAGTCTAATGCTATCCACATAGGAGAAATACAGGAGGGGGATTAATGCAGAAGCAGGGAAATAGTCATGCAAAATGCCTCTCTTCTGCCAGCAATATTCTATATTTCCCTCTGCACTTTACTGAGTTTTGTCTGGGGAAACAAGCTTAGCCTCTTCTACAAGTGGAAGCGTAATGGTGGGCAAGCATCAGGAGACGTGCAAGTGTGGTTGTTTTTCAGCTCAGTACATAATAGGCCTGGCTCATGTCTTCATTTTGGATTAAACACAGAAGAGGTGTAGGAGATGCGCAGGTGCCTTCATCTACTTTCCAGCAATCCGTAAAAATCAAGCCTTTAAAAAATGCATCTCGTTTGCATGGTAACATGAAGTCATTTGGAAACGTTAGGATCATTAACGAGGTTTAGCTATAGCATTTCTCTACCACTGCTTCGCTGCTGCTGCTCACAGGAGTTTGCCTTTAAAGTTGCCGTTTTGTTTCTGATCGTAGTTTTGCTTTTACCTGTGTGCTTCTTTGTAGGTATCGCCCCACCTGCCTGTATGCTGTCTAAGGGAGACTGCACCCTTTACAGTTGCTGATGTTGGTTGTCTCTAGTCTAACATAAAAGTTCATCATGTTGAATAGAGAGATGTAATGAAAAACATGACTGATTATCCAAGAAATAGACAAGCTTGGTCTATGCTGAGTTCTGTATTAAAATGTATGAGTTCAGCTTTCCCATTAGAACAGGTCTTGTGTGCGGTCTGTGTTTTAGTTTCTGTGCTCCTTCCTGGTTTGCCTATCATTAGCAGTATAATTAGCTGGATCAGAACCTTAAATGTTCCCTGTATGATCACTGCCTGTAGTCCTTATATATATTCTCTTGTATTTAGCACCGACAGTGTAGTTTTTCAACAAATCACTGATGCTGAAAAACATCCTTTCCTAACAGCAGCTCCAGTAACCGACTGTGAGCAGTAATTGATTGCAGTGGGTCTCTGATGCTCGTAAGTATTTAGTCACTCACACTGTGCTCCTTGAATCAATAACCTCCTTTGGTCTGTAGCCTAATAGAATTGCTTAATGGGTAAAATTTAGTTTGTGTTTCATCCAGTTATCTTTTTTTGCTCTTTTGATAGATTTGCTCCATCAAAATAACTACTGAAAATGATCATGCACTTGTCGTGTGCTTGTGACAATGCACATCATCGTATTTTCCCAAACATATTTCAGGGCGCTAGTGTTCTTTATTATAATCCAAGCTGGGATAAATATGCCCTCTGCAGAAAACCAGGGTCAGGTGGGAATCATCAGCTGCTGCTGGGGGCGTGGAAGCGGGGCTGGGAATGTCAGGTGCAGGAGAGCTGCTGGGTAAACCTCTCCCTGTGTCTGTACGGGCACAAACCTGCTCTGCTCTGATGTAGGGCTTGATGGGACCGGACAGCCCGGTGTCTGTGCACGAAACGAGGTTATTCTCATTTAGCAGCCACATCACAGCAGAGCCCCAAAGCTCCGTGCAGCACTGAGAGCATCCAACTTGTGGAAGAGAGGGGATGGTTGTGTGCGTAGGTACTAACGGAGGAAGGCAGAGGTGAAGATGTAGAAAGCTGAATTTGGAGAAAATGAGAAAAAGAATGGGGTTTGGGCCCGGCCAAAGGCTGTTTTTGATGAAAAGGAGCCAAAGGGCTAGATTCTGCTGAGGTGGTTGTTGGATACCTGGGCACAAATGTGGATGTTCAGGCATGAAGAAGTTAACCTGCTGCTCTTTTGTTTTGCTCTGCCTCTCCTTTCAGAAGAAGAATTGCCTATAAAGTTATTTTTAGATGCCTTGTGAGCAAGTTTTGTGGGAAGACAAGCAGCCAGCAGCCCCCAGCGAGCTGCTAAGCCCACCCCTCTCAGCTTACAGCATGTAATTAGCAGATAATCATGCCAAAATCACAGACTCCGACAGGCTAATTTTATCACATGTGCTGACATCGGTACGCTTGTTGAGAGTAAGTTGTGGGTTGTTGGTTAAATGTGTTTCCTCGCTTGTTTATGAGCTTGTGTTCCTGCATTTACTGCATAAAGGCGAGATCAAATGCAGGTCTTGTCATTTAGCAGCCACTGGTGTTTTGATTAGGTTCGGTAACGTGGGGCTTTGCCCAGCATTAAAATTGTGTTTTATTAAGATGTGGTCGCTGCTAATCGCAATTCCAATAACGCTGTTGTGTTTTGCTGCAGGGGAGGCATGGAGAGTGTTTGAGCTTTGATTCAGCGATATATTCAAGCACGTGCTTTGAGGTGTGCTTATCCAGATAACGTAATCATATAGTTGTGAATGTATATATAAAAGGCCGTAAGTGCCTGCTGGAATTGAACTGTAATTTCCCGTGATCCGATCGGGACCTGGGCATGTACTCTTAAGCTGCATTTATACTCGTGAGTTTCCCTAATTTAGGGCCCTAGTAACTCTGGCAGTTTTCTTCAGTGAAGAAAAATATTGTGTGTCTGATGGTTGGGCTGAACAGACTTCAGGACCTGCATACCTCTCTTATTGATGTGATAAAATAAAGATACTTCTTAATAGAAAACACAGCCCAGAGTCATCCATCTGGGTACAATAAATCTGGGACAGGTAGATACAATAAAAACCATCACTGTTTCCTTCTGATAGTAGAAAGATTAGGTTGGCCGAGGTTATGGGGTCAAAAATAGGCTCAGTAACAGAATCTTTGGGAAAGATGGCCTGAAGGATGTGAGAAATGGGGCTGACCTGCTGGTGCCTGGTTCCCTCCCCCGGGCGGTGTTTGGATTGGAAAAGGCTTCGGGAGAGGTGCCAGTGGGCCCAGGACGGCCAGATTCCTGGGTTCACAGGGCTGCCTCTCATAGGATGGGTTTTCCTACTTGAGAGAGTTCTAAATAACTGTGGGCAGCTGAAGGTGGCCAGAGGAAAGGTGGGGGACTTAAGAGGTCTCTTCCATTTCGGGGTGCCTCTGGTTTTGCATCAGGATTTTTCAGGACTGGCATCATCCACGGAGAAGCTGCCAGTGCCTGCCCAAGGCTCTTTCCCGTGACATTTTGGATTTGGCTTTATTGAAGCAGACGTCAGGAGGAGGAATCGGCCTCCCTCAGGTTTTAGTGTTTTATAGGACAGAATAGACCTTTGTAACCTGTTTTCATTTTCTGGGCACTTACAGTGACAAAAAGTGTTTGTAGCTGAATTGGACAGACCTTGAGGATTTGCCGCGATATTTATCCAAGTCTGCATGGCTCTTGGCTATAAGGTCTCGTACATAGTCTCACCTGTGAGCTCCAGATCTTTGTAGCCGTGTCTTGTGCTTTCGGGCTCTGTAGGAAAAGCAATGGGGCTGTAATAGCTCAAGCTGAAGCAATAAAAACCCAAAGTGACCCTTTGCTGATAGGCCCGCAAATAACTGTTTGCCTAGGAGATAAACTTGATTCCTTTCTTTCTTTTCCATAATGGAAGCTGCATGCATAGAGGAAATAATGAAAGCAAGCCAAAGTCACCGGGCTCCAGGCGCATTCAAGTAGTTTGTCTGCCTGTCATGGCAAATTAATTCAATGGCAGAATATGGCACCGTTGCCTCAAGCAGGCAAGCGCCATTCTGCGGGAAGCATAGTTCATCCTAATAGCTGCCTCGTGAGCAGCGTGTCGTAGCAGCAGTGAGGTAACACCCTGCATGCAGGAGCCAGGGCAGTAGCTCCAACAATGAGATTTGAGAGTCTGCTTCCATCACCAGTCCCCATTTTCCTACGCGTCCGTCTGAAGTTCACTTGAAAGCAATCACACTGCTCCATCCACTCAGACTTGGGCAGTTTGGTTTCATGAATCTCCTCCAAGTCTCCATAGACGCTGGTTTTGTTTTCTAAAAGCTGCTTGCTGCTCTCTAAAGAGAGACAAAGCCCCGACAGTGGAGGCACATCACCTTCTCTTCTCTTGGGCAGGTACTGAACAGGGTGGGACAGTTACCAGGCAGGGCACGTGTCCCGTAGCACTGTGGTGTGATGTCACTTGCTCCTAATTTGAACATACAGATATTTTTTTTTCCAGTTGCTTGTCAAAAAATTGACTTCTTCCATGGAAGAGGAAGGAGGGAGATGGGAGGAGAAAATCTCTGCCAGCACTCTCATGGGAGGCATTCAGGTTTGTTTCCGGAGTGGTTTTGGGGAACAGCACATCTGTCACGGTCGGAGTGCTGGTTTTGGTTGCAATCTAGCTCCAAGGAGAACTGCAGCTTCATTTTGCCATGACCCTGCCCTGGTGCAGCCACATTGTGTGTCCGGCTTGCTGCGGGGTGCTGGGTGCGGATGCTGTGGGGTCCGGGGCAGGCTCTGGGGCAGAACTTGCTCAGTGGGGCACAGTGGGAGCCTTCGCTGCCACCCTTCGCTGAAGCCTCCCCGTTTGGAGAAAACGGAGAGCTTTGATAAGGAACAAGACTCATTAGAATTTTTCCAACCGGATCTATTTATTGCCCAGCTCTGTCAAGAATCACTAATTATTAAAAATTAATTACATTCACCCTTTTGACTTGGCTTCTGAGTCAGATCTGAAGACAGACAGCAAAGCTACTGTTGGTGGTTCAGATCCTGCCAAAATCCTCATGAGAACCAGCTACTGAGATTTCTGTGTCTGAGCGCTGACAGATGGAAAAGGTATCTGATGCTTTCGCGTTCTTTAATTGAGCACTCAAAGGCATGACAAGGTCCAATGGCTGGAAACTGAAGCCAGAAAAATTCAAATTGGAAATAAGGTACAAATTTTTAACAGGGAGAGTAATTAACCTCTGGAACAGTTTACCGGGGAATGCGATGGATTCTCCATGGTTTGATCTCTTCAAATCAAGAATGCGTGTCTTCCTCAGAAATACCCCTAGCTCCAAGAGCAGTCAGGGGGCTCGATACAGACTTTTATTGCCGTTGGGTGACCCGTGCTGCACAAGAGGTCAGACTATTGTATCCAAAGAGATAAAAATCTGTGAATCTGAACCCAAACAGGATCCCTTGATTCCAAGCCCCACATTTAAACTTAATCCGGACCTGAGTTCTCCCCCCCTTCATTCTGTCTGCTCCCAGAACAGAGGGAATTTGCAAAGACAGTGATGTGGAGGGTTTAATGCAACCCTTTCTTCTCAGCCCAGGAAGGTCTGTGGGGATTTGAGCGGGGACTCTGAAGAGCCCGAGCAACTTCAGGCTGTACAGAACAGCTCTTTCTCAGCCCGGACCTCGGGCGGTTGTTAAAGACCCAGCCTTATGGGGTTATCTTAGAGCCGCCCTGTTGCCAGAGGTGTTGCCTGGCTTTCAGGAGCCAGGTATTCACTCTCCATTTCCTCGTGGTTCCAGGAACACCCCTCTCCCCTGTTTGTAATTATGGGGTTTTGCTCATCCTCGGAGTTACATTTATCTCTGTGCCGTGCGGCCCCTGTGCTCTCAGAAGTCAATTAGTGGCGCTGCAAGAGCTGCGTCATTAGGAGGGGTGCACAGGCTGGAAATGAACGCGTCCGGCAGTGTTTCAGGCCGCTCCTTTTTGCCGAGGTTACACGTGCTATTTCCCCGGTTCCACTGTTTAATGGCACGCTGTAACGACCGGTGTCTCAGCCACGGGGACGGGATGCTGCTGCCAAGAAAAACTGGCAGGACAGGAGGTGGAAGAGGTCCATTAATTGGCTCCAAGTACCAATTTCTCTAGAGGGGCTTTTCTTAACAGAAAGAAACTGTTCGGCACTGCAGGGGCAAAGCATACCTGCAGAGCAAATGGCTTTTCTGGGTCTGAAGACATCTACAGACCGTGGTAATAATGCAGTAGAAATATCAGAGCTTGATTTTAAGGGACACCTGAGAATGCAAAGGAATTGCTCTTTTATTAAAAAGCGCGGACCAGAGTCTCTCCTGGTGCATATTGAATACAGATTCTTTCACAAGGATCCTTTCGCTGGAGCGGGGAGGAGGAGGCAGGGAGGGAATTTAACCCTTAAGGACCTTCCCGTGGAGGCCCTGCTTTGCGGAGAAGTCACGGCCGGGGGCATCTCCTCGCCCCCCAGCGGGTCCTTTGCGGGGTCTGCCGGGTGAGCCTTTTGCTGTCTGTGCTCCTGCAGAAGAGCTGTGTGCCTGCCGTTGGGCCCCGTTGGCGTGGGTCATCCCGTGGGGTGTGGGCTGGAGGGAGACGGTATGGGACCCCGCTGGGCTTGGTCCTACAGGGCAGCCTGGGGACGTGTCGTGTGTCACCTGCTTCTTGCCATGCCCAGAAGTACCTTACCTGGGGGGGGGCACTGCCTTCAGGGCCACTTCCGTAGGAATGCAGGTCCTTGTTCCTTTGGATGGTAGCCCAAAGGTTGGAGAAGCCAACAGGATTGGCTCCGGCCAAGTCGCTGCCGGTGCTGCTGCGAGTAGGGTAGAGGGGCTGCAGGGTGGCACCAGGGGACTCCCAGCCCCAGCGGGTCACCTTTTGGGGATGCTCACCGAGTGTAGACATGCTTATAGCTGCCCATGGCTGGGCCTTTGGACGTTCTGGCTCTGAGCAGCACAACGTGGGGTTGGAAGAACTTGCCTTTTTTTAATTCTTATGCTTCGGCTTTCACTTGCCCTCCACGCCAGAGCTGCTTTCAGGCAGCGCAGCCGCCCCTCGTTCCGCAGGATTGTGGTTCTCCTGCGAGCCAGTGAAACGGTCTTGAACGGTTCCCAATTATCATTCACAAATTCCTGCTCAAATTCTTTCTCCCAATTGTTTTGCTTTGTAATTATTTTCAGCTTTGTTAAGCTGGCACTTTAAATCATCAAGTAGATACATTACTCGTTTGGACTTTATTCTATTTGCACATAACAAATGTAATCAAATCAGTCTCTTGTACCTAAGCTGCTACTATATTTTTACATTCTGTCATCAGTTCCCCTTGATCTGTAAAAATGAGGCCTAATACAGAATTTCTTCTGTGTTAGATGCGATTGTTTTTGTGTCTGGATATTTTCAAGTATAATTTTAGGAATTCCAAGCACATTTTTAGTATTTGCAGCACAAGGCTCCAACATATGGCTTTCAAAATGAAATCCCCATAGAAATGCAGCTCTCTTTCTTGAGTGATATAATTAAGTTTACAATAGATCACTGCTATGCGAAAACGATAGTGCTGTTAGTAATATCGTACAGAATTTTGAAGAGTTCAATAAGTATTCCAATTTCTTACTTATGGGGAAAAACAAGATTGTGTGATCATGTTTTATAACAATTAAAAAAGCACCACTTTTATATTGAAAGAATATTATATAGCAGCTCTTAATTAGAGATAATGAATACCAGCAAGTTCCAGCTGCGTGGAAGAAGTTTAGTTTAGTGCCGTTATTTTTTTAGGGGTAAACAAGGTGGCTCACATAACTACAGATTTTTCTGCCTGACATTAATCCTAGACAAAATAATGGAATTGCTGATAGTACATGTAATTAGTAAAGAATTAAAGGGATTAATGTAAGTAGTGTCAATCAATGTGGGCTTATGGAATATGGTTCTTGTCTAATTAGATTTTTTTTTTTTTTCCAGGAAGATTACAAGTTGCATTGATAAATGTAATAGTAGTGAGGTGATGAACTTCTGTAGAGGGTCCTGAGCGTCCTGGTCCAGTCTCGTAGCTGACCCCGCTCTGGGCAGCGCGTTGGACTTGGAGGCCTCCTGAGGCCCCTTCCAGCCTGAATTACCCCCTGATCCCGAGGAAGTATTGGCTATGAGTAACATTTTATGTAGAACCCGAATGATAGAAAACCAATTAGGCACTTCTGAAATGGGTAAAAAAAACCTGCCGTCATCTCAAATTTTAAATGGGAATTCATCAGCGAGTAGACGTGTTTCTAATGGAGTCCAGCAGTTATTGCTGATCTATCTTTGAGGTGAGGTCAAAACACGAAGAAGAGATAAATAAATTAAAAGGCAGATCTCTGGTGCAGAATGATTTAGATTCCATTAGTAACCTGGATGAAAACAAGTGATGTGTTTTAATAGGGCCCGTATAATGCTGGGCTGTATTTTGAGAGCCGATGGTTCTGAAAAAGATGCGTGAAGCTGTGGGGACCGTTGGCCAAGTACTGACCCTGCCTGGGAGCATGCCAACCAGGGGAAGTGTCCTCTTCGGCTGGATGAAAGTGAGGAATATTTGAGACGAGGAGAAAGGTGCTGCTCCTGCCGACTCCAGTTGTGTCTGGTAGTTTGAGAAAGATGTTGATAAATTGGAGAAAATTGAGAAAAAGGTTTTAAGAATTATTCAGTGATTGGAAAGCACGTCTTCCCACTGGAGGCTGCAGGAGCCTGGTTTGCATCGTCTAACAAAGAGGAGGGTGGCGGTGAGACTTGAATGCTCTGGTGGAGAGACATAAAACCGGTAAAAAAGTTGACTTCAGTCCAGCAGACAAACATGTAATAAAATCCAGTAGAGAGATACTGAAGGTACGTAAATTCAGACGAGAAATAAAACACATTTTCAACAGTGAGAGCAACGAGCCACTCACAACAGCACACCAAGAAACATGAACCTTTCTGTTTCACTGGAAACTTTTACATGTTTTTCTTTTCCTAAAATATCTGCGCTAGTTTTAGGAGGAATCAGTTCTGGGAAGTCTTACGGCTTGAGTTATCCAGGGGGTCAGGAGTGAAAATCACAGCAGTCTCTTCTGGTTTTGTAATCGATTAATCCAACAAGCCCTGACATTATGAGTGCTACCAGCACAGCTGCCTGCTTTTTGCAGCGTAACACAAGAGGTTGTTTTGCAAAACTAGGCTGATCTAGAAGCGAATTAGGAGCTTTATTTATTTCTTACCAGCTTAGATCAGGGGTTCCGGAAGAACCAATGAACCCGGGACTGAATTTTCTGAAAACCTTGTTATTTATTAAGGCATTCTAGATCCAGATTAATTCACTTGGCTTCATATTGATTCCTTCACCTGCCTGGAAATGAGAAAGGCAGATGCAGACGAACGGCTCGGTGGGCTGCCGTGCGCCGCGGCCTCTCCTGGGAGCTCCTCGTAGGGGAGATCTCCCAGCCATTTCTGCAGCATCTTAACTCCGTTCAGAAACTTGTGGGGGATAAATCAACCCAAATCCCACCAGTGTGGACATCTTAAAATCAAGTTACGTGTCTTAAATCACTTGGGGCTTTATCTCTTCGTAACGTGGCTGGTTGCAGCAGTGTGCTGGGAGCAGCGGGGACTCTCGTGGCACACCTACCCGTGTGGTTTAAGCTCAGCTGTGCGGTGCAGATTTGCCCCCCTGTCCACCCACACGGTCACCTGGAGATAGCGATGCTTTCCCCTGATTAAGGAGACACCTGAGACTATTCAGAAGATTAAGTCAGGAGAGATGAACCCCTCCTGGGATGTGTGCCTGCGGGATGCTGAGCTGATGAGTCCCAACTGGTGAGCTGATGTCCTCAGGGACCACCGTGGCTTTCCCTTTCCACCCCTAGGTGGCTGTTAGTTTGTGTTGTGATTTGGCCTGAAAGCCCAACGTGCTTTTAGACTCCTGAATAATTTGAAATATTCATCTAGACACTTGGAAACAGTAGGGAAAAAACCAGGAGTGTGTGAGTGAATGGGATTAACAGGTCATGGTTGTTCACAGATCCTTCTCTTAAATATAATTAGTTCATTACAATACATCCATGGTACAGGACTTCTATAAACAAGCCTTAAAGTCTGTCTACTCAGACTCTTTAAAGTGCAGATCTTGGAGGGGAAAAAAGATTTGGGATGGAGAAAAAATAGCAATTAGAGTTAAACGGCAAAATGGGGAGTTAATTAGTAGTGAGCACAACTCCTTTCATGGAAAATGTTTTTTTATGTTAACTTTTGTAAGAAAACAGTTTTCCATACTTGTCAGGCCTGACAGTTAAAGTTAATGGTGTTAAAAAACAGAGTACTGAAAAATGTTTCCTTCAGTGTAAAAGATTTATTCAATGAGAATTTGCTTGAAGAATTATTTTGGCTAACAGTGCTGGCTTTTGCCTGGCGCTGGGAACAAAGATCCTTGCTGTGTTACCAGGATGAGGACAGCCCCAAATTCATGATTTCCCAATTGAGATGACATGACCTATTTTCTTGTATCGTTGACCTACTGTTGACCCCTTTTTAAAAAGAATGCTACCCTTCAAATGATTTTTTTTAATCCCCTTCTGGAAAAACACAGAGCGAGCCCTGATCTCGCTTCTGCTTGGAGCAATGCTTGGTACACACTGGGATGCTCGGGGACAGAAGTTGTGAGTTAAAGTGCCCAGCAAGTTGTCTGAAAAAAGTCTGTTGAACGTCTTTTACCTATTCCATGCTATTTTGTGGGGTCGTTATTGGATGAAATTTCTTGTGCTGTATTTGCACAAGAAGTGCTGCCCGAGAGCAGAGCTGGCTGTCCCTGGGCACCAGGGTGGGCGCAGGCGCAAGTGGCAGCGGGGCTCTGCTCGGGGTTTGGGGGCTCTTTGGCCACATGCTGAGCCCCACCTTGTGCAGGGAGGGGATTTTCAAAGCTGCCCACCCAACGTGGAGACACGAAGCTGTCTGAACTGACAACCAAGTTGCTCCTTACCCACCTCATTACTTGCTAAAAAAAAAATAATAAATTGACCCATACTATTGTAAAGCCTGATCCAAAGTGGATAGAAGTCAAAGGTAACTTTCCTCTTCTCCCCGGATGGCTGTCTCCTAAAGCTTTTGCTGGATTTTAACCTGTTTATGACAGTGATAAACCATGCAGTGAAGTGATATCAGTGTTCCTGGCACTGGGCTGCAGGGCCGTGCGTGTGGGTCTGGCCGCAGCCCACGTTCTTCTAGAGGTATGGCTCCAAAATTGGTCTCTTGAAATGTCTGCCTGTCACCCCCTTTACTCACCCTCCTGATTTAGTGCTGCTTTTTATAATCTGGAGAGATTGAATGCACGTTAAACGCTTTGACCTCTCAAAATCTCTAAATTCTACCTATTGAAAATCCTTGTAAATACAGAGTTCGTATGGATTGGCAGAGCTCCACTGGCCTCCATGAAATCTGGTTGGCACCATTTGGGAATCTGACCTGGTGCTTTGAATAAATCCATCAAGGCTTGCTCCATAGAGGCAGTGATTGGAATCAGTAGTGTTAAAGAGCTGGTTTGGAGCCCACCCACGTCAGCAATTATATTTTCTTGTGCTACCATGGAGCAAAGCTTCCTTGCATATCTTTTTCAGAAAAAAGCAAAGGCTTCCTGAGATTTTTGTGCTCCCTGGGTGCACACGAGCACAAAAGCACCCCCACTTCTGGAATTGCTGCTCCCTCCAGCTCACCCATTTGCTCCTGGAAACCTAGTTCTGTGTGCTGGGTGTTACAGAAACGACTCCTTGCTGCAGGATGGTCCTTGCTGCCTGATGTTCAGGCAGAGGATGCTGCCAAGTGCTGCCTGCTCTCTTGCCCCCAAGGCCTTTGCTCTTTTCCCACCTATACTCCGGCTCTTGCTGGCTCCTCCAGCTGCCCAGTGCTGGGATAGCACTGGTGTGGCTGCAGGTTGCTCGCTAGGAAAGAGTGCAAACAGAAAACAGATCATGGAGTCCTCCCTGCAGAGCATCTGGGAACGCAGTGTGCGCTTGGCTGAAAAGTTTCCCAGTGATGTTTTTAATCCTTCAGTAAATCAAACCCCGAACACCACCCCTGTGACCCTGGTGCTGTTGAGGGGAAGCAATACCCCGCAGCTTCTGGATCTGGGGAGGTTAGGAATGGGCGTTTGCCTCTTCAGTGGCAGGTTTGTAAAGCGGAGTTGGAGCCTCCACCCCTCCTGCAGCTACGTCTCTTTGGAGGCATTGTGATGCTGCTGGGATGGATTCTGGGCTCTGCACCAGAGCAACAGATTAGACCTGGGGAAGAATGGTGATTATGTCCCCCTTCTTCACCTCTGTCCAAAAAAAGGCTTTGCTAACGTTACAACTGAGTCAGATTTCCCTGACCTGGGAGCTGCGGTTGTTTTTTCTGGAGGACATTCAGCGTTCCTCACGCTGTGAGCTCAGGAGCCACGCTTACTCTGTGAGAGCACGGAGCAGCAAGATCCGTGCGGATCGAGGCGTCACCTTGCCGCTCTGACACACGCTGCCTGGAGAGCGGTGGGAGATTATCAGATGGACAGAGGATTCAGGCGAAAAGGTTCACAGCGTGGTTCCTCAATGGCTCCTAAGTCTACCTTTAGATCCTGTACGAGAGGAGGCCGATTTTTACTGGCACTGAAACCTGTGTCTTTGAGTTGCTTCTGGTGCAGAGAGCCTGAATGCCCAGAGATGGAGTCAGAGCCTCGCTTTGTGCTCCTATAACTCAAAGCCAGGCACCAGATGATCGTTTGCTGCAAACTACTTTGTGCGTGGATGTTTTTGCTGGGATGAAGCCTTGCTAGCAAGATTGATTTCAAGTTACCCTCCTACTTCTCCTCGGTGCCAGTAGCCCTTAGGACAAATAAAACAAACCCCGAAATGAACTAACTTCCTTGCCCATGCAGAGCTTTCAATTCGGTTCAGTTTACGTTTATGGATTTTGACTGATTATTATTGTGCCTGACTGGGTACGGAGCCATCTGCCTTGGATTGGGTTTCCACGGGCTGCCTCCTCAGACAGACTTCAGATGGCCGTTCTGGCAGGACAAGGCCAGGTTCTCAGTTACATGCTAGCACCAAATGGATTTTTAAATGGAAGGAAATTTTATTGTTATCTATTTGGAAGCAACGCTGCAGTGCCCTGTGTGGGAAGGAAGAAGGTGCCCAACGTGTTTATCTTTATTATTATTATAACCTACCATTTTCTGTTGAAAGTAGAGGTGGCCTCTAAGGAGTCCGAACTGCAGGGAATTCAGCTTTTTTTTCCTCTCTCCTAGAAATATGTTTGCTTTTAATGACATTTTCATCTATAAAAGTTAAAAATAACATGCCTCATTAAGTTCAAAGCACTCTGGGACCCAGCTTGCACGTTTTGGCTGAAAAGTTGAAATTTCCCCCGGAGAGGATCACATTTTCTGTTGGGTTCGGTGTTTTGTCTGCCTGCCTGCCACAATTCTGCGTGGCTGTGGAAAAGGCAGGGGAGCTGTGTAGCACCTTTCCCAAACCTTGGGTGTTACAGGAGCTGGAGTTTCATTCCCAAGTGGAGAGGAGTTGTTTCTGTCTGCTCTGCTTGCCAGGAGGAGGGTGAGTGATGCCAGCGTGGCTGATAGGAGCACTCGTGTCAATCACACCGGTCCATACCTGGGCTGTGTCAAAGCCTTTGGTTTCAACAGGAGATGTTTGTACCTGCAGTCTAACAGACGCCGCATTGCAAACGTCAGCAAGAAAGCCTTTTCTTCTTGTTTTGATTTGGGAAAGGAGGGAATGGCTAAAAATACAGCTTTATCAAACGCCTGTGGCACTTCACTGCACAAAGCTGCCATTTGGTCCTCGGTACAGGCAAGAAGTGTCATTTCCTCTCTATATGATCTCATCCAGATTGCTCCTAGAACTATATCTGAATAGGAAAAGAGACACCGTGCAGCCCAGTGTGCTACGGCTTGGTGAATGGTGTTGCTTAATAAATGGTGTGAGCTGTGCGGGTGCAAGGAAGCCAGGACGGTGGCGAGCGGCCCAGCAGTGGCACCGAGGGCAGGGTGCCTGAGCAGCAGGCTGAGCGGGGGGCTGGGGGCTCGGAGAAGGGGTGATGGATGGAGCCTGCGAGGCTCCTACCGAGAGCAGTACAGGCTGAGCTGATGGCCTGCAGAAAGGGCTCGGGCTGCGGGGCTCAGTGAGCTGGAGGCGAGGTTTTGTGTTGGCACTGGGTGGGCAGGTCGGCAGCAAGGAGGGTGCTGAACCACACCGCCCTGCTGCCGCCTCCTGCCTCGGGAAAGGCCGAAAACTTAGCAAAAGCAGTGACAGCCGAGTGGGAAAGCTTGTGCAACTCTGGTAACGAGTTCTGCTGTGGCATTGTATGTGTGATGTTTCCAAGCAGGAGGTGAAAGCCATTGTGCTTAATGCTGTGTGTGCAGGTAGCAAGAGACATCATGCGTCCTGAGAAGTTCACAGTCTAAGTGAAGCTTGCATCCTTCAATGCTCAATAATAGTTTTAGATTCATTGCAGCCAGCGTTACACTTGGGACCCAAGCTAGTGGCACAACAACACTCTAGGAATTGATGTATTTTGTGCTGGGGCACTGCCGGGGCTAGCACGTCCTTAATAGGACCACGGTGCCCGGCCACGCCGATGCAGCTCCTCCAGATAAAAGCTTCTGCTTTTGTCCAGCTAGCACGGGGCGTGGGCAGAGGGTGTGCAATCTGCTGGCAATGCCTGCAGGACGTGGAGCCGGGACAAGCCCCTGCTGGGAGCCTTCGTCTCGTCCTGAGCGGCGGCACTGCGGAGCCCCAGCTGGCTGCCGCGCAGCCGCAGAGGCGTGCACGTGCCTGCGCTGCGCAGCAGGCTGCTGCCAGGAGCTGTTCCTTCGTTGTAATTCGTGGGGAATGCATTTGAAAGATCTGCAGCGAGATGGTGGGAGCTGCAACAGGCAAGACGTAGTGTGTATGCACTAGTAGTGCGTATGCACTTAGTTTTGAATGCTCTTGTGTGGTTCGCTCTGGTGGCCTTTGAAAATGGATCAAAAAAAAAAGGGGGGGTAGAAAGAATCTCACTGGAGGGCTGCTCCAAGCAGATGATACCTGGGAACCACACCTGCAGTTCTGGGGCCTGAAGATGTACTCTGTGTGTGTTTTGTTCCCGTGTGATACTGGCTTTCTTTCTTTCTTTTTTTTTTTTTTTTTTCGTGACTAACCAAAACCCT
This sequence comes from Anser cygnoides, assembly GCF_040182565.1. Classification (NCBI taxonomy): domain Eukaryota; kingdom Metazoa; phylum Chordata; class Aves; order Anseriformes; family Anatidae; genus Anser; species Anser cygnoides. The sequence goes on along the minus strand of NC_089891.1, from coordinate 3,231,048 downwards.
TTGCTAATGCTGGAAAATGTCACGCTCACATCCAGAGAAGGGCTGTGCTGAGCTGACCATGCCAGTTTAAATCCCCACCAGTTTCCATCAGGAAGCTTTGTTGCACACACCTGGGCTCGGACCACTCCAGACCAGGTGCTCCCACATTACCGGGACGCAGTCGCGTCCATTTCCCAGTCTCCTTGTGACTGTTCGAAGACCCTCAGACACAGCCCAGCACGTCACCCGTCTGCTGGACAGCAGGAAAAGGAGCTGTGCAAAAGCTGCGCCAGGGGAGGCTCAGGCTGGTCATTAGGAAAAATGTCTTTAACTTTTGGGTGGTCAGACACTGGAGCAGGCTTCCTAGCAAGGTGCCCTAAGCCTGTCAGTGTTCAGGAGACATTTGGATAATGCCCTCAATAATGTGCGTAACTTTTAGTAACTTTTATGTAACTTTCATTAATGCTATTAATTAACTTTTGGTTATTCCTGAAGCGGTCTGGCGGTGGGACTCGATGATCTTTGGAGGCTTCTTCCATCTGAGCTGTTCTGCTCGGTTCGCCGGTGAACTCTTAGCCCTTCCTTTTCCAGTGCAACAACCGAATGAGTTTTTAGGGTGTTAAGACATTTTAAGCCGTCTGAAGTCAAATATTAATCATAATGGGGTTATTTTGCTATCGATGTGATCTCTGAAATATCCTTCCAGGATTTTCTCTGCTTTCAGTGTTTCTTGCAACATTTTTTCCTGCCCCATGGGGAACGCAAGTCTTTCTCAGCGCTGCCCCGAAGCAGTGAGGTGTCTACGTGCTGATCTGTTGTAGGCTGCACATGGTGACTAGACAGAGAAATGCCAAATAAATAGCCAGGAAGGTTTGTGAGGGACATCTGCCAGGTAGCAGGTGGTTGCTGGTGGTTTTGCGTGACACCTCCACCGGTGTAACTGGGCACTTGTTGGCCTGGCGAGCCCTGAAGCCCTTTCCCCTTTTTCTGAAAGGCTGTGCTTGGGTTTGTAGTGTTTTTGCAGCTGACCTGACTGCAATACCATCAGGTTAAAGGAAAAGAAAAGCCATGTTTGTTGGTTTGTGGTTTCCAGATCCTTCATCTTTTTGAGCAGGTAGGGAGGGGAAGGGAGAGAGGATTGTGACCGGAGCAATCCATCTCGCTGTGGCTTGGGCACCATCATCACAGGATGACGGTGAGCTATGAACGGGGCTTTAATATTTTTCTACTCTCTTGTCTTGTGCAGGAGCAAAGACAGATCTTCTCTGCTATAAACTGTCGTCGTTCCGTGGGAGCTGATGGTCTATCAGTCTTTCTGTGTTGTCTCTGGGTGCCGTGAGTAACGGTGCGGGCCTCCTGCAGCAGGAGGGGTGCTGGGCAGGAGGTGCGCAGCAAGGTCCAGAGTCATCCTCACCGCTGGCTGCCCGTGAGCAAGAGGCTGAGCTGAAGTCACTGGGGTTCCTCTTGTGAGTTCACGGTTCAGCTGTGGAGAAAAGCACGTCGAGCCGTACAAAGCCACGGCTGTTTCCCAAGAAGTGGGGTCCTTCCCTGCCTGCTCCGCATGGCGTCAGATGACTCCCCCGGCCTGCTGCCAGATGGCAGGAGCCGAGGAATGAAACCCCCCCCTCAGGCTGCTTCCTCCTAACCTGCACGTACGTTCCCAGCACTGTACAACTCTTTAAATCAAATATTTGCTGCACATTTGGCCTATGGTTCATGTTACCTTCTTGGTCAACTGAACTCTGACAGGTGCTGGTCAGCCGTGCACAAGGGCTCCTCGTGGTCCTCTTAGTTTTGGTGGGGTCGGTTGTTGTGTTGGATGGGGACGTGAAGAGAGCTGAGGTTGGAGGCCATACGAGTGGATGTACCCATCGGTGACAGGGAGAGGAGCTGCTGGAGCCTCCAGAAACACCACGCGGATGTTGGGCAGCCAGCCTCCTGCTGCCAGGGAAGGGGTCGCTGAGTTACATCAGGCTTCCTCTACCGGCCATTTACAGCCATGCAGTGCTTCGGGAGGATTTTTACCCCGTTCAGATTGAATATTGCACGGTCGTTCAGTTTGCAAGTAGGTGGAGGAGAAAATTATGTTCATGGTGCTGAGAGTTGAACAGTAGATCTGATTGCTCAGCTGGGTCTCGTTCTTCACCTGCCTCTAGATGTGGGTGGTTAGAGCTTTCCCCAGTTCGGACTGTCACTGCTGCAGTGCGATGGTGTCTGCTCGAATGCCACCCTCTTCAGCCATTCCGTAATTCAAGATTGCTGAAGCCTGCTGCTAACATACAAGCTGCCTCCTTCCCTCTAATCTCCTTCATCCCCTGAAGCTGCCCTTATCTCCAGCTTTCATCCAAACCCAGACAAAACCTTCTGCGAGGTCTTAAGCAGCCTTGGGAACGTTCCTCCAGGTGATTTTCATTTCCACTTGTCTCTGCTCTTCTCCAATCTAACCAGGAGCTGAAGTTTCAAAATACCTTGAGGAAAAGCTATTCTTGTGGTTTCTCTACATGCTGCGGAGAAAGAAGTATGGAATGTTTCTCGAGGGCCTGGCTTTTGGGGGATTTTGTCTCATTTTCCAGATCTTGCAGCTTTAGACGAATCATCAAAATGCAGATGCTGAACTGAATCAGAGACAGTTTTGAAGTTTCCTGTCACTAATAATACACTTGGGCACCAAACTTGGGATTGCTATTTTTTTCTTTTCTTTTTGAAGCCTGTTTCTGGGTTACAGGTTTCTGTAACACCACGGGGTGGTCACAGCTCGAGGTGGCGGTGAGCACGGGGTGAGCAAGCAGCCTCAGCCTGTCTCAGCTCCGGTGGCAAGCAGCGGCCCCTGGAAGCCAGGGGACAGATGTCATTCAGAGGTGAGCTCAAGTCAGTCCCGGGCACATTCAGAGCTCCTAACCACAGCTAAGCCAGCTGTAACTTTCCTGCCAAAACTTTCCTTTGATTTAAAACAAATTAAAAAAAAAAAAAAGAAAAAAGAAATACAAATTTCTCTGGAATGTGTCTGCTGTTTTCTAAAACCGTCCATGCTGTATCAGTAACTCGAAGCCGGGCCATCATGGCTGAACAAAACTATTTACATTTGAAAGCTTTTCAGCTGAAAATGTGTGTGTTTTGGAATTGAAAATCCCTTTTTATGGCTTTCATTTTTATGGGAACACTGGAAAATTTCTGCTTTGGGAAGGCCTATTCTGACTGGTAAGCTTTTTGTTCTCAGAAACCAAGTGGTATTTTCTCGAACAGACATTTCTACGTTTTTTTTCCTCACGTTTTTTCCTCTTTTTTGCTGCTCAGACCTTTTCCCACAACTTGCGTAACTCCGCTTGCAAACCAACAATGAGAAACGAGGCTTTGTGCTGCAGGCCTTGTCACCTGGCTCCCTGTTCTGGGCCCGCTCAGCACTCATCCTAGATGGCACTCAGGACTCACTGCCGCCACAAAAATGCAAGTATTACAGGGGAAGCTATTTGAAAGGTTATTTTTCAGGCCTGAGATACATGCCAGCACTTCATCCACCTGAGCCCAGCCTCAGCTGAGTGATAAGGTGCTGTGGGCAGGGCAAGCCCCAGTGATTTTAATCTAAGCAGGCACGAAAAGATGAGAAGCTAAATGTGGAGTGGGTTTAATCATCTGACAAGTGCAATGAATAACCTTAAAGGTTTCCTATTCAGTTCCAGGGTGGAATTTCTGCATAGAAATAAGGCGATCGGCCACGGGCACATATTCGCTGGCTGCCACGGCTGTGATGTGAGCAGGCAGTGAGGAAGTTCTGGCCATGCGTAAAGCTGCGAGGGGTGACAGATGACGAGTTGTTAAAGAGCTGCACAACTCGTCAGGCAAGGGAAGGTGCTTCCAGCATGAAGTGTGACTTCCCTGTCCCTGGAGTGGGCTGGGGACACGACCGCTCTCCAGGAATTGTGCGATTTCACATGGTGGTGTTGCTGCACCCACAGCCTGCCTTGCTCTTGACAAGCCAGGGGGGTCTCCCTGCTGCCCTCTGCTCCTCTCCCTTGGCACCTGCTGCTTAGGAGGCTTTTTTTTTTTTTTTTTTAGTTTTCTATTTATTTATTTTCAGAAATGTGAGCTGGCCACTTGTGCGGTGAAGGAAAGGCTCAAGGTGAGAAGGCAGAACCAGACTTCACCCTGGTGCGGGGCGTTTGGGTCCTGGATCCATTGCATTTCCCACAAAGCTGCACTTCCAACCCAGAGCAGGGATTCCCAGGTGACTTCAGTAGCGTCGCACAGCCTCATCTCCCAGCCTGAGCCGGGCACAGGGAGAGGCTTCCAGTTGTGCTGGAGGGTGGACTGGGATGGGACACGTCCTCATTTGAATCGCAGCGGGAGGGCTCGGTTTCAGGAGGCTGGTGCAGGGAGGAGGGCTTGGTCGTGGGGTTTGGTGAGTGACGGTTCCTGCCTCTGTTCTCTTTTCACTGGGTTTAAGCTGTGTGCACTAGGTCTGATGCAAGTGTGAAGGTGCGGCTTCAAATTTCTACCGAAGGTGTTATTTTGATGCCGTTGACACAGCAGATCCTGCTCGCCTTGTGTGCCAAGGCAATTTAGAAGTGGCTCCAGAGAAGGAGAGGTGAACGTGTACGAGCTGGCTGCCAGCAAGGGGAGAACAGGCTCCAAGGCGGTGTTAAGCTTCTAGGGTCACAAATGATGCCAAATGCAGCAGGAAAATTGTATGTGATTAGCTGATGAGGTGGCATGGCTATTTCCTTGCGTTTGAATGCTGGATGTTTTAAGCTTAATAATGGTATTCTAATATACACTTTCTGTGAGGGAAATATGTTATTTGTGTATGCACCTCACAGCTTAAACTTTAGTGTGGGAAAGGTATTTCTTCTTTCCACCTCTGGATGGTTAGCTGTTTAATAATAATAGTTAGCATTAAAAGTTCATAACATTTTATCTTTAATAGCAAGACATTTACCTTTTACCTGGAACACTGCTAAAATTGCACATTTCATACCCGAGTGCAATGCTGATGATGTTAGAAAATGCTGGCCTGGCTTGAACCAAATTATACGCTTCTCCCCAAGCCTTTAGCTAGTTTCCTCTGCATCAGAGGTGGCAAAAAGTAACATAAACACAGGAGAAAGAGAAGAAAGAACAGATACAGACATCAGAGGCAACATACAGTACGTAAGTTTGCGTGAAATACTGGTATTCGAGCTACAGCAGTTTAATGGATGTTAATTCAGTTTCTGTATTAACCCAGTAACTCGTTAGTGTTAATCAGATCCGTCTCATGTTGAGCTTCTACAAGTGTGGATGTGAGGAGGTGTCGGTGTGGGGACGAGGAGCTCCGTGGGTGAGGACGGTCGTCCTGGCACAGCACCGCTCGGCAAACACCCGCACCTCGGCCGGGCGGCGCTCAGCGTTTGGCAGACAATGCGAGGAAAGCTTGACCAACGTGATTTGTTGGAGCAAGAACTGCAGAAAATCTGGGCCACAAAAAGTTTAAGCCTAATGCTGATTATTGATGGTGTGCGGGGATTTCCTGGTGAGGCATTTCAGGAGCGCTGTGTGAGGTGCCTCGGTTAAGGACCTTCACGCAGCAGCATCGATGAGCTCCTCTAAATCCTGAGGAGGATGAAAAAATCTGAACGCTGATGGTGCCCTGGAGGCTGGACTTGCATCCCCTGGCCTGGGGACCGTGTCCCTGTCCAGAGCTGGCAAAAGGAAGACAGCCAGTACGAGGCAGGCTCTGCCACCATGCAGTGGGATGGGAGGGTGGAAATGGCTTTATTTAAAAGATAAAGCACATTGTCCAAATCATAAAAAAAAAAAAAAAAAAAAAAAAAAGAGTATTCTGCCAAATCTGTGCTGGCCATATTGAGTCTGGAAACCTGGCTGCAGCCATCCTGAACTGAGTTCATCGAATGCCTCTCGTCGATGGCTGGGCTCAAGCACCCCGCACCTGTAAGGAGCCCGCGGGGCGATGGATGCGCTGGGCTTTCCCTGCCTGATCACAAAATGCTCCTCTTCACCACCTCCCTGAGAACCAGCCGTCGCTGCCTCTACGTGACAGGAGGAAAGTATGTTTTAAAGAGCAATATTAATAATAATAGCAACATTAAAGCGTGCGGAAGGATTACAAAGGTAATTCTGAGATCTCGCTCACTAATGCAGGCTATTAACAAAAGATAATCACCTTTAAGTCAGTCACCTTTAGCCCTGGAGTAAAATGGAGGTGCAATTATTCAATTCAGTACAAAAGACATTTAAATAGAGATGGATGAACCTCTGGCTCTCACGTCTTGCTTGGGAAACCAGCCAGGGCCAGGTTCTAAGGGAGGAAAACGTGATGTGAAAAGGGCAGCAATAAGCGAAAAACTCCTGGTGTTCTCTCCCTTTTTCCACCACACCCCAAATCATTCACCCTTTGGAGTGTGAAAAAGGGAAAGGGAGAAAAAAAATAGGACCAACAAGTTGGAAAGCAGCTCTTTGTGTTCCTTTTGTGAGTAGCATTCGGAGGCTCTTACGCTCTGGGCTGCCCTGAGAAGTCCAGGTCCATGCCTGGAGTCAGAGCGCGTTTCTGTTGTTGCTCCTGCGCCCTCGTGTTGGTGCCTGGGGAGCAGCCTGGGCATGGCTCCGGGATTTACTTATGTGCATAGGAAACCTTCCTCTGCTGAAAACCGAAGTCTCTTTTTTGCTGCAAGTGCTTCGTAATCCCTTCCCTTGTGCTTGGAGCCTGCGCTCTTCCCTGAAAGCGGCCTGTTGTTGCTGGAGCACAGGGCTTATTTTTGTAGGGTTGCTTCTGAGCGCTACCCTGCTGGTTTTCTTGTTTAATAGGGTCATTGGCGTATTAGATTGGGAATGGGGAGAGAACAGGGACTCTGGAAGCTTGTGTGAGATTGCAGAAGTGACTTTGAAAGCCTTTTGGGCTGCCAGACTAGCAGTCGGGGCCCTTGGAAATGCCACACTGACTTACCAGCTCAGCTCACCTTCAGCATCCTCCTGAAATGCCCAATGCTTTTTCTCCCCCCTGAAGCACCGGAGCTGAAGCATCCAAATGCCATTGCCTTTGCCCTATTCCCGTGAGTGTCGTCATCATCACTGGCAGCAGGGAGCCTGGCACACAGCGGCTCCGCGAGCCTCACAGCGCGTGGCTCGGGACGTCCGGGAGAGATCAGCAGGTATGAGAAATTACAAACAGAAACGAGTTTTTGGAAACAAAACTGAGAGTTGTCATGAGAGGTGTCATTAGTGGCTGCTAAGCCACCGGGTGGGGAGGGGAGAAGCCCCAGTCCAGCCCAGTACAGAGTGGAATAAATTCCCTGTCTCTGTTTTACGTCCTGTCTGTGCAAGCGAGGGGCCTCGTGCGCGCCTTCCTGCTCCGCTCCCGTGTGGCTCCGTCTGGATGGCTGCCTGCTTTGGCTCTATAAACAACATGGTAGGAGCTCGGTGTGTGATTATCCTCAGAGATATAACCGCAGCGTTAGCTCCAGTCGCTCGTTTTCCACTGCACGGCTCATGCACAGGCTTCCGCGCTGGTGGCTTGCCTGGATGTAGCCTGTGTGGTTGGGCAGCCCCAAATCCCGGTTGGTAGGGCGCTGCTTCTGGGGGCAGCCCGCTGTGCCCCAGGGGCTCGTGTGGGAGCAGCGCTGCTGGGAGAGACCTGTGGAAGACCTTTAAGGATGTGGGAGGGTCCATGAGCGCCCACCAAGGGACTCCTGGTCTCACAATGGGGGCTGTCACAAACAAGACCTCGCCCTGCAGTGGGGAGCGGGGCGCAGGAGGCGGCAGGGAGCTGCGAGCAGCTCTTCCAGCTGGACACCTCCGAGGGCAGTGGTGCCTTTGGGTTTCCTCCGTGTGTTTGGAGGCCTCTGGGCGAGACCGGAGGCTAGCGAGGGGTAAGGCCGCAGGCGGAGGGAGGCTGGGCTCTGTCTGCCTGCTGCACGGCTCCGTAAATCAGGGCGGGCTGCGCTGCCGTCGGGATTCCTGCGCCGTCTGGAAATTCTCCGTGCGTCCATCAGCACCTGCACCGTCGGGGAGGCTGAACCTCGGGCTCCACGCGGAGAGGTAAACATTTCGGACCCCAACCCAGGATGACAATAACCAGAGCAGAAACCTTTCCATCCCGCTGCAGGTCAAACCTGGTTTAGGCATTTCAACCCAGAATTTCTCTCCAGGGTTAATCGGAGAGAGCTGCCTGCTCGTGGCCCTTCACTTAGCCCCATAAAACCCTGCTCACGCACTCTGTCTCTGTCCACCCCCTCCTTCAGATTCACATTCGAGACCCTGGTGGAGAACATCTTGAAAAGGTAGACAAATTAGCCTTGTAAAAGCCAGACTGAATTGACAGTGTGTTTATTGCAGTGCTCTGATGTTAACCCCTGCTGAGCTGTGCTGGGACAAGCTCCGTGCTCCAGCGATGCGTTGGAGTAGCAGTGGAATAGGTGGCACTGGTTTGTGCTGGGCACTGTGCTGGGGAGCCCTGCCGTTCCCTGGGGGTGGACGAGCTAAACCAGTGCCTGGACGGCTGGTGTCAGCCTTCCTGCTGGGTGGACACGAGGGGCTGGAGGTCTGGGCAGAGCCTCGTGGGGGCTGTTTGGGTACCACATCCCTGTTGAGACCAGTACGGGTTCGGGGAAGGAAGAAAAGTGAAGCAGCTGAAAATCAACTCCTTGTGCTTTGTTCGTCTGAAGCCCTGAGTAATTTGTGAATTCTGTTTCGGTATCTTTCTGTTAAAGCAGACCTTTTCTCATAGAAACTACTCACAGGTTCTTGATCAGCTCAGATAGGCACAATGCCTTCCCTTGTCAGATAGCCCCACTTCGGCTTAAACCTGATGCTGGGAAAGGAGGAAGGAGGCTTCTCCCCTGCTTCTCAGCAGCACAGAGAGAGGAGAGAGACCTCCGGGGAGCGCTGAGCCTGGCGATGGGCAGGCTTTCCCTTCCTCCCCGGGGCAGGTTTGTCCTTCAAGTTCCCGTTTGGTTCGTGGTGGGTGAGCCGAAGGAGCTGCAGACCGAACGGGGCTCTGGAGGAGTTTAGCTCTTCTGCATTCAGCTAAGACGAATGAGATAACCACGTCTCGTGTCGCTCACGTTTTAGTGGAGGAAAAAGTGTTTTCCCCTTTCAGAAGCCCTGGAAGAGTTGGGGCGGTGTCTGCCCTGTGCAAGGTGCAAACACATCGGCGTTAGCAAGTCCCAGCCGCTGCCTGCCCCTCCTCGTCTGGGAGCCAGGACTGGTTTTAGAACTGCTAAGGGCTGGCTCACAGCATTCATTCTTTACCATGACAGATTGAGCATCACCAACTGCTGGTGACCAAAACACCATGAATCAAGGCCTCAGCTCAAGAGGCAGCTTGGAAGAAAAAGTTAAAAAAAATATTAACGCTGAACTTTTTGTTCTGCTTTTGTTAGCCTTACAATTCTTGTTTTCAAGCCTTCCTCTGCAACCACAACATTTAGAAGAGCATTTAAAAAAAAATCAGAGCTGAGATACTCTTAAAATCACATGTTTCCAGACGCTGGGGACTTCAGAGTAAAGCTGCAGATATAATCCTGAGATTTGGCAGTGCTCTTTGTATCATATTAAGTGATGGTCTACAGCACTCGTTAATTACTGTGGGCTGAAAAACAATTCTGCCTCCCGACAGAGGTCTTCTGCTCATTCTCAGCATAGAAGTTTTTCCAGTTCTTGTGGGTCAGAGGGAAATATCACTTTCCAAAGGGCGTAGGTACAGAATTATGCAGTGAGGTAACCTTCTGAGTTGGGATTTAACAGTGTTTTTTATACTTCAACAGAATGAACCAGCATCAATTTTATTCAAAGAGAGAAATTTGAGCATATTGGACTGAAGTGATCTCCCTTCAAAGCTATTTCTGAATAATCGTGCAGGTAATTTTGTATTTCTAAGCTCCCGTGTCTAATCCAAAGCCTCTTGAAGGCCAGCAGAGGAGGGTGGGCTGCTGCTTGGAGCAGACGGCAGGGGCAGCGATCTGGGCTTTATGGATGGACACATCCAGGATCAACCTGCCCTTCCCCTGCCAAAGCTGGGCTTTGTGCAGGTGCCCGGGATGTGTGGTATTCCCTGGCAGTTCTCCGCATGCAGCAAGGTAAAGCTGGGCTCTGCTCCTTCCCCAGCCAGCTCCCAGCCAAAGCTCTGTGTGTTTTACGAGCATCCTCCACCTGCTCCCGGGCCTGGCTCCGCAGTGCCAAGGATCTGCACTTGCCATCCTTTGTAGCTGAGCGTCGATCCCTGCCCGTAGGTGTTGCCTTCTGCTTTTAGACAGCATGTGAGGGAGTAGCAAGCTCAAAGAAAGGCAAGAAGCCTTTTGGTCCCAGGGCTGATGCACTGGGGGAGCATCGGGGGCCACCTCTTCTCCCCTGGATCATCCCTGGAGCTTTTAACGCTGCAGAAGCAGCAGCAGCAGCTCACTGCGGTGCTGGGGGTGCAGCGTGGGGCGAGCCCCTTTGAAAAAGCTGCAGAAAAAAGGCTGCTTTTCTTGAATGGGGCTGGGACGAGAGCTGGGGACCTGTCCCCGTTCATCGTTCCTGCCCTTATGCCCCGGCAGCGGGCGGGTTCGGGGCTTTGTCTCTGAGCGCTGAGCTCCAGCAAGCTGCCGCACAAACACAAACATCAAAGCGCTGGCATGTGTGTTTTCTGAAGCAGCTTTCTAGGTTTTACTGGGCTATAAAATACAGCGACGAGGATATAAAAACAAAGCTGTGATGGACTTAGCAGAGAGCCAAAGCAAGCGGGGAGAGAAATGATGAAAATGAGAAAAAGGGTTATGAGCAAGGAATGATGTATCAGCTCCGTGTCAGGAGGAACAGATTTTGGAATAACTGTGAAGAGCGTAAAACTGGTTTAGTCGTTAAGGAAAAAAAAAAGGAAAGGAGAAAAAAACCTGATAAAAATGAATAAAGGAGGGAACTTCAAAGCATAAATTTCCTGACTGCATGACACTGATGTTTTGAACAGTTGTTCTGTGTGAGATAGCAGCAGTGATTTTAATGAACTTTAAAGAGCAGTATAAATAGGAACAAACAATGAAAGGCGATCGCATTAGCACACAGCTAGGCAGTGAGCTAATTGCCTGAACAGGATTTAAATGGCAGGTTATTATTTTTTATTTATGTGTATAAACCTATTTTTCTATTTGAGCTTAAGAAAATAGAATGAAATAAACTCGAGCATCTCAATTTGGATTTTCAAGGGAACCAAATTCAGGCTTTATTTCCGTGAAGTACTTGAGCTGCTGAGCCAAAGGGCAGCGAAATGGGTGCAGCAGAGAAAGGGGAAGTCTTTTGTCAGCCTATAAGGGGGTGGGTGGGAAGAAGAATTTATTTTAGTTTGATGCACAAGCTCTCTCTGATGTTTCAAATGGATTTCACAGTGCAGCTGCATAGGGACTCAGAGGATCAGAACCATCAGAAATGGGAAAGAACAGGGCACCTTGTAGCTGCACTGGGTCAACTTATTCTCACCGTGGGCTACAGCGGTTTTTCTTATGCTTTGGATTTTCAGATTAGAGCGTTTGTTTGTACCCGGTCCTGCTTCTTGCTTTTCTGTGTGCTGCAGCACAGGGCTGGATGCCCTGCTGCAGCTGGCAGCAGGCGTGCGGCAGTGCCTTCAAGGGGCCACGCTTGCTCTGCTGAGGAACCCCTATACGTAGGTGCTAGAAGACGTTTGTGGGGTTGGATAGTGAGCCCCAGAATACCAATTTCTGGTTCCTGGCCCAACTGGCATCTTTTTTGGTCCCTTCAAAATCTGCTGCGCTTAACGGGACGATCTGCAAACGCAGCAAAATCACATACAATGCTCGCAGGAACCCTGTTGTGATAACATGGCTGTAGGAGACACGAGAGCCAGATAATACCATCAGTGCCTCCTTTCCTCGCTTGATACGCTCACCTGTAAGAAATTCAGCCGTGCCATGGACTGGATTCACTTTCAGGCCACGCATTTCTGGTTGAACCTCTCTCACCTGTTCCGTGCTTGGCGGACAAAGCCACTGCTGTGGTCTGTGGAGCTGGGCAAAGGGAGCCAGCCCTGCATGTCTGCAATGTGGAAAGCCTCCTGACCTGTATAATAAGAGGGTTGTCTTGTTAGAGAAATTTGTGGTCCTTCAAGAACTGCTAAGGAAGTTAATTAAAAATTCTAATCTCTAATTGGGTACATGACTTGAAAGCCAATGTCCCGTGTACCAGAGGGGCAGAGTAATACAAATTCAGATTGCAATCACTGCTTTCTAATTCCCATCCTCACTTCCCCCACGAAGACTTCAACGCTTGACCCACCTCAGGCATTAATGAGCTCATCAGCTCTCCCCGAGGCCCATCATCACCCCGCTGCGTATGAACCAGATTGTGTCAGAAGGGGGAAGGAGCTCGTACGGCGCGGCCACCACTCGCAGCGCCGCGTGTCGCCCCGCAGTGCAGCCAGCCTGCCCTTCACGTGCCACCTCTCCCTGGGAGAGGTACTTGCCATGCAGGGTGTTGCTGGGCTGACCTGACCCCCTGTGATCCTTAGATTGTTTGCCAAAGCACCGCAGCCGAAGCAGGAATTGTCTCACTGATACGGGGAGAGCCCAGCCTGGCCCCGTCAGCTCTCCCCACCGCCCCCATCGGCACTCTCCTCATCAGATTAAAGAGCAAAGTGGGTTCAGATCCCCCCACCAAACCCAGCCTTCGATGGGAAGGTGGTTAATCCTCACTTGACTCCCTCCTTGTTTTAAATTAAAATTCTGGAGCAGCCCACGTGCTTTTTCTCTGTTCTGGCTCACCGCAATGGGACTGGCCCAGGATGGGCATTTCTGAGCTGCTCAGGTGGCCACGGATTAGCACAATTACAACGATCAGTGCTGACATTAAGGGGTCTGGGTTAAGAAAAGAGGGAGCAGGGGAAGAAAAAGCAGGAGCAGGGTAGAGGGAGAAAGGAAAAATCCTTCGGTACGTTCCCTTGCAGCCAGAAGCAGCTTGCCTTTCGCAGTCCATTAGCTCCTTTGCCTGCCTTATTTCCAGAGCCCATCGACACTGAGACAACAAGGAGCCCTCTAAAGTGCACACAGGGTTGGAGAAACGAGCCGGCTTAACGCAGGAGGGAGGGAGGCCCCCCAGTTTTGCCAACTTATGGAAGGCAGCCTCCGTTGAGTGCTTGCTGGAGGTTGCCGAGGGTTCAGGGAATGCGAAAGCTCCGGCGGCGCAGTTTGCAGAGCTTTAACGGGCCGGGCTGTGCGTTTTGGCTGGCTGCACGGTGCTTTTCTGAGCCAGGCGCTCCGACTTCGTTAGTGCCAGACTCCTGATCCAGTCAATGGGGCTGACTTTTGGGAAGTGTCTGGCCTTGCCTGGCTTCAAGCTGTTGATCCCCCTCCGAATGTTTCAGGAGGGTCACAGAGGATGGGGACACTGCGGATCCCTTCTGCGGAGCTGAGCCCGGGCGCGCTTTTGTCTGCGGAACCTGGCAGCTCCCCACCGCTGGTCCTCCTTGTTCTAGCCCATGTTGCACCTTGGTGCTTGTGTCCTGGGTTTTCTCATTCATGCCAGCAGCGAGGATCAGTCTGATACGGGTTTATTCACAAGGACTGAACACCTTTCCTCCATGTGCCTGCCCGGTGGCGCTCAGCCTTTGCTCTTACCTGATCTCGCTGCCGTTCAGTGTAGGACTATTCGGTGCTCCCTAGCACTTCCCTCTGCTGTGGTAGCAGGCACAAAGGTCTTTTTACGCTGAGCTGAGGGGCAGCGAGCTGAAACCAAGTGGTTTGTACCAGAAGTCCCAGGAGTACCAGTCCACCCTCAGCCAGCTGCGCTGCCCTGCTCTGCTCCCGGCTGGGGAAGGGCCAGCTCCGCGCACTGAGGTTTCTGCGAGCGGAGGTATTTCTGAGCCTCTGCAAACTCTGACTTCACAAAAGCTTGTAAATTTGCCCACATTTTCTCAAGGACAACCACAGGGACACCCCCAATAAAATGCCCGCTCCGAAGTGTGAAAGGCAGTGAGGAATTTTTAAGGGAAAAGTTGCTCAAACAGTTTAACTTAGCTGGAGAACGTTATTTTTGTTTCCGTCTTCATCTCAGAAAGGGGCAGGTCATTTGAGATATAAATTAAAGAAAAAATGTTGCTGGAGGCAGGTTATTCACCTGTAAAATCCCATCTCAAATCGTTAAACTTTGGCAAAGTTGTATAACCAAGTGAGAGCGAAAAGCATTCAGCAGCTTTAAAACTTGATAGTGTATTGCAAATATTCACAGGCAATTACATCAAAATAACAAGTTTCAAAGATATTAAGAAAATTTATGATTAGACCAGGCCAGAACTTAAGTCGTTGCCTTGTAAACGTACACGATTGCCTTTCTTTTCATGGTCATCCGCTAATTTTTTCAGATACCCTATCAGAATATTGTCAGGTAGTCCGTGGTTAGATGTGACCAGCCTGGGTGAAGGATGTGCTATCGGATGTTTGTGCTGCTCCTAGAAACACTCCATCGTTCACTGACTGTAGTATCTTGGGACTCTTTATCAGGCATGTAATAAGCCAGGTATATGGCAAAATTCAAAACATATTTGGTTTGGGCCTCTGAGATCTGGAGCTCTGCTAGCACTGCCAAAGCAAAGCTGTCCCAAAATTGATGTGAAGAAGCTCTGCAGATTCTGGTCAAGTCCTGGAGGTTCAGAAGATCAGAGGTGAGAAGTTTGCATTTGCTAAATGGCCTGTGCTTTCCTCCCTGCCCCCCCTTCCCTCTCCACCTCCCCCCCCCCCCCCAAAAAAAAGCAAACCGTGACATGAATACTGAACCTGATGAATTCTGAACGACTTCATTGTTTCTTGCTCTTTTTTTATTCCTTTCCACTCATTATGATCCTTTTTGTCCCATGAAAACTGGGTCTGTTCCACTGGTCAAAATAAAGCAGTTCTGTGTTATTCTGACAGCAAAAACATAATAATGAAGTGAACTGAAATCAGATTTTCTTCAGTGGATTACCAAGAGGCAAATTTAAAATGATATTACAAATAATACCTCGTAATTACAATGGGAATGATGAGCACCCTTAATCATGCCTCGCAGATATGTTTGTTAATAAGAAAGCAATGTAGAGCAGTGTTGTGACATTTTTCTTATTATTTTTAACGTAGTCTTCGGTTTTCAGGCCAGATTTTAAGATGGAGCAAGTAGCCTTCATCGCCTCCAATACAAATAGGCTGCTTTACCCTGGCCAAGTCTCTGACTTTGTTTTGCTTTAAAAAAAAGCTCTTTATCCCCCAGAAGTCTTGCAGTAGGGAAGGAGAAGCGGATCTGCAGAATTCTGGTTCATTTCAATTAAAACTCCGTGCATTAATCATACGTTTGACACACTAAATGTTTCCAATTAACATCCAGCTTAAAACCACATGTGCTCCAGCCCATGTTCAAACGATCGAGCTGCACAGGTAACCTCAGGAAAACCATTAACAGATGGCAGGGCATGGCTGCACCAGGAATCAGGCGAGGTTTTTGTCTGCGTTAGGCAAAGCAGAAGCCCGAGTAGCAGCTGTGGCTGAAGGCTGCTGGCAGGGCCATGTCCTGGTGCTCTGGGGACAGCCAAGTGCATCCCGACGGGCATGAGGACCACCGTGGACCTCTCCCCTTGCCTGGGTGCTTGGCTGGAGGAGGGGTGCTCGTGGCCAACGCGGCTTGAACTGCTGCAGCAGTGAGCCCTGAGTTTTCTGTGAGGACGGGAGAGATGTTACAGTAGCCAGCAATGGGATGAGTGACATCAGCAAGGGTGGATTTGTGAATATTTTATTGGAAACTGCTAAAAGTTTCCCTCTCTCCGCTCTCTAAAATAGAGTTTGCTTGCAGTCAGACTCGTAGCTTTGCTGGGCATCGCCGCCTCCAGTAGCAAAGTCTGCCTTGCATCCTTTTAATGCTTTTAGTGCTGTTCCTGGAACTGCAGTGTCTGGGGAAAAGCATTTGAAAATTGCACATCATTAGCATGCTGAAGAGGAGGTAATGTATGTAAAGCATTTGACCTCCCTCTGGCTCCTGTGGCTGGGACAAATTCTGATCTCATTTGCAGCAACGCAAATCCAGAGTATCTACATTAAGCACATTAAGTTTAGTGGAGTTACTCTGAATTTATACTACCGCACCTGGTAAATGGAAGATGTCACTAACAGCCTTTTTGTGACCCAAGGGAAGGAAGTAATGAAGGCAACCTGCAAATGCAAGGATGAAAACAGTTCCCGACAACAGGACTTTTGCAGGGGTGTGAAATTTATTGGGAGCTGCTGCGTGCTCAGCATTTTTTAAAACCAGCTCACGTTTTTTGGTGCTTAAGCATGGAATTAGGAGCCTTACTCTAGGCATCGAGTTTTTAAAACATGTCAAAGGCTACCTGGGGCCTACCTGGAGGAGAAGTGGATTATGGATTGACAGAGCGGTCTGAAAAAACTTACGGTATGGGGAAGGGTGAATTCTTCATTTCTCATTTCCACTCCTTTTTCCAATAAGGAAGAGAAGAGGATAGAGAAGAGTTTAAAAAGAAAACCAGAAAAAGAGGAGGGAATGAAAACTAAAGCCAGTTTCACGCAAAATTAGTTGGAGGAATTAAATATCCCACAAAATAACGATTGCCACATTTTTTATTCTCTCCCTGGATGAGTAAAACACCCGTGAAACATCCACCATGCATTTCCGTTTGGCTAATCCCCCCCATACACACTCCAAATCCAATATCACCAACTATTCGCGGTGTTAAAGAGTCGTTTTACTTTTTCCAAATACATGGAAAATTCAAAACATCTGGGAACGAAGGATTTCTTTGTGTGCAAGTCCGAGTCCCAGCAAACTGGGGAGCCTGGCGGTGGACGCAGTGCAGAGAGCCGATGAACGCGGCGGAGGAGCCCAGCGTGGTGCTGGAGGCACCTCGGAGCCACTTGTTTCTTCCTCACTTTTCCGTGGGAGAGGACAAACTGTGCTGTGCCAGCTTTCTCAGAGGAAACAGTCTGTTGCCTGCACGTGGTGGATGTTAATATGTAGATGATCGACTGGCTGAAAATATTTCAGGTTCCAGCGTGGGCCCTTATCATTAGGAGCACTGCGGAGAAGGACCTGGGGGTCCTGGTGGACGACAGGTAGGCCATGAGCCAGCAGTGTGCCCCGGTGGCCAAGAAGGCCAACGGGATCCTGGGGTGCGTTAAAAGGAGCATGGCCAGAAGGTCAAGGGAGGTGATCCTCCCCCTCTACTCTGCCCTGGCCAGGCCTCACCTGGAGTACTGTGTCTAGTTCTGGGCTCCCTGGTACAAAAATGATAGGGATCTCCTGGAAAGAGTCCAGCGGAGGGCCACAAAGATGATACGGGGCCTGGAGCATCTTCCCTGTGACGAAAGGCTGAGAGACCTGGCTCTGTTCAGCCTTGAGAAGAGAAGACTGAGAGGGGATCTTATTAATGTTTACAAACGTCTTAAGTGTGGGAGACAGAGGGATGTGGCCAACCTCTTTTCAGTGGTTTGTGGGGACAGGACAAGGGGCAATGGCCACAAAATGGAGCACAGGAAGTTCCGCACCAACATGCGAAAGAACTTCTTCATGGTGAGGGTGAGGGAGCACTGGGACAGGCTGCCCAGGGAGGTTGTGGGGTCTCCTTCTCTGGAGATATTCAAGGCTCCGTCTGGACGCCTACCTGGGCAGCCTGCTCTAGGGAACCTGCTTTGGCAGGGGGGTTGGACCCGATGATCTCTTGAGGTCCCTTCCAACCCCTACAATTCTGTGATTCTGTGATCATCCATGCAGAGAGGCGAGAAGAGACCTGTGGCTCCTGGGCAGGGTTTCTCCATCCCGCTGGATCCCAGCTGCCTTGTGGGGAGGACAAGGGAAGAGCTGCTGAGCGGGGTGGTGGTGCAGAGGCAGCTCCTCGCTCTTCATGGTGTCCCTCTGGCTTGGGCTCAGACGGCCGGACACGTGCAGACCCTTCACCACTTCCATGGCAGCCCTGCCTCTGCCAGGCGCACGTGGAGTGGCAAAAGGAACTGCCTTTTAATTTGTGATGGGAGGATGTGGTTCCTCATCTCCTAGGGTGGATGCCTGAAGTAAGCAGATATCAGTCCTTAAAGTGCCCGTTTTTCAATTTCATGGCTCTGTTTTCTTCCAGGCGGTGCCAGTGGCTCAGCTGCTGCGTGTTGCTTTTCTCCTCCGCCTGTCGTCCCGGGGGGGTTTGGTGTCGGGGCAGGCTGACACCTCCACTGCTCTCTGCATGCTGTCTCATTCCACAGGTGCATAACGCCCCACATTTGTTGTTACTAGACTTAATTTGAACAAAAACCCCACAGATTGGATCTTCCTCGCAGGACCCGGTCATCAAATAGTTTTAACTCACAAAGCAGTCACCTTACTTGAGACTCTTAGAAAATCCATACTGTGCCTCACCACTCAGTAAGTTGGGAACATGCACTGGGATTTTCACGTGTTTTTCATTCTTTTTCTCATGCATTTTTTATTCTTGCTCTCTCTGCAGGAGGAAGTCTGTAGCTGGTGAAAATCAGAGGTTACATTTATGAGGAAACTCTGCAGCTCTGCCTGCGTTTCCCTGTAGTGGCCGCAGGTAAGAAGGGTCCAGCTGAAAGCGATGCAGGTGTGGGGAGAGAAAAGGGGGGTGACTGAAAATAATTCCTGAATGCAAATATAGAAATGGTTCACACTGAGCAGCACAATTCTGCGTCCCATGGGATGCCTCGCCATGGGCTGGTGGAGCACTCTTTGGTGTGCACAATGATGGGAGAAGCTGCCCTCATAAAGGAGGGAAATCACATTAATTTGCAATAATCAAGTGTATGAAAATTAGCAGGCGTTTACTGTACAAGTGTTGTTTGACTGAATTTCCTCTACAAGTGAACTCGACAAGCCTGAAAGACAGTATTACACAGAAGTGCTTCTGTTTGCTCCCTGCGCAGCTATTTGCAGCAGCTGCCAAAGACCTGCCAAGCTCTGGGCATGGCTAAATTTCTTCCACGTGCTGGTTTGTCAGGTCTCATACTGTGGGACACGTCAGGAACCAGCAGCTGCCCACTGGAGAAGGGGCTTGGTGGCTCCTGTCAATGGGCATTTAATGTAATGCTCAGAGAAGTGAGGTGTGTCTAGGCTGGCCCTCCTGTGACCAGTCCTTTGTATTTTTTTTACCAGGTTGATGTAATGCAACTCCCACTCCCTAATTCATTGAGACGGTCACATTTCCTTGCAAAGAAACAAAAGAAAACAGTCAGGAGTGCTGAATAAAGGACAATTTACCAACAGCCTTCTAATGTTTAGCTGTTCCATCCCAGGGGTCTGGAGCAGCTTTACAACACCGAGCCCACGGGCTCTTACAAGAGGCGAGAGGGCTCTTCATCAGAAGGTAGAGCTGTCTGCTGCCCCGGGGGCATGGCTGAGGACCCGGCCTCATTAACAACTACCTGCCTGTGACAAACAGGGAACAACTCCACGGGTTGGAGACAGATACAGGCCAGGCTGTACCCGCAGGCTCTGTAATTTTAGGAACTGAATTTATCACCAGATGTTTTAATGCGAGCTGTATAAGGAAGAAGGAAGTCTGAGATCTTGGAACGGGTTGCCCAGGGAGGTGGTGGGGTCACCATCCCTGGGGTGTTCAAGGAAAGGTTGGACGTGGTGCTTGGGAACATGGTTTAGTGGGTGACATTGGTGGTAGGGGGATGGTTGGACCAAATGGTCTTGGAGGGCTTTTCCAACCTTTATGATTCTAGGGTTCTGTGATTCTATCATTCTATGATCTTGCTGCACTGCTGCCAGGAGGTCACAAGTTACTTCTGAGCTTCTGTGAAAGCCGCAGCCGCCAGGACTTGGTTTAAGCAGTTACGTGAAGGAAGTCGTTGGCTCTTTCCTACCTGTGCCTGGCCCAAACTCACAAAGGAGGATGAAGAGGTGGGTGATCGTGACTTTTTATTAGCTCTCCCTTTTTGTACTCCTTGTGGATTAGCTTGGGTTAGACAAAGTGGCACGAGGGACCGAGCCTATCCCTGCATGCAGACGGCATTGTTAGGAGGGGCTCCAACACTGACTAGCAGCAGACTGAAGAGGCTGAGCTTCTGCTGATACCCAATTAGCTGATTATCCCAAAGGGAATTGGAAATGAAGGTTATCTTTCAACTTGTGATGAGCTTCCAAATAAATATTCAACATGCATTTAATAAGACAGTTTTATGCATTATTTAAGTATCAGTTGATGGGTAGGAGACGAAACACTACTCTAGTGATGCTGAGGTCTGAAAGGCAAGGGCAGAAATCTGGTGAATGAGTCATTAAAGGAGATCTGTATCACTCTTTTTACTGGATTATTATTTATACAGCAATCATGAAGAGAATGTTAGCAAGAGTTCATTTCTGCCTTTTGGTTGTTTGGGGGATCTTTTGTTTTTGTTTTTGAAGCACGAGATAAGGAAGGATACAAAATGAATGAGAGGATTAGGGAAAAAAGGATGTCAAGGCAAGGTGGTCCAGCCTCCAGCTGGGGCAAGATTAGCTCTCCTTAAAACACCCACTGGTCCATGGCGCCAGGGAGTAACTTTGTCCCTTGGTGGGGTTTTGTACCTGCTTCAGAGAGAGTAACTATTTTGTGTCAGGAGCTAGATCTCTTTCCTTGAACTAAGAGGGTTTGTTCTCCTCTTGCTCTCGCTTCTGGCACATTTCAGGATGGACTTTGCTGGGGGCAAGAGCCCTCTCCAAGATGTGAATTTGCTCATGAAGGATAGTTGAGCTCCATGTGCCCAGTGAGAATTTTTAATCCTGTAGAGACTCAAGGGAAGTCTTGACTGTTAACCTTGTTCAAGCTCTTGATGGGTTGATCTTCCAAGGTTCAGAGCAATAAAGTGCCTGGTTCATGCAAGAGGAGTCCGGTGTGTGCTGCCCCAAGGTTTGATCCCTCTGTTAGGGAGGATCCAGTGAGCAACGAGTTGAGGGCAGTCACTGGAAACCTTCATAACAGTTCTTCATTTTCTCAGGGCTAGGACGGACTTGGATGGAGTTCAACGGAGATTCACGCCAGGGTCCCCCTGTGATACTGGACACCATGGGCACAGTGCTGGGCTGACAGCTCCCTGCCTTCTTGTAACCTTCCCTGGGATCTAGGCTAGAAGCTGCTTTGATCTGTCCCACTGTAATCGTTCTTGTATGGGCAGAGGTGTAAATGCTTCTAAAACATCCTGATCCCTGTATATCAGCCTGTGCAACCCCCAAATCCCCAAATAGGGCAACTCAGAATCCAACCCCAAACCTGACAGCAGTGCCCATTTTTGACCCGTACTTTTCCCTTCCTAATATTTTCATTCCTCCAGGTTACCTGAAACTTCCGTCCCATTCCTGCCAGAAACACAGGACTGGGGCGATGCCGTTGAATATCCTTTGGTGTGATAACCGAGAGCAGAATGAGTCCTGGGAGACACCACTTGGTTAATTAAATAAACCGGCGACCTCTGAGCCAGGAGTGAAAACAAGAAAGAAAGGAGGAGAGTGGGTTTTCTCCCCGCCGCACCTCTGCTCTCCGGTGCTTTGGTCCTTCAGCTGCCCAGCAGGGCTGATCTCCTCCTGGCAGCTCGGGGTAGGCTCTGTTTTCCCTAACACCCAGTGGTATTCCAAATATTATTTTATGCATTTCTTTTATTTAAAGAAAAGGTGCTAAAATAAAAACAGTGCTAAAATAAAAACAGAGGGTCCGTCCTGATTTGTGGTACTTCCTTTTTCAGCTCTCTCTGTTGACAAATTTATTAATCTAGTTGGGATTATTTGTCTTTCCTCTTATAAAATGCCTTTCCTCCAAAAGGAAAAACTGCCAATGTATTATTAAAGGAAGGTCAAATCCCAGTGCCCTTTTCCCTGTTGATTCAGTGTTTGGAAAGAAAACTTAACGTTTTTTTTTTTTTTTTTTAAAGGACGCTGTTGAGAAATAAGAACTGGAGTTCAATTTGCCTTTTGCTTTTAATTTTCCACTTTTCCTTCTCTCTTTCATTCAGTGGAACATGACCTGTTTTCTGTATATATGTGGTTTCCCAGCCTAGTTTCTCTAGTGCTGAGTATTTGCACTTGCTTTACTTTTAAGAAAGATTGCATCTTCATCATAATTGAAAAAAATCACCTGTTTTATTAGAAATATAAACAGTTGTTAAATGTTTTCACTGATTTTTATGGAGATTTCTTTTAAGCACAGCCTTCATTTTGCATCTATTATTTTGATGCTCCCTTTAATTTAGTGCACATGGCTATGCTTCTTAATATCTTTAAAAGATCTCAAGCGTATCAAAAAGGTAGATTTTTCAAAAGAGTTGAGCACTAGATCTCTGAATAATTGATTTTTTACTTGTGGTTGTTAAACTGAAAAATGTTTCGTTCTGATCATGCTAAGAGGAAGATTATTTAGCAATATAGATAGAATACCCTAAATGTTTACTTTGATTCATTTTTGCTTCAACTGCATACTCTAAAACCATTTAAAACCCTCTTTAAAAATTAAATGTTGATGATTTTTTGAAACAAATGTACTTAGGAAAGAGAACTAAACATTTCAAAACATCTTCAAAATGTTAAATAGTAACATTATTTCTTTTCCCAGATAAACGCGTTTTTTCTGCCTTAAAGAAGCCATGGCCTCACTCTTACCATAGAGTAGCTGCTATGGGATGGCTCCATCCCTAGTTCCTGTAGGCTCCCTAAAAATCATCAGAGAAAAAGGGACACTTCTGCAAGGTGATTCAACCCTTCTGCCTTTCTCTAATAGCTATAGGGGTAGCACTCCTAAATTATGTTCTTTCATTTGTTTGAGGTCAGAGGGGACAAACCTGAGCCCGTGGATGTACTAGGTTAAGTGCCACATATATTGTGAAATGCTTCAACAGGCTCCCCTGCAAGTTTGGGTTGTAAAGACGTTGTGATATACTGCAGAGGCATTGCAAAATGGTGGGGTTCATAAGCGAAGGGCATTAACATCCTGAGCGATATGCAGATTAGTCTATATTAACAACCACATTCATTTCGAAGAGGTTGATGAGCCAGCTTGGGAGATTCCTCTGCGGAGCGAGCATTGCACCAGTGACCTTGGAGGGGGCAGGAGAGGTCATACTGTGAAATATGTCCTACTGCTAAGGGCTCTCAGTGCACCTAAGGTGATACAGGTATATATTAAAACCAATGCTTCATTAAAGTCTAAGCAGGGTTATTCCATCCTTCTTACTTCAATGCCTTTTGTTGTTTCCCCTGGGCACCCTAAAATAGCGTTCTGTTTGGTGCAGGCAGTTTAGGAGGGGGCGAACTGATTCTTTTAGGGAATATTTAGCCCTGAGGATACTCCAAGGCACGATGGAAAGTATTTAAACCCAAGGTGTCGTATTTTTATCGCGGGATCTTTGTGTAAGTGTCTGAAAAATGCGAGCTTGCTGCTTATTTTGGGAGGAGGGCTAACAGTGTTTTTGTTATCTCTGAGCATGCTAAGCTGAGTCAGTGCAATGTAATTAATGAGGCCATCTCCCATTAGAGGACAGTGGTAGAAGCTATTGCTAATTACTTTGCAGGCATCAAAGAAACAGTGCTGAAAGAGGAGCTCTCAGCGCCCAGAAGATGGTGTAGGAAGATGCTGATTCTTCGCAGGTGGCCGGCTGCAGCATCGCCTGCTCCCAGTGCTGCTGCGGAAACTGCACGTTGGTGGTGACTGAGCGAGCACAAAGCGAGCAGCTGAAGCCACGGCTGCCTGCACGGATGTGGGTCCCAAAGGACTTCAGTGGCTCAAGGAGCAGATAGGTGCTCACACCCAAATAACCTCCCTCCACGGCCAGTGTTTCCTTCAAAGGATACCTGGGCTGTGGGAGCAGCTTTTGCCATTCACAGAACCTGGGCTCAAGCCTTTGCTCCAAAGTAAAGATATGTTTGGTGGGCAGTTTTGTTCTTTGTAAGGGAGACTGGGAGGTCAGCGCTGATATCCTTATCCAGAAAGCGCTGAGATGGCGTTGAACACGGAGATTGGTACTAGCTTCCCTCCATGTCAAACGCAGGAGAAAATGCTACTGTTCTGTAAATGTTCCCCAACTTTCCCATAATTGAGCTTATGAATAGAGCGGCCTGGAAGAGACTCTTTATTATTCCCTCATCCATTTGTTCAGAGATATGGACATATTAGTGCCGGAAACATCTAAGGCCTTATCTAGCCTGACCTTTTGAAGAGCAGACTATAAAATTTTGTCCATTAACCTCACCACTGAGCCCACTAACTCATTGCTGGCTAAAACATATCTGCCACTCTTGGTCTGAGGAGCACACGCAGTGGATAATCCACCATTTCCCTTAATCGTTTCTTTTAATGGCCAGACTGTCTCTCCGTTTAAAGCAGTAATGATCCCTGCTGCTCCTGCAATGTCGCTGATTCACGGCTTGCTGGAGTTTGTGGTGTGCACGTGGGAAGGCCGGGACGAAGCGGGGAGGTTGCTGTAGGTTAGGAGGGAGGTGGCACGGTGGCTTTGGGTAGAGGGGCACGGTTTATGGGGAGAGCGAGGTCTAAGGTTCAGGTCTCAGGAGGCTGACCGTGTTTTGATGGTAGCCATAAGTGCTGGGGTTTAGGAGGGATTTGCTTTGGGTGTTGGCAGAGCTGGATGGGATCTCAGAGGAATTGCTGGGGGCCCACAGAGGACGTCTGCTTGCTGCTTCTGCTGTGCATGGCTCCAGGGCTGAATCAGCAGCTCCTTGCAGGGTTGCCTTGGTCAAACCAGATGAAAAACTCCAGTGTTCCCCCATGCCCTGTCTGTCTGCAGCACTTTTCCATCTTTGTTATCACAAGCCCTAAATTCACTTTCAAAATCATTCAGCTCCTTGTTTGTCTGCTCGCTTAGGTTCCATAATTACAGCTGCTGCTGAGAGAGCAAAGCCTGCTCTGGGAGACCACCGGCACAGCCCGCGGGGAGCATCGAGCCCCCTCTGTGTCGGGATGTGCTTGCCGTGGGGCAGCAGTGTGAGTCGAGGGGTAGCTCTGCCTTTCTCTGGACTGAACAAATAGAGCAAGGCACAGCCTGCTCCCCGCTTCTGTAGCGTTGCCTTCACAAGCGAGCAGCAGCCTGCTGGGTCCAGCAAGGTGAGCAATATTTTACTGGGGAAAAACTGGGGGCGAGTGTTGTGACAGGCAGCCTGGCAGCTGGAGTTTGCCTCCTGAGTGACTTTGGATTGACCATCTCTGTTTGCAGAACGCATTTTTTCAGGGCTTGTCATTTTTAAGGGCATTGATTTTAACATATTTTCTTTGGACGGAGGCTCAACGGTGGAGGAATCGGCTCCAGGAAGGAACAGCATCGGCTGGAATGCCTTGACTGGAAACTCTGCTAGTCAACGGTACCTGGAGCGGGGTTTGTTGATAAAAACCCTTCCTTGGATCCCTCCCCTGCACGTGCCTAATGAATGAGCCATTTGTTTGCAGAGTTGTCGCCTTCCCTATGGACAGGTGCCATTTTCAGTGAAACCATCTCAAACAGCACGTGCGACTCACGGAAGTTACACAGCACCAGGGCAGAGAACAGACTTGCGGGCTGATGAATCCCTAGCATCAGGAAATGTTTGCAACTGCTCGTGGAAGCCTCTGAGGAGCTCTGGAGCCTGTGCCTCCCTTCCTCCTGGCACGTGCAGTTTGTGCAGGTAGGTGTTGGCAGCTGGCGCGGTTCCACTGGGGGATGCTGGCTGGCAAAGGACAAAGCTCCTGACCTTACAAATGGCATGATGGCTTCTGTTTTCTTCTTGAATACATGCTGAAGGATGCCTCAACTGTAATGGGGTGAGCCAAGGTCTGGAGCTACAGGGGCAGGCAGGCTTAAGGAGCTCAGCCTGGTTGGCTCACCGAAGAGAAAGTTCAGAAGCAATGTGATTGCGGTAGGTAATTCCCTGCACCAGGAGAGAATTTCGGATGTGTTACAGGATGGAGGTTGAACTCAGGTTGGAAATAAGACAACTGGGGAGTAACATGGTAATTACCCAGTGGAGCGGCTGACCAAGGCAAGGGGAAAGTTCGTTCTGGCTTGGATGCCTCACCTTGAACCTGGATATCCTCCTGGAAGGGATGCTCTAGTTCAGCCATGTGTGAGCTGGATAACGTTAGCACTGGTGGGAAAAAGAAACTGAAAAATATATATATATGGTGTCCTGGATCTTTTCACATACTGGGCAGCTTTCCCTTGTGTTACTGAGCTCACTGTACAAATAATTATTTCACCATTGAAAGGCAGTAGCTGCTCTGGGCTCCACACCTTTATAAAGTTGCTTTAATTGTGATGCAGAGGAATAGATCTTCAGACTTAAATGGGGAAAGCTGCTTATCCGTCACAAGGACAATTCAGAACACTTCAGTTTGATGCTATAAGTAGACACATTCAGCCTTTCCCCAACAAGTTACAGAATAGCTGTGGGAAATACAGATATCTGAGGTAGTTGGCCAACTCGGAAATCATTAAAGAAAGTGTGTTCATGCTAAACAGAAAACTTGCTGCTTTTTTTATCCTGGATAAAAATATGATACTGGGACAACTGAAATCTTTCACTTTTCCTGAAAACAATTCAGGGGTTATTTCTGACATACATTCAACCATTTTTCTTTACAATATCAGTTTTTAGACAAGGAAACAAAAATGTCACTTTGAAACAAAACAGTGGAAAGTCTGG
Organism: Anser cygnoides; assembly: GCF_040182565.1. Lineage (NCBI taxonomy): Eukaryota > Metazoa > Chordata > Aves > Anseriformes > Anatidae > Anser > Anser cygnoides. The sequence continues at coordinate 3,204,450 of NC_089891.1, read as the reverse complement.
TTCTGAAAACTGGCAAAACGGTCTGGCTGTCAGCTCGGTGCCAGGGATCACCTTCTCTCTCGCCCAGCTGTCTGTACAGTGAAGGCTGCTTACGGCTGTTGATAAAGATGTCAGCACATCCAAGGCAGCAATGCTCCCCAGGGGATCGATGCCATGGTTTATGCAGCACACATTTCAAGGCTGTAGCAAAACTCGGGGAGCACAGGCAGCGTTGTGTGGCTGTGCAGGTACCATCAGTGCACCCAGCGGTTGTAGCTGTACCTTCCTGGTGTCAGCAGGTGTTGGTTTGGTGAGGCTGGAGTGTCTACAAGCCCATGTTGCAGTTGTATGAGGATGCAGAACTGCACACAATGTCCATTTTTGTACAGCATGTGTAGTGTTCTCCTCCTGAGTGGCTTAGCTATGATAAGGCAAGGTGGAATGGGACATAAATCACAGTCAAATAGCTATGGCATGATGCTGTTTTTCCTCTTTCTCTTTGCGATATTCCTCTCAGTTCATCAGTTTTATAGCAGGGGATTGGAACAGCTCTGTGCCTGATTCTTGTTAAAAGTTGCAGATATCTGTTAATGTGGGGCAGCTGCCGTGGCTGTCGTAGCATTTCTGGGCTGCAGGTCAGTGTAAAGGGATTTGGATAGCGCAGTTCCATCTGAAGGGCTGTCTTGTTAATTCGGGTGTGTTGGATGACTCCTGGAAGCAGTTTTCCTGAGCTATCATAAGGGTTTGTAATAAATCTTAATGAGACGTCCCTGCTATGATAAATTATTTGTTTCTCTAGTAGGAGCTCGGATTATGGCCTCCAGGGAAAATGGGAGGAACCTCAAACCCTGCTTCGGGACGGTGTCAGCAGTTACCTGGCTGTTTACCATCCAGCCAGAAAACATTAGAGCAGTCACCCAAAAGCCTCAGAGCATTGTCTGCTGTTTGTAAAAGTCAATGCTTGCCTCCCAAGGCAAACTGCTCTCAAATTAGATGCTTTGTTTCCACCCAAGCCCATGAGATATAGAGAGATACTTCTCCCTCCCTACCTCTTGTGTTAAAAAGCATCCAGAAGGGATTTACAACCAAGTCAAGAGAAAAGAGGACCAAGCCAGAAGTAAATCCCACCAGTGAAATCATTTTATTGCTTTCATTTTGTTGGTGTCTAAATGCTCTGCTTGAGCACTGGTGCCACTGGGCTGAGATTTGGAAAACACGTGGAAGGCAGTGGCTGTCCTCTTGGGGAGCTCAAAGGCTGCACTGAAGACCAAAGCAAACTGAAGACCAGAGGTGACTAGTTTCCCAAAGGTGCATGATAGATTAGGCCAGCCATGAACCTTCACCGCAGCCCCTTTTCTCTTCTATTCCATACTTTGGAGTATTTTTTTTTTTTTTTTTTTTTCTATCAGCAGTAAGCAGACACTTGAAAACATCCTAATCTGGGGAGATTTCTAGGCGAGGAAGTACTGGAAGCAGGAGGCAATAGGGGTGTCCCAAGGGCGTGGAGACATCCATAGGAGCTGTGACAGGTGTGAATTAATATCTTTGCTAATTTGCCTTTCTCTCAACACAGATGGCAAAATTCCCGGTGTCAGTCACGGGTATGGTGGAAGACATCCTATCAGAAACATCTCTACGTCATCTGGTTGGCCAAGACACCTGCAGGTTAGTTTCTAATTCAGTAATGCATGACCTCTTGATTAAAGCATTTATATAGTTTGTAACTAAAAAAGAGTCCTAAAGGATCAGACCTCAAACCTGCTGAAATGTACCTAAATCTTTAATTGTTTGCAGTAAGCTCTGGATCGAGCCTTGAATAACTGTTAATTAGGAATCCTCTAAAGTGATGGTGTGAATGCTGTGCTGGTAATATGCAGGTTGCACAAAGGTGATGGGGTGGTAAATCCCGAGGAGAAGTTAGGTTACAGTGATCTGCAATGCTTAGTGAAGTGGATTCAAGCCAGCAAAATTGTCTTAATCCAGGCAATTGCTTTTGTGTAATCCTGTAATTGGGTTAAACTTGTAGCCTGGGACACTCTGCGAGATGTTCGTCCTGTTCAACTTGGGGACTTAACTGTGGTATGTAAGGCAGTGTCATCGCCCTCAATAGTGGGCAGAAATAGGGATGGCCAGATGGTGACCCAGATCTTGGTGGTCTTGCTGCCTTGGTGAGTGCTTTTTCTCTCTCTGGATGAAGAGAGCTGAGGGAAGTGCCTGCTGTTTGGTGGGGACCATCTGGATCTACAACTTGGAGGGATGGAAGCTGGAAAGAACCTGGGAAATACTGCAGACACTGCTGTTGGTAGGAATTCCCAGTGCATGGTGTCTGCTGTGACTACAAGGGACAGGGTTCCCTTGGAGACTGGTTAGGGGAGTTATTTAAGATGAAGTCTGATAGGTTTGTGAAAGGAATTGTATGACAAATCAGCAATTCCTAGGACCTGAAAAAGCTTTGATATGAGTCCTTGCATAGCTAATCTGTTGATATCCCCAACAGGGATAAGAGATCAGATCACTCTTTATTTATACCATACTTGTACAACTTCACTGTTCCGAGGCTGCTTCCACTCACCTTTGAGATCAGGAAGGAAAGTTTTTCTTCCTCAATCCATGATTTGGCTTCTGGTGGGTTGGGGGAGCTCTTCCAGGTCTGAGCAGCCTCGGAGCCTGCAGCACGGGAGGAGGTAAGCAGCTCCCTTCTGGTGGCATCTCATTCTCTCCAGTGCCTGGTCGTTGCACTCAGTCTCCAGACCTGAGGTCAAGAGGGAATTTTCCCTCCGGGTTCATTTGGTAAGGACTGCAGGAGGTTGCTGGGCGGTGGTAGTTACGGCATATCTTTCTTTTTGTTTGGTCGTGTTTGTTTTGCCCTTCTACACAACAAGATCTGCTTGCCATGTTCCTCTGGGAGTTATATTTAACAAATTCCCTGCTAATGTCCTCCTCGTGTTTCCTCAGTCTGAGGAGGAGCCTCAGGGGAGAGGACCTCTGCCATGCCATGTCTGCCAGACTTTGTGAAAGATAGGAAAAGAGATTGGGGGGGTTGATGGTAAATAAGACCTATTTTGAGTGGGAAATGGAGTGCAGGCCTGTGTAGAGACAGACACAACTCATACTACTGGAATGCAATTGCTGATGGACCGGTTAAATTCAAAAGGCAATGGCCCAGGCCCAGATGTTTAAGAACTTCAGCATGGCTTGAAATTGGCATAACAATAAAAGGGCTCTTGTTTGGAAATAGTTTCTTTGAGGTTAAAAAAAAGAGAAAAAAAAAAAAGAAAAAAGCTCTTTAAAGGGAGCTGCTCCATCTGGCATTGAGATCCTTGTGTCTTGGGCATGGAGATCCAGCGACATGGCTGTGGAGTGCCACCATCACTCACGAGTGCCAGGTCTCCTGCCACTGTCCAGCACCAAGAGGGATGCAGCTCCTCCGTGAAAGGGGTGAGTGTACGCATGCTGCTGTGGCTGTAGGGCAGCTTGTGAGGTGCTGCAGGAGGGGAAAGGGGAGCAGTGGTCCCCATAGGGCCGTAGTTAATGGAGAGGGGTGACAGCCAAAAGCTCTGACACCCCCTAACTTCAGACAACCACCTGATAGACACGGAGAGCCTGTGGCCATCCCACCTGTACCCCTTGCTCGTTGTCAGGTCCAAACCACACCCCAGGAATGGTCCCGTAGGTGCCAGTGGAACATCTTCGGTGATACTGCAGTAGGACTGTGGGACCAGGCTCGTGAATTTGGTTGCAGATAAATGAAACTGCAAGAGAAGAGGCAGAGCAGGTCAGACCCACCTGCTGCCGTTTGCCACAGATCTGCTGGCTTAGTCCAGCAGATCCACTTCAGCAGTCAGCAAACTGCATTTTGAAACCGCAGCCTCACCACGGCGAGTGGCAATATTGCCTGGTCTTCTGGGGACAGCACTTTGCCCCCACGCTTTCTAATGTGCAGCTGGATCTTTCCCAGTGATCCCATTAAGGCTCTTCAGGGAACTGGAGGGAAATTATGTTAAGAAGATAATTATAGGGTAGCCTGGGTAAAAAGGCAGGTCAAGAACAATTTGAAGAGTTGGGGAATGAGTTCAGTTAGCTGAAGAAGTGTCGTGAGGTGTCCATTCCCTCTAAGATGTTTTCTCACTGCCTCAGATGAAACCTTGGTTGCAGCTTTGTAAATGCTCTTCTGGTTTGCAGTATTTCCCTGGCACAGAAAACTCTCCTTGCTGTATGGATACCAGGTACTGCCAGAGCTAGAGTTAGCTGAGAACATTTGGATTATAGGATTTAGAGACAGATGGGACCTTTTTCATTATATTTTTTTATGATTAGCTCACAACATAACATGTGAGGCAGTCACGTATTTCATATTCACACAACAAATTATGCATCTAGTATGAAATAGCTCTCGTTTCCTTCTCTGAAATAGGGTATGAATTTCCATCTGGAATATATAATGTGGTTTCCATATGTAGAAACAGAGACTTGTAACAAGTATCAAAGCAGTAAGAACATTTTGGATGCTAATATGCTGTGGAAGTGTCTGTCCAGTGAATGTACGAGAGCTGTCGGTTGATTCATGAATTCTAAGACAGATGTAACTCAGGAGTGGGGTTTAAGCCCAGTAGGATCCTTGAACGCAGTCTTCTGGTTAAGGATACTGAATTTAGGGCATCTGTGCTGGAGGGGGCTGCGGTGCACTTGGTTCTGCCTGAAGTCCTGTCTACCCTGACCATATGAAGAAGAAGTCAAACCAGCTTTCAGGTCAGGAAAATACTTGTTCCGCAGTTTTCAGAGCTCAGCGTAGGTGGGTGCCGAGTGCCTGCTTGCACATAGATGCTGAGTGTGTCCTGGAGGTTCTTGCTCTCACCTTAACCGCCTTCCCATGTACCCTTCCCATTCTAGGGCCAGTCCACCAGGACTGTCTGGAACAAGCTGCTACAAAGTGCTGGGATTGACCTGTTTTGGGCAAGACTCTGTTGGGTTGACAACCATGAGATTTGGTATTTTCAGTGTGACTGGAGTTTGTGCAGTGTGGAGGCTACTGAGGATTTCTGCTTTTGCTGCCTCCCCCGTGTCAGACAGGCAGTCTGGCCCCATGACAAGCCGAAGGTGCCCTGCTACCAATTCAACATCTCAGTTTCTGGTTAGTTTCCATTACACATAGAGCATGTCAGAGTTTTCACTTTTTTTTTTCTTCTTTTCTTTAACTTATCATATCCTCAAAGCCTGTTTCTGAAGGGTGAATGGATTATTTATTGCACAGTGCAGTTTGGTGAATATCGATGGAAGTGGCATCTGGTCTCCAAATGGAGACCTTCTTCCCCTCCAGGTCCTTAAGAGAACATGACAGTAATTGAGCAATAATGAAATGTTTCAGGAGGAGTGTCGGAAAGTTCAGAGTGGTATGGGGGAGTTATAAATCTGGGCTGCATTTGGCTTGAGGAAGAAACCCCGTTATAAACTTATTAGCTGCTGACACCGTGCTTCTCTCACCTTGCACAAGATGTAAAGCTCGCCTCAACGCCGTCACACCGCCTTTCACTTGCACCTGACTCAAGGTGCTGCCGGCTCAGGCACCACTCTTTGCTTCCCAGGAGATCAGTAGCAGAGATCAGGCACACACTCTGATCTGATGCCTTTGAAATGCTCTGGCCAGACCCCTCTGTGGTGCTCCTACAGACCTTAGCCTGCTTCTCCACCGCTCCTGCAGTTATCCACTCAAAATGGCTGCAGATGGTACCCAGCATCGCTGGGTCTGCCCAGGAGGTCTTCTGATTGCTCGGCACCAGGAGAAACCTTCTTGCCATGGAGGTAGAGCTTGCGTTAGTGACTGCTGCAGTAACAATGTGGGCCAAATAGGGGCATTTTAGTACGTTTCCCTTTTGCAGTCATTTGTCCCAGCAAAATACTGAAGCCTTAGCTTCAGTTTTGTTCAGACTAGCTTTTGGGTACCTAAATGGAGACTTCTTTCAGCTTTGTAGTCTTCGGTTAATTATTCATGTTGTTTCTAATTCGTGTGTCTCAGACAAGGTTGTTCTTTTTCTTTCCTCTCCAGAAAAATTGTTCCAAGTTCCAAGCTGGGATTCTTTTTAGCACTCAAAAGCTATTTCTGACCTGTCACATTCAGCTCTTAGCTTGGACTACGTTGTCCCCAGCTTTCAATCTAAAATGTGGTGGGAAGTAGGCACTTCCAGGGGGTAACTCATGGCCCCTATTTCAGCTACCTCTCAGGGTAGGATGAGGGTGGTTGATAGAGGTGTCTGGGTGATGGGTTCACGCTAGACACCACTCTGAGACTGTGAGGATGGACTTCACCTGAACAGATACAATGATTTGCAGCATAGACATCTGTACCTGAGCAGATATCAAGCTCTCAATCGCCCATGCAGAGAAATAGGTACTTGTAAGGTACAATTTTTGAGGTTTGTTTAGCTCAGATGGAGAAGAGCGTGCAAATATTTATTGACTGCTGTTGCTTAATAATGATTTTTTCTGACATTGTCTTGTGACATTGTCATCAGCTGAGGTTTGCATCCTGATTAATTTTTGATGTCTATTGTGCAGTCATTTCTTGATCCAGGTGATGTGCTAGGAGCTAGTGGAGGACCCTTATCAGAATATTTTTTGTTAGTATATAAAATGGCTGGTAAAAGCCTATGTACCTGACAGCTTTGCAATCAATCAAAGCTGTGATCCTATCAAGGAATGGAATCAGGTCTTCTTGACATTAGAAGGAAAATAATATGGTGCATCGCTTCCTAACGGGTTCTTATCTCAGCTGAATGCAGGATTGCTAACTCAGAGACGTGTACGGAAGGGAGCTAAAAATATTGGACTGACTGAAGAATATTTTTCGCATCCGGCTTTGTGAATCTTGTGAACTCTTGTTCCTACAGTCACTGGTTACAAAATACTGCTAACTGTCTTTTGGAGAGAGTTGTGAAAGGAGTGCACATTTAATTAATAATGGTTACATATGTCTAAATAAATTCCTGCAAAAAGTGACCTTTTTAAGGAGATCTTATGATAAAACTGCTCTGGAGGCAAAGTTAGACTTTCCCAGTTCCACATTTAATTAACTTAGTCTGACTTTTATAGGGCTTTGTGTTATGCATTTCGTTCTTCAGTAAACAAATGGCAGAAAATTAAAGCAGAGCAACTGCCAATGAACAGTAAATTTAATTGAAAAATAATGAGTTGCCATGGGGTGCCGTAGGGTTCTGCAAAGATAACGTTATTTATCTTGGAAAACTTCCACTTGCATTTGTCAAAATGTGATATATAAAAGGAACAAAAGGAAGAAATATGACATTAGATAGGAAAGGGCTAAAGCCTGATTCCTCATGGTGAATTTGGGACTGGAGTTAGGTGGAGTGAAAAACTGATTTCCTGCGCTCCACGCCAGCTCAGTACAATTTCCATCTGATGCATCGCTAAGTGAAATGTTGTGTCAGGAGGAGAAGTCAAGTGGCTGGAATTCGTAAGGTCCAGATGAGCAGGAAGGAAGATGAGCATCAGTGTCACAGGAGGGGAGAAACGTGTGAAGTGATCTCGGTTCTTTCATGGTGAAACAAAGGCAAGCTTTGAATGCTCTCTGGTTTCACATAGATTTCAAGGGAAATTAAGTGTCTGGAAAACAGAAGTGAGCCCTTGAACAAAGGTGCTGGATTAAGACAGACACAAGATGTCTTCTTTTTGGGTTAAAATAATAGATTTGCATCACTAGGTTTGGTTCTCTTTGGGAAATACTTGAAATTCATTCTGATTGAATAACTTCCTGGGCAGTGAGTAGCAAGAGGAAATTTGCAGACATTGACTGACAGTGAACTGTTAACCCAGTTGACAGAGTAAGCAGCGTTACTCTGAATTTGCAGCCGTGTAATAGATCCACAGCCCTGGGTACCTCCCTGTGGGTGAAGGCGATGTCCTGGGCATGCCAAGCCCTTCCTGCTAAGCTGTGCTCTGCAGATGAGACCCCTTTCACCCGACGCATGCCTCTTTGATTGCCAGTGTATGAAATGCGACGTGTAGCAGTTCGTTTTTGCAACATCTGTTTTCCAAGCTCATCATTTCCCAGCAGTTCCCACTATGCAGCAAAACCCACCTTATTTACAGCCTTCACATTTGGAGGGCTCAGCAGAGCCCAGATTTGGCTGACATTTGCAAGGTTCCTGCTTTTCATTTTGACCCATTCTTGCTTTATTTTTAGCTGTTTTAAAATGACACGTTTCCGTCTTTTAGGTAATGAGATGCTTTCCACTTAATTCAATCACTAGTTAATTTGATCCTCTATTTAATTTGTTCCAAGCGTCTGGAAGCAAAATTCTGTATCGTAAGTATATGTATGTATTACATATATAGCTTCCACCCTTTGCTCTGATCATTCTGCTTGCTCTAAACAAGGCTTATAATTCAATCTTGGGCTATTGAAACCTGCCATTTAATTAATAAGAAAAGCCAAAATCAAAGGAAGACAGAAGGCAAAGAAAAGGTTTAAGGAGTCCTGGTAATAAAAGATGACTACGACTGAAAGTTGCATCGTGGAGTACCCGCTGTTGGCTAGGAGCTCAGCTATGTATGGGCTATCAAATCTGTGAGCGTGGGGCTGAGGGTGGGGGAGAACTGATGGAGAGCGAAACCTTTCAGGGAAATGTTAGGAATAAATGTGAGTGGCCCCTTGCATGGAACAAGGTTCAGGGCTCGTTGTGATAAAACGGAACATGAAACCAAAAATGTTGCGTAGCAGAGTTTCATCAGTCACCCGGGGCCTTTGGAGCCTGGAAATCAGATGGCAAGGGAAGAACGCTGCTGCAGCCCGTGCCAAATCCGTGTCGTCTCCAGCGCTGTCAGGAGCACCCGCCAACACTCCATAAAGCTTTCACTTCCATCTCCAACAGATCCCCCCCAAACCCTCACCGACCCGAGTTAATCAAACACTCACCTCGGTGCTCAGCCTCTCTGCTCACCTTTCTGGCTGCAGCATCAGCAGAAAGACCCGCGGGAGCGTCGTGTCCAGCTGGTGGTCGGGGAGTGGGTTGTGTAATGCTTCCTGGTACCTTGCTCTTGTGATCACCTCATGGGGTTTGCAAAGGCAGTGGAGAGCAGGTGTGCTGGGAACCTGGGGCTTTGCAGCCCTTAGGCCATGTGGGTTGTGGGCACGGGGGGATTTTTGTGTGTCCTGGTCTGAGCAGCATAGCTGTGGGCCAGCAGAAGTCCTTGTCAATCTCTCTGTACAGCTCAATTATTTCCGTGGTGCTTTGCTTTTCAGAGACGCTGAGTTTGTGCCTGGGTGTGAGCTCGGCTCGGGTGTCCCCTGTCTGAGCAGTGGCTGGTGTCTGGGTGCCCCTGCAAAGAGCCAGCTACCAGAGTGCTGGAGGACATGGGACGAAGCCCATGAGACACACCGAGCCTTGTCAGGGAACCCAGCTTTCGCTTATTTTCCATTGAGAGGTGAAGGCAAATAAAAGCCGAGTCAGCAGGCAGCCCCACAAATACGGGGGGGATTGAACTAAGTGGAAAGCATCTCATTTCCACTGCACGCATGCCCCTCTCCCGCTTTCTGCTGTAAAAGTGTGCTCTTCACCGAGGAGGCACAGCGGTGCTGTGAGGTCTGCTAGGGGGTTTCTGGCACGGAGACGCCTGCGGGGCTGGCTGCAGCGGGGCTCCTTGTGCAGGTGCTGCTGGTGCTGGCCAAGGAGGTTTGGTGCACGAGGTTCTGGGTGGCTTCCCTTTGCCCGCAGTCTGGCCCCGCGCGGTGCTGTGGGTTACCTGTGCTACACCGCGGCAAGAAGCGGAGCACGCAGATGTGAGACAATTGCAGCGATGGTGGCAATGCCAGGAGAAGGTGGAAAGGGACGTTGCGTGCGGCCGAGAGGTGAACCGTCCAACAGGCGGCCAAGATGTGGGGAGGCAGCGAGTCCGCAGATCGGCGCAGCGAGCAGTGACCAAGCCTTGGCTGGGCTTCAGTTCCCCCACGAGATGGAGACAGCGCTGCTAGTTTCAGTTACTTCCCAAATGTGGCGCAGGAACGATTTTTCTTAATAAATTGCGAGGAGTAATGAAATAAGACAGAGCTCTCGAGAGGGTGTGAGGATTTTTATGGGAGCTGCGGGGTGAATATTAATGAGCAGCTCATGTCATTATTGCTTACTCTTGGTTTGTGACCCGAGCTCCATGGCCCTTTGTGACCTTTGTGCCCCAAATTCCAGGCTGACGCCCTCGGATCTCTAAGGACCGTTTTCATCTGCAGTGTCCACGGGTTATGTCATGGATCCTTCCTCTCTCGGATGTTGGGGTATGTCTTGCTGTAGCTTTGACTGTTGGGGCTGTGCTCCTCGTGGTGTGCAGCACCGTGGAGGTCCTCACCATGTCCCATCACGGCGTGGAGGTGAGCTGATCCATCTTATCATGCAGTCACCTAGGGAAGTGTGCTGGAAGTGTGAGAATCAGCAAAACATAACTCCTGTCAGAGAGAGGAGACTTTTTCCTCCTTGAAGGAAATAAAAGCATCGTTTGTGTTCTTTCCTGAAGCAAAATGCTCCAGCCTTTCCTCCTGTGCCACTGCCAGATGCTGGGAGGGGGCTGTCAGGGGGAGGTTGTTCCTCCTTGCCCCAAGGCAGGACAGGGGGAGCAAATGCTCCCAGCTCTCTTGCTTGGTGCCTGTGTGCACAGTCTCCTGCTGCAGCTGCAGGCGCAGCCCCGTGCCTGTGACTCCCGGTAGAGAAATGGGTGCATGAGCAGAGATCAGAGCAAAACCAGGTGACTTGGGTCAAAAAAACCCTGGGTCCCACTTCCAAGAGCTGAGACCCTGTGTCTGGGGACATACCCTGCTGGGCCAGCTCAGGACACCCTAGAGAGTGCAGTCTCGAGAGCCCAGATATTTTACCTGCCTCTGCCACTGCTCTCCCCTGTGGCCTTGGTCATGTCGCTTCCCCTGTGCAAAGCGGGGCCGTGCCTTGCTGCGCTGCTCGGAGCAGCCCAGGGAGGCTGTCCTTGTAATGCAGCTGGTGGGGTGGTGGGGGACTGGGTTTGCTGGATGCTTGGCATCACATCACCTTCATGGGACAAGCGTCTGGAGAAGCAGGGAAGCATCAGAGGTGTGGGATCAATGTCAAACGTTGCCTGCAGCGAAGGGCAGTGTGCTGAGACACACACACGAAGGCCGCCGCTTCGGGCCTTTGTTCACAGCAGTGGCCAGTCACAGTAACCAACTTGATCTCATTCTCGCCTGTTTCTTTGTCTCAATTTCAGTATTTTTTCTGCAAAAAAATGTGTTGTGTACCTGAGAATCATAATGAGTAGCTCCTTGGGGACTAGTCCTGCATCACCCATACCCGTGGGGCTCACAACTGTAAGTGCAATGGGTGCAAGAGGAGATCCCTCATAAGCACAGAGCCTTCTGTTCGTCCCCCCTGGCTTCCAGACCAATCTCATCTGCTTTTACCTGAACCTCAGTCTCCCTCCTCTTCCCACCCCTAATGGAAAGCAAGCCTAATAGAAAGAGTGGTGCTAATGATCACGACCCCACTACTATTTTATTTCCAATTGGCAGCCCATGCAAGCAGCCCTATTTTCTTTTCTAATAGGAAACTTTATGATGTACCAAATTACCCTGTAATAGTCTGTGCTGAGCTGCCTCCTGAAAGGTAAACGATTTTGATTTTTTATGATCGGTTATTATTACTTTTTTTTTTTTTTTTTTTTGCCTATTCCATAAAAAGAGGGGGATTGCATTAAAGAGCCCCCGGGTTGCAGAGCGGGGCCAGGTGGTGCTGTCGGAGCGCTGCAGGTGCAGGGCAGCGCGGGTGGCTCCGCACCTCACCTCCTGGGGGGCTTGGTGCAAACACGGCTGCTGATGGCCTGCGGGGATGCTGATGGGTGGCAGAAGCTGCTCAGAGGCACACAAGGGAGGTCCTGGGGGCCTGCGAAGCCCAGGCACAATTCTGCATGATGTGGAGTGCCATCTCCTGGCTCGACAGGAATTAACTGGGCTCTGGCAGCGTTTGTCTGGTCCACGGGGCAGGGAGCCTGGAGCAGCTGCTCCCTTCGGGCTGGAGTCGGGAAATGATCCAGAGAGAATGGCAGCAGCAGGGGATGGGAACGCTTAATCCAGAGCTGCTCTCCCGAGCTAGTCGGGGAGAGCTCATTTCCTGATAACAGCTTCGTTTTAATTAGAGGAGCTGAGCCCTCACGCCACCCGAGCTGGAGCTGAAGTTGACGCCGCTCTGGGAAGTCGTGGTGGTGTTTTCCTCCGCATTTTGCAGTAGAGAAGCAGCAGGGAGATGTGGGACGAGATCCAAGGAGTGATTAGGCAGGAAACGTCCCATAGGCATCGCTTTTATTTTAGCTGAAATGAGGTGCCTAAATATCTTCCTGGCTCTGCGGGAAGACGACTGCAGAGACCACACTTAAATCACTGTAATGTCTGCTTGTATTTGTGAAAATATGTGACTGGGGCTTTTTGTAGCTGGATCTGGCTACAGATTTAGAAGAACTGGAGCATGAGAGGTGAAGTCCTACCTAGTCGCAGTTTGTCCTGTCCCCTGGTACAGTAGGGCTGGGGAAGTGCTGTCACAGCTTGGTCTATATCAGGTGCTTTTAATTGCTGCCTGTATCCGTCACATTTCCGTCAGTTGGTGTCAATTCTGATAAATCTGACTGCAGAATAAGGAACCGCTTATGTGAAAAAGATTTTAGCGCGGTCCAGTGAACACACTTTCCATTTTTTCAGTGTGCGTGTTTTTCCAGTAACTAAAAATTGTTTGAAAAAATCTGTGTCTATTACCAGTGACTTCAGTAGAAAAAGGAAATCTGTAATGGTGAAAAAACAGCGACGATTTTGTGAACAAATAATCACACACTTTCCACTGAAGTGCTCGGTGAAACCTGTGATTAAAAATACTCCATACAATTTGGCAGCAACATCTTTGGTTGAAAAATGACATTTAAACACGCCTATCTTTAGGAACTAAAACCATGTTTAGCAGTTTGAGCCTCGTTGCCAGTTGCAGGTGGGTAACAATAGGATTTTGGTGCTGCTGTTTGTTTTGCCCAGTAACAGCCCCAGACAGGGCAGCATTGACTGGTGCCTGCCACTTGACTCAGTGCCCCTTGTGCGCGCATCCGTGGAGGCGAGCGAGCTCCAAGCCAGCTCCAGACATTTGAATAAAGGGGGATTTAATGGAGCTGTGTGTGTATTTATAGCAGCTTCTGTCGCTTGCCTGTCTCAATAGACTGTCGCTGCGATCCAACGGCAAATCAGACTGCAGGTGTGCTTTTTGGCACAGAGGCACCCGTGGGTCGGGTGCCCGCTGGGTTGCTGAGCGCAGCTGCCGGTGGCCTCCAGGCTGGGACAGGGACCTGGCAGTGCTGTGTCCAGGGGTGGTGGTGGCCAGGGCACGGCTGCAGGGCAGGCTGCGAGTTGTACCCTGGGGGCTACCCGCAGGGTCTCCACGAGGCGTCAGCTGCTGACCCTCTTCTGCCCTGCTTCCCAAGGGTGCCCACCTCTGCTCAGAAAGCCTTTGGGGTGGCCAGTGGAAATATTTCCGAACCTCGATGCTGGCGGGCTCCCAGGCTGGTTGCCCTGATGCGTCTCAAGCAAGCATCCCTTTTCCATGTTCCACCTGCAGACCTTCGGTTTTGCCCGTCCAAGACTGTGTGTGGGAGGTGAGGAGCTCCTTCTGTCTGTCTGTCTGACTAATCCCAAGGTAGCCCATGGAAACCAGTGCCCCTCAGAGAACCTGAGCGTCCATTTCAGCTTCTCTGGCTTGAAAACCTCTGCCCTGGCTGGAGCCGCCAGCCTGTGTCTGCCTGCCTCACATCGGTGGTTTTGGGGAGCTGTTGCCCGCGGGGACATCCTCCTTCACCTCCATCAGGGTGCGCGCAGAGCCAAGGCAAGGTGCTCTCCTCCCCCAGGGAGACCAAAGGAATCTCGCAGCAGAAAGAAATAGGAAGCAGATTCTTGGACTTCTGCATTTTAGTGCTGAGGGTGGTGAAAGAAAGGGCAATAATTCTTTTGGATTTACTTACTGTCCAACTCTCTGAGACAAGATTATGCACTCTTTCCCTGTAGAGAGCAGAAAGGAACAGCAGTTCAGGCAATTTCCACCCCGACGTGGCTGTGTAACAGGAATGAGCATCTCTTTGCAGCTATGGCTGGGCACTTCTAAGACACATCCCCCGTGGGTACAAAGACAGAGGGGCAGAAAGCAGAACAGGCTGGGAGCTGAGCCCCCTGCACTCAGCAGTACCTTCACCCACTTTTAACTCATCTCTTTCCTTAGCTCTTTACACCTACCAACACCCTGCTTTGGTTTCTTTGAAAGCCGTCTTTTTATTATATGTGGGTGAAATCTGGTCGTGCTCTACTGTTTATTAGTCCAAAACTGAGGTCAGGCAGGTTGGATTTCTTTCCCGAGTGCTTTTATAATATTTGTGTTAGCCGGGCAGCTAAGTGCTGTCAGATGTAGCAGCAATGGAGCTTGCTGCTGTTGAAATTTTTATGGTTTCATGCATTTTACAGCATCACCTGTCAGACTCCAGCAATCATGATGTCACCTGTAGTGGAATATATAAATTTGAACAGCGGAGACTGGAGCTGGGGGAGTTCTTCAGTAATCTGTGCTCCCTTCTCCCCTCCTCCTCCGCAGGGGAGGCCGGGAGGTCTAAGGCATGGCGAAAGAAAAGAAGCAGACTTTTCTTCTCCCCCGGGCTTTCCCGCAGCCGTTCTGCATGATCTGGGCAAAATCGCTACCTTCGCTCCGGGCTGCAGTTTCCATACTGCCTCTTTGTTTCACTCACTGCTCCTCTGGGGAAGAGATCTCCCGTATTCATCCCGAGGCATGGGAAAGGCTCAGGCGGTGCTGGGGAGTCTCCGGTAGCTGCGCAGGGTGCGATGCCCCGTGGGGTGGGATGGGGACGGCAGAGCTGGAGGCAGGTGCCATGGGGCTGGGAGCGAGGGGCGGCGGGAGGGGTGACCTACCCAGCACAGAGGTTTATTGAGTGCAGTTGGTTTACTGAGGGTGGTCAGCACATAGCACAGGCATGAGCTGTGTGGCAGGGGGCAGGAGTCACTGCTGTGCTTGTGGCATTGGGCTCTGGGATAGATGTGGCTCTGTGAATCGTGTGGTTGTATCCTCAGCTCACCCACCGTCCGCATGCTCCAGCCAGGCAGGCATTCAGAAATTAACTAAAGATCTGACAACACATCGAGTAGCAGCGCTCATTTGTGTTTTTGGAAGCAGGAAAACGACTGCGTTTTGTCCTTGTTCTCATGGGTTGGTGTAACCTTTTCCCTGTAAACACTACCTAATCAAGTATCAAATGAGCATTAAGATGATATTCCATGTGGCTTAGCAACCCTAAATGAAGACATGTAGCTCTACTGCTGGGCTGTAAACCCTCAGTAAAAATGGCTTAAGAACATACCGATCGGGTTTTAAGAGCTGTGTAACTGATACTCATCTTATGGTATCGTTAGGCCTCAATAAATGTGTTTCTAATAATCGCTATTTACTGAGGTTTCGCAACTATGCCAGAGGTACGTATCTGTTACCTTGTGGTCCAGCCTCAATAAATGTGTTTTTAATAATCAATTGGTACTTCAATAATAAACAATAATTGCTTTATTAAATATGAATTCGAACATGTTCTGCGTTTCAGTCGCACTGAATTCACCATCTATGTTTTGTTATTCCGAAGGAGCTTTTACTGACCGCCTGTTCGTCCTAGCATGCATCAGATATTGCTGCTCCTGTAGAGCATCGCTGACTTCTGATTTATAACTCATGACAAGTATTTCACTGCTTTGTTTCTACTCTAGCCTAAGCAGTCTATCTGTTGCTTCCATGTAGTCTTCCTCTGAGAAATGTTGCGATCTCTCTTATGGATCATTAACTGGAAATGAACTTGGGACCCTCGGCTCTAAACACACAGCCTGCTGCCATACAGCCTAGCAGACCAGCACTGGTAGTTGGCAGTACAAGTAATAGCAGCTTGGGACTCTAATCTTTTACACAGTAACTGAAGAGGAAAGTTGGTTTCTTGCAGTGCCGTTGAGAAGGCTTTATTGTTTTTCAGGGCATGGGTTTCACCATGGGTCTTCAGAGCCCGGTGCTCCCCACGGCGCAGATGTCCCCGCTCATCTGCCACTGACTGCCCTCCTGTGCCACTTCTGCTTGGAAGGCTGGGGAGGTTTGTCTCCTTCTCATCAGTTTCTGAAGAAAGTTTTCTTCCCAGGGCTGGTTCAGCTCTTCTGGATTCTGCTGAGCACGTCATGGTGTGTCCCCTGACCTAGCGACCAGTCCTGGACAGGAGGTGAGGAACACAAGTAGTATCCGTGATTCACATCACTGCACCCCATAGGTTCATCTTGTGTCCTAAATCTTCTCTGATTTGAGATCTTTACAATCTTCTGTACCATCATACTCAGAAATGTCCTGCACTCCAAAGGCACAGCAACTGGTTGTTCCTGTCCCTAGGAGACAGGAGAGAGACTGTCAGCCCTTCCCCCTCCATTTCACTTGAGGAAAGCTCTGAATCCCAGCCCCACCTTCTCAAGTGGCCTTTCAGCATTTCAGACCACACTCCTCTCCCCTAAACGGGACCTTCTGCACAACGCCTTGCCACGCAGAGCCGTGGGGCCGACTGAGCAGTTATCCCCCGCTTTGCCACCCCACGCAGCTCAGCCCAGCAGGACGAGCAGAGGAAGCGTGCTGCAGCTGGGACACCCCGCAGATGCCAAACCCCTCCGAGCAATGAGAACCGTATGTGCGCGTCTGCGTTCCTCGCCTATGTCGAATGTCACATTGGATTAAGGCACATCAAGCCATAACGGGTGCAGAGTTCGATGCCTTTAATTAGGCCAGTCAAAGGCAGGAATTCCCTTCTGCCGGGCGAGTCTGCTCCCATGACAAGAAGATTAGCGGCCTCAGTTTGTGATCGTCAAGCTCGGAGGCTTCCATCCCCCTTTAAGTCATTTACAATTTTCTCTTCCCCACACTGGTACTTTGGAGGGGCTGTTTTCATTCCAGGAGGGCAGGGGTCAAAGCATTTTGGTGAATGTCCCTGGCATGTGTTAGGGTAAATCTGCTCCGTCCTGGACTGCATCTGGGCTAGACTTCTGTGTCTGTCTGGACCTAGCAGTAAGACCATCAGAGCACCAGGGCCTTGCTGGCACTGACAGTGGATGTCTGGTGGACATCTACTGGCCCATGTTTTTGGGAGGTGCACTAAGGGACACACCAAATAATGGAAATCCTCCAAGGGGTGGAAATCCTCCTGTCTGGTGGCACATGCCAACCACAAGATGCTTCGGAGGAGGAGGAGGTGTCCCCGTCCTTCAGCTGTATGCTGGAGGGTTGCTTGCTAGTAAAGCAGTTTGTACGTGCTTCTGTTTGAGCAGTCCCACTTTGCCATTTGTCCCTTCTCCCGATCAATCCCGTTCAACCATCTCTCTGTCCTCAGAGTTGGGAACACCCAAGGGCGGTGCTGTCGGGCAAGAGACCCACCGGGAGCTCCTCTGGGCTCCTGAAGCCTGCTGCTGGTCCATGGCAGCTGGTACTAGCTGTGCTGAATATGGATAAAGCCTTGAGGACCTGTGGTGCAGGCTAAATTGTCTAAAATGTCCATTTCTAGGATGTTACTGAAACTCCTGGCCTGTGTGGCTTTCTAGTTTATTTTTTTTTAATTTGAACTTTAAGAATTTTTATGCTGTTGCATGTCAGCTCATTACTGTAGTTAACATCAATAGACTGGAAATCTTAATTCTGCATTTTGTTTCTTCTTTTTATATTCCTTTGGCTTAAGCTAAACTCTTCAGGAGCTTGAGATTAGTGTTTCTTTGTCAGAGCTGCAGAAAGGCTTTTGTGTCTGACTGCTTGTCCATTTTCTCAGCTGAGTACAATATTCCTCCCTTGACTCTTTGATGTCCTGAGACTATCTCTTGGCACAACAAAGCTATTAGACTTTCGACTTAAATGGATCTTTCCTTTGGTAACTTAATGCTGCCCTCTGAAAAATGAGTCCTACGCTTGCAAGCCACTTTAAAGCATCTCAATGGTCTACATGGAAGAGGGTCAGAGGTCTAATTAACAAATCTTATTCCTGACATCAGTAAACAAGAATAAGGTATTTGGGAGCACAGTAAATACTGTGGAAACACTTGAGAACTAGAGGTGCTTGGGTTATTGTTGGATTAGCTGTAGCTAACAGTTGTCTGGGTAGAATTTTGTATGAGAGATAAAATGATTGTTTGACAGAGCAGCAGTCTTAAAATCTAAGAAATTCTTAGTGCTGGGAGCAGGATCTCAGCTGCTACAAATCTAAATTGCTGAGACCAGCAAGATCTTCCTCAAAACCATGCAAGTGAGAGAAATGCTGGCTGCAGCTTCTGGTGAAGTCACAGAAAGCAAAACTTACAAGGTGTGAAGTCCTGAATTATGCTTCGGGTTTCTGGAACCCCTCATTTTGGCTAATTTTGGGGTAGCTCATAACCCCCAGGTTCTCAAGCTGAGGGGTTCTTATGTGGCCCCGGGGCCCTGTCGCGATGGCCACAGGGAGGATATGAGCACGGCCGTGATGGACGCTTCCTGCCTGCGAGTATGGCTCCATCTGCAACTGTCAGAATTCAAGATTTAAGGTCAGGCAGGATGAATCGTTTTTGGAGCCTGGCAGGTTTCCAAGTCCCCCCCCCCATCCTGGATATTACCCCCTCATAAAGACCACTGTGGTATGTTGGGTCCTTCGGTTGGAACAGTATTTTCCTAGCAAATGACTCCGTGGTGCACCTGGGATGCAATGATTTATGAGACAGATTTGCATGAAGGATAAATGCTGCATGTATAAGGGGAAATCGTACATGCTGCGAGCTGGAAGGGGCTGCAGAGGAGAGGAGAGGGGAGGTGGTGAAATCCTGCTCGAGCCATCCGGCCATCGCTGATGGGCCGAGTGTTTAGTCAGGTGCAGCCCAGCTCTTGTGCATAACCCTTGTGTTATCTTACCTTAAATAAAACTTTACTAGGACGTGTCAGAAAGAAAGGCCTTGGCTCAGGCACCATGAAAGGGAAGTTTATTTAAGTAATTACCAATGAGGCAGTGGGTGCTTCCTGAGAATTAATGACTGGTCGGCTTGATGGCCTTTGCGTGGTCCTCAGGAAACGTCCCAGGCTGCGGGTCTGCTGGTGCGTATGAAAGCACACGTGCATGGAGGGGTGTGATGTGGGGGTGACACCTGTTTGGAGGGGTGCGATGTGGGGGTGACACCCATTTGGAGGGGTGCGATGTGGGGGTGACACCCATTTTGGTGACTCTGGGGAGGGCGGCTCAGCCGAACAGAGCAGAGATTCTTGCACAGCCTCAGGGGAATTCCTTTGCTCATTTAGTTGCAGTGAGTTTGAGCTTACTTCCCGAAAGGTCTTTGGAAAACTCTGCTTTAATATCCTCTGCCCTGGTCAGAGGGAGGTAGCCTGGGTTCTCCCCCAGCCCTGAACTCCAGGGGACCCGCACTGGCTTACTCAAGCAGAGGATTTGGCTTGGTTGTTTTGAGACTGATCTTGTTTGGTTTCCACAGCTCGTTGCTGCTCGTCTCATGTTCTCACCGAGATTGCTTGATTTTATTCCTTTTCCTTTCTCAGTCCTATATGAAAAACCACTGAGCTTCCTAGCACTGTAATTGCCATCATTAATAATAATGCCTTTAAATTATCCTATTCGGCTTTTGTAAAATGTTTTCCTGACTGTCGTCTTCTTTGCCAATTGCTTTCCTTCGGTGTCCTGAGAAAACTTGCATTTTCTAGAAGCTGTGCCAGGGAAGGACAGAGGAGCTGGCTCTGATATTTATACATTTTTCCTAAGCAGCCTTTACTAGTTGGTGGAGTTGAGATACAATTTTGATGGACTTTCTTGAACCCAGAATGTGGAGACAAAGGCCCCAAAACACTGATATCACACCAGGGGAGTAAATACCTAGCCTGAGAAGGAGGTTGGAGCCAGCTTCTGCTGAGGAGGGTGCAGGTTAGGCCCTGCGCATAAAGAAAGGGGCTGAGTTGGGGAGAAGGCAATGGAGGATTCCCCATATAAGTGCTCTTTGCTTTGCCTCAGTCGTGCAGAAGGATCTGGGAGCCCACACTGACAAGGCTGGGGTGTTGTGCAGGCGTGTGACAGGGAAGGGACCTGTTTTGGGCTTGGGACAGGTGACCCTGCAGGCCTGGGTGGAGAAGCGCTGGCAGATGCAGTGCGGGGGGAGCAGTGCGTGGGACCGGCGAGGGGAGCTGTAGGCTTCATCTTAGCAGAGGTAGAGTAGGAGAATTTGGAGAAATCCTTTCCTTTAGCCCCCAAAGCTGCACGAAGTCCCATTCATCTTGCCACACGCAGTGGCTGTTCCAGCTGCTTGTCTGACGGCTTTTCAACCCCAGCCATAAACCAGGCCTAGGAACCTCCCGCTCCTGCGTCCATCTAGCCTGTCCCAGTCACAGGTAAGTGGTGTTATTTTGGGCTTTTCAGCCCACCAGAAAGCCATCCCCTGTTCCCCCCCAGACCAGCAAAGCGTGGTGGACGATCAGGTGGTGGCGTTTTGTTTTTCATGTGGAGATGTGGCTCGTGAACAACTGATGAGTCGTGTCCAGGGAATCCGAATTAGGCCCGTTAGCTCCTCTGAGGTGATTTGGCGGTAGTCAGGAATAATCCAACCCCTTCCTTCTCTCACAGAACCAGAGGGTTTGTTTCAGCATTGTACTTTTGTTTAAGGTCCTTCTTGGCCATGTGTCCTCAGCAGTGTCACTCAAGGACACTAACCCTATTTAGAAGTCCACCCCAGAGTAGTTTGACAAAACCCGTGATTTCTGGAAAGCCAAGGGTGCCCGGCTTGGGCACCTGAGCTCCCCACGAGCCCCCAGGGGAGGTGGCACACAGCGAGGCAGGTGGGACACGTGTGGGCAGGCTCTGCTGGTGGAGCCCAAGCTTTTGTTTCACCGGGGGGTGACTGAAACCAAGGCATTTCTGTGGCACTTGGAGCTCTTGATCATTTTCTGATGAATTGTAGTGAAATCTTCCACCTAGCTCTAAGCTTTGTTTTCACCTGGACCTTTTCTTCTCTGCCTGTCGCTGCCCATGGCTTTGCCTAGCCAGCAGCCTGCAGGGTGCCGTGAGGTGGAGCAGAGGAATTGTTGGTGATCGGGGTGCCCTAAATGCCAACAGCAGATGCCATGAAGAGCTGTTCCTTTCCACTTGAAATGCCTGTTGCGTTTGCCAGGCAGCCAACACTGTAAATTCATTCTGACTATTTAAAAAGACCTTTTAAAGCTTTTGAATGGTTCCTGGCTCATTCTATAGCAATAAAACCATAGTGCCTGAGAGCCAGACATTCAGGACCTTACCAAGTAGCTAAACACAAGATGCTTGGAAGCATTATCGAATGCTTAGGAACAAGGTAATTATACCGGCCCTTACACCATTGTGTGCATGCTCATAATCACTGTCCTGGGATCCGTCTGGTGACATTTTGGGTTACTGTGAAGCAAAGAAATAGGGTAGGGATTTGCAAAATGGGAATCCCACCTGCTGTGGGGTGGTGGAACTATTGTGTGAAGAAAACGGGCAAAGGCAGCAGATAGGGTGGGGGGATTTCCTTCTGATCCTGCTGCACAGAGCTAGGAGAGCAAACTCTGCCTGTCCGGCCTGGATTTGTAAGGATAGATTTCGTCTCTCAGACCACTCTCCTGAAGGGGACAACACACAGCTACCTGTTTTCTGTTCTGCCGTGGTTAGGGTGGGACCAGGGCTTGCTTCCTTCTCTTCCTGCAGCAGTTATTCGGGTCTGCAGATGTCAAGCTCCCCTGCTAGCAGAATGCAGCTTTTCAGAAGGGTCAGTACTGTATGTGCACGCCACGTGTGCTATGCTGATAACATTTTCTCTAGGCACACTTGAAACCAACTAGGAGGCCCTGAAGAAAGTAGAGCCAGCATCTTTAGGCAGAGGCTGCAGGAGTCAGTATAGGCTTCCAGTCTGCAACATGGTTTTGCCTCTTGAGACCCATTGAGATGGGAGCGCTGGGGACAGGCTGGTGGCCAGAGAGGACATCCAAGTGCCTTGCTAGAAGGTGATTTTCCTCCAAGTGACTGAACACATGGTGTGCATGTATGCCACGGTAGCCAGTTTGCCAGATGGCTCTCTGGCACCTGATCAGGGCTTTTCCATGCAGCAGGGAAGAATTCAGTTGAGAAGGCTGATAAGTGGTCTGTGAAGATTTGTCTGGTACCATTTTGGTCTTCTGGGAATGACGAGCTCATTGCAGATCAACTGTGTGATGTTTTACTGGCATAAGTCAGCATAACTCTACCAAAGTTAATGGAGTTGTGCTGATTTACACCAGCTGAATTTTTACCATCAAAAATCATTCATTTTCTCTGTCTCTTCTCCATTTTCCCCTCTCCTTGGATTAGAAACGAAGTCTATAAAGCTAATGTGGTCCCTGCAGCAGCATAACTTCCACAGAGTGTTTGCTTGAAGAGGTTAAAAGCCCTGTAAACTGCTTTACATTCTCTAATAATAGAATGCAGATGCAAAGGGGAAGGATTTGATGGTCAATTAATGCAGAAACTATCCAGTGCTTTGCATAGATCCTACTCCCTGGCTTTGAAATACAATGCCCAATTAAAACCTTACCCAGAACTATACCGAGATTAAAAAAGTAATAATAATCTGCAGCACTCTAGGTAGCATGCTGCAGTTTTCAGGGTGCCTCTGAGCTGTTTCTCATAAACTCTTGGATAAGAATTGTCTGGGTGTTTCCAATTGCAATTGCTCCTGGAGAAAAGCCGTGAAGTAGCAGTCAGCTGGCGAAGCTGGAGAGAGAGTTATTTTGCAGAGGAAAAGAGGAGGGGGTAAGAAAGTGTTGACAATCCCTTGTGCATTCTTCTGAAAGGAAAAGAAAATGATAGTTACTGTAAATGTTCTGCCCTTTGGCTGGGTTATACTGAGGCCTTGCTGCTGTGCTGGGCAAGGCAGTGCCCACAGAGTGGTTCTGGGGATGGATGGGCTGACACAGCTTCAGCATATTCCATTAAGCTGTTTTGCAGTTGGGTTCGGTATCACTTGCTCCAGCTGCTGTGGGCGGATGGTATTGATGACCTGTCAGGACGTCTCTGCATGCAATGGTGGCTCCAGAGAAATGGTGCCGTTTATGAGCAGACCTTATTTTGGTCTGCAGTGGTGTGGATGGGATCTGGGTTTAACAGTCCAGAAGGTGGAATGAAAGCCCGTCTCTTTCAGTAGTCTGCACCACAAGTAGGAGCTGAAAGGGGAGAAGGCAGCGGGCAGCAAGGAGCCCTGGCAGTAATTAATCAAGGTAACAGCCAACTCCTTCTTGGCTCTAGAACCTACTCATTGGCAGAAGACAGCAATGTGGAAATATATCGCCTTCTTTTAAAGGCTGTTGTAATTTACTTGCCCTACAGAGCAACAGGAAGGTGGAGAAGCAGGGCTCTGTGCATCACTGAGCTACCTGAAGACACTTCGGTCAGGCCTGAGCCTATGAACATGGGCTGCATTTGCCAAAGCCACCTTCCCCCAGACTGCTAGGTTGTCTGGACCAAGGCTACTCCTTGGGCAGCTCTCGATAGCTAATGGGTCTCCTCTGCATGAATCAGACAGAAGGAATGGGGATCACATCGCTTACCTGAGTCACCGAACACTTTGGTAACTCATACAGCTGTTTGAGTACTGACCACACAGGTCAGACTATCACTTCCAGGAAAATTAATGCATTTAATAGTACAGACCCAAGGAAGGCCAGTTCTTTTCTCATCAGGGTCTCCTCTGATGTGCACAGAGCAAGCTGGCAATGGAGCAAAGCCAGGGACTCGGGCAGGGATACGTGATGGTGGCTTCCCCTGGGCCAAAGCAGGAGGCATGGCAAGTCCATCTGCGAGGCAGGAAAACCCTGAAGGCAGCCCAGAATGTCTTGTTATTCTCTCTTTCTGCCTTGTTCTCCTTTTCATGGTTTCTAAAAAAGACTGGAATATACAAAGATTTAAAAAATATACACCCAAAACAACTAATAGAAAGAATAAATCTACCTGAGATTACCAAGAGGCCATTGGGGATGGGCTGGTCTTCAAATCCAGCTTAGGCTGAAGGATTCGATGTGTTTCTGTCTGAGCTCATGCACCTTCTCCTGCCCCTGGATTTAGTCCCAGCTGTGTAAAATCTCAACACAGATTGCCAAGGTCAAGGGGAATTGCCCGAGTTTGGGAAACTAAAACTAAATGAGTGGAGCATGATATGAAAGCATAATGGGGTTGATTTTTTTATTGCAGGAAGGCCTCTCGACACCATTCTGACAGCATAAAGGGTCATTTACATCTATTTTAAGCAACGTGAAAGCTTGATCCTCATTTACACATGCTGAAAAGAAAATATAATATGTACCAAGACTAAGCCCCTTCCTACTGCCAAAGTGATGGAAAGAGACTTTAGTGTAAATAAGGTTCAGGCCTGTTTTCAGTTTCAGCGCCACGAACGTGCCGGCGCAGACGCAGGAAAGATGCCAAACGTATTTATTTTGGCCCGGCTGGGTGTTTCTTCAGTTTTCTGTCTGCAGAGGAAAGCGAACGCACACGTTTTGGCTCTGCCTTCCACGAGAGCCACTGGAAGTGTCACTTCCCCTCCTCCCAGGTGGGGACAGAGGACGCTGTCCCCAGGGCCGCGGCACACAGGGTGCTCTTGTTGGGCAGCACCCGGGGCACCGGTGCCTGTAGAATGGGCACCTTTGTGGCGAGGGTTGTGGGCTCTCTGCTTCCAGCTGCTCCCAAGGACCCTGCAGCAACTTTAAACCAAGCAGAAACCAAGGATGCACAAGCTGACAAACTTGGTTTGTGTCAAGGAAAGAAAAGCAGCTCGCTGCCGGCTGCCGGAAATGGGCTCCAGACCTTCTCGCGAGGTGGAGGAGACATGGAGTAACTGCTCAAAGATGTGAGTAGTTTCCTAAACAGGATGATGATGACAATTACGGGCTGATAGGGGCTCAGTATTTACATCTCCTTAACTAGTCAGACTTTCAACCCAATCAGAGCCCCGGAGAGCGTTGCTCTTCCCCGCAAACATTGAAGGAGACTGTGATTTATCATGGGGCACCGGGGCAAGTGGCTGATACTCCACAGAGGTTCAATAATACAGACCATCTGCACGCAGATTGCGGTGCCGCCTCTCTCCGTCCTTTTTTTCTCTTCACGTAGAACAGGGGCAGCCCAGATCTGAAGGGAGGTGCAATTTTAAGCGGGGCTGACGTGCCTCTGTGCCAGTGTGGGACGGATTAGAATTAGTTTCTGCTAATTTGCACCACATGGAGCTTTCAGTTTGAATTCTGTCTCCTGAATTAACAGGCGGACCACCCTCTCGGTATCCTGCCTGCTGTATTTCCCATTGTGAAGGAAGAATTTCTCATCCACTTTTCCTGTGGTTCAGTCAGTGTCGTACTCGCTGCTCGAAGGGAAGGGGCATCTGTGGCTGCGTGCCTTCAGCCTGAGCCCATCCAAACCTGGGGGCAGCCGGTTTGGAAAACAGTGAACCTGACATCTAGGAGAAGGAAGGATGAACAAACCAGTGATTATTACCTCCTGATTTTTTTTATGCCTGTCTGAATTACAAATCTGTTCCTATTTAGGAGGCAGTTCTTAGCTGTCTTGCTGCTCTTCTTAACAAAGAAGCCAAAATAAGCCTTGAAAAAAAAGATCCAGGGTCTCTGATTTCTTGCAAGTGCTCATGAAACCAACTGCTTTTGTAGAGTGGAATAAAAAAAAAAAAAAGCAGAAGGTCCTTTGGAAGTCCTTGTTCTACTAATGAAAACCACAGCTTCTCCTGATGGACCAGGCCAGGGTGCAGCACAGGCTTTTAGTTAATTTGGCTGCTGGTGCTGCATGTACACTGCAGGAACACCAGAGCACCATAGTGAGATGTGGGAAATCCCTGCTCAGCCCGTGAACTGATGGGGCCCATCTGCCCCCCATGTAAAGGGCCACACACTGCATTTTGTAGGGCTTCACTCAGGCCAAGGAAAATGCTCTGAGACAGTTCGTTCAGGCATCCGTTCAACCAGGCTTGCAGACAGCCGATTCTTCCTGAAGTTTGGCCTCTGTGTTCCCCTTCTGAGGCTCATCCAGCCAATTTATTCTTCCCTAAGTCACCTGATGAAATTTTCCATTGACCTTAACAAGGAAGGGCAAGCTGCTGGGCTGGGCTTGGCCGGATCTGGTTTGATTTTGCTGTTGCATATTGACATCCTGTGAGCCTTTGCATGGGTTGATTCAGTCTCTTTGTGGTTAGGTTCTGACCTGAAAAAAGCTATTGATGTAATAACAATCCCTCATATTTGATTTATGTCCAGAACAGCCTGGATAATTCTAGCTGGGGAAACATCTATGCCCTATCTATGTATTTTCTCAACCGACGTCTGGACGTTTTGGGTGGCTTCTGAATCAGAAAGATGCTGTTCACTTGCAGCCGTATCTTCCAGATAACTTGTACTGACGTCATGGAGCATTTCTAGGAGCTATTTAGATTTTCAGGAGCCCCGTACAAACCTCAGATAAAGCAGCTCTAGAACAAAGGCTTGCTGACCTTAATACAAGGCAGAACAAGGCTGAATGTCAAGCAGTGCCGGATACTTTGAGGGCAGGCAGTTGGGTGCACAGTGTTGGTGTGAACCTGAAGTATTGCCATTAAGGGCTGAATTTTGCTCTGAGCCTCTCTACTATGTGTAAATCTGGAGCACCTTCACTGGATGTGACTGAATAAACTCCAGTGAATAAAGCTAAAGTTACTTCTACAGGTTTTCACATTTGCTTGAGAAACAGTAACATTTCTTTCTATTTCAGCTTTCGGAAGGCTTAATATTTCATCTTTGCTTTTTAAGATTTTTGTTACATTTTGATCCCAACCTCGGTGTAAGAGCTAACTTTGCGCGCCTGTGTTCTGACTATAATGAATGGTGTTTTGTGTGTTAAGTGTAGTGATGTGTTTGCAGGCAGGGACTGGGAGGAGGAGGAGGAACAGAGTTTCTCTGTTTGGGCTGTTCCAAGCTGGTGTGTTGCAGAGTCCTTCCTGGTTATGGTCTACATGAAATCCTACCGATGCATCTGCGGGGGTTTTATAAAAACTATCCACAAATTTACTACATCTTTTCAGCCAAGAAAGACTATCTCTAACATTTTTAAGTCAAAAGGTTTCATTTTGTCATTTCCAAGCTGGCACACTTCTCTTGGTTATTTCAAAACAGGTGTCTTAGAAATTTACCTACATTAATTTCTCAAAAGCCTTTTTCATGGCCCTAAAATGAAACTAGACAAATCTGGTGAAATACTTTACTTGATATCTAAGCAACTATAAAACTTGTTTTTATTTCACGCGGGGTGAATTGATCCCTGTGTCTTTTTGCGAGGGCAACCTGAAATTATTCATCAGAGAAGCAAAGAAATCATTTATTCACCCAGTTCTGGGACTTACCTCTTTCCCAGGGCCCAGCAGTTAGCCAGTCTAGCCTTCAGCTCTTTTACCTCCGTTTGCCCTTCCTGCTAATTTTTATTACATAGCCTTAAAGTCAGTAAAACAGACTTTCTCAATGAGAGAGTATCTGAGCCTGGGTGTTTATTGCTCGTTCACGATGACTGGCAGCAGGCATTCCTGTACGATGGGTCCAGCACAGAGGTGTCTTGGCAGATGACCATTTCCCCTGTGGTTTTCCCTCTTGCCTGCCTGCTGGAAACACGATGAAAATACACCTCTCACACGTACTTTGTCCTATATGGTATGCAAGAGTTGGGATTGCTCCTTTGGAAGAGTAGAGCAGAGCGAGTCACCTGCAGAGCACCCATCCCTAGGACGGGGTGTGTGCTCGAGGGCTCTGAGCGTGGCGGTGTTGGACAAAGGCATGGGGGGAGCTGAGCCTGGCAGACTGGCACTGGGGCGAGCTCTCGCTGGAAATGCAGGCGGCTTGGCAAAACTGCTACACTTGGATGTCCTGTTCTTCCCAGACTTCTTTTAAGGAGCAGCTTGGGATGTGTTGTGTTCTCAGGGAGTGCTTGGCTGATAAAGTCCTTCCTTAGCTCTCGTCTATGACCTGGCCTCCTAACTCTGCGTCTTCTTGCTGAGAGTGGCTGGACAGTGGCGGCACATGGTAGCACGTTAGAGACCTGAGTCTTGTGGCTTTGTACTACCACGGGCTGTCTGCTTGAATTCACTCTGCCTCCCTTCTCTATCTCTAGCTGGGCAGCATAACATTTCTTTTGTTTATTTTTTAGAGCACAAACAACTCATGCAAGCTGGAAAGCCTTTACCAATAATTCCCAAATACGGAAATGTGTGCCTGCAATGTGGCACTTTGTAGAATAGCATCCACTCTGGATTTAAAGGTTTCAGATGGTGGAGAATCCATCACAGCCCAGGGTGAGTAATTCCAATGGCTCATTACTCTTTCAATTACAAACTGGCACCTTCCTTGCAGTTTGAATTTGTCTAATTTTGGCTTCCAGCCATTGGAGCTTGATATGCTGTTGCTGTTGTCTGTTAGATTAAAAAGAGTTCTGCTGTAGAGATCGCCTCTTTAGTAGGTGTTCTTTATTGTTAATAAGTTGCTTCTTCCTCTTCTATAAGCTAAATTATTAAGCACCTTAAGTAGCTCCGTGTGAGCAGCCCCCTTCTACCCCATAGCCCTCAAACTGTAATTGCAGTTCCCTTCTTAATTCCTACTCAAGTACCATTCAGTTCCCTGATAAGCACATTGTGCCATCTGAGACACTTGTGTGGAACTGGCAGACCTGCTACCACATCTGTGGTGGCACTGGGTGCAGGTGCCTGCATTTAGACACCTGGATCAAGCCCTTGAACTCCGGAAGCAGGGTGCGACATCCATCTCGCCTAACTTGAACCACCTATAGGTTTAGCAGTAGACCAGACTTACCACTTGGTCTCCTGAGGGCATTTTGCTTAGGCAAAGTGTTTATGTGGTTTTCTGGTGACTAAGTCAGCACTCATGGAGCTGCAATTGCCCAAAGGATGCCTCTGGAAGGAGTGTGCCTCTTCTGCCACCCATTGCATCAGCTGCGAAGCCGCTGGTATGGCTGTGAGGTCCTGCTGGAGGGCAGCTGGGAAAGCTGACATCTTCCAAAGAAGACCATCCAGTCTACCATCTGTTTGACTTTTGTGTGTTTGGGCAAAGGTGCCACACTCATCACGTGTACCCATGTCCTGCTGGCCAGTTAAATCTAGCAGGGGTAGGTTGTTGATGGTGATTGTTACAGCCTCAGAGACAGCGTGTGGTGTCATCTTCTGCTGTTTGGTCCTGGGCATCTGAGAAATTGCCCCCATCCTTGTGTTGTGCTGTAGACGTTGGCAGGGAACTCTCAAGGAGAGCCATCGCCCTTGGTCTCCTCTGCTCCCGAGTCTGCCCGAGGGGACACTGAAGAACAACGCCAGTACACTCATGGCTCTTCAGAGCTGTGACTGGGGTCGGCCTCTGTTTTACTGATGGTTTAGAGCTGTTTGACAGTATCCTGGCTTTTCTTAGTGTAATTTGGGTTTATATACAGTGACTGATCATGTGCCAGGAGTTTTATTATGGACAACAAATCTCGTTCAATCAACAGCAGAGACCAAACAACCATTGTTTAAGCTCACTACTTAGGACGACGCTGGAGGACTCCAGGCACACCAGATGGGACCTACCACCCTCACGCTGCTCTCTCCGAGTAATCAGCAAGTGGATGGGCTGCAGATTTCCTTGGGAACTGTGCTGGGTAGGAGCTTGTTTCAGGCCCAGCTAGAGAGCCCTGCTGTTTGCTACAGGATGCTTACTTGGGAGGTCTCTGGTGCAGTCTCTGGTGAGTTGGTCAAAGTGGGACTTCACATTGAGTCTTTGTTATCAGGCAGCCATTGGAGTGCAGCAGCTAAGCAGAGCAACTTGGTATTTCATGAGACCATATTTTTTGCTGTGCCGAAGGTGTTTGCAATTGATCCAGCTGTAGAGAGGTTGTTTGCTCTTTGGGGCCTGTGAATCAAAGGCTCTAGATCTCTCCCTTGTGCGCCGTTGATGAACTAGTCTGTCTTCTCTACCTTAGCCCAAGGCTCAGAAGGGCGTTTTGGAGATACTCGGCTTGCAAACTCCCATTTCATGGAGAGCTCTGCGGAGCACATTTAGTGAATGCATGACTGAGACACAGACAGCCCGATTGTACCAGGGTGAAACATGGGTTCATTGCTCAGGTAAGAAGGAAGTGCGGCAGAGCGCTGCGAGAGTCTGAGAGAACAAGCACGAGTGTGTATAACCCATGGTGTGAAACCAGTGCTATAAATAACGGGCTGATGGAAACCAGATCTGTTCGGCGTATGCTTCCCATTTCTCCTCCAAAGCAAGAAAGTTGTTTGCAGTGAAACGCTCATACATGGCCATGTTTTGGCCTCTGTTCCTTCCCTCAAGGCATGTGCTGGTCCTTCGGAGACCTTTAAAAGGAGGTTCTGGGCGTGACCTGGGAAAGGAATGTGCAGATCTCAGGAAAGATTTCCTATTGACCACTGCATGTGAGGGTAGGCTAGCATCATTCAGTTCATAACAGAAATTATCTTTCTCACTTGTTCCTTTGTTTACAAAAGAAGAATGTTGGGGGGCAAAGTAACTTGTCTGAGTGCAGAAGATGCTGTAAACAAGCTTTTCTGATAGCACCATCCAAGGCTCCCCTGTTAATATTTAGTGTGTTGGCCTCTTCAAGCTGCCAGTCAAGTGAAGTGGAGGAGGCAGGAACTGCCACATATAAATGTCCTCGGTGCTAAATCCTGTGAGCCACCGGAGTATATAGGTTTGTTTCTCTCTTACCTTGTATTCAAGTAAAACACCAAGGTCAGTGGGATTAAGCTTACGTCAGGCCGGCGTGAGCGGGAAGCAGCGGTACCTCTGGCTTCGGGGAACACGGAGAGCTGAAACTTGGCTACCAGTTTTCAGGGAGTTAAGGAGAAGGAAGCATATCCCCAAGGCAAACAGCACAGACCCATTTGGAATAAATCTACTTGCTGGCTGCACTCCTCAATCTGGCAGTCAGCTCATTTACGATTCAGGCCAAGTTTTGCACTATGGTCAGCTTTAACTAATAAAGATCTAGCATGGTACCTTGCTAATCTCATTAGATGGAGAGGTATGTTTTGGTAGTGGTTTCTGGGGGAGGACAAAGAGAGAAATACATTTAGCAATCCCAGCTCGAGCCATTTCTGTCAGATTTTTTTAAAGTATATATATATATGTATACATAGCATATGTGCTATATGTGTGTGTGTTCCTACTAACCGTTTCTACTTAAATATCCCACTGAAAATAGCGGTACCAGAGGCTCGAATTACCTGTCCTCAGGGAGAACTGCATTCCAGGCTACAGGGACCTAGAAGCTCCACCAGCCTTGTTGCATGTGGCTGAGGACTAATCCGCAGGGGTCTCGGTAAGGTCTCCTTGTACCTTACCTGGAGTTACATGTGCCGAACTCCTCTGCGTTGGCAGCACACAGGCAGCATCCCTTCTGAACATCAAAGTCCAGGAGAAGCTGTGATGTTAAAGCCTGCTGCTTTCAATGGCTTGCCCAGTGCCTCACTGTCAGGTTTATTTTCAGTGACGCCAATAGGATTTTTTTTTTCCCCTCTGAACTAGACTTTAAAAAAATCAGGAATGGGGCCAGCGTTAATAAATGGCAGTTCTTTCACTTGGAGTACGAGGCATCATCACCCCACCCTGCTGAGCCGGCTCCTTGCAGGAGGGGAAAAACGGCGAAACCTGGATCTTTCTGCTTTTCTTTTTTCATTCCCAGGCCACTGGGGCTCTGTGTGACTTGTGTTAGTTTTGAAGCGCTCTCTGGGTCGGTTGATGCTGTTCCTTGGGACGTCTCTGCAGGCTGTGCTCCTCACGCTTTCCTGATGCCCTCCATGGCAAAGTTTGTGAGGGACGGCTCAGCTCTGGGCTTGACACAGGTCCTCAGCTGTACGTGTCATTGCTGTCCTCCACATTTAGATGCTGTAACTAATGCGAAGAAGGAAGCGTATTGACACTGTGGGATACACTTGATTAATCAATTGGTCAAGGCGGTAGCGCGGGGACTTTGTTGTGCCTTACGAGGTTTGTTCCTTCCCCGTCCCTGTGTCACAACAAGGACGTGGTTGTGTTTTGCTGAATCCTTCCTTGCTTGGGGCCAGTCATTTATCAAAAGAGATTTCCATCTTGGACTAATAATTCATCTCTTATTGCGGCCCTCACTGCTCTGAGGGCCCATTTGTTTCTTCTTATCACAGTCTAATTATTTGGGGAAGGAAAATTTCTGCCTATCATGGGGACAGTGGCTGAGAGTTCAGGAGAACCTGGCCTCCAGGTAGGGACGAGCTGGTGAGCATAGGAGAGGGGGCTCCTGGGGTCAGGCCTCCCCCGAGGGACCTGCGGAAATGAGGAGGGTGCTGGAGTCTGGTGGGCTTGACATGAAACGCCAAGGCTCCCCCTTTGGTTTTAACTCTCCCTTTGTGCTTTTTTCACAAACCAACGCTCATACACACGTCGCACCCACGCAGCTCCCACCACCCACTCGCTCACTCTCTCACGCATGGACACGCTCACTCTCAAACATACAAATAAGAAATCCTATAAATCAAAGAGTTCCCCGTACCCCACACCCCAGAAAACTGGGAGCAAAAAGAGAGTAAGAATTTGTATTCATACGTACTTGGCCAGTGCTGGGGTTATAGCAGGGAGGATGGGTGGATGGATGAACAGATAGTAATCACAGCAGCATAATTAATAATAATGACAGCAAGGCATCCTGCTCCTATTAATAGTGCATGCACAGCTTTAATCAGCTCTGTCCCCCATCCGATGGGAGCCTCGAACTGAATCAATTGCTTGTTTCTGTCAGAAAGCTTGTTCTGACCAGATTGATGGAGGGATCCCCTTGGATCTTTATTTCAAAAAAAGGAGAAAATATTTCATTATTTATCTCTTTATCTGCTTAAAGGACCCGGGACGATTTCTTTGTTTTTGTTAATGCCCCCGGTGCAGCTCGGGGGCCACAGGGGACGTGTCAGGGACGGAGCCACTCATAGGGGCAGCACCGCTGCCTCTGCAGCCACGGTGCCACTGCTGGCTTCATACCAGGCTCCTGCACCTGAAGCATAAAATCAAACTCCATTTCATTCAGTCTTGCAGCCTTTCCCCTGCTCTGAAGGCAGCAGTAAATTCGGCTGGGCTGGTAATGACCACTTGTACCACTTTGGAAATTTTCTTTAAGGAGAAGATCTAAAATCTTGTCGGTTTGTTAAGCATATCATACATATAAATTGTCCCTCGATGTATTGCATGCGAAAGGCACAGCGAATGTAGCAATAACCTTTTCCAACATTTCATTTTGAAGCCCCATTTACCTGAAACCGAGCTGCTTCCAATAAATATTTCACAACATGTTTCTCCACAAGTGCGCTTACAACTTACGAAGCAAACACAAATGTTTTAATTCTGACAAAATGAGTATTTTTCATGCACCAGCCTCTGTTCAGCACGTAGTTCTGTGGCAGAATGGCTTTCTGATTATCATGTCCCAGGATATTACTTCAACTGAAGTGATATGAAATGTCATTAAAAAGTAATGTTCCTCTGCTTTGACAATCATATTAGTAAACATTGTAGGCTCTGCAGGTTATATGTCAGGCGGGCCGACACTAATGGGTTTATTAACATATACAGTAGCACTTTGTCAAACCTTCTTGTTAATCTAAATTTGCAGGTGACAAAAAGAAAGGGAGGGGGAGCCAGAAGATGGTATTTAAATGCTGCAAAGGTTAGGCCATGAGTGAAAGAAGCGGGGAAATCCCAGCAAGGTGCGCTGCTCCCCGGAGCTCGTCCCAGCCCCTGCTCCCCGTGGGGCGAGGCATCCCCCTTCTGATGGGCACAGACCCCGTCCTGAGCAGATTTGTTTTCGGGTTGGGGATGAATGGCCAAATCCCTGTCCGAGCCAGAGTGTTTATGGTGCAGGAGCAGCCTGGCATTTGCTGGGCACCGTGTGGAAGTCAGGGTACCCGGAGAGCAAATGCAAGAGAAAATATGGGGTCTCAAGGATGCTGGGGCCACAGGGACATCTGCTCCCAAGCGTGTGTTTCAGCTGCCTATAAACTAATCCCTGGGAGTGCCCCAGCAGTGGTGCTGTGCGTCCTGGGGCATAGCACCAAGTAACTGGAGTCTGTGGCTTTTTAGCGTTGATGAAGGGCTGACACCAGATTTCTGCTGGGGTGCAGATAGATGAACGTCTGATGCATGGACATCTGAAGCTGCAAAGGGGGTTGTGCGCTCTGGGTGTCCCAAAGGAGCTGCCCCAAGGGGATCTTCGGGGAAAGCCCGAAGTGAATTGCATCCCCATGCCTGCTGCCTCCTTTTTGCAGCTGGCTGGGCTTTGGGAGGGGCAAAACTTGGTGTAGTGAAGTGAGTCTCAGGGCTGCCCGGACACCCGGCTTGCTCCGACCATGGGGAGGTGGCCCTGGGTGTGCAGGTGTTTAAAGTCCTCTCCTGAGCTAGCTGGGAAGAAGGGAAGTGGGAAGTCTGCTGCTGAAGTTTGGGCACATGGAGCTGCCCCATGGGCACTGGAGCGTGGAGGGACCTGCTGGTACAGGTCTGTCTTGGCCATTGGGGTCCCTCATGCATTTTTCCCAGCAGAGTGGGACGAGGTAGGGCTTCATGTGGCACACTTGCCAGGTGTGACTGTAGGGATGCTCTAAAGCAGCAATTCTGCCCCTCGCCGAAAAAAAGAGAAAAGAAGAAGAAGAAGAAAAGAAGAAAAGAAGAAAAGAAGAAGAAGAAGAAGAAGAAGAAAAAAAAAAAAAGAAGAAGAAGAAAAAGAAAAAGAAAAAAAGAAGAAGAAGGAAAAGAAAAAGAAAAAGAAAAAGAAAAAGAAAAAGAAAAAGAAAAAGAAGAAGGAAAAGAAAAAGAAAAAGAAAAAGAAAAAGAAAAAGAAAAAGAAAAAGAAAAAGAAAAAGAAAAAGAAAAAGGAAAAAGAAAAAGAAAAAGAAAAAGAAAAAGAAAAAGAAAAAGAAAAAGAAAAAGAAAAAGAAAAAGAAAAAGAAAAAAGAAAAAAGAAAAAGCTAAGGCTTCTTGTAGGGACCACGGGGGTCCCAGTGCTGTGTTCCTCTTTTGGTTCTGCATTAGGAGGAGGGAACGGCTGAGGTGTTCCCAGCTCTGCATGATCCCCACAGGGTAAGCAAAGTCAATGACTTGCCGTGGTTTTTATTTTGGGAGCTGGGAAGTGTAAGTACAGTGGGACCTATTCTTGTCCGAATGACTAAGCCTCCGCCAGCCCAGAGCTCTTCATCTTGGCAAACAGATGGTGCGTGGAGTAAAAGAGATGCTATTCAGTGCTATGAAAGGCCTTTTCTTTCTGGAGCAGCGCCTTAAAGGTACAATGGTTTGTTTTACGGGTTTGGCTGCCTTTCGGGGAGTGACACGAGTGTGGATTGCAGGGCAGGGCAGGGCTGCAGAGCCAGCCTGGGGCATTCTCAGAGGGCTCTGCCCCAGGGGACAGAAGGGCCCACGTCCTCTGCTGGTGCAAAGCCGCTTCACCCGGCTGCAGGCGGCTGTTCCTTTCCTATCTCTTGAGCTCTGCCTGGTGGCAGCATTTTTGGATCTGCCACCACTGCCTGCGTCCCTTGAGCTGCTTCAGTGGCAGGTGAAGCAGCGGCTCTGGACCTGCTGGTTCCTCTGCTGCGGGGAGTTGCAGAGGAGTGGAGCAGGGAGCATCACCCCAGAGAGCATCTCCCTGCTGCTCCCCTCCCTCCAGCCCACAACCTCCCCGTGCACTCTTCTTTCCCTCGCAGTTTCTTTTGTGACTCCAAAAATAGGTTGGTTGTGCTGCTGCGACACATTACCTGCCACTTCTGCAGCTCCGGCAGATAATTATGGCACAGAAAGAAAAAAATGTTTGCTAAAAGCAGGAACTTGAGGGGTTTTGTAAAGGATGCTTGGTGCAGGCAGATGCTGGAGCTGATAAAGTCTGTGCTTAAGTGGTAGCTCAGTCTGGGCTCCGTGAAGGTCTGTAACACTCCGAGTCCTGCCTGGCTGGGAATTTGGGGCTGGCATTCAGGATTACTGTGCTAAAGCTCCGTGGAGAGCTGTGGGGATGCAAAGGGTAGCGAGGACTCGGGGGCTGGGTGGGAGCAGCTCCCGAGCATCCCTGGTCACGTTGAAGTCGGAGCTGATCAGGCACGGCTGTTGTTGCGTGCCAGCCAGGGAGCGTGGCTGCAGGCAAGCAGCACGATTTCACGCCGATCGGATCCATGCTTTGCACCAGCACTGCCAACTCCCAGAGGTTTTCTGTCGTGGGGATCGGTATTGTGAAGTGCTTGCTGCATTTGTCTTCATTTGAGCTCTTCCAGCTCAAAGGTCAGCAAGAGGCAGTAGCGGAGCACTCCGGGGATGGAGGTGGTGCTTGCAGTTTTCAGTCCCACGCTCTCGCACCTGCCTGTGCGTCCTGGCACCCAGCTGAGACGGGGCTGTGGGTGCTGACCTGTGCCCTCCGAGCCCCAAAACACTGCGACCCCAGCACTGCTCACTTGGTGCACCAGGAACTGCTGCCTGTAGATACTGAAGTCATATCTGGTGCTTATGAGCTCTGGATTTCTTGGTTTAGCACAAGGGCAGTGCCTGAAGAGCTGCTGAATGGGTGGTGTGTCTGGGGGAGGAGAGGGAATTCTTCCTCCCTGCCCCCCCCCCCCTTTTTTTTCCCCCTTCCTTCTTCCAGTAATGTCAGTAGGGAAGGAAAAAAGGTTTTAAAAAGGGCAGAAGGGCCTGGGTGCAACAGGTTGCAACACAAATACCAGAAGAATGAGAAATAGTTCTTTGGGGAAGAGAGTTATTTGTTTAACATCCAACTTCTTTTATTTTTTTGAATTTTTAAAGAAAATGGAAAAAATAATTTTCTCAGAACGTCCCTTTTTTTTTTCATTTAAAAACTTTAGACAAACTTTTCATGTTGCCTCTGCTCAGGATAGAGTTTGCCATTTAATAACCCTGTTATGTTACAAATCCTGAGACTTCACGACTCCTGCACTCGTCCATCTGCCAGGCAGAGAGCATTTCTTGACCTTTTAAAGAAAGCTGGAGATAATGAACCCGTTGGGCTGCAGGATGCCCGAACTGCTTGGAATAAAAACAGTGTCGCTGCGAATTTTGGAGAGGAGAAATCTTGCAGCTCCGAGCCAGCAGTGCAGGCTGAGAGCTTGCAGTGATTTCTGACTGAAGTAGCAATCACAAGCTCCCTTTAAAACAATTAATAAATTAGAAGACATGGGCAGAGTGAGATCTGGGCTTCACAAGGGCTTTAGAAAACATCTCAAAAGGTCCAGAGAGGGAAGATCGGACTGGCTGCTGTTGCGTTTGAGCTTGTAACTAACGATCTTCTCCTTCAGAGATCTCATCAGCTGATAAATGCAGATACTGAAGAAGCTGATGCTTGTTGCGGAGGGCTGGATGTCCAAGCTGCTTTCTCTGTTACTGTTGGAGTTGGAAATATGCAGCACGTACCCCGCATTTTGCACAGCAGATGTTGGAGGCACAAAGGTAGAAGACCCTGCTCTCATCAGTATTTTCTGTGGCGAATTTTAGTTCTTTGAAAATGGAAACCCAAATTAGTGCAGCTTCACCAGTGTTGTCCCAGACCAGGTGTCTTGCCGTAGGTTAGAAACGACACCCTGTTCGTGACGGGACCCTTGTGCATCCCAAAATGGGGCTGTGGGCCACCGCAGCAGCAGCTCAGCCAGGCATTGCCTGGCCCATCAGGGGTCATCACCCTGCAGGCTCGGTGCCGAGCTGGGCTCTGGGGAGAGGAACCTGGGGCTGTGATCCCTCCTGGGGCCAGCAGGTGCTCCTGGATGGTCCCTCCTGTGTCTGCCTCACCGGGGGAGAGCACCACGGCTGGGGTTTTGCTGCCTCCTGCACCTGGTCACACGCCCACCCAGCACAGGACGGGCTGGCATGGGTGCTGCTTCTGCGATCTCCTTTCCATTGCGTCCAACTGGCTCTGTGGTTCCAGCAGAAGGCACACAGAAAACTTTTCGGGTGAAGCAGAAGGGATGGCTAACGCGCTCCAGTCCTCGTCTCACTGGTGCCACGGAGCAATGCATGATTAATTTGCTTAAAACTTTTCTGAGGATACGTGTGTTCTTCCTGTGCTGTGAAACCAGAGCCAGAGCCTTGGTCTGTAATTCTTTTAAGGAAAGATGACATAGTTGGTCTTGATTAAAGCATTAGGTTAACGCTGATTAAACCATGGTTAAATTATTCATGTGTCTAGCTATTCATACGATACATAAGGAATTTATTTTAATGGGATGGGTTGCCATGTCTAGTATTGAAAATCGCTGCTGTGCTCGCTAGCAACTGGCATGGCAAAAAGAAGTAAATAGGGTGGCAGGGGAAGGATTTTCTGCATTAACACTGTAATATATGTGGAGCTGTCCTTAAAACTGAAATAGCCTTAGGTTCATGGTGAGTTTTAGCCACAGAGCTCATGTCATGTCCCGCTTCCCTGCCAAGGAAACGTGGGCAGGCGTGCTCCTGTCTAACGGGGGATCCCGAAGCGCTGTGGAGTGCGGCCACCACCGCAGCGGTGGCGAGCAGCCAGGCAGGACGAGTGCTCCGTGCCATAATAAGCAGTCATCGGGCTGAGGGAAACATCCAAAGTCAACGCTCACGGGGGAAGTCCTGGGACTCTTTCAGTGTCTGGCAGAGCGGATGAAATCAGGCTGAGGGGATTCCTCCCAGAGGTCTCCCGCTGTCTGTATGGCGTTGGGTTTTTCCTTCAAAGTCCAAAAACTTGAGGCACACAAAATGTACCCCATGTGAACGGAGGCCTCTTTGTACTGGTCACTGGAGGGTCTTTTTGTTGCCCTTGTCTCCAGAAATAAATTGTGGACATGAGAAACAGCTGCATGTGGGTCTGCCCTGATGGTTTCAGAGCCAGGCTCGCGGGCGGCCGGGTGAGAGCCAGCACCGAGGATCCCGTGGGATGGAGCCACCC
Source organism: Anser cygnoides (assembly GCF_040182565.1). Taxonomy (NCBI): domain Eukaryota; kingdom Metazoa; phylum Chordata; class Aves; order Anseriformes; family Anatidae; genus Anser; species Anser cygnoides. Next base: position 3,165,420 of record NC_089891.1, on the reverse strand, counting down.
TTGTGTTCGCCTGCAGCTCCCTCGTTAGCCACCCAAAGGCTGAGGGCAGGAAGGGAAGGAGCCAAGACCTCCTGGTCCTCCCTGTCCTGCTCTGGCAGCCTCTGGGGAAGCTGCAGAACTGTAATCAGGCCCCAGATCCTGCAGTTTTGATGTGTTGCCGCAGAGCCCTGCTCCTCGCTCCCTTGGGCTCCCCGCTGCCGTTACCGTCCCGGGCTGCAGCCCCGAGAGGCTCGGGCTCGTCAGGGGACTCCTAAACACAACCAAGGCGGGGGAGGAAACCAAACCACAGCTTTCATAGAACATCCCAACAGCCTTGCAAACATGCAGCAATCCTCTGGGATTTGTTCAAACTCTGTAACTCTTCCAGGAGGAAAAACGGAGGCGGGATGTGCCCAGTGCAGCTCTGCCTCCGTGGCTACCCCATGACACTGGTTCCTGACACTCCTGCAGGTTGGATGTGGTTCTGCTGCCCTTGTGTCCAGATGGGGCATTCAGACCACTAGATCTGGTGGAAGGGTGTCATGAGATACACATGGGCCGTGGTTTAACTTCACCCAACCGTGGTAGGCTTTTAGCAGGAGGCGTTTCCCAAAATCTGCTCATTGGGCCTGGTGGGGGCCCAGGCCCCTTCCCCCTGCCTAGCCGTCACCCAGCAAGCTGCAGCTGCGATGGGCTCAGCATGCCTCTACGGGACAAGTTTTGTCCAATTTCTTTTTTTTTTCTGGGGGGGGGGGGGGCGGGAAAGCAGAATCAGGGCTCAAATGGCATTTCAATTCCCAGTAACGTTTCTCCCCGGCTGCTGGGGCTGCATTTCCTTGCTTGCATCCCAGCGGGATAAAACTCGTGACCCCAGAGCTCATACTCGAGTGCAGACAGACAGAGCTGTGGTCCCTGGGGATGGTACGGGACTGACGAAGCCCCATTGTGTCCCTTTGACCATTGCTGTGGGTGGAAGGACGTTAACTCAGCTCCGGCGTGGCCGCCTGCGATAGGAGCAGTGCCTGAGGAGGCATTTGGTCCTCATTAGCAGAAGCTCGGTAGCTGTTTTGTCATTTTTCTTGTTTGTCATAAAAAATAAATACAGTTTAATAGATGATCTTACAGAGCAGGTTTTGGCAACAAAATAGACCGTGTCCCATTATAAACTTGATGTGTATAATTTAAAGCAAGATGGAATATAAAACCATTTCCAGCTCAGATGAAGGAGAGGGAGACACAGATTTAGGTCCTGATTGTGCTGAAATGAAAAACAGCACATTCTCAGATAGTGTATTAAATCAGGCATTCTCTTTTATGAAGTCCAAACTATAAACAGCCTTTTTCAGAATAATTAATCACATTGTTTATTTTTTAGGAAGGGAATTTCTTTCATTTCTTTGTTTATTTTTTAGGGCTATCGTATGTAGAAGAGCAGCCCTAAACACTGTAGAAGATTATCTGGAGACAAGGGAGGAATTTAAGGGGACATTCCTGGCAAAACCCCGTCCGCTAGCAGAGATTTAAGAAATGACCCGAGGAGCCCTAAGGGAATGACATGTCTGGTGGGGAAAGCTCGGCTCCGGAGCGGAGCAGGGCGGTGGGAAGGTGGGCAGAGGGGGCAGCAATGCAGGCGGTGATGCAGTAAGCATCCTGTTGGCACCAGCCAGCATCAGGAGCAGGTTGGTGAGGGTCTGGGGGCTCATGGGATGTCCATTAGCAGGGCTGCCTCTTCTCAGACCCCCTCACCGGCAGTGTGCTTGCCTTCCATCCTCTTGTTTAAACCCGAAGGCTCGTTCTTACTGGGATCAGAAGCGGGGCAGAAGCCCCGATCCCCCAGCACAGTAAATCAGCACAGCTCTGCTCGAGCTGGAACAGGGCTGCCGATGTGTGCCAAGGAGAGACAGGGATCCAAAGTGCGTTTCCTAGATCCTCCGGTTGTGTAAAGCAATACAGCGCCTCTGGTTTCTGCCCGGTGGGGCTGGCTCGCCTCAGTCTGCTCTGTCTGCTCAATTCTGATTTCAGCAGAGCCAGTGTAAATCCAAAACAGCTCTAGGGAAGTCAGGCAAGTTACTCGAGACTCAAATAGGCCAGAGGAGATAGGAAACTATTCACAGCTTGTATGTAGCTGTCGACATACTATATAAAAAGCTGGCTGAGTGCAGCAACAATGTGTTATAGGCAGGGCGCTAATCTCTGTTGTTATTAAGTTTCCTGACATTTCCCATTATCAGAGCTTCGTTACGGTTGTTTATAGGACCACCAAACCTTAATCTTTCAGGTGGAAGCACATCACCCATTGCCATCCATGGGAAATGTCACCTCCAGCTGAAGGTTTGCTTCTTCTCGATTCTGTTACAAGCTGGGAAGCTGCACAAAGCCCAGCTGTACGAAAAATCGGAAAAATAGGATAAAGCTGCCAAATCTTGGAACCTGGGGGACATCAAGCCAGAGTTCCTCCTGCCTGAGCAACCTTTGCTTGTGCCATGCCCTGGGCGTGCGTACAGGTTGTAACCCCTGGTTGCATGCTGCTTCCCTGTGGGACCCCACCGCCCTCTTGGTCAGCAGGAGCCACATCGAGGTAAGGTTTTGGGGGGTTTAAAAGTCATGGTGTTGGAGGCAGGACCCCAGTCAGCATCTTAACTGTGATTTGTGGCTTCCTCCCCCTGCTCATCCCTGGCAGCAAAGAACCTACCAGGCCCTATAGGAAACCTACCCTGCTGCTGTAGGGTGGAGGCTATACGCCAACGTGCATGTGCCAAGAAGTAAAGCAACCTTTTTTCGAGCTGGAAAGTGGCGTATTTTACTGGAAAACCCAACCAGTTTGCTTTGGCTGTGCTGCCGTACATCCTCAGGGCAGCTGTGCTCCTGCTGCCATTCCCTGGTTGGGGTCCTTCATGCCAGAGGTGTTGTGGCAGTGTGTTGGAGCTGGAACGTATCGGCCTCATGCCAAAATAATTCACTTAGGGTTGTTTGGCTTTTTTTTTTTCCGATGAAAAATCAAAATTTCCTGTGCAAGATGAGACATGATTTCAGTGGGGTGGGGGAGGATGGAGTGGTGGTGCAGGGAGAGGAAATACTTTCTTTAAAAAAAAAAAAAAACCCTAAAAATTACTTTTCCTTTGCAAAATAAATTTTATGACACATTTTTCTACCAGCCCTAATTTTGAACAGTATTAGTAGCTTGGTGCCAGCCTGATGAGTGCTGGAGCAGCTTACATTCGTTTACGAAAGAGGGATAAATCCTGGCACCAAATTGCCCAAATCTGTAGCTTGTGATGTGCTTTTCTCACTGGGGCCCTGTGGATGGAGATACCCCAGTGTGGAGGCAGGAGAGAAGCCCATTGCAGTAGGGTCAGTGCACAAAGCTGGGCTTTTTCATAGATATATTAGAAATATAAATCCTATGATGAACTGTTCAAATATAGAAGAGCATTTTGGCTATCAGGTGAGTGATAAAATAACTGTGAATAGGCAGCTGGGCTCATGATGGGATGAGATAACAATCTCATTTGGAGAGAAATTGTTCCTAAAGGCCCTGGTTCGGGCTTCCCACGTTGTGTTGCAAAGCCCCACGGTGTCGTGTTGTATTTGCCCTGCACTGGCCACCTCCTGCCACCAAAGATGAACGAGGGGCTGCAGGACGGTGCCTTATGGGGAAGGGCACCTTCATTTCGGATACCTACAAGACTTGAAGTCAGGTCCCGGACCAACACCGTTGTTTCTCTTGCCCACGTTTGCCTTGTTGTGCTGCCAGCAAGGCAAGGAGCCACCGTGGTGTCCGGCGTGGGACCTCCTTGGACCCGTCTGTGTTTTATTAATAAGCCACAGAGAGCTTCAGGCTGTGTATGCCACTGCTGCTGATGGATGGGGTCGGGGTGCGTGTGAGCTCCAAGCCTCCGCAAGCTCTGCCGTTTGTCATCCCCGAACCCAAAGAGGAAAAACTGCAATTTTCAGGACATAAAGAGCAGGGGAAAAAAAATTTCACCACTCGCTGGTTTGCTTGAAGCAAACGGATCAATAACACTTGATACATACCTAAATAAAACTGAGCCAGACCCCAGCCTGCTGCATCTCCAGGGATATATTTTGTGGCTGAAAAGGTGAAAAGGTGGCTTTTCTCCTTGGAAATGGCACATTGCTGTTTTCCCCATTTTATGAGTATTAAGAGAAATAAACGGCAGCTTTTCTATTCTTTCTGGCTCTATATGGCTTCTGTGGAGAACACCCCAAATGCTGGTTCTCAGCACCCAAGCTCCTGCCCCTTAGCAAGGTCTGTGCAGTCTCACTGTGGCTGTTGGTCCAGGGGCAGATTTGATCCTGAGCAGTGGCAGCGGATGGGGGATTTGCCATTTGCCTTGCAGAAAAAAAGCTGCTGGTTCACTGCCTTCCCGAGAGGAATTTGTGGGGAGAAAGGGAGTATTGAGGAGGTGTCTTCTGCAGTGGGGTGTCTTGCAAAATTGAGTTTTCCCAGTGTTATATATATATATATATTTTTTTTTTTCTTTTGTAGAGCTTTTCTTTTCTTTTTCTTTCCTTTTTGAAACATTGTGTGGAGTTTTGGGCCACTGACCGGCCTTTCTCCACCACTGTAGGACCGCTTTTCTTGATCAGAAAAATCTGATTTTCCTTTGTGCTGCTCCTTCTCAAAATACCACCTAGATCACGGCTTTCTCTTCAAACTGTACAATGGCATCCTGGTGGAAAACAGCATCCTACAGCTTCAGCAGCAAAAAGGGCCAAGCTTTCTTGTGCAACTGCTCCCATGCCGCTGGATGAGGAGACCTTCCCGGTGTGATGGAGCTTCCAACCTTCCCAGCTAGCAGGGCTGTGGTGGCTCAGCACATCCCCAGGCACCGGCTCCGTCTCCTCCCCACCTCGCCAGCACCACGCTAAGCAGGGATCTGAGTGCTCTGTGATGATGGAGACCTCTCGTTTGTTCTCCCTTCCTGCCGGTGAGCCGTGCGTAGCCCAAGGAGCAGAGCAGGAGCCAGCAGCTGGTGGGAGCCGAGTGGCTGAGCTGAAGCAACGACAAGCGCCGGCGTATGAGCTCTGAGGAGCTCCTGTGATGTGCTCTGCCACCAGAATGAGTAAATAAAAGCCTCCTCATTTATTTATGATGCAAATAGCAACTGTGCATTCAGCTCTAGGACTTGTTGATTATTTATTTAGAGCCTCCTGTCTCGGAGGCACTGGCTGTTTGCGTGCAAGAGGCATCTGTCTGAGATTATTATCCACAAACAGACATTTTGCTTCTTGGGCTGTGCTGGTCAATATTCTTGAAAGCCTGCTGTGGAAACGGAAATCCTTCCAGGGAGACACACGTCCCCTGGTCCTTCCTTTTCGGAGTCAATAGCAGCTCGTGGTCCTGCCTTCCCTGCTCCCACCAGACCTCTGAAAAGCCCAGCCGCTCGTATCCTGCTCCTAGGGAGCAGCTGAGCACCCTCTGCACATGAAGGTTTCCACGGTAGTAGCACTGGGGGGTCACGGCTGTAATCTGGTTGCTGTAGATCCTTGGCCTGAAAAAGATGAAGGGAAGGTGGGGAGGAGATGGTTGCAGCTGGGTATGAAAACAGTGGGGCAGTATTTGGGCTGGCGTACCCGTGATGGTTGTGTGGGGACCCCCTTCCTCCCCCCCATTATCTCATTACCCACCGAGTTGTTCCTTACTGAAATGTCTGTCTTTAATTATCCCATGCAGGAATCCCTGCTTTGTAAAACGATGCCACAGTTTTAAAGGAGAGGGCTGATTTTTCTGAGATTTCTCTTTTCAAAAAGCTCTATTTACCCCTTCTATTTAATTGCCTGTCTTGCAGTCTGAGGGCCCATGGGCAGGAATTACTTTCTCAGCACCCCTGTGGTGGTTTTTGCAGGGTAAACTTATTTACAACCGTTCAATCTTAGATCTGTGGGGCAGAAATTGAAGAATTAATTCCTACTCCATAGTACAGCTGGCCGACCTTCATCAGAGGAAGATTAAATCCAGCCTTAGACGTCCAAGCTAAGCACCTACGTGAGTGACTGAAGGCTCTGACCCAAGCTCAGATCCTGTAGGTCTTGGCTCTCCTTGGTTACAGACTGAGGAAAGGTTGCTGCTAAGCCAGATAGGTTTTGCTTGGCTCCTCCACCCATGGCAGGATTTCCAGGGTTTTCCAGGACTTCAGCCATTCTCATGGGTCTTCTCTGAATGTTCCTCCAGTTTTTCAGCCTGCGTCTCAAGGTGTGGGGCTGCCTAGGACATCACAGACGGGAGCCAGCCTAAATTTTGGATGCCTTGTGCAGCAAGCCCAGTCGGTGACTTGACTCCCACACAAAGTCGAGGGAGGAAAGATGATGCCTTTGGATGCCTGTAAAAAAAAAATGTTGTGTCTGGGCACATAGAACTGGCTATCTGGGGAACTGAGAGACTTCAGATGTGTCAGGTGCATTCCCTTTGGGGGGCACTGCCTCCAGAAGGAGCTTAGTCCAGCCACAGATGTCCCATGGGGCACCAACTGAAGTTGGGGTGAGTCCTTCCAGCCATCCTTGTTTGCACTCAAGGTATCAAAAGCCCTGAGACAACTACAAATGGTTTGGAAAGCCTACAGAACATCTGGGGGATGGTTCAAAAAGCAAACTGCTTAACTCCATCAGATTCCCACTTCTGGCATGTAATCACTAGAGGTGGAGAAACTTGATTTCAGTCCAGTCCCTGGCTAGTGGTGCAAAGTCTTAGAGCAGGCAAAGCCGAGAAACCCGGAGACATCCAGGAGCTGCTGGGCTTGGAGAAGGCATTTGAGATTCGAAGCAGGTAGAGATAAACATCAGGGTGGTAAATATTGGCCCTGCTCTCTGAGTGTGTCAGCAGAGGCGTGCAAACCCTTGCAGACTTGAAGGAATTCGGCAGCACCAAACCCAAGCACCAGGGTGCTGAGCGCACCGATCTTCAAACAAGACCGTATGTACAGCGAGCCTGCTGCCAAAAGGTAGCAGAAAATTTGATGTAAAAACAGAAATATGCTTCAGTTGCCTTGGAATATGATATCCTTCTGAGCTCGCTTGCATATCACTTTACAAAGATCAGCTGTCCACCGAACTACCAATACCTCCCAAACTTGGCTGTGTTTCAGTGCTTGTGGGATGCAGTATAAAAAGAAAAGGAGGATGATTGAGTGTCTCTGTTTCCAATTGCCCGTGGTGCAAAGTGCCTAAATCTAAGCCTGGGGATGGAGCTACGTCTTCTGCGCATGGATGGCCGGGGCGGGGGGGGGGGGGGGGGGGTTCGATGTCGTTTCTGGTTGGAGATGGCTGCGGGGGTGCTGGGAAGAAAGGAGAGCTTGGGAAAGGAGTTTCCAACTGGAAGCGACCAAAGGAAACCGATAGTTTTTATGCTGATAAATTGAAGCAGGGATTAAAGAGGTACAGAGCAATTCTTATGCTCTGAAGCTCAGTCATTTGAACTCAGTCGTGGAAATCCCCCCAAACCCACATCTGACGGAGCTGGCCGGTTTTTTAACCGAGCAGGGGGCGCGGGCAGCTCCGAGCGGCGACATGCGGGGTGTGATGGCTGCTGCTTGCGGTGCCTGGGGGTGCTGGGGGGGGTGGCAGGGCTGGGCTGGGGGATCTGTGCTGCTCCAAGGCCGAGCTGGGGATGGAGCAGAGAGCCGGGCTGTGAAGGACTGACAGCACAGCGACAAGAGCAAGCCCTGTAGGAACAGCTGCCGCGCTCCAGTTTTTTGGTGTCTCCTCACCTGCAGCTCCTTGAACCTTCCCTTCCATTCCTTCAGTCTTTATTTCATTCAGCTAATAAAAAGCCCTTTCCCTCTCTCAGCAGAGATACTGGAGCACAGCCCACGGGCTGGGAGGGGAACGCTGCAGCTTGGCTTCTCCTCCCCGACCAGCAGCCAGCTCCGTATCTCCGGACGGATCCAGCAGGAGCACGGGAGCCTGCCTCCGAGAAGCCCCCGCGCTCTGCCAGGGCCACACAGGTAGCAGCGAGCCTGATACCAAGTCAAGTGCAACAGCTGGGAGTCCTTTTCATCCTCTTGCCTCCCCTGTATTTCAGAGCAGTAGCTCTCAGATGTCCAAAGCTCCAGATGCTCCAGATTCTTGCACCAACGCACGGGCAGGCGCGTGCCTGTGTCTCTGCAGGCGTGGAGCACAGCGGCTGGCCGGGGGCAACGTGCCCACTGGGTGCCCACAGGGTGCTCAATTCTGTCCTCTTCTGGGGTATTCAGGAAGAAAAGTGCAGAATCCCCTCTTTGTGCCACAGAGGGGCTCATACAGGGCTTGGCTTCAGTCTGGGCACGGTCTCTGCATTCCGCTGTCGCGACACCGCTGGTAGCAGCAGGCGGCTGCCACCGGGTGAACACAGCCGGGGGTGTCACGCGTGGATTTGAGGCAGGCAGTTTAAAGCTTGTACCTGGCTGCTGCGTGGCTTGGCATTTATTTCTTACCGGTGCTCTTCCTCTTCCCGGCCTTACTTTGCAAGATTTATCCTGACCTTTGGTGGCTGTTCTCAGGGCTGGTTACAGAGATGACTAAATAGTGTTTAAAAGCCCAGATCTGCGACTGTTTTCATGAATATAATCAAAAAGTAGGATGTGGTGATTGCAAACTGCTAGCAATAAATGCTGGTTAAAGAAATGAGTGCGTGTCCCAGACCTGATGGATTTTAGAAGGGACAGCCAGTCATCCAAAGTGCGCTCAGTAAAGTATGCTAGGAACTGTTTTGTCCCTTTTGCTCCTCAAGACATTTGTTCTCCAGCCTGGGAATGGGCGTATTGCCACGTGCCTTGTCTGAGTAACCACCAGCACCATAACAGCATAAACAAATTGCATAAACAGAGAATTCCCTGACAGCAGGACTAGCAAATTACGGCCCTGTGAGCTGTCCAGTGGAGAGAGTGAGAGAAGTAAAAAGAAATTATATCAGGAATTAATTGTAAACAGAGAGGGAGTCCAGCACCAATGGTGCAGGTGGGGTCTCCATCCCCTAGGAAAAAAAGACAAAAAAGGGACAAGAAAACTACAGGAAAATATGCTTTGAACATTCACAGAAGAAACGCGAATGCAGGCATTTGTTCAGTGAGGGTGACTGTGGATTTTTCCTAATGAACTCTAATGCAAAGAGGAAATTAAAGAGCTCTGTTCCCCACTCCGTCCAGTTGCAAAGCATCTGCACTGAGAGCAGGGCCGGTGTCAGGGACGAATGGTTTAATGCACTCTGGGGATCAGAGGAGGCCAAGGAAGAAAGCTTCTGCGCTCAGGCTGACAAATGGTACTGCTCAGGATTTTCTGACAGAGTATTCTTAGTTTTGTTAACAAAAACAAACAAGTAATTCAACATAACTTAAACTTTAAGCAGGAGGAGATCAGCCTGGATAAATTTCCCAGCCGAGTGTTTTTTTTTTTTGTTGTTATTTTCTGAAAGGATGTTCCAAGATTGTCCAATATGCGAGACCATTTATTTTTTGAAATAGAAACATCCATCTTTCTAGTCCATAATACTTTGAATTGTAAGTTAAGTATTGCATGAATGGGGCTGCTTCTTTGCTGAAGGTTTGGGAGAATTGAAACCAAATGTTTAAAAATTATCTATCCAAAATGCTTGGCTTGACTGAACTCAAGCGACTGTTGTTTTTTTTAAGCTATAAACAATATTGAGATTCTGACTGTTTATCCCCATATGCCTTGAAAACTGTTTACAATTTTCAGACATTTTTCAGGAACTCAAAACCTGTTTCTGATGTATATTTATGCTGGCAGCTGGTATCTAAAGGACAGCTCAGCTCCTCGAAAAGTGGAAGCACATGACAGTTTTCCCTTTCGGAAAGCTGGTACGAAACGGGATGTCAGAGCAGGACGAGCCCCGAGCTGTGTCAGAGTCCCTGCAGCATCCCACCGTGTTGGCAGGGCTGGCTCCTGCTGTCCTCCCTGCCGTAACCTCCTCCGAGGCAGTGAAAGCCCGGACGTGTGGTTTTGGTCCTGCTGACAGATGCGGTGATGCAGATGCTCGGTCTCGCTGTTCCAGCAGCATCCTCCAGACCCCCCTAACACCAGGATCTGCTCAGGAAGATGTGGCTCGTGCCAGCCAGGGCCAGGTTGAGCTCGTGTGGCACCTCTTGCTCGTGGAGAGCTACATCAGAGAGATCCCGTTTACCCGGGCTGACTTGGCCATGTCCTGAGCGAGCCAGCCCTGCCAGCAGCTCGCATGGGTAGCCACATGAGTAATTTCTTTATTTAAGCTTGAATCTTCTCAGTGTGTTAAGTGGAGTACTTGGGCCTCAGACCAACACTGGTTTTGAATTAAATGGAACCAAAGTATGGTTTTTTTGTTTTGTTTTTGTTTTTGTTTTTGTTTTTTTTAATCATATCTTGGTGATGCTCTTGGTTCTCTCTCCGTAATACCCATGGCAGGCGGTGAGAGGCATGTCTGGGGATCCTTGGCTGTGGCTTCACTTGGGGCTACCTCGCTGAGCTTAGCTGAAATGCTCTTTTGGTCAAAGTAGTTATTTAAAAAACAAACAAACAAAAAAAAATGTGTAGAAAATATCTGGAATTCCAGCAAATAGCGGGATGCTGCTGAACTGGTGATGTGGTCCCCATCGCGGGTGGAGGCTGTTCCCATTGCGGGGGGCTGGCACTCGCAGCCCCCAGCCCCGCATGCTGCTGTGGACCCTGGGGAGCAGAGGCAGGGATGCTGCGGGCAGAGCACCCCGAGATTCATCGGCTGGTCTGTGCTGTGCAAGCAGACGGCTCCAATAGCAGTCACCCCCTCCTGCAGGTGGCAGCTGCTCTGTCTGGGAGTGGAGGAGCCTGACGCGCTCAAAGGTTGCTCCAGCCTGGGGGGGTCACTGCTGATGGCGCTTGGACTGGAGCAGGCAGACAGGAGCTGTTCACGGAGCCGTGCCCTTCGCCAGCCAGCCCTGTGCAGGAGGCCATGTCTGGAGGAAATGACCCCGGGGGCTGTGTGCCATTAGCTCAGCTACAGCCTGCCTGGGAGGCGGAGGAGTGCTGCGAAGTGTCCCCAGACCACAGCCAGACGGACACTGCCCGTCCCGGGGGTGCCATCAGCGATAAGTGCCCCGCGGCGTTTGTTGTAGGCACTGAGAGCATTATAAACCTGTGGCTGCCTCCCTAATCTCCCCTCTGCGTGCTGAACAAGCCTCCTTTTGCTTGGGAGGTGAAATGCAGCGTGGTAAAAGCACAAACACCGGTGCACACCTCAAAGCTGGCCGCCCCGGGACCCCTGGGATGTGCAGAGAGGCCAGGAATTAGCTCAGTGACTGCGTCTGCCCAGTCAATACGGTGCATCCAGCCCCGCTCCTCTGTGCTCCTAAACTTGTCCTTCTCGGGAGAATTGTTTTACTCGGCTGCCTTCCCTTCTGTGCCCCGCTGTAGGGGGTCTCTGGCAGCGAGCAGTATAGCAAATGTATTGATTCTGCTCCATAAGCCCCGTACGCGGGGAGGTAAGTGCTCCCCAGCCAATACCTTTCAGTCATTTCCTTCAGATGTTGCTCACATGCCCTAAATCACAGCTGTTGAGGAAAGAACAAAAGGAATGAGCTGAAGAAACTGTGACCAAGCAGGGCTAATCCTGTCTAAAACACGGCCGTTACCCGGTGCTGATGGAGGAAACCACGGAGGCCAGGTGCTGGGTGTGGGTGAAGAAGGACCTTCCACCAACGGGAGTGCTCTGGTTGCAGGTTTTAAGCTTCCAGACAAAATATCAGCAGCCGTAACACCAGCCTGGGCTTCTGGGCAGGGACAGGAGGCTTGGAGGGGCCTGTACGTGGCCGTGGGGCAGCTCTTCAGTGACATCAAATGTATTTCTTGGATAACTTGCTTCGTTCTTCTAACGAGGCCCACAAATTAGGGCCTGCGACTGCTGTAGAGAGGAAATAGCAAGGAAGTTTGGCACGGGAACACGTACTCGTGGCTGATAAGCTGCTTTTAAAGTTCCTCTGCTGTGCGAATGACCTCAGGTAATGCTCGGAGCAAGGACTTCGCCCTCCAGAAATCACCCAGTTGTCCTAAGAACCATCAGATGATTATTACCATTATTATTAGTATTTAATGATGCTGAAAGGCAGGTGCTGAGTCTTTTCTGAAAGCTCTGCTTGGCTTCCAGCACCTTCGTCCCGTCCGTAGGGTGCTGCTCGCTTGTCGGGCTCCTCGAAGGTCCCGGGCTGAGCACCCGGCTGGGTGGTGCACCCGAGGGTGGTCACAGCAAGTGATGCTGAGCTGTAGCACAGCGTCAGAGCTGACTTAAGGAGAGTTTTCCCCACGGAGCAGCGAGCCGTGCTACCTGCACGATGGAGCAAGCAGGAGCCGTGCTCCAGCCGCCGTGCAGCGGTGAGGACAGGCACTAAGATGAAGGAGGTCTGATTTTTTTTTTTTCAAGAACGTTGCTGGCCAATGTCTTAGGTAAATGCTGTGGATGGAGGAATGCAGCCTTGTTATTGCCTGGCTAAGGGGAATTCGTTCTACACATTGGCTTTCCCAGAGTTTTCCACCCAGGCGTCATTGACTCCTTACCACCACATAGATATTTCTGTATTTCAGCAAAATTCCCCACTTCTAATCTGGATAGTCCTGGCTGGGTGGAGTGCAAAACCCACATTGTTAACTCCGGATAACAGTAATTAAAAGAAAATAAAATCAAAAGTGCTCAGAAAAGAAATGGAACATTTTTCTCTGGAAGCCAAAAGATTATATTAAACTTCGTTGGTTTAATAAAATATTATGAAGTTTGGGAGCGTATTTTCCCTGGGACTTAATCTGTTTATACGTCTAAAAAAGTAAATAGAATATCGCTTTACTTGACCACACAGAAAACCTGATCTACGGGGGCTGCCGTGCCGTGTGTATTTCTTGGTGCATTGCTTCCACCTCGGGGTTCGCGCGGCGTGAGCCGGGGCCACTCCTCGGCGCGGGCGGGGGGAGCAGGAATTCGGCAAAGCCGGTGCCAAAGTGCCATGGACATGGCAGGGCTAAGGGGGAATAGCGGGGAGAGCTGAATTTTCAAGGTGTTTGGCTGTCTCAAGGCGGTAGTAAGACCTGGAGAGGCCTGAAGTGGAAGATAAGGCCGGGGAAACGATGCCAACAAGGCCGGGAGCCGAGCTGGGGAGTTCAAGCCAGGCAGAGCCCCCCCAGCTCGATCGGTTTTGCAAGCTGAACCTGATGTGAGTGGCTAATTCTATGTTTTCCCCTCTTTTCACAAACCTCCCCGCTCTTTCCAGGTTGCTGCTGCCAGCAAAAAGAGAGCACAGCCTCTCAGTACCCGTAAACTTTATTAAATGTGTGCTTTTTCATTCTTAAATTAAATTAAAATCAGTCTGTTTCATACTGAAATAGCACCAAAGGGAGAAAGATGACAGTATCACAGAGCAGAGGGAAGGGAGGAGAGAAAACCCAGAAACCGTTATATATGAACAAGAATTTTTTTAATGGTTAAGAAAGTGGGCATTTTTTTTCCCCAGATCTGGAGACCTAACATTGTATCTGCGAGTGTGTGTGTGAGAGAACCGAGGAGGCTAAGAAGGAAGAGCGTCAAGACCACTAAGTGCAGGTTGGCATCCCCAAATGCGCTGGCCGTTGGGCTTCGCACCCCAAAGCCCACCCCAAATACCACTTGGAGGAGCCTCCTTCGCTGATCTCCATGGCATATTGGCCTTTATATTCCTTTTAGCTGTATAAATTCTCAGGTGGCAGCTTTCTGGTGGGAGTCGATGACGTTCGCGGCATGAACACAGCTCGCTGCGACGTGGCCACAGCCCGTCCTCGCCCTTCCCAAAATCCCAGCACCAGGAGCCACAGCAGGGGCTGGGATGCATCCTGCCAAACTGCACCGGCAAAGGAAAACCCAAGTTGTCTGAAACATTCAGGGTGTTTTATGTTTTTTTTTTCTTTTAAAACAAATATTCTAAAAATCCAAACGTTACATGGTGTATAATGAGTGTAAGCTTTATCAGTGCCTAATGGCACACTGGATTATTGAAACCAGAAGGACTTCAGTATACCTGATTAGTTTCTTATCACTAATGTATCGATTTTTCTGCCTTTTTTTTTTAAAAAAAAGCACGCTATAGGTCACTTTCATTTTTATTTATAGCTGCTTTTGCTTTCTCCTCCTAATAAGATGCTCGATTCTGTGGGCCTAGGAGGGTTGCAGGTTTTGACAGTTTACTTCCAATTCTTCTTAGGTTAAAATAATCTAAACTTCATGGCTGGATTTTAAAATAAGCCTAAAGAGTTTAGAGGCTTAAATGTTATTAGAGTTCAAAGGGATTTGATTGCATGACCTCTTTTTAAAAGCCATTGTTCGTACGTGGAGGGATTTTCAAAAATACTTATGGCCCAGATCAAAAAAATCAGTTACAGCCTCTGATCCCCAAATAGTTTTACTAGGTGTGCATCGAGGGAGTCAAAGCCTCAGAAATTAATGGAAGTAAAGCATCGGAGTGTTTTTGGGAAAGTGTGCGCATGGAGTTGAGTTCAGTGTGCTGGGCAGTGTTTTAAAGGCACGTGTGATAGTTGGGCCTGTGTACACACCGAAACGATCTGCGTTTAATGGCAGTGATTTGGTGGCAGTTGCAGGATCTCATTTGTAGGAAGGTGCTTCGTATCGCTAGAGCCTGTTCAATATGGGAAGAACAATCTGTAGCGCTATAAAGCAGCTTTATACTAGTCTAAATGTGACCATAGGAGAGACAGTGGCAATATAATTATATTGATTTTTTTAAATCATACTCAAGTGATATTTATACTTGTCAAAAGCCTGTGCAGTTTAGCCCACCCCAAGTCTCCTTGAAACACCACCGGAGCTACCTGCTTGACACTTCTCTTCAGCTTGGAAAGCCTCTGGCGTTGTGCCTTGGCCGACGATGGTGGGAAGGGGTGGTGAGAGGTGGGAAGGGATGGTGGGAAGGTTTTGTGCAAAACCAGGTGGGTTTGTGTCTCAGGGACAGTACAGTGGTTGTCCCAGGACTCCGCGTCCTCAGGAGCAGAGGGATGGGAGGGAAGGGAAAGCTCCAGACAGCCAGGAGGGGCTGCGGCTCATTACATGCGGTGGCAGTGAGTGCCACGAGGTTGTCCTGGTCCTCAGTTGTTTTCCTAACCCATCAAGGTGGATGGCCAAGGTGGAAATGACTCTTTTGGGTTGAATGGCATTTTCTGATACAAGGTCTGTGTCTTAGCCCTGGTTATCCTACAATACTCCTTGGACTCCCTGAAATCTGTGCTGTCATCGCATTAAAATGTTGCCTGGTGTGCCAACAGCCAGTGGGCAGGGACCCCAGGCTTCTTCCTCACCAGATTTACCAGCTGATCCCCACTTAGTCTGCTCTACCCCATCAGTGGCTTTTTAAAGTTAAACTCAAACGAGGGAACATAATTGTGCTACACAGCACCAAGCAATAATTAGGTGCTCCTCTAGTCCAGCAAATGCTGAAGATAAAGAGCCAGCAGATAAGGAGCCCGCGGTAATACAAGATCCTGCTTCACTAATAGATTTTTGTCTCTGAGCCATTTCTGCTGGCCAAAAAAAGGTGATAATGATCAAAGAAAGGAATTTAAAGCTCCTGGTTATGCCAAACAGAAGATTCGTTTTGCCTGACAGTTTTTAAAGCCCTGCACAGCCAGTGCTCTTGTTCCTGCTTCCCCCTCGGTTCTCCTTTAGGAAAGGACAATTAACCTTCCATCTACTTCTGCTCATTCTCCCCCCTTTCTGGATGTGATTTTTGTTCATTTTTTTTTTCCCAAACAACCCTTTCCCCACCATTTGTCTTTTCAGGCTGACCCAACCCAGCGCATTCTTCATTATGGCTTAAATATCATCCACCAGACACGGTAAACTTGTTTCCTGTGTACGAGTGGTGTGATGGCGGGTCTCCCATCACCTCCCAGAGAGATGTACCACGTTCATCTCGGTGTGGACCCTTCCCTGCCCATCACCCAGCTCCCTTCAGATGGGCCCCACTGAGAGAAGCGCTCTGTGGTCAGCCTGGTGTGAGGGGTGCACGTTCCTGGGGATGGGGAGCGCAGGTTTGGAGCCAGCTCCCGTGAATGAGGTCTTTTGACTACCTGGCAGTTTGCATCGGAAAGTCAAAAGAATCATTAGTTTTATTACACTTTTGGTGACCAAGTATTTTTGTCAAAACAAACCGAAGGAACATTGGTTTTGGCTTCTATAAGATAAAAAATAAGTTTGGTTGATGAAAAGAGCTTGATTTAGTGGAGGGGCAACAGTCAAACAAAATTTGGATAAATGAAAAATTCTCAAAGGTTTCATACAATAAAAAATATCCTAAGGTAAGGTTTTGAAAACCAAATTAAATATTACATTGCCGTTTTTTTCATTGTCAAGTGTGACAAGGTCTGGTCTAAAACGGTGTTTGCAAGCCAAAATGTGGCTGATGTGCCAGTACAGCTCTGAGCTCCTGCATGCACTCTGCTCACCTCTGAGGGTGGACCTGAAGACATCGAAAAATTTTACACCTGAATGTTTTTGTTTTTGTTTTTGTTCTTTTACAGAGCCAGTGCAAACCCTCGGGCCCACTGAAGGAAGCAACCAAGCCTCAGGGATGTCAACAGGACCAGGTTGCAGTTCACAGCCTCTTTCTGTGGTGGGACACATCAGCACCCCTCTGGGAGAAGAAAGAAACCAAGGCAGTGTCAAAAGAAAAAAAATCAGAATGAATCATGTTTCAGCACAACTATTATTTTTTTTCTGTATTTTCCCCCTTTCTACTGATATGTAAAAAAAATATATATTATATTATATTTTCCTTTTCTTAAATTATTTTTTTTTCAGCCTCAGTCCCAGCCGAAGTCCTGCCCCGTCATCTGGTAGAACTTCATGTTGAAAGGCCGGTAGAAGTCCCGCAGCCTCTGCACCACCTCCTGGTCGATGTCGGGGTGGGTCCTGCCTTTCGTTTTCCCCAGGCAGTGGGGTTTGCTGCTGCCCTCCGCCTTCTTCAGGCAGGGGAAGCCCTTGGTTTTGTTGAAGTAGAAGTGTTTGTCGGTGATGATCCTCTTGAGGCCCAGAAAGTCCTGGACCCGGCCCAGCTCCCCCGCGGGGTCGCTGATCAGCCTCTCCCCGCTGACAAAGAGGATCTGCCCGATGGGGAAGTAGAGGAGCCAGTTCTCCAGGTGCTTGGCGTAGATGCCGATCTGGATGGCGCTCCACGAGGTGTCGATCAGGCCCGTAGTCCTGTTTTTGAAGGTCAGGCTCTCAAAGGTGGGGATATCGGGCTTCTTGGAGAGCGTCTGGGTGTAGTCCGAGATGGCTCTGGTCACGGGGTCCCGCACCACCACGATGAGCTTCGTGCCCTTGGACATGGAGGAGATGCGGGCCGGGGCCTCCTTGGTGACGAAGTAGCTGGGGGTCTTCTCCATGGTGATCTGCCCCTCCAGGGTCCTGGGCATGAGGTCCCTGAGAGAGGGGGACAGAGGGACACATTAGTGCTGAACGCACCTGGGTGCAGGCTCTGGGGGGTCCCAGGTACAGGTTCTCAGCTTCTGGGGGGTCCCAGGTGCCATGGCCGGGATGTCCCCATGCCTCACACCCCCAGCCCAGCTGGCTTCCCTCCTAGCACATGTATTCAGGAGGCCCATAATGCTCTAACTCAGCAAAGCATCTAAGCAAACACCAGAAATTAGACCTAATTCTGCCTATGTAAGACCGCTAAGGGGCTTCTTGAGACGAATCCCACCTCTCTTCTTGCCCTGACAATGGCATAACAGAGCAAAACTCCACAGTCCTAACATCCTACCCCTTTAAATTCTTGTCTGCCCACACTGGGGTTTCCTGCACATTGGCTTAAATTCCCCAGAATAACAGAGAATTTCTTGAGTAACAACTCTCCCTTCCTGCAGGGCATGAGGAATTTTTCAAGGGGAAGGGTGTAAGACTCCATTTTCTGGTATTTTCAAGGTGGCAGCAAGCTGATGTCATGTAAAAATGTGCAATATCAGCCCCCTGACCTCAGCAATTTCCTTCTTCCACCCAAAGAAATCCTACATGGCAGGCTGAGCTGGGCAGCTCTCAGGGTGGGCTCAGGCCAGGGGCCCCTTGAGAATTCAAAGCTCTTCTGAGCCAGGCATTGGGTGTGATTTGGTGAAGGACTGCAGGATTTGGCCACAGGATAACCCGTGTTCAAGAAGGCAAGCCTGAAAGGTGTAGGAGCCACCTGAGCTGCCTCTCACTGGCTCCTCCTGGATGCTCCATCTCCTCTCCGTGCTGCTCCTCGCCTGCTGCATGGACACACCACGTTACACGTGCCTCACCCCATTATCACCCCAAAATGGGAGCCAATATCTGCAAAGTGCCAGTGGCTCCTTTGGTTGCACAAACCCATCCCACCTCCCGGTACTTCTGTCCGCAGCACGTCCCCTCCCAGTCCCTCCCAGGGGACTGGAGATGGATGGGAGGTGGCACGGCCGTGCCACCAGCAGTTCTGATGGCAGCTGTGGCCCCGTGTCCCCCGGAGCGGGTCCCCGTGTCCCCCTCACCCTGACCCCTCTCTGTGACTGCGACGCCTGGGACCGTCTCGGGCAGCAACGTCTGGTTTGCAAACCTGTGCAATATGCCAGCAAAATTAAACTCATCTATCAAAAAAGCAACAATGCAAAGGCAGCAATTGCTAAAAGCACCAATAACAACCAAACCCCAGGCTGAGTCGTTCTGTTACAAATGAGGCAGCGAGGACCGACCCTTCCTAGAGCAATTCTTTCTGTTCGAAGCCATGTTACGGAGAGGCTGAGTAGAGACGTGGTCCTAGGGAAGCCAAACCTTTGCTGTTTGCTGCTGAGGATTTCTGGGGGGAAACTGTGAATTAGGGGCATTCAGGCTGGAGAAGAAACAAGCTGAGGGGTATGAGAGCTGTCTCTTCCTAAAAGACCCAAAGACATAAAGGCAGGCACTTTGGGCGATAGGGATGTGGATTCAGAACCGGCACCGGGGAGACCTTTGCTAAGGAGACATAGTTCTGTGGTGGGATTTAACATCATCCAACATTGCAAAGACCAGAGTGTAAATGGTTCTGAGGCAGCCTGGCCACATTTCTGGTGGATGAAATCAATTGGTGGCACCGGAATGTGAGAGCCCTATGGTCACTGCAGCCTTGGGGTGGGTGTCCCCAGCCCTGGTCACGCTCAGCGTGGTGGAGGTGGCAGAAGGACCCCTGCAAATTACAGCCTTTTTTATACCGTCCGCCACCTGGGCGAAGGTACGGGGCTGGCTGGCTGTGGTCAGGCCTAGTGAGGCCATTCGTGGGCTTCTGGGCCCACCAAGCACCTGCACCAGCCCCCGGTTTGCAGCCAGGGGCAGCGTGCGTCCCCACGGCCCTGGGCGCAGGGGGGCAGCAGGGGCTCAGTGGGGAGAGCACAGGGAGAAGGTGTTTGGAGCAGCCAAGGGACTGTAGCAACCTGAGGCAAAAGGGAAAGCATCTGGATTTTGAGCTACATTTTAATGGGAATTAAGTTAATGAGAAGATTGTGTCTCTCCCTCCATTCCAGCTATACCTGCTGTACCATGAGGAGCTACCAGAGCATTGCCCAGCGCTGAAATTCGCCTTCTCCCTGCTGCTGGGCACTGGGACAGTGCCACAACCGCCCTTCCTGAACAGGGCCACGTCCACCTTACCCTGGATTTGGTAAGGTTTGGCCTGGCGGCCCCTACAACAACACACCCTCTCTGAAATGGGACTAAAACTGGAATGGACATCCGTGGGGAGGGATCCCCGGGGTGCCCGGTCCCCAGCTCCATCCCCAGCCTCTTGCACGTGCTGTGCCGTGGAGCAAGGAGCCCTTGCAGCGGCAGCGGGAAGGCACCCGACCTCTGTGTGTGTTTTGGTAAGTGTTGAAACCCCCGCTGCGTCTCCCCAAG
Organism: Anser cygnoides; assembly: GCF_040182565.1. Taxonomy (NCBI): domain Eukaryota; kingdom Metazoa; phylum Chordata; class Aves; order Anseriformes; family Anatidae; genus Anser; species Anser cygnoides. The sequence goes on along the minus strand of NC_089891.1, from coordinate 3,145,574 downwards.
GAGCAGGTTAACCCCTTCTGCGGGGAGGCCGCAGCACAAAGGCTTCCTTCAGCGCAGGAACGAGCCCGCACCTCCGCTGCCAGGTCGGCGGGCAGGGACATGCCAGGAGCCACCGGGAATGTGCTGCCACAGCGTTCAGGAGATTAATTAATTACAAAGGGCATCTTTCATGGACGTAAACAGTTGCCTGGAGGCCTCCCTGGACTAATGGCATCTGGGTTTTATTGCAAAAGAGCCACTTGAAAAGACAAGAACCACAAAAATGTTTTTGGCAAGAGCAGCCACCAGTGGGCCCTGCCAGAATAAATGGATTCTGTTATTTTAATTTTAGTAGAGCTCGGGGCTTTATTTAATTACTTAATAGGAGAGGAAGACTCTCCTCAAAGGGAGCATTTGGGATTTGCGTGCGTATTCACGGTTGGCCCTTTACAGGGCCGTGCTGTGCCCCAGCAGCGCTGCCCGAGGTGACCGTGGCCGTGTCCCACCAAAGCAGGAGGCAGCGCTGGGGCTGCAGCCCCTTCCCCACCCCAAAGGTCTCCATGGGACAGGGACGTCCCCTTCACTTTGGGGATTTTTCCCTTGCATCTGCTGCAGCACCCGGCTGGGGTGGGAGAGGCACAGGCACGGTGTTGGTGATGCTGCACAGGGCTGAGCACCAGTGGTTACTGGTCCCAGCAGTGCACCAGGCACTGGGCTGGTTTTCCTGCTGGTGCAGTCCCTGTGTGAGGCCTTCACATCAGCACCTTCATGCTGGGGTCACGTCAGGACATCCCAGTAACTGGCCCCTAGCCCTCAAGCACTCCTGGTGCAGGAACCAACCTTTGATGTCGTGTTTATTATGGTTTTATATATCTTTATTGACTGTATAATGGTCCAAAATCTTGGCTTCATACATGTCCCAGGGGTGTTTCCAAGCGGGGTGTTGGCTTGACCCCAGACACAGAGATCAGAGTCCGTGGAGCCAGCACCTGATCTCAAGTCGCTGCAGGAGCCCAGTTCTGGGGAACAAAGCACTGCTTTATGTCAGGAACCCAAAGCACCGCATCAGGCTCCATCCTTACACGACCGAAACCGTGACACCTCTGGTGAGTGCAGCTCAGGCTCTGCATCGCACAGCCTGCAGGTTGCAGCGGGCGGTGAGACACAGAGGATGCGCGGGCATCGCTCACCCCCTGCACCTGGGCAGGGGCACCTGGCTC